>NC_134045.1:4113747-4795060 GCF_965140245.1 Athene noctua
TTGCCCAGACCCAACATATGGGTAACTGTAGCAAATGAGACGGGAAAAGAACCCTTCTGTCTATCTATGGCAACGCCATCTGATCGGTTCCAAACATGTCTATTAAAAGTTCCATACTTTAACCCTTAAGAGTTTATTAAGCTGGTATCAAATGATAGTTGGGCAGAAATGACCTTTTCACAGGTCAACAACATTGCCCGAAATATTAATTCCAGCGGCAACACCACAACCATTTGGCAAGGTCAAATTAGTGGATGGTGGAGGGATGTGGTACAAATAGAACCATTTTCTTTAATAACCTGGGGAAGAGGTTATGCTTGTGTCTCCACAGGTCACAGTCCCTGGTGATTACCGGCAAGGTGTGTGCAACCACACCTGAGGGTGAGAGGCAGCCAGCACTCAGGATCCAGCTGTGACTGCTGTGGATGCCCCTGTACCAACTGTTTTCTATCTCCTCAACTGATCATTTAAGCAGAATGTCTGGGTAATGTTTGCTACTGCAACAGGACAGAATACACTACAGTTGCCTTAATGAAATATCTAGGCTTACTAGTCACTAGTGAAAGATGTAGTACAGGTGAAATGTAGTTATTAATGAGGATGAAATGCTGTAATAATGTGTGTATTCAACTTACTTTGTTTAGCAATATTAAGAATTAAGAACTCAGGTGTTTAACCTTATTTAGAAACTCCCTTGGTTTTCCCCCTGGAGTGCTGGCCAGGCTCTGGGTGGAACCCAACAGGAGGATGAAATCAGATGTTTCCGCTCAAAGAAAAGTGACAGTTATTTTGGCCTGTTGATTTAGAGGCCGGACCTGCTTGCAGCAATGTTGGATGCCTCACCTACGGATGGACGCATCGCGTAGGATTTCCGGTTTGTGAGGAAGGACACTCTGAATTCTCGCTGCATCCAGGGTTCCCCAGCAACTGCGGATCTGAATGTTAGTACTCCTATTAATTAAGTGTGCTATTCTGTACTTTCCTTACTGTTTATTTTTGTAGTATTTAGTCATATCCCTTAATTATAAGTAGTGAAATTAGCTTACCTTTTATCTCGTAATTGTAACTGCTGTATTGTTTTAGCCTTCTGTGGAACTATTCTAAGGGCGCTATGTTTTTGAAGTTTGTCTAAGCCTTGATTGATACAGCTCTCAAGCAAGTCTTGCAGGTGCCGCTGCAAAACAAAGAAAGGGGAGATGTAGGAGGCATCGGCCTCATACAACCTCTGACGCATGGATGATAAACCATGGGGAGGAGGAAGTGTAGGGAGAGGTGCTCGGAAGACCTCGCTATGTACAGGAAGAATAGAGGTGCATGAAAGATCTCGCGATGTATGGAAAGAACAGGGACCTAAAGATCTCGCGATGTACAGAAAGGCGTATATAAAGCAATTGCGCAGTTAATAAATTGAGCAAATGGCAACCAGCTTTTGTTCCCGCGAAGGTTTTAACCTCCCACAGGGGTTAGCTGTGATCTGAATGCTGCATTTTTGTGGATTGGCAGGTAGAAAAAGACCGCTAATACCTTACCACAACACACCTTCACAAAGGAACTCTTTCCAGATAAAGGAACTTCAGCAGCCCTCTCTCAACCCAAAGGCATAAAACCATTAATAACACAGTAAAATCCAACCTTTTGTTTTGTTTTGTTTTGTTTTCTTCCTTCATCTTAACTACTGCTTGAGAAAACAGGATGACAACTGGTAGTATCAAATATTTTCTGTCTTTCTGCCCACCTACATATAAGTTCCTTCATCAAAAGCAGAAGCAGGACACCAGAAACTCAGTAAAGGAAACCAGGATTTGTTTCTTCCCACATATTTCAGGCATGCCTGTTAAAAGATAAATAGAGCAAAACTGGGAAGATGAACACCATATCTGCTGGGGAAAAGCCTGTTCATGTTTAAAGCACAAATTATTTAAGGTCTCTTCATCCAACCAGAACTATCACCCACACCTGGCACCAAGATTGGTGATCTGCTTTAAGGCTCCTGGCTAGCACAGAGAAATGGTCACTTATAACTGCTTTCCATAATTACAGTAAAACTCTGAGAACAGGAGAAAAAAGCTTCCTCGGCCTTAAACGCAAATAAATTAATAAAGATGTAAAAACAAGACTGAGAGAAAGACTGAGTGCACAGACCTGAAAGATTTGTGTGGGTGTTGCTTTAGCTCTGTTTGCTTCCAAGAAGTCACCATGTGGCACGTGATTTTGCTTTCTAGATCTGCGTTTGGAAGAGCAAAGTGTCCCTGCAGGCAAAGTGGACACCAAGCATCAGGCAGAAGCTTTGCTGCATGCACCCCCCTCTGCTCGGTGTCCTCACAGAAGCTGGGGGAGATATGGCGGTGGAGTCTGAAAGGGGAGAGGTATGTCAGCTCCCCCAACACGGTGACAGCGTGTCTGGGGTAGGAGGGGAGTTTCCGATGAGGCCAAATCACTGCTGTGCCTCTGCCTGGCAGCAGAGCTGGTGTGGGTTTGGGTTATTCCTCCACCCCTCGAGGTGATACATAGCAAGGGAAATCGGCACGGTGGTGTCTCAAATGCCCTCGGCAGGTGTTTGATCAGCTAAAGGCCCACAAAAAGACAGAGGGGAGTATTTGTCAACTTCAGGGGGGTTTGCTCAGGCCCTGCTTTGTCAGATCTTCCTCGGGTCTGTTTGGGGGTCAGCACGGGGACTGTGTGAACTGTGGCTGATGCAAACCAGCCCCAGGCATCTCCTCGGGAGAGCTCAGGGACCAATTTAGTAAAGAGTCACTCACCACTCCAGGTCAGCCCTTGCCACATGCCAACTGTGACATTTCTGGTTTAGGCACGGCCAGCTTTGCCTCCAGCCACCCTGAGAACATGGCAGAGTCCCTGGGGTGCCCAGAACAAATGTCCAGGCTTCCAGAGAAAAGAAGGTAAAACGAGCTCGCTTTGGTTAAAATCAGAACTGACTCCAGTGGGCCGTGGCTTTGCCTATCTAATCCCACTCTGGGGTCGGAAGGTTTGCAGGCTCTGCCCAGGACAAGGCAAAGAAGAGGAGCTGGAAGAGAAGAGAGGCCTGGGGAGAGGAGAGCGACGGCTGCCTGGAAAAGCAGAGGCTGAAGAAGGAAGGTGGTTCCAGGGACGGAGCAGCGCAAAGCCGCTGGCAGGTGCAGCAGGTCGGGCAGCCTAGGTTCGTGCCGGGCTCTGCTGCCCATATTTCACCCCTCTCCAACTCCACTCCTTCAGCCCCAGGCGCTGGCGAGGGGCAGCGAGGGGCCGCGGTGCTGCGCGGGCTCTGGCCATAACTCCCTGGCGGGGCCCGGGGGCTCCCGGCCGAGCCCTGCGGGTGGCACAGGGGCCCTGCGCGTCTCTGCGCGCGCTCGGGGCTCGAGGGGCACTGCCCGGGGGACGAGGCGCCAGAGCCGCCCCGCAGGCAGCGCCAGCAGCAGCTCTGCTCGGGGCGTCAGCAATCCCTCACACACGGTGTTCCCAGAGAGGCAGCACAGCCCTGCCCCTTCCTGCCGCCAGGGACTCACCAGAGCTTTCTGACTCTGCCCTTGCAGGTGCCGACTCGTGGTCACGGCCTGGACCCCCGTGACTCCAGGCCCCGCAGTTGCTGTTAATAATAAAACCATCTTTTCACTCTCGTGCCTGAGTCTGCCACAGGATATTCTGAAGGTGGGAGCTGTTGTTCTGAGGTGAATCCTCAGGGGGGGAGTTTGGGATCGTCCCTTGTCCCAACACCCTTTCCAGTGGGCGTCAGGGCTGAGTCGAGGTGATTTAGGAGGGAAACTCAAGCCCAGAGTCACGCGGGAGGGTGGAGGTTGGACGGAGCAAGTGACAAGAACAGTGACAAGTTGGTATCACTCAGAATCTAAACGTAGCCGCCCCCAGCCCCTCTGACCCCTGAGGATAAACTGAGACGCAAGGGGGTTTATTTTCTGCCAAATTACCCTGCAAGGTGACAGGCGTCAATGTTGGGGACACTCCAGGGATGGAGACGTCACCACAGACACTCTGCGGCCACCCTGGTCCCCTCCCAGTTGTGGGGCACCGAAGTGGGGTGCACCCCAGGGATGGGGATGTCCCCAAGAGCCAGCTTGGTGTCTCCTGTGTCCCTTCAAAGTCATGGGGTGTCAATGTGGGGGACACCCCGAGGACGGGGGCAGCACTAAGAGCCACCTTGGGGTCCCTCAAGGTCATGGGGCATCAACATGGGGGACAGCTCATGGATGGGGATATCCCTAAGAGCCACCTTGGTGTCCCCTCCCATGCCCAGGGTGACAATTTGGGGACTTCCAGGAGACCCTGAGGGGTGGATGGGCTGTGTCCCCATGGCCCCCGTGGGGTGTCCCTGTGTCCCCCATCCTGGTCAATGCCGTTGATGTACCAGTGGAGGCCGTTGGTGACTTTTCCTGACAGCCCAGTGGGGTCCCCTTCCTGGGGGGTGGGAGAGGGAACATGAGTGACAACAGGCTCCCCAAACTTGAGGGGAGTGGTTGCAGGGGGCGTTGGGATGCCCCCCCTTCCCAGGCGTCCTTGAGAGTTTGGAGGTGCAGGGACAAGGGTGTGGCATTAGTGGGACCCCCCCTAAAAACCCTGCAGGGGGTGGTGGGGACAGCAGGGACACAGTGTGTGGGGCAACTGGGGGGTGTGGGGGGGTGACAGTGCTGGGACCGCCCAAGCTCCTGCAGGGGCCAATAGGGATGTGGAGGAGGCGTTTGGGGGTCCCAATGGGGGAACTGGGGGTGCAGGAGGGGTGACACCACTGGGACCTTCCCCAGACCCCTGCAGGGGTCAGTGGGGGTGGGGGTGTTCCAAGTGGGGAACTGAGGGTCTTGGGGGGGTTAAGGTGGGGTCCTCCCAAATTTGGGGGATTGCAGGGGAGGTTGTTTCGGTCCCAGAGGGACTTACGGGTCCCTAGTTGTTGAGGGGTATCCTAGGGAAAACTTGAGGTGTTCCCCACTATTTTGGGGGGCCACAAAGTGTTTCTGGGCATCCCCTTGGATTTTGGGGGGCTCGGGGGGGGTTGGTGGTTCCAAGGGAGCAAGACTGCTAGAGAAAAGCAGCTCTTCTCTTCAGCACCAACCCTCTGCCCGCCACCCCCCACCAAAAGGAAGTGCCCTCATTCGCTGTCCCCCCCCAGTCCTTCCTTCTTCAAAGCTGTGTGGCAGCGACGTTACGATGAGGTGGTAAAGAACTCACTTTGGGTGATAAAGAGCTCACTTTGGAGCTGGAGGAGGAGAAAACCCACAGAGCCCTCTCAGGTCTCATTTCAGGGACTGAGAAACCTTAACCCATGGAGAGGGAATCTACTCGCTGCACCCCGAGTTTGTCAGCAACCTGCTGCTATTTCTTCGCCAAACACTCCCGCAACTAACCTGTGGCATATTTTCTTAGCTGCATGTCTTTAATAACCATTGCCTCTTTTCACCTTTCCTGAGATTTTCTTATCTTTAATTTCTTGACCTTTCTGATGCACACAATACGAGACAGAAAACACAGAAGTGAGCTGCCTGCTCTATTGACCAACCAAATTCATTTCCAGTGACCTGACACAGCTTGTAACATACACACACCGAATTAAAGACACACCGAGCCAGGTTTCTTTCTATCCTATGTCGTTTATTGTTTGAAATCCTGTCTTAATATTTTTTACATTCAATGAACCTATTACCAAATTGTATTACTAAAAATAAAATCATTATCATCTCAACCGAGTTAGAATTCAACAGCACTGCCAAAGTCAGGAGCAGGGGCAGGAAAGACGTGATCTTCCCTCACACTAGGTGGAGGAACTTCTCGATGGAGACTTGGACCTTAATGGAAAACACAACACACAACAAAATAAAGAAAGTTAATTCTAAGCAGTCTCTCTCCTCATTTATTTCCTCCCACTCTCTTTTGGGGGTTTTGACTCCTGTTGCAGTAGCAAACATTACCCAGACATTCTGCTTCAAAGATCAGTCGAAGAGATCACAAACTGTCTGCACAGGGGCACCCACAGCACCCACAGCTGGATCCTGAGTGCTGGCTGCCTCTCACCCTCAGGTGTGGTTGCACACACCTTGCTGGTGACCACTGGAGATGAGACCTGTGGAGACACCAGCATAACCTCTTCCCCAGGTTATTAAAGGAAATGGTCCTTCCCAGTTACCCCTTTCTAGGTTTTTGTTAACACTTGAGCCTTGCTCTGGACTTCTGGTTGATCTGGTATCTGTGATGAAAGACAACACAATATTGGTGACACCTGTAACACAGGGGAGATGTTTAAAAGGTTTGAAGAGATGGAGTCTGTCTGGTATTCAGGGCAAGTTGCAGTGATGTTTTTAGCTGGATGCCTTGATGAAGAAAACTGTTTTTGTATTGCTCTGACATTCTGGTGGAAAAATGCATGTGTTTTACAGCAGAGCAAATGGTTGACCTGGAGCCAAGCTCTCTCCCCCCTTTTGTTTTTGCAAAAGCACTTTCAAGGTCTGGTGCGCTCTTTCTACGATGGTTTGTCCTGTGGGGGAATGCAGTGTACTTGCAATGCTTGTTAGCTATGCGGTGAAGATCTTGTTTTGCTTTCTCTGTAAGTACTTTGGGTGATGTCAGTGAAGGATCTTTTCACAAAATATCAAATAAGCTATGCAGATCATCATGAGTTAGGCCCACAACGGCTGTATCCAATTTATGGTTCCTAACAGTGTCTGTAAATCTTTTAAAGTCTTAATAACAGTTTTAAGTTGTTGCAGGACAATGCACACAGGTGATTCGGTTCACAAGGTTAGTGTCAGGGTGGGTTTCAGGGTGGGTTGTGCTACAGTGGTGATTAAGACAAATTTGATGCAGTTTGAGTTCCTCACTGAGTCATACAGTCATGACCCCAAAATGCAATAGGGGTTTCCAATATAAATGGATGAATATTTGCTACCCAGTTTTCTGGGCCTCTTACATGAATGAGATCCTTGCTTTAAATTGTTACAGCATGACACCAACCCTGAAAAGCATTTGAGGTACCAGGGCTAACAGCCAATCTGCTCACAGATATTATGGTCACATCTGTACCAGTATCTAAAATGCCTGTCAGCTCGACAGATTTTTTAGCTTTAACGAGAGTACATTTTACCAGAAGTTGACCTTGTGTCACGTTTAAGTCCAGAAATATTTAAGGGGTACCTGCTGATCCAAATCCTGAGTAATTGCAGCTTCTTTACAAGCTGAACAATTTTTTACTTTTTTGTTACAGAACACAGGGGTACAGACCATAATTTTGATTTTTCTCTTCATAATCAGCATCTACGACCCCTGGTAAAACAAACAACCCCTGTAAGGTTGCAGATGACCTTTTGACAATATTTTCATTAGGCAGATGGTACAGAGGTGCACTCTCCCTGCAGAGCATGCACCTAAATTCAGGACAACAATCAACAGAGAATGACTGCCCCCTGCTAGAGGAGGTATTTTACCTGTAACACTGAGAACACGGAGCCCAAACCAACCGCCGCACCGATGCCCCAGCGGGCGGGCACTAGGACCCTGCAGTCCGTGGCCGGCCGCTTCCCTGGCCGGATCCGGAACTCCGCGGCTGCAGCGGCCGCGTCACTCACACACACACACACACGAGCTCCTGACACTCATCACTCACAACATAAAGTGACAGCTATCACCAATACGAGGACTCCGTTAAGAGCACTAAGCCTGTGCCGCATCCCCCTGCCGCTTTTGGCGGGGGGTGCCGAGCGCGCAGTGCCGGGCTCAGCCGCAGGCGGCCGCTCCGCGGGGGGGTCGGGGAGGCCCCGGGCCGCCGCCGCCAGCTCCGAACGCCGAGCCCAGAGATCCACACGCTCGGTTTTTCAGATAGAGCACTGTGCTGGCGTGAATGCCGGTTTTTTCTTAGAAGTGTTAGCCAATTTTTATGGGGCCAATCGATATCCCTGAGCCATCGCCTCCAGTACAGCTGTTGTGGTCTGAGTTTTTGCAGCCCGTTCTTATTAATGCTTAAATCTTTAATAACAGAAAAATGCCGTTCCTCCCAACGTGGCTGATGACTCGGCTCATAGCTTACAGGAGTAAGAATTTTTCTTGCCATGCCCATATTCCCTTGCGCCAAAGTTTTTTCGCCTCACTTTTACGGTTTTTTCGCCTCACTTTTATCTGTGGATCATCCCCAATTAAAGGAGGACACAGAGCAGACAGTCCAGATTCTTTTTCAGGATTTACAGCATCAGGGTCTAAAAGATTATCACACCATTCTGCTTCTTCAAACAATAAATTTGGCTCTTTAAAGTGTCCCTTAGCCTTGCCCAGACCAATCAGCGCGGCTAAGTTTTTTATCGGACTTAATCCCCGCTTTTCTAAAAAGCAAAAAGTTTAAGGGCTACCTCTCGTTCAAAATATTCCTGCCCAGGCGAAAATTCCTTAAATTCCTTAAATTCCTTGAAATGCTGGACCGTGTAGCTTAACGACCTTCTTTAACATCCGATCAAGTAGCCAACGACCAGGTTCCTTAATTCCTTAATTCCTTAATTCCTTGGCCTTTCCTGGGTAAGTCCCCTACTGCAGCCTTTCCGGGGTAGCCCTTCTCGGAGTGAACACCTGCAGCTGGCGCTGAGGAGGTGGCAGCGTTGCCTTCCTACTCCGAGTCCGTCCCGCAGCTTCCCGGGTTCCGTTCGGTGGAAAAGCAGGGTTCGGGTAACCCTGTTCGGTGCGCCACTTGCGGCGGGCGGAGGAAGCAAGCAGCCGATTCAATGTGAATGACAGAGCAAGCTTCAGCTTTATTGAAAGAAATCACCCCTTATATAAGCACTCTGCAATAACCATGCACACTACTCACAGATCTATTGGATACATGTAACAGGCTACATTATAATATCCCAGCCCCTTGTGGCATTCCAGGTATGTCACAACATCTTCCCTCTTCTGGCCTGCCTCCTTTCCCAAGGTTGTTTTTACCATCAAGGCTGTTCTGTACCTCAGTTTCTCTCTTTGTTAACATAACAGTCCTTTGTTAGCATAACTGAGCCCTGGGTTTTTCCTTTGTTTACCTCAGGTGGCTGCAGTCAGCTCCTGCAGAGACCCATGGCCTTGCTCTCTGCAAGCCGTTCTCCAACGCCATTAGGCAACCTTCTACTCTTTCTCCAAAGATCAGCCACTTCCCTGCAATTTCACAGCACTTTCTAAGGCAAAGTGTGCCCAGGCTGCACCAACAGTGAGCTGACACGACACGCTTCATGTTCCATTGCCCACTACCCTTAGCTGTTGGTTTTCTTGACTGCTGTTCCTACAGAATAACGATACACTTGGCCTCTGCCTGTGACTAACACATGTTGCTACAGGGCTTCTTTTAACTGAAACACACAGCATGTACTTTCTGTTTTGGAGCAACAGCCAAACATGTAGTAGAGAACTTGTTTACAATGCACACAATGACAAACAGGAGGTGGCCTAGGAAGAAGGTGAAAAAGAATGTCAATAGATTTTTTTTTTAATTTTTAATTTACAGTACACATTAAAGGATGCAAATCAAGCAATAAAGCTGATTCAGCTCACTGTTCTTTTAAAATTAAAAGAAAAACTTAAGTCATATTTCTTATTAGCTACCCCATTTAAAGTTCATCTTAATTTAGTACATGGACTGCAATATTAGAGGAAAAGTCTTGTCTCTGTTGCTGTAAATGGCCATGTTTGCTGTGGCTTTAGTCAGTCAGTGATTCGTCTAACGACAGAAAATCTTTCCTTCATCACCGTAGCAATTCACTTGCTCCAGGTTCTGCAGCTTTGGGGAAGGCAACTGCTCAAACATCCACTCAATTCCCCCAGAACTCAGCGACGTTGTTCAACATTTCTGAAATATGTATTAGATGAACCATGATGCTCGCTACTTTCTATGAATTAAACCCAGTACAGAAAAATCTCATGAGAGTCTCAGCTCTCAGGCAAATGATAAACCACATCACAACTGCTGTGAAGCACACACCACGTACAGCACCACGGCCACGCACACGCTGACACAGCCGCTTCCTTCTGGGAGGAATCCGGCACAGATGCTGACAGCAGGACACTGTTGTTCTGTATTGAAGGAAACGGAGCTGCCTACTACGAAGTGTAATTCGGAGCAGTTTGCAGCGTTGATGTGTTGAAACTTTTAGCAAATCTGGTAGGAGAGAAAGCCAACTGCTGACAAACTAACATCATATGAAGTAAACTAGGATGGGAAGCCAAGTGATGATTCAGGGAGTAGTTTTCCTAATACAGTGTCATACAAATGCCCTAGAACATAGAAAGGAATCTGCTTCACTTTCAGAAAGAGCCAAAATCCAGTGCCTTTGTTATGTCTGAACTTAGGGGAAGAACATGCCTGCATTTGACAATACCTTTTTAAGGTCTTGCTGTCATTAAAAAAGACAAATGAATAAAAGAAAGCTTTCTGAAATTAGACAATGCTAGATTATTTCTTATCTAGATTAACTCCCTTATCCCTTTCATGACCCAGCTGCACAAATGAAGTGGCAGAGAGCAAAAGACTGAGATGAAAAGCTAGCTTGGAAAACAGGGAGGAGAGGACAGATATTACTGAAACTGTGTCCTAAGACAACTTGCTATTGAAAACATAAAGTCCTTTTAATCTTGTGCAACATATCTGAAATCAGCCAGAGGTAATGCTGACTGCCCTTCAATTCATCCTGCATTATGCTTATGGAAGTTTAATTAAATTAGCTGTTTAGTGTGCACATGCTCGTTGCAACTTCCTGTACTCTGTGCTTAGAAGAAAAAAAAAAAAAAAAAAAGAATCATTTTCCTTTGGAAACACATGCTTTCATCAGCTCCACAGGTGATCTTCAGAATAGAGGAATTTTTACCAGATGATTGACTACGGTTTTCTAAGTCAATTATGCAATTTAGAATTCCAAGAACATACACCAGTGCCCTGAAACTAACCACGAAGGCCACCGCTGTGTATGTTACAATGCACGCTCCCTTTTCTCCAGTTCAGACCTCTGCACCTCCATCCCGTAAGAGACAGAGAGCTTTTCACCTCTGTCAGTATAATATACACGCATTGCCGTAATAGCAAACCCAAACCCAAGATTTGTTAAATATGCTGCTTTAAAAATCATTGAAACTCTCATCCCCTTTAATTTCTGCGTTCTTCTCCCATAAGGGTGAATATAACTTCCCAGCTTCCACTAGCCTGGAAATATTACTGGACAAGCCTCTAAGTAATTAGCTAGGGAACAAACTCTCTTTTTCCATCAGTGATGTTAGTGAGAAAAAGAAGAAAAATCCTGCAATGCCAGCCTTTATGCACATTTCATGCTTTTTTGTGAGCTCTAATGGTGGAAAAAGCTGGGAAATTTGTGGTGAGTGTTTGCATGTCAGTTAGAATTAAGAAGAGAAGAAAAACCAGATGATTATTTATTATTATTACTCTATGTCTCTGAGGTAAATCTAAGCAACACAAAAGGAGAGGTGGAAACAGTATGACTTTAAGGAACACGCTGGGTTAGGAACTGCCAGAAGTGTTTTACGTCCCGGTATACTCACTTGTTTATGGCTCCGTCAGTTCTGCAGGTCAAAGATTCCCAGAACCCTATAACAACGCCTGTTTACTTACCAACTTGAACAGCAGATGCTACTGGTTTCCATTAGGATTGGACAGTGTCTCGTGTCACTAGACAGCAGTCCCTCTGGCTGATGATAAATGAATGGTGCTGATGGGCTCTGAAGGAAGGTTCGTTACTCCTGTCCATGCCAGGGGAAGGTTTAAATCTTTGTGAAAAGTGTTTTCTAACATAGCTGAACTGTGTTGGCAAAACAAATTTGCTTGGCCTGGGCACTCTGCTAAGTGCTTTTAGGGGCACATTCTCTTTCCACTGAAGTCAAAACCAAAACCCTTTGGCATTGCAGGGATCAAGATTTAACTGTGTTCCCGAAACTTGTCCATTGTCAAGGAGAAAAGTCTGAAAAATGTGTTTCCCTCCTCAGCGCCTACTCTGACATCTAAAAGAACAAACGCACCTCTCGATGTGTTTGCTGGGGTAGCTGCCAATGTATCAGAGGTGCATAAACTCGGTCCCAAACTTAATTCTTAATATAAATAAAGATCATTTGTGTCCTGCAGCAGTCATGAAGTAGAAATTCAAACCTCAGAGGTGGGTTTTATTTCTCTGTCACTGAAGCTGGAGTTTGGAGGCAGTGGAAACAAGGCAATTTTGTGAGCACAGGATTTTGGACCACATTGTAAGCAATCAGCTTACATTTCCTTGGCACAGTAGTACTATTTCCAGTACAGATACCTCATGGAATGCCTCTAGAATGATCCAAAAGGATAATATCTCAGAGGAACAAACACAGGACAATCCTAAAGAATTGTTTTCTTTACAGTCTGATCATCAATTTGAGTGTACTGACATTCCAGAAACACTGGGTTTTGTCTAGCTGATTTTCAGTGATGTATTTCTAGAAGGAACGTGTTATTCAGGGTTTATAAAAAGTAAACACATTTTTTGTCACGGTAGAGACGGTCAAGTGACAATCAATAATTAATTTAGAAGCAAAAGAAGTGGAAGAATTTACTGTTTTCTACATACTTTTTATATCTTCTACAACTACTGCAAGCTCTAACATAATTGGCTAAACCCATAGCAACGGTACACCCATAGCAACGGTGCATCCATAGCAAGGGTACATGATTGGATAGCTTTCTTAAAGTTTCACTTCTGAACATGATTCACACAGTTCCTTATCTGTGTTCAACAGTTTCATGTTTCTTGCAGCAGATGTTCCCTGTCCTTGCTCCTTATCTGTGGTATGCCCTCCTGCATGCAGGCTTCTCACGGGTACGGGATGATCTGGCCGAGGTCAAATTCCATCTGCTCTGCCAGGCGTTCAGCAGACCCGCTGCCTACCCCGACAATTTTTAAAATAGGGATTTTAAATACAATACACTATTCTTTTAGTTGAATTGTGTAACTGACTTCAAGTATAATCATTAGAACAAAATAGGGTTGACAAGGTCATATTTACGGGTTATGCGTGTAATCACGACAATCTCATTCAGAACTGCTTGTTTACTGGCTCTTCCAGAATATCTGCTGAAGAAGGACATCATGCTCAGAAAGTGACTTAGGAAGATGGAGATAATTTAGAGAGATATTAGTTTGTCAACCCTTCTCTATTTCAAAACTTAGAAAGAGAAATTCTGCAAGACAACAGCATTTGTGCCATCATCCTGAAAGACAGGAGACTCTATATTAATCTCCACCATAGTAAGATGGAGAGATCTTAGTGACTAATTCCATTTTCCATAATTAATTTTTTTCCAAGACCTGTTTCATTTCAAGTACAATGTACTTGTACAAAGTACTGGTACTGCAGCCTGGATAAATGTTTCTCATCAAGTACAAGGACCACTAATCCCTGGCTCTGTTGTGTAAGCCTGATACTTGCTATAAACGATGCAGGCCTTGCTTACCACCGTACCCTCGAAGAGGAGCTAAAAGATTGTAAAAGAAGAACATGCTGCTCCAGCAGGGGCCAAAGGTTGGGTGATTGTCTGAGAAGCATGAAGTCAGTGAAAATCCGCGGTAACTGAGGGAAAAGCAAAGGAAACAGGGGAAGACCACGACCACTGCCTCAATTCAAGACCAAAAAGACTTGCCCCCCACACCTGTAAGGAGCATGTGTCCTAATCTACGTACCAAGCACGGCTAATTTAAATGTAACTAACCAGTGAGGGACAAAGTGTTAAGAAACTAACCAATAGTCATTACAGTAAACGTGTATTCGTGTAGTTTGAAATACATAAATACACCGAAATTCTCTTGTGTGGTGTGCTGGCTTGTGGAATTACCACCTAACAGCCATCTTTGCACAAATACGGAATAAACTGGTATCTGGGCTCCGTGTGTAAGGCTGGCTTTTGCACACCAGGTAACAAACCCTGTTTGAGGGACAACAACGCCCAAGATTTACACAGTGTACTCAATTTATACAACAGCAAGCAGCTAGCAAAAGTTGAAGATACTATGTTTTGTATATGTGCCTCTTGAAACATAGGTCACACAATAGCAAGGTGAAGCTCTTTGAAATCCAAACGTAGCATATTTACTAAAACAGGTAATATACATGTGTGAAGCACTGTACTAATCTCATCAGGATGATTCAGCAAATGGATTTCCTTTATTGATCATAAACAATAGATGAAGAAATTAATCTTCCTCCTTATTCCTTTGGTGGGGCTAAGAATTCAGTCTAAAGACTGACTTGTAGATTGTCTCTGTTCAATGAGATAAAAGGTGTGACAAAAAGGAGAAAAAAGATTAAATGAAGGAATGGAACACCATGTAAAAACTTTAGGGACATCTGTGATTTCACAGTAGCATGAAGAGGAATGCAAATATGCCTTCTGAAAGTTGGTGGTGGTTTAGGCCCAGTCGGCAACAAAGCACCACGTGGCTGCTTGCTCACTCGTCCCTTCCCTGCCAGGATAGGGGGGAGAATTGGAAGAAAAAGAAGTAAAACCTCATGGGCTGAGACAGGACAGTTCCATAGAACAACACAGGAAGAGAAGAGAATGGTAACAACAATGATACTAAGAAAATGAATATATAAGGTGACTGATGCAATTGCTCACCGCCTGGCACCCCATGCTCAGCCCCTTCCCAAGGCACGACCACCCCCAACACCCCCGGCCAGCCCCTCCAGTTATCTGCTGAGCAGGACGTCAGCATGCTGTCGAATATCCATACTCCTGCAGAGAAGCCCTTGTTTCGCATACCCTCTGGGACCATCTCCAAAAAGCTGAATACACTGCCCACAAACGCCACCTGCTTCGTGGTGCCCAGAAGGCAAACCACAGCTTCTTAAAAGGCCGGTCAAAATGCAGAAAGCACCTGACAAGCTGTGTCCCACACACTAGGAAATCCCGTTTGTCCTCCTGCTACTCACAAGCTCCAAAAGGGTCGTCTGCAGACCAACCTCTCCTCCAGCGTGCAGCACCAGCCTTACCCCCTCCCTTGTTCTCTCGGCAGAGTCAAATAACCCAGCATGGAAAACTATGTGTCGATGTGCCTGTGTCTTGACTTAATGGGTTACAGCCCCCACACACAGCCCCACGCCGGCTGAAAAACCAACAGAGGAGCACGTATCCACCCCTTCATAAAGACAGGAGGACTGCATGGAAATTTCTTTCTGAACCCACATGCAATCCTATGCCTGCCTAGCGACATGAAGGGCTTGGATATGCACACATTTCCTGCTCTGGTTGAGACGGCAGTTCTGGTCATCCTCTCATCTGGATTTGAGCTGAGAAACCTTCTAGAAAGGTCAGCTTTCCCATGCTCACCCACAGCCCAGCAAAGAGCAAAAGGAGGTTCTATTGGAATACGAATCTCCTTGGTCGTCTCATGACACGGTTGCGTTTGATGGGTTGGAGGTCTCCAGTTTCTGCCCATTTTGGTTCTGGCTGGAGAATGGGAGCAAATGTTGGAGGAGACATGAGGGAGGGCACACACAACCACAGGCAGGAGCCTCCTCTCTGGAGAAAACCAGGGCAAGAAAATGCAGAGGGCAAAGGCCAGGTCAGTCGTCTTGAGACCATGTTGCTTCAGGTCATAGAAACATAGAACAGTTTGGGTTGGAAGGGATCTCTAAAGGTCATCTTGTCACCAAAATGGGATAAAAGAACTTATCGATACCACTCTGATGTAGATAAGCAGATACTCTTTATTAACAGCCCGGTGCGTAGGGGAGTTGTCTCGCCAACACTGCACACCTGACTCATATAGCGTGCTGATTATATTGGATACAGTAAGACATATTAATCAAGTCCTCATACATATACATGCTTATTCGCATAAATCATCTTCATATTCCCACCTCTGAGCGGTCATGCACACTTGAGTCCTGAAACGAGCTGGGGGGCTGCTTGTGCGACCACCACGGACTACTGACCTAAAAGAAAGACCTTCCAATGCCCTTGACCCACGGATTTTTGGCTCACATGGCAATTTTAACATGATTCGAGGCCCTTTCACAATGTAACTTCTAGAACACCTGGTCTGCTGGGCAATAAATCATCCTGACTGAGCAGGTACCTCATCACGAGTCTTTGTGTAGAAATCTAGTTAATGATTATCACTAGTATACATGGCCTTAGTCTGGGACTTTCAAAAGAACTTTGTGGCAGTGTAACTGGTTGTATAGTTACTCTAAATCATTCCTTATTTAAATCCAAATCATCACCAGGCGGCCGCTTTGGTGCTCGGAGGAGCGCACAAGCAGGACGGGCTGAGCGGCTTTTTCAGCTTCGTAGGGGTTGATCTCCCTTTTCTTTGCCTGAAAATGGCGGGTTTGGGAGGTGAAATGCTCCTCGCAGCCCCCTGGACCCCTCCGGACCGCCCAGCACCCTCGGCTCTTCCCACCCCCCATGGGGAGCGGGGCAGCGGCAGTCGTTTGTCCCAGGAGGGGGCTGCGAAGGCAGAAGAAAGGCTCGCATGGAGGCCGAGCAGAAGGTGCCTTTGCCTCTGCCTGTCGGTGCTCTCGGCTCCCCGTTCCCTCTGCACGGCCGGTGCAGCTGAGCCGCGGAGCCGCTGAAGGAAGCCTCTGCTGACGGGGCTGCACCTTCCGCAGGTTTCTGGAGCTTCCAGATGAGGCCTTGAATTCGTCTGTATTTACATGGGGGAAATTCAGAATCACCCTGTGCCCTCTCCCTCCCTCAGTCAAGCCTGATGCCAGGTCTGGGCAAACCAGCTCTGCAGCTCTCGGGGACATCCGAAATGTTCTCGGGGTGTCAGTGCTGGGGGCGGTGTCGGTGTCAGTTCGGAGCCACGGAATGCCCCGAGCGCGCTGCCGCTGTGCTGATCTCTGGTGCCTTCTCAGGGAGCAGAGGCGAGGCTGATCCCTCAGCTCCCAGAGGCTCCTGCCACAAACCAAAGGCCCTCTGTGCCTCCACTGCCACCCCGACATCCTGCCCTCCCACTCCAGCCTGTGCGCACAGGACAAACCCCCTGGCCTGTGCACAGCTTGGAGGGAGTGAAGCACCCAACTGCTGCCACCGAGTTAAAAAAAGAAAAAGAAGTTTTATTCTTTTTTACGCTGTGGGTGTCAGCGCTGGTTTTGGTGCCGCGGGCGGTGTCTGTGTCGGTGTCAGTATCGGTGTCACTGCGGGTGTTGGCACCGGTATTAGCGTCAGTGCTGGAGGCAGTGCTGGTCTTCAGAGCTCCTCCACTGTAACCAGGTTCCTTCCATCTCCATTTGTGCTCCTATGCAGGTGCTTTTAATCCAATAATTCAACGAGTCAGACTGTCACCGAGGCTTTAAAAGTGCCAATAAGTTCCAGGCACTCACCCACCTTAAGGTGTAGCTGTTCCCCGTCTCAGCCACTGCAAACCCTGCCTAGCGTAGCGTACCGCTTCGGTCACGCTGCTGTTCAGCGCCAGAGTGCACGTCGCTGTGCTGAGTTCAGAAAAAAACTCTGGAAAAAGGGGAGGGAGAGAGAAAACATTGGGTTGGTTTCACACCACAGGCCCATCTGACAGGCGAGGGGGCAGCGAGGAGTGGCAGCAGCAGCACCCTGTCAGTTGGCAGGTCCCGCTAAACACATCGTTAACGCAGAGAGCTCAGCGACAGTCGCAGGCCGGGCAGCGTCACGAGCACAGAGGGCCCGGCACGTGGGAGGGAAATGCACTCACACATGCACACACACACTGAACCCTCCCCGGGCTCTGGCTTTGAAAGGACACCGAGACGCTGCGGTAGGCGGGCAGGAGTTTGGGAGTTCACAGCCCAGTCCCTACCGCATGCCTCCTCCAGGTTTTAAACCGGCTACATTCTGAGCGGTGCCTGGCAGCACACACCGCTGTCACCAGGCTGGTCCCTTTGCTTCACCCATCCTCAGACCTTGGAGACATCAGGTTTTCTCAGCTGAACAGGTTTCAAAATCTGTCCAGCCGGCCAGGCGATACAGCTCTGATTGGGGTTGCTCACAGCCGGGCATCAGGCAGATTGAAGAGAGCCCTCCTCTCCTGCCCAGCTCCAGCTCTGCACAGGTGGCTCCAACCTCAGTTACAACTAACTGCTTTCCACTACTTTTCACCTTCCCTCTTTAAGGGATATCTGAAGGCCACTGCTCTTTCCTCCCCCTCTGATTCCCTATGAATTGCACAAATGGATGAAGGATGTGGCCTTTTTTTATTTTTATTTTGATGTACTCGCTCTCTGTCCTCTGAGCATCTGCACCTTACACTATCAACAAGCTCCAGTTCTGAAACTCCTCCACCATCCTGAACAGCAGCAACAACTGCCAAGCCCACAGGAGTGTTTACTATTATCCTGCACAGATCCACTCCCCTGTGGGTATTTACTACCCCAGTCATCATTCCCCTCCATTAAAACAGCAACAGAGAGCAGGTTTTGTCCTTCTTAGTGACAGCCTTTGGAGGATATAACCCAAAATACTACACACGCATTGCTGCTGCGAGCACAGATTTGCTCCGGGGACACCCAGCAACTGAAGTTACTCTCTTCAAAGGGGACTTGCAAAGCCTTTTGAATTTCAGCAGCTACCTCAGTGTGAGGATTTTTGCAGCCCTCACACAATTCAGCCAGGCTCATCGTGCTTATTTTCTTTTGCCAGTTTGCCGACAGATGGTGGCAGTACAGCCCGTTGCCCACAGCAGCTCAGAAAACTTTGGGGTTTAAACCACCCTAGGGCTTTTGCTTATTCACCACTGCTTGTACCACAGGAGAACACAACACTTTTAACAACAAAAGTGTAAAATCCAAAAAGTAGCATCAACTTTAGGAAAAGCTACCGGCAAATACTGGTCACGTGTCCAGCCAGAACTCCAATGCAAGAGCTGCTCAGCTTCTCTGTTACGGAGAGAAGCCAGCTTCAACGTTTTCAAGGCCAAGATCCCTGCAAGTTTGACAAACCAACTAAAACACAAGGCTAAAGGCCAAAAACCTGTTTTTAAAGGAGCGGAACCAACTCGGAAAAGCTAAGTGCCCCCAAGGGAAAAACAAACGGCAAAAAACCCCTTATGCTTCTCATGTTACCATGAAGCAAGTTGGCTGGTTCCCTGCACTTCATACCCTCACCCCTTAGCTCTTAAGATCTCTGAGGGTGCCAAGACAGCCTTTGAATTGGAACACTCCTCAATTTATCACCATCAGGTATCTCTGACAATAACCTGACAATGTGCCACAGCTGTCTGCTTCAACATAGGTAATGATTTGATCTTTAGGTACGGCGTTTGCTACGCTGAGCATTAGGAGTGAAGCAAGTACATACACATAACCACCACACGTGTGACCAAAACGACAGAGCGCAAAAAACTTACCCATGTTCTTCCCAGCCAGTGCATCGGCCTTTTCCCAAATATCACATGCGTAGAGGATATAGGAACTGATGTTGATGTACGCAGAGGTGATGTTTGGGATGTCGTAGGGAACAGTGACCGAAGAGCCAATGCTGTTCCCACTGTGGCCACTGCCAGCATAAGAAGTCATGTCTGTGCTTCTGCAGGAGAAGGAAACAGAGCGTTCAACTTCAGAGGGAAAGACATCAGACTATTTAATGCCAGGAGCTATTTGGTGCCATCCAGGCATGCAGCATGGAGTGGAGTGTTGCAAATTGAGATGTGTTCAGCTGCGTAACAAGTAATTGTCCTTCGAGTGCAAGGCCAAGGTTTTTGAAGCAATTTGTGCCTCAAAGGACTCCTCTTGGTGAAAAAAATGCGGGTCCAGACATCAGAAAGAGCCACTCATCCACCTCCCAACACCTACACCTACTTGTGGAAGCCTTCACCAGATTATCTGAATGCTTTTCCCAAACAAATTCCATTTCAGGCACAGTGAAGCTCCCCACTGATGGAGGCTAGAGCTTTCTGACAGCTGGCCACAGCAGCCAGGTCAGCCTGCACACACTTCTTTATAGCCCTAGGGCAGGTGAATGCGGCCAGCTGCCTGACACAGCCTGGCTTCATCACAGCACTCCTTCACCCAACCCAGTTTTAGTCACTGGTAGGACAGGGCTTCCACCGCTCCTCTGGGGAGACCACTGACTTCCCAATAAGCTGTACTGTGCAAGGTGCCACAAAAATGACTGGAATTTCAGCATCACTGTTAAAGACCAACCAAGCCTCTCTCAAGCACGGAGTTTAAAAGGGACAGGCGTGGAGCCGGGTAGCTCTCTGCCAAATGCAATTGCCACCACACACAGAAAAAACTCTTTCTTACTCACTGTCATTCAAACACGGGCCTAGTCTGCTGGGCACCTGGTCAAACACCGTTACCTAACAGCTTGACTTTGACCCTTGCTGCTGCATACACAGCAACACTGCTGCAGGTACACAGAAAGGACAAAATGCTCAACAACTCTGAAATTAGAAAATTAGTTTCTTAATTGGTGACTGAGCCAAAGAGAACACTATGAATGTTCTGCTACCACAGGGTGAAGGCATAAATCCCGACCTCGTAACAAAAAAAAACCTTTCTGAGGAGAAAAGACAGGAAGGAGAGAGCAGAAATACTCCTGCCCCTAACGGTAGGATTTCAGGGGGCAAGAAGGAGCAAGTGGCGAGGCACTCTCAAATGCAGGCAGCAACTCAAACACTCCAGCCCCTGTTTTCACTCACACCCTCGTAGAAAGAGGACAACATAGATATTTTGAAATCTTACCTTGCAACACACAGAGAAGGTGCTTGTGTAGATCTGGAAGAACTCTGCAGCAAGGAACAGAATTCTTGTTATGTTTGTGCTACTCAGGCAACATCAGTAAGTCCCGCAGCCACCCAGCCGGCAGCTCAGTAACACGCGTGCCCTACCCTGAAGTGGTCATTCAGGATCCTGGAATACTTCATGGCAAGGTCTTTTTTGTAACGGAACATTGCCATGTGCAGAAGGGACTGGCAGCGCATGCTGTGAACAGAAACACACCCAAGGATCAGTGCTGACACTGGCTGCTGCCTGCTCAGCAGTCACCAGCCTTGTGGGACAGAGGCAGGCACACATCAGCGGTACTGCAGCACCAAGACAGCTCTGAATGTCTCCTCCTCCTGCTCAGCTTGAAAAAAGACTCTTTAAAAACATCCCAGGGGAAAAAAAGCAACCAAGGAAGGGCCATGCCTGGTCTTTTATATAAACAGGTGCCCAACCTCCCGTAAGTGTCACAGGCTGAGTAAGCCCCCGTGCAGAAGAGCCTTCACTATGTTCAGCTTCAGCCTCAGTTACATGGCTCAAACATGGGCAGCCAAACTGCATTCTTTCACCTTTGGAGAAAGCCCTTATTGCTCTCAAGTTACCAGCAGATCAAATTTTAGAGCCTGTGCCTTCCACATATGGTCCCCTGTGATATCCCAACTTGCTTTAGAGATGTTCCAGTTCATTTTAGTTTTTATATTGTGGGTTTTTTTTCCTTGCAGAACTCCAATTGCCATTTAACTCATTCATTCACCTCTGAAAGGAATGGGTCTGTCAAGTCTAAAAGCAGAATATGAAAGCAGAGAAAAACAGTTACCCACCATAACACAGCAAAGATCTTGTCCTGTGAAGATGCTGTGGAGTCTGTGAAGGATTTCAGTCTCATGATGAATCTAAGGAAACAAAATGAACAGAATCTTGTCAGCCATCAGTGCTCTGAAGTCCCACTGTTCATGAAAAATCAGCTCATGCCATTCTCTCAAACACCAGTCCAAAAGTCAGTAAACCTGCCCCGAGTTCTTAGTGCTGGCAGCGAGTGGTTCGTACAACGCTGAGCAGGGGACTGTGTCTCCAAATGCCTTGTTTCCCAGGCAACAGGAACAGATGTGGCCCCTTACGTGACTCACTCTGCTCTTACTCTGATTAACAGGCAACAAGTAGAAGCCCTCCATGGGCCATCTCTAGGCCTGGGACCCAGAAGAGGTGCCCCCGCTACTGAAGGTGAAATATTAATTCAAGTGTTTCTGGACAAGACAGACATCTTAGTGGAAATGCTTCTTGTGGCAAAAACCAAGCAAGCCAATCTCCTTTTTGAAAACAAAGAAACAACAGCCTCTTGGAAATACAGTCCATCAAGACCAGAAAGCACAAACTCTTCTTCAGCTCACAGTATAGTTACTTTGCTCTTCTTAACTGAAATACTGCTGAGCTCATGTGCAAAAGCAACACCAGATCTGGATGAACTCAAAACTCCTTCACGCCTTTGACTGTTGTAACCAGTGTCCTCTGGTGCACCTCAGCTGCATGGCTCAGGGCCTGAGTAGGACACGGTGCCTCCTTCTGATCAGCACTGCTGAAACATGCCAAAGGATTTGTCTCTGCTGCCTCGCCATGGGCTGAATCGTGCTTGTGCAGCAGCCCGAGCTCTGCTCCATGGGGGGAATCCAGAGCTGCCAGTTGCAAACAACAACTCAACTCCCCCTTCTGCTCCAAACACGCTGCCTGACCATCACGCTGTGAAAACCGCTTACTTGAGGAGATCTATGGTGCCACTGAACACGCTGGAAGCTGATTTGGGTTCTGTTGGGTCTGCTTCCAAGGCAATCCCATATTCGATGAAGGAAAGGGCAGCATCTAGGTACTGGAAGGCCCTTCCAGTCCTGTCGGCCTGTTGGGAAGAAAATTCTCCTGTTTAGACTAAGACAAAAGCCACTTCTCTCAAGCATACCGGAATTCCTTTTTTCTCCCTAGTTAGGCAGGATTTGAAGAAAGAAAAAGAGGCAAGTCAGGCCTCTGGGTGATAGTTAAAGGGTTCTCAGCAGAACCCCTAAATGTGGTCTCAGTCATCAGCTTTGTGTGCTCTGGCTATTTGTGTCTCTCCCTCAATGTTCTCCTTGCGTAATTTATTACCTTCACATGTTTTGGATATTGTCATCTGGTCTGGGAGGCCTGCCTCAGGAGAGGCAGATGGGGCTTGCCCACTGCAGTATGCCCTCACTTCATTTTCACAAGTACATGACAAGTGGCAAATGTACGTTATCTGAGTGAAGCATCATTAGCAACAACAGATGTTCCTTCACGCACGCTGTTAAACTGCCCATAGCGGAGAAAGCCAGTGACATCTGCAACAGGGACTTGCAAGTCTGGTTCACCAGCAACACAATTACCGTGAGGATCCTGACGTTTCAGAGTAAACTGTGTTGTAACTAACTGCTGCACCTCTCCTCCAAGGACTTTGTGGTAGTTCTGCAAAGCCAACAGGCCTGCTGACCTCAGACAGTGCCAGCCCTGAATCCTGTTCTCCAGGCACATTCTCTAGATGTGTTTATAACCAAGGGAAATGTCTGAACACTTGGCAGATAAAGATAGCCTCTCCACAGGCGACTCAAACATACTCCAAGTGTGGAAGTCATGTTAGACGGTGAACCTTATCCCATGCAGGCAGGTATCGGCTCTGAATGCAAGAGCTGCTGAGCATTTCTAGCACAGGTCCGAGACTTACCATTGCATCAGCTTTATGCTTCAGCCTCTTGGCCTCTTCGATGTAGTATTCCACTGGATGCTGTCTGAATTGGGGACAGAGAGCAAAAACAGAAAAGGGTAGGAAAATGATCAGTTTTACCCTCCTACCCAGAGAATACCATGAGTCCACCTTACAGTGATGATAGTCACTAAGTGAGTGTTGTCTGCATGTACAGAAATGCATAACAGCTGAATACACAGATACAATTAATTGATTTCTTAAAAAATGTGTGTTAGAATAACATTTCAAAATAAAAAGCCACTGGAGGTTGGGCTACTGTGAGGCCAGGTTTACTCCTTTGGCCCCACGGAAAGATTGTAGTGATATGATCTCCTATCATTCTTCAAGTACAATCCCACAGACGCATTTTGATTGAAACATACAGTAAACTTTGCAGTGCCAGTCACTCATCTTGGACCAAAAGAGCCTGCATTCAAGTTATCTGCTTACAGGAGAGATGGTCACCAAGGCTCCTCCTGTTGATTGGTCTGAATCAACACCTAAACAATGATAAAGTTCAACCACACGCAGTTCTGTGCACTGGCATAGTCTATTCACTGTGCAAATAGCGCACAGCTGCCTGTGCACCAACAACACGAGCAAGTAAAGAGTCACGTCCTGCCCGAAAAAGCCAGTTGCCTGCCCAGTACCTTGTGACAGAGGAGTTTGCCACTTGCCAAGAATCAGACAAATCAAACCCCATCACTTGTAGGCAGGCACCAGAGACACCTCCTCTCCAATTTAAAAAGGATCTCATTTCCAGAGTCCCTCAAACCAAGATCTGTTGTCGTGAGACCTTTGCTCTGTGGTGCTGGTGGGGTATCACAGACACGTGAAGGCAGCAGTACAGGGCAGGTCAAAACCCTGGCAGTACACTGGTCTGCAGATGATGGGGTAAGTTTCAGCAGATCCATCAGAAGGACTGAAAATGCTATGCTGGAATAAATGAGAAATTCCTGGCCATGAAGGGCACCTGAAATTCCAGACAGAGTCACAATTCAAAAGGCACGATGGCTGTGTGTCCGTTAGGTCACACACAAAAGAGACAAAGACAACAAGATGATTTTAGTGGAGAAGGGAAATGCTCCTTACCCACCCACACATACAAATCTCTTTCCTGGACTGGCCTTTGCACCTTTCACCCCTCTACACATCTGGGCCAGTCAGAGGGAAAAGCCTGCTGGCCCTGAGGCATCTTGGTTTGGTTAGAGAAAGGGGGAGCTGCATATCCACATGCTTCTGGAGCCCCCCCAGTTCAGCAAAGTGAGAAAATGGAGCTCTGCCATACCCATCACATCCCTCTCTCTGTTCTCAGCTGGGAGAAGGTGGGTCCCACCCAGCACCAACCCCATGGGCACCAGCAGTCCATGGGGCAAGTGCTATTCAAAGCCCATAACTGGTGACAGCAAAAGCAACTGAGGGAGCGGACAGGATCAGCATTAACACCTGACTTGTGGCTTTCATCACTACCTGTCCAGTTAGGAAACTAGCAGTGATCACCCAGTCAAAACTGATGGACATACGGTTACACTTCAGGCAACAGCCCTTCTCAAGGGGCTGCCAGAACTCTCTCTGGATGTGGCTGCTCAGTCACGGGAACAAGAGTCACAACTTCTGGGCCACACTTTCAGCTCTTTCACCTCTTTGCAGTGGGAGTCCGAGCAAGCAACTCAATTTGTCTGCAGTTTCTCCATGTGCAAAGAGTGTTCACATCATCTTCTCACTTTACAAAGACTAAGAGCTTTAAACGCACGTGAAGTGTCATGAATCGGATAAAGTTTTCTGCTGCTTCCCATGCAGAGAGGGTACAAACTTCCCCCAAAGATGACAGAAGGAGGAAGACATGGGCAAAGAACAAGACGTTCACTGACTCCTAGAATGGTTTACGTTGGAAGGGACCTTTAAAGATCTTCCAGTCCAACTCCCTTTTGAGAAGCACGGCAAGGCTATTTCTCATGAGAGCAGAAATAAATGATACTTGAACTCTCAAGTCTTACTGAGCATCATAGAACAGCTGGGGTTGGAAGGGACCTTTAAAAGTCATCTAGTCCAAGCCCCTGCAATGAGCAGGGACCTCTTCAGCCAGAAGGCAGTTTCTCTTGCCATCCCCTGAAGCCCCTAAACTACGGTGCAGAACAAGCCCGTGCTACTGCCCACGGAACCGCTGCCACCTCCCAGATCACTGCGGGCGATCACCTGCCGGCAGATCACCACCACTGCAGTTTGGAGAAGGGGAAACGGCTCCTGCATCCCCGCAGGCAGGCAGTCTACCACACTGTTTGCAAACAACATATCGTTGTTTTGCACAAATTCCCTGTATCTGGTCTGAAAGAGCAGTGCAAATCCTTGCCTACCAGCTTGGAAGGAAAAGCAGCACGGGCACAACTGGCAATTAGATTTCTTGCAGCATGAACAGATTTTTTGATCTACATGTAATACACAGACCAGAGCAACAGCAAGGTAAGCTGCAGGATGGACAAGTTGGTGTTTAAAATAGCAAAATCTTCATCCCCATCTCAGCTGTTGGAAATCAGGACAAATGCCACAACACTGAACCCTTTTGCAGGAGCGTAAACCAAGTATGGGGGGATAACCAGCCACTGAAACATCAGCTTACGCTTGAGTAAGAAACATAATCCTCAGCATTAAGGAGAGGGAGGAAGACACCCAAGTATCACTTCACATCTGCAACAAATACAAAGGCAAATCAATTACATTCCCACAGCCACGTGGCTGGTTCCAGGGTGTAAAGAGAAATCTGCAGCAGATGAAGTTTCAGAAGGCACATGAGGTTAGAAGCAAACTCACGAGTATGAGGACAGGAGATAGTTTTTTGCCTTAACCTCTTAAAGAAAGAATCAGTTTTATTCATCTTTCTGCCATCCCACCGGTGTATACTCACTTCAATTTACTGGAGTCCTCCTGAGCTGAAGACTGCAATGACTTTGTTTCTTTGTCTAATTTCTTTTTCTTCCAATCAATCTCCTTCTCCACTTCCCTCTAACAAGAAGGAAAAATCCAAAGTAGGGTTCAGTGATGGGTGTTACTCTCAGTGACCCTGGTTCAGTTCACAGTCTGCATTGATGGGACAAGCAAAAGGCAGGGGGCTGCTGCTCTCACCCCTAGGAGTGACACAGGTGACACCTGCAGAATTTGTTCATCTTTGTATAAGCAAGCAATCACGACTGTTTTGTGGAAAGAAATACTTCACCCAGGAAAAGACTACGCTGCTCAGACGGAGGTTACATGGCGAAAGGCAGCAGAAGGTGCCCACATGGACGAAACAGAAAAGCACTGACGGGGGTGGCGTGGGTGGGTTCTCTCTCTGGACACCCCCACAAACTGCAGGCAAGGTGCTCTCCCACAACAGACAGTAAATGGGTAGCGCAGGTGGCTGCAGGGTCTAGGAGGCACTTCAGGTACTGTGCTGCTTTGAGAGGCGTTGCAGGGGGAAGAGGCACCCCAGCCCTCCAAAGCTCTGCTTGGGTTGAAAGCCAGAGAAACCCACAAATGCTACCAGGGGGCTGGCCAGACACATGCTGACACAGCCTGCTGCCAGAAGCTCCTCCAGCATAGGAGGGTTGGCGTTTGTTTTCTTGAAAAAAATAGTATTCAAAAAAAAAAAACCATCCAAAAATGTTTTAAAACACCAAAGCATTTGTTAGCTTACAGGGCTTTTCACTTGCTCAGCAGGGGATTTGTGACCAACAGGAAACACCTGTGGGCAGTTTTGATGCACATTCCCTTTAGAAGCTGGCTAACACCTTGACAGAAGGAGCGTAATGGATCCACTCCCAACCTATAAAGCGGAAACGAACTCTACACGTGTGTTTTTCAACCACCACCTTGGTCCTTGTACAAACCCACCTCCACCTCTCACCTTTCTCTTTTGACGGGACTTGTCACGAGTGTCTGTGATTCTCCTCTCCAGGTCCCGCTTCCTCACACCACAGACTTCCCCATCCTCTGCTCTCCTCTGGTGACTGCCAGGAGAGTGTGCTGACTTCTGCTGACTGCCGGGGCAGTCCCTCACCGGCAAGAGCATCTGCTTCTCCCTGACAGACAAGGGAAGTTTGTCCTGGCAGAAATCCTCTCTGGCCACCACGGCAGGCCTGTGGCCACTGGTCCTGCTTGGGGGTTGTGCCCTGGCCTTGAGGAAGGGGGCAGAGAGCAAGATGCTTCTGGGCACTGCCAGGCAAAACTTCTCTCACAAGCTTGGGGTCCAAGAAGGGTTTGGCATTGGCCTGGTGGGAGCTCTTGTGCTTTCTGCTCTCAGTGGGCACTTGCTGCTCTGGCTTCAGCTCTCACACTCACCCATCACTGCAACAACTGAAAATTCCATCCGCTCCAGTGTGATCTACACATACACTTGTGGAGGGGAAGAGCAGAAAAGAAGGGAAATACCATTCTGGTTCCTAGGCCAAACCCAGCATGCCTGGACTATTCATTTCTAGTTGGAGCTTTCAGTAAAATCCCACACAACTAAAACCAGTTTTCAACAGCAGCTTCAGGCAGTTAGAAACCAAAGCTTGTATCTAACAAGAGAAACCAGGAGCCCTTACCCATCTACCCCATATATAAAAAGTAGTTTTGTTTTTCTCCTTATTTGGCCTAGCTAATAGTTTGGGATCAAACCTGTACCTTGGAGGAGCAAGTGAAGAAGGTGGCTTTTCAGCAACCTGTTTTGTTCACAAAAACAAAGAGGAGAGGGGGAGGAAAGGTGAGCTTAAGGAAGTCAGAACACCACCACAAGTTGTGATGATTTAAAAGGATGTCTAAAACTGACTTGGTCTAAACATCTAAAACATCTAACACTGACTTGGTCGTCACTATCCTCTTCGCTATCACTAAGCTGCAGGTCATCCTGGGGGATTCTGAAAGACAACCAGAAGAGAAAGATCAGCCAAGGCGGGCACGGTTTCAAGGAGCAGACACTGAAAAAGACTTGGTTTGTGCTTGCCAAAACAAACCAGCCTCTCACATTCCTTTTTGAACATTCAGCATGCTCAGTCTCCTAAACCCTGTCATTACCTAAATGAGCGATAAAATGAGAACACACAACCTGGACATGTCACTGGGCTTTCCAGTTGATCTCAGGATGTTTTGCAGTGGAGGTCAGTGTCGCTGGCTAGCATCCACAGACAACAAAGTCCTGTGAGGGGACTGCTCCTCAGCACAGGTTACCTAGCACACAGCCAACAAAGGTTACCTAGGTAACCTAGGACACTAACACAGCGGGGTGGGCTGGAAGAAGTCTGACCCTTGTAGAGCAAGAGACCAGCACGCTGTTAGCCCCCCCGGGCTCCCCAAGGGGCAGAAAGCATTGGCACTGCACCAGAAGCTGGGCATGCTCATGCTCTCTGCTCTCAGGGGCCGTGAATACTTCTTTTGTCACTGGGGCTCTCTTTTTGCTATTGAAGTCTCCTGTCACACATACATAAGTAAATGCCAAGGTCAAGCCTGTCTCCTGTCTCTCTCTACACAATGAACTTGGTGCTCCTGCACATCTCAGCAGTAACTGTAACACTGAGCAGTTCTCAAAGCAGTTTACAAGCGGGGAGGCACGAACCCTCTTTTACTATTGCTAGAGAAGAGAAGAGGCTGCCTGTGCAAGCTTCCAAAAGCATAATTTACTCCTCTGCCTGCAAGTGGTAACTACTGCTTGCAATTTCAATGCATTACTGAAGTCCTCAAAAGGCTGGAAGGGAAGGATTTGTAGGGAGGGACCCAAATTTCTCCCAAATTGTCATCACCCTCTTTGGCAATCATGCGGGTATCCCAAAAGGAGCTGGGAAACAGACAGGCAAAACTCTTGCTATTCTATACTATGTCTTGCTATTCTATACTATATCTTGAAACGGGCTGGAGACCGACTCCTCAACCCAGAGAATTACACAAGTGTCATTCCAAAACAGGATAAAAAGGTTGGGAACAGAGGCAGGGATCTTAATCCATCGGGTCAAAACTCCTGCTTGTTTCAACCTCCTTTGAAACTAAGGGCTCTCTGTGAGAAATTTTTCTCATGCCCAAATAAGAAAAATAAGCCTCCGAGCCCTCATGACAACACATTTTATAGTAAGAAAACAAATATGAACGGTCCCCAGTGAACCACATCATCTTGGAAAAGTGGGGAGATGATGTTCCTGATGCTTGTTGGGAAAACTACATGAACCTTCACACTCTTTCAAGCCATCACGTCCAACTACGAATATAACGAAAAGATTTACTGACCCCACAGTCCCCAAGTACCTCTCACTGATAGAGGAGAGGTTCTCAGTGCACAAGGACTCACAGAGATGTACATCCTTGCTTTGTTTGGCCGTTTCGACTTTGCCATTCCCCTGTGACGATCCTCCTTCTTCTGAGATAAAACATAACACGACAGGGAAAAGAAGAAATATCTAAAGAAAAGTAGAAATACATATATACACACTATTAAAAGAGGCTGTAGAAATTTCATCCCCACCCCACTTTACAACTAGCTCACATGATGAAAATATCAATTGGGGTTTTTAGAGAGTCCACATGAAAAGTTCTTTGCCTTTGGGTTTGGTTTTTTTTTTAAATAAAAATATAATTAAGACAATATTTTCAGAAAACTTTTCTTTGGGCAATTGCAGAAATGTATACCATACGATTGCTTTAAAATTTCACCCCTAGTTTTCACAGTTTCCATAGCTGTAGCTTCACTAACCCTCACAGGCTTGAAAAAGATACGCAGAATAAATCAGATTCAGTTTTGCATTCCTTAGAATATACATCCGTTGAATGCATTATTAGTAGTTTGAAGAGCCCTCAGTGTGACATGATGTTAAGTAGGCACAGATTAAAAGAGAAAAAACCCTTCAATCTCATGCATTAATACTTGGGGTTTTTTCTTTGGTTTTGTTTTGTTTTTACCACAGTCGCCATAATCACAAAACAGTAATGTTTCTGTTGGTGAAAATTCCCTGCGTTAAAATTTTCTGAGAAAAATCAGACTGATAAAACCTTAATCTTTGAAATCAACAAGTAAAATTTAATTCATTCCTGGTTCTTTTAAGTAACTGCACAGTAGAGATGAGAAATGAGTCTGGTTACTTACGGTGTTCTTGGTTGAGAACGAGGTGATGTTTTTGCAGGTGCATCATACTGTTCTGTAAACCAGAAAGGAATCGGTTGGGTTTATTTGCCTCACTTGTAGCATGTTTTACCCTGTGGTCTCTGAACATCAGATTAGAAAGTTACTTTCTTCCAGCAGGTAACTATTGGCCATTGAGATTATTCATCACTCCAAATGGGGTTTCCTTATCACACACTGTTCTCTGCCAAACTGCTGCCTTAATTTCTAGGTCATGGCTGCACACAATCTCTTCAGCATTTTCTAAATTCATCACGGCTCAACAAAGCACAGGAAATGGTGCTCCTTGATCCATGTAAACCCTTGATGTTCCCCTCAACATATAACATGCAACACAAAACTGTCTGTCCATACACACATTAGAGCGTGTTTCCTTTGGATTTATGCTCACTCTGACTCTGTGCTACAGATCTAACAGGCTGTGATCCCTAGAATGGAAGGAAAAAGTACAAACTGGGAATAAAATACATCAGCTCTCTCTTCATAGCAATGATTTGTTTTCCAGGTGTTACCGTAATAAATACTTCAACTAACTTGTCAAAGCATCACTCTGAAGCATCCAAGAGTCGAAGCTGTCCTGATGTAGCTTAGCATGGACAGAAACGGTACATGCTCCTGCCACCAGAAAGGTGTTGCCAGCACATTAGTGCTAACGCACACGAAAAGCCTAGCACAGACAAGGATCTTTGTCTTGAACATCCACTCAAGTACTTTAAGGGGGGGTTAATCTACGCGAGGCCTTTGGGGAAGCTGAGGCTCAGAAATTCAGAACCTCCTTGTTGAAATTGCACAAGACAGACTTTTCTTGGCTCCTGATCCTCAAGTTTGAAATCCTGAAGAGCAGAGTATAGGTGCTCCAGGAAGTTTGGAGGGTTTACTGCCTTTCCAGGAACGGCTATCTCAGGACTTTCCCCCCAGCCCAAGACCACCTCTGCACTCAAGGTGTGCACCCACCATCCCCATCCAGAGGGGCTGTCACCACAACCATTCCCTGCCAACTTCTCAAAGAAAGCAGCAGGCAGAATAACACAATACTGGCACTTGGCACAGCTCAGAAAGGCGGGAATTATGTTCATGCCGAATGAATCTCATGACAAGCATGCACCACACACAGTTTGCTCAGGGGCTTAAAAGAAATCAGTGAGGAATGTGTCAGTGCAAAGTACGTTTTTGCACTTTTGGCAGCTAACAGACTGAAGTGTGAAAATCTCTACCATGTCATAATTTACAAGTGCCATTTTTTCATCAAGGCACAGGTATGAAAGTTCTGAAGTGACTCTGGTTTCTGTATCTATTAGGAAGAACAGGAAATGCAAAGATTTACAGGGAATGGAACCACATGGCTACCTTTGCCTCTAGAAGCAGGGATGCGAGCAATCTATGGGGGTTTGTGCGGCCTACAACTAACCTGGGTAACCGTTTGCATTGTTACCACCCTTGCCTTCCCCTTTCTCTCCTCCCACTGCTCAGTTCATTGCCCACTTCACTCACTAGCTGTGCCATCTTTCAGTAGATGATAAACTCATCAGTACACCGCACTACACCTCTTCGTGTATTTGTACATGCTTCCCTGTGGCTGCTACAAAAATAGTATTATGCATTACTGACAGGCAAGGAAACAGGAAGTCTCATGAAACACAAGATGATGCAGTATTTTGTATCTGTCTAGGATAGATATAAAATGTACCTGCACAGGATTCTTCATTGTGGGTCTTTTCCCCCCCCCTTCTCCAAGTAAGATTATAGGTCGAACTCCTAACATGTCATGAACGTGTAAGGTACTAGCAGTACCTAATGTCTCATCTGATTATTTGTGGGTTTTAAAACCAGAAGGTCAGCAGATCTTAACTGCTTTTTAGGACTTGACTCCTGATGGGCTGGATTTTTGTCGTGGCAGGATTTTTTGAAGATTCACGCAGTGAAAGAAAAAGCAGCCGATGGCTTCAGGATCCATGGTCCCAGAGCAGGCAAAACAACATCTGATAAAGGGGAAAAGGTGGCAGCAGCAGCAGCAAACTAGGTCTTCCAACAGTGATGGTGAAGAAGATGTCTTTGTATTTGAAGCAAATGAGGTGTGTAGGGATTGTCATGGCTCTTTTCTTCACTTCTTTGAAGCTGGAGAGCTCTGTGACCTTCCACTGAAGGTGATACTGTCACACATCCACTGCATTTAACACTTTGAGATTAAGCTACATATACATGTGCTGGGAGTGGCTATGAATTTGGACAGGGGTATGGAAGCCACAGAATATCTTTCCTAGCAAACAGGATTTCTGGAACAAAGCTAACTTCCAGCTTTCTCAAAGAATTAAAAAAAGAATAACTCTCCCAGACAATTATGTTCTACAGCTGATCAAAGAGTAAAGGAGGAGGAAAACAGTTTTATGACTCTTGCATAGCATTGCTTTAATGCATTCTCTGTTACTCAGCTGTATATTACTTATATCCTGATCACAATAATTTTATATCTAGCATCCATTGCCAGCACCTACAAGTATAAAGTGTTGCCTAGCTAGACAACTTAGTAGTGTGTGAGAGCTATTTAAGAAAAAGAGATAAAGCACAGCTCCTACACCAAGAAATGATGGATGCCTTTAAGAGAAATTGCTTGCCTGCCGCTTTTCCTATTAACAGGGAAAATCCTTGACAGATGTGTGTCCCTGGTGCCCCTCTGGGAGGCATCTCATCTTTCTAAAATGCCTGGGAGACAATGGAAATCTCCCAGACAAAGAGGGGTTCTCTCCCTTCCCCCCCAGCAGGCAACAGGAGCAGAACAAGCAAGAACATTTTTCTGTTCTGCTCCACAGCAGGTAGGAAATTGCCTGTGAGCAGGCACTAGACGCAGCAGCAAATAGGTCCAGTGGCTCGTAACAGCTGAGGTAATGCTCACAGGACACTGACTGGCAATACTGAAGCTGCTCCGCACAACTCCAGAGCCATGAAGCAGAACTTGCCTGAGAGCTCATCATCAGGTCTTTTTACATCTGTCATTTTAAAAGGTGTTTTGGGGAACAAGGTTTGTGTCAGAACTCTTAACAACCCTCCTCTTCCCTTTTCTTGACCTCAGCCTCACCTTTCTCCCTTTCCACTCACCCTTGCCAAAAAGGCAGAAAGGCTTGTTTTATAAACACAGTTAAACATATACTCCTGCTAGGGAAGCTTGCCTTGGCAAATACGCTTACTGCGGCTGCAGTTTAACTTGCCCTAAGTTAGGCTTTGTATTAATGTTCATTTGTATTATTTGTGTGGAGCTACTTCGGTAATCTAATACTAGACTGCACGACTGGGCTTCCAGCCCTCAGGTAGAGAATGTCATCTATGGAGGCTAGAGCAACCTGCCGACGTCTTACTGTAAGGCTTCCTAAATCACTGATTTTCAAGGAACTGGTAACTATATCTTGAACTAGGGCTTTCTGGAGGGCTTGAGTTTACTTCTTTTTTTTTTTTTTTTTTTCCTGTAGTGCTCAGTCATTTCTCATGTTTTAAGAATAACTACATGTCCACTAAACCTTCTGCTTTTGTGTGTGACCTCTGATAGTGAGCAATTGTGGCATTGCTGTTGTCAGAGCAAGTACGGATTTAACTTCTGGCTCTTAAAATATGATAGTTCATAACTGGAGGGGAACTCTGATTTCGAAATAGCGGGAACATGCTAGATCTTTAAAATGAAGCAGATCTGGGTGATGAGGCTCTCCAGGGAAGGTACTTCATGATGGAGCTGTGGGGTCCTGCTGAGCCTCGCTGGGGGCTGTGCTTCAGGCTCTTGCCTTTCAGCAGCCCAAGCCTGGGCTCTTCAGGAGTGGGGGTCTCTGGGTTGCTCCATCAGGCCTAGACACCATCCTGCTTTGCCCCTGGGCTGCAAGCGGGGGAACCTTTTGGGCCAGCGGGGAAAATCTGGGGCAACTTTGAGGGGACAGAGGTGATATTCTGGGGGGAAGAAATTGAGGTATCCCGGGACAAAATGAGCTTTTATTGTGTGAAAAGCTGAACTTAGAGGGGACATTCTGGGAGGAAAGGCAGAAGAAATTTAGAGGGGAGATAGGTGACATATTTTAGAGAAAAGCTGAGGTACCTCAGAGAGCACAGGGTAAGCCTTTTGGAGGGAAAGGGTTAGGTTTCTTAAGGGGGACAGAACTACCATTTTGGAAGGGAAAAATAGAGGTGACTAAGAGAAGAGGGCAAGCCCTAGGGGAGAGCTCCATCACTGTTGAGAGTAAAGTTGAGGTTACTTAGGATGGGGTAAGCATTTTTGAGGGTGTCTATCTTAGGGAAGACATTGGCAGCATTTCTGTGGGAGAAGCTATGATATTGCAAAATGCTGGAGGCAGCAGAAAGGATGAAGATTTTTAGGCCATGCTGAATGAGCTTCTTGGTTTGTGTAGTTATTTTGGCTCTAGGCAAGGTCCAGGAGGGATGAAGAGGGGTCATGTAGCGGGATTTTCATGGAAAAGAAGCATCATTATAGGGACCGATCCAATTTTACAGCTGAGCTATGGTATTTTCCTTCATTTAGAGTTCTGAAGCCCAAGATGAAGAGAAACTCCTGGAGACGTTGTCTCTGCAGGAAGAGAAAAGAAGGATCACCAGCACATTTCTGTAAGTTCAGCAAGAGGCTTGCCTGCATTGAGTGGGCTGGTGGTGTCACTGTTCACTCAACTTTTTGCATTTATTAGACCTCCATGGGGCTCTCCAGGCAGCTCCAACACCATTCAAAACAATATATAAATGAGAAAAGTGATGGCTGAACGCTGCTGCAATGAGTTGACAGACTTGAGTAACTGTTTGCACTCCTCTTGTTAAAGATGACATTGCTGATGCAAGGGGAACCCAGGCACCCACCTGAACATTGGCATCGTGACTTCCCTGAACGGGAAGCAAACTGCCAGTCACCTCCATCACTCCCCCAGCTGGAAATGGCAGTGTGCACTGGCACTGTCCCGGGACACCTGGGCTGTGCTTTGCAGTGAAAAACATCCCAAACTAAACCACCAGCATCGTGGAGATTCGGCAAGGCCCCACGCTCGGTGAAGCTACAACTCTGGAGGGCAACACGGCCTCTTCATTTTCCATGGCAGTGACTGGCAGCTCTCCAAAACCTGCCAGCCGGCGCTGCTCAGGTCTATTCTCTGCTCCATGCATGTGTGACTCCTGATAAATTATTACAGTAATAACAAAAACATTTGTAAAGTGCCCTTCACGAAATGGTCCCAGGGAGATTTCTTATTCAGGCATAATTAAACATGCAGTGAACACAACCCTCTTCCATTCAGAGCAAAAGCAGATGGGGCTCTTCCCAGTACCAATCAGTATCAGAGTGCACACTGACCTCTGTCAGGGTGTGGGGAAGCTGCACTGGGAAAGGAAAAGCAGAACAGGAGGTGACGGGGACAAGTTTATGGAGTGCCTTTCTCTGCTGACCTGATTCTCCTGGAGAAAGGCTTTGGGGTCAGTCCTGTATCTGAGAAACATCATCCAAAATCGAGAAATGTGGAGGACAGAGGTCATGAGGGATAGCAAGGGGGAGAGAAGGATTGAAATAGAGCAGAGAAAGGAAAGAAAAGGCTATGGCAAGAAACCTCATTTTTTCTAGAGCCAGGGACAGCCTTGCTCTGTGGTCACTGCGGCACAAGCGCAGACAGACTCAAACTGTAATCTGCCTTTAGATTACCTTTACCTTTAATCTACCTTTGATTCACAAGCCAACAGCAAGGGGCCTGCTTCATCATGGATTTCCCATTGTTACTGACCCCAGTTCATCCCAGGGCCCCAGAGAGGCTGCTGTGACGACACGAGTATTCACACCCGGAATAAAAGTGAGTTTCAGTACTACAAATGCTGCCGCCAAACCTCTGATTGCCCAGAGGTACAGCTCATCTGTGCGTTCAGGGCCTGGCACACGGGGGCTGTGCTTGCGGCCTGCTTTCCAGGGGTTCACAGGCAGCATCTTGCCCCCTAAATGGTAAAGGCAGTGGGACAGGTGCCAGAACACTGAGAAGGCTTAGAAACATTCATAGAAACAGAGCGAGAGTCACAGACCTGAGGTTCTGAGAGGTTTTTAATTCCTCAGAGTGGGAGTCTTGGTTTCTGTTGCTGTTGACACAAGGGCTGGGAAGAAAGGCTGTTCACACCTTTTACTTAAGGTCATATGTGACTTCAGTCTCCAGCACTGACATTTCAGTGCCCACATTTCCTCTGCCCACAGAAGGTGACTCAGGGAGTGAACTCAAATATTTTGCTCAGTGTGAACAAACCAAGCGAGCTGGACCGACATGGGACTCCAAATATCCCCGCAGAGTGTGCAGGAAGACAGGCATTGCAGGAGCAAGGGTGAGCGGAGAGATGGGGCAGGATCTCATTACAGGCAGATCTCAAGGCTGAAAGGACAGAAGCCCAGCCACCCCGAGCCGTGGACAATATGGCAGACCAGCTGCCTAGCAGGGACAGCATTTCTGCAATGAACACTGAGACCTTCAGATTTACCGCCACAAAAAGCCTCTGTCTGGAATGACAAATCTGCGCAAACAAAGCCTGACGGCCACAGGCTCCAGCAAAACCAGAGTATTGGCTGGGCAGAGGAACTGCCTCTGCTCAGAGCCCCCACTTCACACAGAAGGTAGCGATGAGGCTGTTACACACCCACTGCCCCAACCACCCACCACCACGTGGCACACACCCTCCTCTGGGCATCAGGTGCACCTCCGCAGAGAGGACAGATCCCACCAGACCTTTACTCAGGGTCACCCCAGAAAAGACTTTCTGAGTTATTTCTCTTGCACTGAAGCAGGACCCGCAGTGTGAATCACAGAAGGGCTGAGGTTGGAAGGACGCTCTGGAGATGGCTTAGTCCAGCCACCCTGCTCAAAGCAGGGCCAACCACCCCAGAGCCCTGCCCAGTCAGCTTCTGAAAACCCGCAGGGATGGTGACATGTACAGCTGCGCCACCTCCCCAGCCGACCTGGGCAGCCTGCTCCAGCGCTTGCCATCCTCACAGGAAATAAAGTTCTTCTTATGCTTAAACAAAATTGTCTGTATTTCAGTTTGTGCAGCACAGAGGAGAGCCTGTCTCCTTCATTACACCCTCCCATTAAACACCAGCACCAAGCCCGGCACAACAGCTACAGCAGGAGTGCACCGTGCCTGCTCCTCGAGTTCAGCACCACGTAAAGGGCAGTGGGGCTACCCCTGCATCTTCCCTCGGCAGAGTGGGGAACCGAGCACTGAGAAACTAAGTGACACTACCAAGGTCAAACAGGGATGGCGATGTCAGGAGCTCAAACCCAGAAGCCAGGTCTCAGCCCTCACCCACTGAGCAGCCTCCTCTGCCTGGCGCAGCGCGTCCTACACTCGCTGCAGGCCCTGCAAAAGCCCAGACCACCTCCCCGGCTGAGGCGACAGCAAGATCCCTTTTGTTTCAGGAACAAGATGCTACAGGAGTGAAGGGAAAGTTGAGCAATGCCAAACTCTTGCTCTTTCTCCATGTAAGAAACCAGTGATATACACACACAGGGGAGCACCCGCTGCCTCCTTGCAGTTTACGTAGCGATGTCTTTGGAAGGCATTTTCCAGTCTTGGCTTCCAAACAGCTCTGCAGCTGCTTTCAGACAAATTAGAAGCACCTTCAGAAAGGAGGTCCCCACAGAGCCATTGAGGACTTCCAGTTTATCTCTTTTCCTTTTACACATCAAGCCTCCACTGGCCTCTCTGCACCTTCCTACTTGTAGGGAGAGGCGTTCGGAAGACCTCGTGATGTACGGGAAGAATAGGGGACCAATCAAACATACCAAAAGAGAACATTACCCTATACAGTAAAAGACGGCTGGGATAAGGGCAGATCCCTTTAAGGAGCATATATAAGGCAATTGAGCAGTTAATAAATTGAGCAAGTAGCAACCATCGTATTGGTGTCTGTGCTTTTGTTCCGGCGAGGGTCTTAACCTCCTGCAAGGGTTAGCTGTGATCTGAGCGCCACATTTCTGTGGACTAGCAGGTAGAAAAAGACAGCTAATACCTTACCACAACAAATGGTGACTCCGGTGTACGGACGGTGACGGTCGGCGGTACACGGCAGGAGGTGACGGAGCTCCACGCAGGACGGGAGACTCCACGGCGCGCCATGGAGGCCACAATCAAGGTATTTAAAATATGGGGAAGACAGCATAAGACTTCCATGAAGTCGAGCGCTTTAAGAGCTATGCTACAAAGATTATTAAAGCTCGGCATTTTGGCCGAGCCGATGGATTGTAGGAAGTCAGAGCTCTGGCCTCTAATAAAAGCTGATTTAACAGAGCAGGAAAAATTGGGAAATCCAGAGCACTTGGTGACTTGGGATAAGGCAAATGCTTTGACGAAAGCCTCCCAAGCCGAACAACATGCATCTAAGGATGCACATAGGGGACTGCAACGCTTCTCAGAGGAGACTACTCAGACAAAAGACCTTGCAGATAGCTCCTCTGAGGAGGATGATTTCAAACGAGGGGAAACGCGGCCCTTAGAAGGCAAACCCCCTGACAAGAGCAAAGCAGGGAGCGGAAGTAGCACTAGCCCTTCTGGTCTGCCCGCACTCCTTCGGAGGAGGTGACGCCCTGGATTGTGGCACGGACTTCTGACTCTTGTAAAAAAGAATTGGGCAATCAGTTTGCTCATTGGCGAGATCAGAAAACTCAGGCGGAGTCAGACGACGAATCAGATGGCAGCAGTCCAAAATCCAATCAAATGGGAAAGGGAGGAGCGATGCCAAAAAGGGAAGAGAAAAAAAGGGAGGAAATGATGAAATTGCTAGCAGAACTGACAGCAGCGGTGCAAACACTGGCAGCCTCCGCCCAAGAGAACAGACGCCTGATTGTGGGCGGGGCTACTTCTTCTTATTTACAACCCCCCCCTACTGATTGGCAGCTCATAGCGAAAGAGTGTGTAATGTCAGGCGTGAAGCTTGAACTTAGAACCGTACATGCTTACCCAGTTAGGCTGATCCCAGGAGAGCAACAAGAATGGCATCTGCTTGACACCAAAGCAGTACAAGCATTATTTAAAACCGTGAATGAACACGGACGAAGACATCTGGAAACGACCTTATGACTGGAAACTATCTTAGCTCTACCGCTAACCCCAGCTGATTGAAGACAATTAGCAAAAGCAATATTAAAACCAGCTATATTCTTGCTATGGGAAGAAGCATGGGGTAATCGTAGTAATGCCCTTGTACAAGCAGCCGCAAATCAACACCACCCCTTACATGGGACTACCTTTGACCACCTTATAGGACGGGTAGCATTTTCAACAACCCCTGCCCAATTACAACTATGGCCCAGAGAATTTACCACCACTACTGAGGATGGTAAAAAGGCTTTCATGGATATAGCTAAATTAGAAAAGACGGAACCCGCGTGGACCTCTATTAAGCAAGGACAAAATGAACCATTCTTGCAATTTGTTGATAGGCTCCATGCTGCGGTCACAGAATCAGACTTGCCTGATGGTGCTAAGGAAGCTGTAATAATAGAATGTATCTGACAGCAATCTAATCTAATGATCAAGGGTATTGTAAAGGATATTCCTTTGAATAAACCTATTGCCACCCTTTTACGACAAGTGGTGCAAAAGGAGGCAATGATACATGCCCCAGGTGACATCCACTTTACAGAAAGACCTGTACCATAGAGAAAAAACAACTTCTCTGGCGTTCATAAAAGATCTCATCAGACGAGCGTCAAGAACCACATTCCTTGGTAACTGGACCTTGCTGGGTATGCGGCAAAACAGGTCATTGGCCATGGGATTATTGGTATAAACATCCACATCAGGGAAACGAAAGGGGAGGAGCCACGAATGGGGGCCGGGCTCCTCCAATGCCCCACAAGCAACCCCCACAAATCAGAGACAACTTTTCCTATACTCCCCAAGTCACAATCAAATATGCCCGCTCTTGTCCACAGGAGGTCCCTCCGAGCCAGGAACCGTGGCTCTCCTTCTAGATTGTAGCGACAAGCCCATGGTCACCGTTTGGAGAAGCCAGCCTCGCCCAGGCAGAACAGAAGAAATAGTGATACAGGCCGTGATTGATTCAGGAGCTGATATAACAGTAGTGGGCAAAAAATGGTGGCCAGGGCAGTGGGAAACTACATTTGGGGGATTCGTGGCAGGTGTCGCAGGAGAAAAACCAGTGTACAAAGCAATCACCGACACAACATTAAAATCCAAGACCAGGAAAAAGGGGCCTTGATTACGATACTCAAGCCTATAGTATGAGCAAATTTCCAGAGAGTTTTGTTGGGCGGCAACTGCATGGAACAAATGAAAATTGGCATTACAAATTCCACTGCCGAGCACATACCACCCTTAAAACTTACATGGTTAACTTCTTCACCGGTGTGGGTCGAGCAGTGGCTGCTTAACTCAGTAAAACTAAGTGCACTTCAACAATTAGTGGAAAGAGAAGTACAGGCGGGTCATTTGGAACCCTCTACAAGCCCTTGGAATACTCCTGTGTTCGTTATCCAAAAGAAAGGTAAGTCTAAGTGGCGCTTACTCCATGACCTCAGGGCTGTCAATCAACAAGTGCAGGCAGTGGGTGCCCTGCAACCTGGATTGCCCTGGGGTTCCGCCATACCAAAAGATTGGTCCATTGCGATCATTGATATCAAAGATTGTTTTTTCAGCATCCCTTTACATCCCGCCAACAAACAAAGATTTGCTTTTACTGTGCCTTCTGTGAACCTCGCTCAGCCAGCTCAGCGTTGGCAATGGACTGTACTGCCTCAAGGTATGAAAAACTCACCTGTCATTTGTCAGCCGTACGAGGCCAAAGCCATCGCGCCGTTGAGAGAAGGTAAGACTGACCATCATGTGCTACACTATATGGATGACACATTATTAGCAGCACCTACAGAACAGCAAGTGGAACACCTGATCCAGCGTGCCAGAGCCTTGTTGCAACAACATCATTTGAGCATCGCCGAGGCAAAAATCCAGCGAGGTACGCAATTACAATATCTGGGCATGACTTTAGCTGGGAACGACATAAGTCCACAACCAATAGCTCTTGCTCCAAACATTGCCACTCTTCATGATGTTCAGAAATTAGTGGGAGCCTTGCAGTGGCTCCGCAGCTTTATCTGTATTCCCTTGGGACTTATGCAACCCTTTTATGAACTGCTGAAAGGAGAACACTTGTGGGAGCCAAGGAAACTCACAAAGGAGTGTGAGGACAATATAACACTTGTACAAGCTATTCTACAACATCAGAGACCTTTACAGCCATGGGATCCAAAACAGCCAATCACAGCAGGGTGCTTTATTTCTGAACATGGCACAATAGGCCTCCTGCTCCAAGGCACGGAAGGCAAGCCTGCGCCTTTAGCCTGGGCTTACCAAAATACCAACAAGGCCGCCTTTGTTACCACAGTCGCTGTTAGAGCAGGCCTTATAGGGCGCCTACGTAATATGACCCTTCAACACTTTGGAAAGGAACCTGACACAATACTCATCCCCTGGAAGCAGCAAGTGTGGGACGACATAGTTACGCATTCAGAAGACTTACAATGTGCCATCTTTGGCTTTCCGGGCTCCATGACAACTGGAAAGGGTCTACAATGGGTTACACACTGAACACACTTCAGCTACAACTTACACTACCTCTAGTCATGCTCCCTCTTAATGACACAACATACTTTACAGACGCTCATCACAATCGCAAACAAACAGCCAGACACGTTATTATTCATTGGGAGGGCGTCATTGCCTTATTAGGGAAGCCACAAGAAATCAAGACAGATAACGGCCTTGTTTCATCGCTAAACGTACCAAAGAATGGTGTGCATTATGGGACATCAAGTTAGAACACGGCCTTCCTTACAACAGTCAAGGACAAGCAATAGTGGAACGTGTGCATCGCACCCTAAAAGTGAAACTACAACAGCTTGGGGAGGGGGAAGGTCATAAGGGGACAATACCCATAGACCGACAGCAGACTCTTTTGTCCCACGCCCTTTATGCTTTAAATCATTTTGTTAGAGGCAACAAGTCCACACCTCCCCTGTGGAAACACTTTATGCCAACCCAGGCGACAAAAACCTATCCTTTGGTTCAGGTCAAGGAACCAGGAGCGATGGCATGGGAATCGGGCTGGTCGCTGGGAGTGTTTGGGCATGGGTACGCAGCAGTGGAAAAGGATGGTTTAATTAAATGGATACCTGCACGATGTATAAAACCTGAAATAACCACTTCTTCTTAAAAGTTTTTGCAGATTTTCTGTGGCCTTTGGCTACTTGGATCTTCCGCTAGACGAACCATCTTGCCCAGACCCAACATATGGGTAACTGTAGCAAATGAGACGGGAAAAGAACCCTTCTGTCTATCTATGGCAACGCCATCTGATCGGTTCCAAACATGTCTATTAAAAGTTCCATACTTTAACCCTTAAGAGTTTATTAAGCTGGTATCAAATGATAGTTGGGCAGAAATGACCTTTTCACAGGTCAACACCATTGCCCGAAATATTAATTCTAGCGGCAACACCACAACCATTTGGCAAGGTCAAATTAGTGGATGGTGGAGGGATGTGGTACAAATAGAACCATTTTCTTTAATAACCTGGGGAAGAGGTTATGCTTGTGTCTCCACAGGTCACAGTCCCTGGTGATTACCGGCAAGGTGTGTGCAACCACACGTGAGGGTGAGAGGCAGCCAGCACTCAGGATCCAGCTGTGACTGCTGTGGATGCCCCTGTACCAACTGTTTTCTATCTCTTCAACTGATCATTTAAGCAGAATGTCTGGGTAATGTTTGCTACTGCAACAGGACAGAATACACTACAGTTGCCTTAATGAAATATCTAGGCTCACTAGTCACTAGTGAAAGATGTAGTACAGGTGAAATGTAGTTATTAATGAGGATGAAATGCTGTAAGAATGTGTGTATTCAACTTACTTTGTTTAGCAATATTAAGAATTAAGAACTCAGGTGTTTAACCTTATTTAGAAACTCCCTTGGTTTTCCCCCTGGAGCGCTGGCCAGGCTCTGGGTGGAACCCAACAGGAGGATGAAATCAGATACTCCCACTCAAAGAAAAGTGCCAGTTATTTTGGCCTGTTGATTTAGAGGCCGGACCTGCTTGCAGCAATGTTGGATGCCTCACCTACGGATGGACGCATCGCGTAGGATTTCCGGTTTGTGAGGAAGGGCACTCTGAATTCTCGCTGCATCCAGGGTTCCCCAGCAACTGCGGATCTGAATGTTAGTACTCCTATTAATTAAGTGTGCTATTCTGTACTTTCCTTACTGTTTATTTTTGTAGTATTTAGTCATATCCCTTAATTATAAGTAGTGAAATTAGCTTACCTTTTATCTCGTAATTGTAACTGCTGTATTGTTTTAGCCTTCTGTGGAACTATTCTAAGGGCGCTATGTTTTTGAAGTTTGTCTAAGCCTTGATTGATACAGCTCTCAAGCAAGTCTTGCAGGTGCCGCTGCAAAACAAAGAAAGGGGAGATGTAGGAGGCATCGGCCTCATACAACCTCTGACGCATGGATGATAAACCATGGGGAGGAGGAAGTGTAGGGAGAGGTGCTCGGAAGACCTCGCTATGTACAGGAAGAATAGAGGTGCATGAAAGATCTCGCGATGTATGGAAAGAACAGGGATCTAAAGATCTCGCGATGTACAGAAAGGCGTATATAAAGCAATTGCGCAGTTAATAAATTGAGCAAATGGCAACCAGCTTTTGTTCCCGCGAAGGTTTTAACCTCCCACAGGGGTTAGCTGTGATCTGAATGCTGCATTTTTGTGGATTGGCAGGTAGAAAAAGACCGCTAATACCTTACCACAACACACCTTCACAAAGGAACTCTTTCCAGATAAAGGAACTTCAGCAGCCCTCTCTCAACCCAAAGGCATAAAACCATTAATAACACAGTAAAATCCAACCTTTTGTTTTGTTTTGTTTTGTTTTCTTCCTTCATCTTAACTACTGCTTGAGAAAACAGGATGACAACTGGTAGTATCAAATATTTTCTGTCTTTCTGCCCACCTACATATAAGTTCCTTCATCAAAAGCAGAAGCAGGACACCAGAAACTCAGTAAAGGAAACCAGGATTTGTTTCTTCCCACATATTTCAGGCATGCCTGTTAAAAGATAAATAGAGCAGAACTGGGAAGATGAACACCATATCTGCTGGGGAAAAGCCTGTTCATGTTTAAAGCACAAATTATTTAAGGTCTCTTCATCCAACCAGAACTATCACCCACACCTGGCACCAAGATTGGTGATCTGCTTTAAGGCTCCTGGCTAGCACAGAGAAATGGTCACTTATAACTGCTTTCCATAATTACAGTAAAACTCTGAGAACAGGAGAAAAAAGCTTACTCGGCCTTAAACGTAAATAAATTAATAAAGATGTAAAAACAAGACTGAGAGAAAGACTGAGTGCACAGACCTGAAAGATTTGTGTGGGTGTTGCTTTAGCTCTGTTTGCTTCCAAGAAGTCACCATGTGGCACGTGATTTTGCTTTCTAGATCTGCGTTTGGAAGAGCAAAGTGTCCCTGCAGGCAAAGTGGACACCAAGCATCAGGCAGAAGCTTTGCTGCATGCACCCCCCTCTGCTCGGTGTCCTCACAGAAGCTGGGGGAGATATGGCGGTGGAGTCTGAAAGGGGAGAGGTATGTCAGCTCCCCCAACACGGTGACAGCGTGTCTGGGGTAGGAGGGGAGTTTCCGATGAGGCCAAATCACTGCTGTGCCTCTGCCTGGCAGCAGAGCTGGTGTGGGTTTGGGTTATTCCTCCACCCCTCGAGGTGATACATAGCAAGGGAAATCGGCACGGTGGTGTCTCAAATGCCCTCGGCAGGTGTTTGATCAGCTAAAGGCCCACAAAAAGACAGAGGGGAGTATTTGTCAACTTCAGGGGGGTTTGCTCAGGCCCTGCTTTGTCAGATCTTCCTCGGGTCTGTTTGGGGGTCAGCACGGGGACTGTGTGAACTGTGGCTGATGCAAACCAGCCCCAGGCATCTCCTCGGGAGAGCTCAGGGACCAATTTAGTAAAGAGTCACTCACCACTCCAGGTCAGCCCTTGCCACATGCCAACTGTGACATTTCTGGTTTAGGCACGGCCAGCTTTGCCTCCAGCCACCCTGAGAACATGGCAGAGTCCCTGGGGTGCCCAGAACAAATGTCCAGGCTTCCAGAGAAAAGAAGGTAAAACGAGCTCGCTTTGGTTAAAATCAGAACTGACTCCAGTGGGCCGTGGCTTTGCCTATCTAATCCCACTCTGGGGTCGGAAGGTTTGCAGGCTCTGCCCAGGACAAGGCAAAGAAGAGGAGCTGGAAGAGAAGAGAGGCCTGGGGAGAGGAGAGCGACGGCTGCCTGGAAAAGCAGAGGCTGAAGAGGGAAGGTGGTTCCAGGGACGGAGCAGCGCAAAGCCGCTGGCAGGTGCAGCAGGTCGGGCAGCCCAGGTGCGTGCCGGGCTCTGCTGCCCATCTTTCCCCCCCTCTCCACACTGCTCTCCTTCAGCCCAAGGCGCTGGCGAGGGGCAGCGAGGGGCCGCGGTGCTGCGCGGGCTCTGGCCATAACTCCCTGGCGGGGCCCGGGGGCTCCCGGCCGAGCCCTGCGGGTGGCACAGGGGCCCTGTGCGTCTCTGCGCGCGCTCGGGGCTCGAGGGGCACTGCCCGGGGGACGAGGCGCCAGAGCCGCCCCGCAGGCAGCGCCAGCAGCAGCTCTGCTCGGGGCGTCAGCAATCCCTCACACACGGTGTTCCCAGAGAGGCAGCACAGCCCTGCCCCTTCCTGCCGCCAGGGACTCACCAGAGCTTTCTGACTCTGCCCTTGCAGGTGCCGACTCGTGGTCACGGCCTGGACCCCCGTGACTCCAGGCCCCGCAGTTGCTGTTAATAATAAAACCATCTTTTCACTCTCGTGCCTGAGTCTGCCACAGGATATTCTGAAGGGGGGAGCTGTTGTTCTGAGGTGAATCCTCAGGGGGGGAGTTTGGGATCATCCCTTGTCCCAACACCCTTTCCAGTGGGCGTCAGGGCTGAGTCGAGGTGATTTAGGAGGGAAACCCAAGCCCAGAGTCACGCGGGAGGGTGGAGGTTGGACAGAGCAAGTGACAAGAACAGTGACAAGTTGGTATCACTCAGAATCTAAACGTAGCCGCCCCCAGCCCCTCTGACACCTGAGGATAAACTCAGACGCAAGGGGGTTCATTTTCTGCCAAATTACCCTGCAAGGTGACAGGCGTCAATGTTGGGGACACTCCAGGGATGGAGACGTCACCACAGACACCCTGCGGCCACCCTGGTCCCCTCCCAGTTGTGGGGCACCGAAGTGGGGTGCACCCCAGGGATGGGGATGTCCCCAAGAGCCAGCTTGGTGTCTCCTGTGTCCCTTCAAAGTCATGGGGTGTCAATGTGGGGGACACCCCGAGGACGGGGGCAGCACTAAGAGCCACCTTGGGGTCCCTCAAGGTCATGGGGCATCAACATGGGGGACAGCTCATGGATGGGGATATCCCTAAGAGCCACCTTGGTGTCCCCTCCCATGCCCAGGGTGACAATTTGGGGACTTCCAGGAGACCCTGAGGGGTGGATGGGCTGTGTCCCCATGGCCCCCGTGGGGTGTCCCTGTGTCCCCCATCCTGGTCAATGCCGTTGATGTACCAGTGGAGGCCGCTGGTGACTTTTCCTGACAGCCCAGTGGGGTCCCCTTCCTGGGGGGTGGGAGAGGGAACATGAGTGACAACAGGCTCCCCAAACTTGAGGGGAGTGGTTGCAGGGGGCGTTGGGATGCCCCCCCTTCCCAGGTGTCCTTGAGAGTTTGGAGGTGCAGGGACAAGGGTGTGGCATTAGTGGGACCCCCCCTAAAAACCCTGCAGGGGGTGGTGGGGACAGCAGGGACACAGTGTGTGGGGCAACTGGGGGGTGTGGGGGGGTGACAGTGCTGGGACCGCCCAAGCTCCTGCAGGGGCCAATAGGGATGTGGAGGAGGCGTTTGGGGGTCCCAATGGGGGAACTGGGGGTGCAGGAGGGGTGACACCACTGGGACCTTCCCCAGACCCCTGCAGGGGTCAGTGGGGGTGGGGGTGTTCCAAGTGGGGAACTGAGGGTCTTGGGGGTGTTAAGGTGGGGTCCTCCCAAATTTGGGGGATTGCAGGGGAGGTTGTATCGGTCCCAGAGGGACTTACGGGTCCCTAGCCGTTGAGGGGTATCCTAGGGAAAACTTGAGGTGTTCCCCATTATTTTGGGGGGCCACAAAGGGTTTCTGGGCATCCCCTTGGATTTTGGGGGGCTCGGGGGGGGTTGGTGGTTCCAAGGGAGCAAGACTGCTAGAGAAAAGCAGCTCTTCTCTTCAGCACCAACCCTCTGCCCGCCACCCCCCACCAAAAGGAAGTGCCCTCATTCGCTGTCTCCCCCCAGTCCTTCCTTCTTCAAAGCTGTGTGGCAGCGACGTTACGATGAGGTGGTAAAGAACTCACTTTGGGTGATAAAGAGCTCACTTTGGAGCTGGAGGAGGAGAAAACCCACAGAGCCCTCTCAGGTCTCATTTCAGGGACTGAGAAACCTTAACCCATGGAGAGGGAATCTACTCGCTGCACCCCGAGTTTGTCAGCAACCTGCTGCTGTTTCTTCGCCAAACGCTCCCGCAACTAACCTGTGGCATATTTTCTTAGCTGCATGTCTTTAATAACCATTGCCTCTTTTCACCTTTCCTGAGATTTTCTTATCTTTAATTTCTTGACCTTTCTGATGCACACAATACGAGACAGAAAACACAGAAGTGAGCTGCCTGCTCTATTGACCAACCAAATTCATTTCCAGTGACCTGACACAGCTTGTAACATACACACACCGAATTAAAGACACACTGAGCCAGGTTTCCTTCTATCCTATGTCGTTTATTGTTTGAAATCCTGTCTTAATATTTTTTACATTCAATGAACCTATTACCAAATTGTATTACTAAAAATAAAATCATTATCATCTCAACCGAGTTAGAATTCAACAGCACTGCCAAAGTCAGGAGCAGGGGCAGGAAAGACGTGATCTTCCCTCACACTAGGTGGAGGAACTTCTCGATGGAGACTTGGACCTTAATGGAAAACACAACACACAACAAAATAAAGAAAGTTAATTCTAAGCAGTCTCTCTCCTCATTTATTTCCTCCCACTCTCTTTTGGGGGTTTTGACTCCTGTTGCAGTAGCAAACATTACCCAGACATTCTGCTTCAAAGATCAGTCGAAGAGATCACAAACTGTCTGCACAGGGGCACCCACAGCACCCACAGCTGGATCCTGAGTGCTGGCTGCCTCTCACCCTCAGGTGTGGTTGCACACACCTTGCTGGTGACCACTGGAGATGAGACCTGTGGAGACACCAGCATAACCTCTTCCCCAGGTTATTAAAGGAAATGGTCCTTCCCAGTTACCCCTTTCTAGGTTTTTGTTAACACTTGAGCCTTGCTCTGGACTTCTGGTTGATCTGGTATCTGTGATGAAAGACAACACAATATTGGTGACACCTGTAACACAGGGGAGATGTTTAAAAGGTTTGAAGAGATGGAGTCTGTCTGGTATTCAGGGCAAGTTGCAGTGATGTTTTTAGCCTGATGCCTTGATGAAGAAAACTGTTTTTGTATTGCTCTGACATTCTGGTGGAAAAATGCATGTGTTTTACAGCAGAGCAAATGGTTGACCTGGAGCCAAGCTCTCTCCCCCCTTTTGTTTTTGCAAAAGCACTTTCAAGGTCTGGTGCGCTCTTTCTACGATGGTTTGTCCTGTGGGGGAATGCAGTGTACTTGCGATGCTTGTTAGCTATGCGGTGAAGATCTTGTTTTGCTTTCTCTGTAAGTACTTTGGGTGATGTCAGTGAAGGATCTTTTCACAAAATATCAAAAAGGCTATGCAGATCATCATGAGTTACGCCCACAACGGCTGTATCCAATTTATGGTTCCTAACAGTGTCTGTAAATCTTTTAAAGTCTTAATATCGGTTTTAAGTTGTTGCAGGACAATGCACACAGGTGATTCGGTTCACAAGGTTAGTGTCAGGGTGGGTTTCAGGGTGGGTTGTGCTACAGTGGTGATTAAGACAAATTTGATGCAGTTTGAGTTCCTCACTGAGTCATACAGTCATGACCCCAAAATGCAATAGGGGTTTCCAATATAAATGGATGAATATTTGCTACCCAGTTTTCTGGGCCTCTTACATGAATGAGATCCTTGCTTTAAATTGTTACAGCATGACACCAACCCTGAAAAGCATTTGAGGTACCAGGGCTAACAGCCAATCTGCTCACAGATATTATGGTCACATCTGTACCAGTATCTAAAATGCCTGTCAGCTCGACAGATTTTTTAGCTTTAACGAACGTACATTTTACCAGAAGTTAACCTTGTGTCACGTTTAAGTCCAGAAATATTTAAGGGGTACCTGCTGATCCAAATCCTGAGTAATTGCAGCTTCTTTACAAGCTGAACAATTTTTTACATTTTTGTTACAGAACACAGGGGTACAGACCATAATTTTGATTTTTCTCTTCATAACCAGCATCTACGACCCCTGGTAAAACAAACAACCCCTGTAAGGTTGCAGATGACCTTTTGACAATATTTTCATTAGGCAGATGGTACAGAGGTGCACTCTCCCCGCAGAGCATGCACCTAAATTCAGGACAACAATCAACACAGAATGACTGCCTCCTGCTAGAGGAGGTATTTTACCTGTAACACTGAGAACACTGAGCCCAAACCAACCGCCGCACCGATGCCCCAGCGGGCGGGCACTAGGACCCTGCAGTCCCTGGCCGGCCGCTTCCCTGGCCGGATCCGGAACTCCGCGGCTGCCGGGCACACGCACACGGGCACACAGAGGAGCTCCTGACACTCATCACTCACAACATAAAGTGACAGCTATCACCAATACGAGGACTCCGTTAAGAGCACTAAGCCTGTGCCGCATCCCCCTGCCGCTTTTGGCGGGGGGTGCCGAGCGCGCAGTGCCGGGCTCAGCCGCAGGCGGCCGCTCCGCGGGGGGGTCGGGGAGGCCCCGGGCCGCCGCCGCCAGCTCCGAACGCCGAGCCCAGAGATCCACACGCTCGGTTTTTCAGATAGAGCACTGTGCTGGCGTGAATGCCGGTTTTTTCTTAGAAGTGTTAGCCAATTTTTATGGGGCCATTCGATATCCCTGAGCATCGCCTCCAGTACAGCTGTTGTGGTCTGAGTTTTTGCAGCCCGTTCTTATTAATGCTTAAATCTTTAATAACAGAAAAATGCCGTTCCTCCCAACGTGGCTGATGACTCGGCTCATAGCTTACAGGAGTAAGAATTTTTCTTGCCATGCCCATATTCCCTTGCGCCAAAGTTTTTTCGCCTCACTTTTATCTGTGGATCATCCCCAATTAAAGGAGGACACAGAGCAGACAGTCCAGATTCTTTTTCAGGATTTACAGCATCAGGGTCTAAAAGATTATCACACCATTCTGCTTCTTCAAACAATAAATTTGGCTCTTTAAAGTGTCCCTTAGCCTTGCCCAGACCAATCAGCGCGGCTAAGTTTTTTATCGGACTTAGTCCCCGCTTTTCTAAAAAGCAAAAAGTTTAAGGGCTACCTCTCGTTCAAAATATTCCTGCCCAGGCGAAAATTCCTTAAATTCCTTAAATTCCTTGAAATGCTGGACCGTGTAGCTTAACGACCTTCTTTAACATCCGATCAAGTAGCCAACGACCAGGTTCCTTAATTCCTTAATTCCTTAATTCCTTGGCCTTTCCTGGGTAAGTCCCCTACTGCAGCCTTTCCGGGGTAGCCCTTCTCGGAGTGAACACCTGCAGCTGGCGCTGAGGAGGTGGCAGCGTTGCCTTCCTACTCCGAGTCCGTCCCGCAGCTTCCCGGGTTCCGTTCGGTGGAAAAGCAGGGTTCGGGTAACCCTGTTCGGTGCGCCACTTGCGGCGGGCGGAGGAAGCAAGCAGCCGATTCAATGTGAATGACAGAGCAAGCTTCAGCTTTATTGAAAGAAATCACCCCTTATATAAGCACTCTACAATAACCATGCATACTACTCACAGATCTATTGGATACATGTAACAGGCTACATTATAATATCCCAGCCCCTTGTGGCATTTCAGACATGTCACAACATCTTCCCTCTTCTGGCCTGCCTCCTTTCCCAAGGTTGTTTTTACCATCAAGGCTGTTCTGTACCTCAGTTTCTCTCTTTGTTAGCATAACAGTCCTTTGTTAGCATAACTGAGCCCTGGGTTTTTCCTTTGTTTACCTCAGGTGGCTGCAGTCAGCTCCTGCAGAGACCCATGGCCTTGCTCTCTGCAAGCCGTTCTCCAACGCCATTAGGCAACCTTCTACTCTTTCTCCAAAGATCAGCCCCTTCCCTGCAATTTCACAGCACTTTCTAAGGCAAAGTGTGCCCAGACTGCACCAACAGTGAGCTGACACGACACGCTTCATGTTCCATTGCCCACTACCCTTAGCTGTTGGTTTTCTTGACTGCTGTTCCTACAGAATAACGATACACTTGGCCTCTGCCTGTGACTAACACATGTTGCTACAGGGCTTCTTTTAACTGAAACACACAGCATGTACTTTCTGTTTTGGAGCAACAGCCAAACATGTAGTAGAGAACTTGTTTACAATGCACACAATGACAAACAGGAGGTGGCCTAGGAAGAAGGTGAAAAAGAATGTCAATAGATTTTTTTTTTAATTTTTAATTTACAGTACACATTAAAGGATGCAAATCAAGCAATAAAGCTGATTCAGCTCACTGTTCTTTTAAAATTAAAAGAAAAACTTAAGTCATATTTCTTATTAGCTACCCCATTTAAAGTTCATCTTAATTTAGTACATGGACTGCAATATTAGAGGAAAAGTCTTGTCTCTGTTGCTGTAAATGGCCATGTTTGCTGTGGCTTTAGTCAGTCAGTGATTCGTCTAACGACAGAAAATCTTTCCTTCATCACCGTAGCAATTCACTTGCTCCAGGTTCTGCAGCTTTGGGGAAGGCAACTGCTCAAACATCCACTCAATTCCCCCAGAACTCAGCGACGTTGTTCAACATTTCTGAAATATGTATTAGATGAACCATGATGCTCGCTACTTTCTATGAATTAAACCCAGTACAGAAAAATCTCATGAGAGTCTCAGCTCTCAGGCAAATGATAAACCACATCACAACTGCTGTGAAGCACACACCACGTACAGCACCACGGCCACGCACACGCTGACACAGCCGCTTCCTTCTGGGAGGAATCCGGCACAGATGCTGACAGCAGGACACTGTTGTTCTGTATTGAAGGAAACGGAGCTGCCTACTACGAAGTGTAATTCGGAGCAGTTTGCAGCGTTGATGTGTTGAAACTTTTAGCAAATCTGGTAGGAGAGAAAGCCAACTGCTGACAAACTAACATCATATGAAGTAAACTAGGATGGGAAGCCAAGTGATGATTCAGGGAGTAGTTTTCCTAATACAGTGTCATACAAATGCCCTAGAACATAGAAAGGAATCTGCTTCACTTTCAGAAAGAGCCAAAATCCAGTGCCTTTGTTATGTCTGAACTTAGGGGAAGAACATGCCTGCGTTTGACAATACCTTTTTAAGGTCTTGCTGTCATTAAAAAAGACAAATGAATACAAGAAAGCTTTCTGAAATTAGACAATGCTAGATTATTTCTTATCTAGATTAACTCCCTTATCCCTTTCATGACCCAGCTGCACAAATGAAGTGGCAGAGAGCAAAAGACTGAGATGAAAAGCTAGCTTGGAAAACAGGGAGGAGAGGACAGATATTACTGAAACTGTGTCCTAAGACAACTTGCTATTGAAAACATAAAGTCCTTTTAATCTTGTGCAACATATCTGAAATCAGCCAGAGGTAATGCTGACTACCCTTCAATTCATCCTGCATTATGCTTATGGAAGTTTAATTAAATTAGCTGTTTAGTGTGCACATGCTCGTTGCAACTTCCTGTACTCTGTGCTTAGAAGAAAAAAAAAAAAAAAAAAGAATCATTTTCCTTTGGAAACACATGCTTTCATCAGCTCCACAGGTGATCTTCAGAATAGAGGAATTTTTACCAGATGATTGACTACGGTTTTCTAAGTCAATTATGCAATTTAGAATTCAAGAACATACACCAGTGCCCTGAAACTAACCACGAAGGCCACCACTGTGTATGTTACAATGCACGCTGCCTTTTCTCCAGTTCAGACCTCTGCACCTCCATCCCGTAAGAGACAGAGAGCTTTTCACCTCTGTCAGTATAATATACACACATTGCCGTAATAGCAAACCCAAACCCAAGATTTGTTAAATATGCTGCTTTAAAAAGCATTGAAACTCTCATCCCCTTTAATTTCTGCATTCTTCTCCCATAAGGGTGAATATAACTTCCCAGCTTCCACTAGCCTGGAAATATTACTGGACAAGCCTCTAAGTAATTAGCTAGGGAACAAACTCTCTTTTTCCATCAGTGATGTTAGTGAGAAAAAGAAGAAAAATCCTGCAATGCCAGCCTTTATGCACATTTCATGCTTTTTTGTGAGCTCTAATGGTGGAAAAAGCTGGGAAATTTGTGGTGAGTGTTTGCATGTCAGTTAGAATTGAGAAGAAAAACCAGATGATTATTTATTATTATTACTCTATGTCTCTGAGGTAAATCTAAGCAACACAAAAGGAGAGGTGGAAACAGTATGACTTTAAGGAACACGCTGGGTTAGGAACTGCCAGAAGTGTTTTACGTCCCGGTATACTCACTTGTTTATGGCTCCGTCAGTTCTGCAGGTCAAAGATTCCCAGAACCCTATAACAACACCTGTTTACTTACCAACTTGAACAGCAGATGCTACTGGTTTCCATTAGGATTGGACAGTGTCTCGTGTCACTAGACAGCAGTCCCTCTGGCTGATGATAAATGAATGGTGCTGATGGGCTCTGAAGGAAGGTTCGTTACTCCTGTCCATGCCAGGGGAAGGTTTAAATCTTTGTGAAAAGTGTTTTCTAACATAGCTGAACTGTGTTGGCAAAACAAATTTGCTTGGCCTGGGCACTCTGCTAAGTGCTTTTAGGGGCACATTCTCTTTCCACTGAAGTCAAAACCAAAACCCTTTGGCATTGCAGGGATCAAGATTTAACTGTGTTCCCGAAACTTGTCCATTGTCAAGGAGAAAAGTCTGAAAAACGTGTTTCCCTCCTCAGCGCCTACTCTGACATCTAAAAGAACAAACGCACCTCTCGATGTGTTTGCTGGGGTAGCTGCCAATGTATCAGAGGTGCATAAACTCGGTCCCAAACTTAATTCTTAATATAAATAAAGATCATTTGTGTCCTGCAGCAGTCATGAAGTAGAAATTCAAACCTCAGAGGTGGGTTTTATTTCTCTGTCACTGAAGCTGGAGTTTGGAGGCAGTGAGAAACAAGGCAATTTTGTGAGCACAGGATTTTGGACCACATTGTAAGCAATCAGCTTACATTTCCTTGGCACAGTAGTACTATTTCCAGTACAGATATCTCATGGAATGCCTCTAGAATGATCCAAAAGGATAATATCTCAGAGGAACAAACACAGGACAATCCTAAAGAATTGTTTTCTTTACAGTCTGATCATCAATTTGAGTGTACTGACATTCCAGAAACACTGGGTTTTGTCTAGCTGATTTTCAGTGATGTATTTCTAGAAGGAACGTGTTATTCAGGGTTTATAAAAAGTAAACACATTTTTTGTCACGGTAGAGACGGTCAAGCGACAATCAATAATTAATTTAGAAGCAAAAGAAGTGGAAGAATTTATTGTTTTCTACGTACTTTTTATATCTTCTACAGCTACTGCAAGCTCTAACATAATTGGCTAAACCCATAGCAACGGTACACCCATAGCAACGGTGCATCCATAGCAAGGGTACATGATTGGATAGCTTTCTTAAAGTTTCACTTCTGAACATGATTCACACAGTTCCTTATCTGTGTTCAACAGTTTCATGTTTCTTGCAGCAGATGTTCCCTGTCCTTGCTCCTTATCTGTGGTATGCCCTCCTGCATGCAGGCTTCTCACGGGTACGGGATGATCTGGCCGAGGTCAAATTCCATCTGCTCTGCCAGGCGTTCAGCAGACCCGCTGCCTACCCCGACAATTTTTAAAATAGGGATTTTAAATACAATACACTACTCTTTTAGTTGAATTGTGTAACTGACTTCAAGTATAATCATTAGAACAAACTAGGGTTGACAAGGTCATATTTACGGGTTATGCGTGTAATCACGACAATCTCATTCAGAACTGCTTGTTTACTGGCTCTTCCAGAATATCTGCTGAAGAAGGACATCATGCTCAGAAAGTGACTTAGGAAGATGGAGATAATTTAGAGAGATATTAGTTTGTCAACCCTTCTCTATTTCAAAACTTAGAAAGAGAAATTCTGCAAGACAACAGCATTTGTGCCATCATCCTGAAAGACAGGAGACTCTATATTAATCTCCACCTTAGTAAGATGGAGAGATCTTAGTGAGTAATTCCATTTTCCATAATTAATTTTTTTCCAAGACCTGTTTCCTTTCAAGTACAATGTACTTGTACAAAGTACTGGTACTGCAGCCTGGATAAATGTTTCTCATCAAGTACGAGGACCACTAATCCCTGGCTCTGTTGTGTAAGCCTGATACTTGCTATAAACGATGCAGGCCTTGCTTACCACCGTACCCTCGAAGAGGAGCTAAAAGATTGTAAAAGAAGAACATGCTGCTCCAGCAGGGGCCAAAGGTTGGGTGATTGTCTGAGAAGCATGAAGTCAGTGAAAATCCGCGGTAACTGAGGGAAAAGCAAAGGAAACAGGGGAAGACCACGACCACTGCCTCAATTCAAGACCAAAAAGACTTGCCCCCCACACCTGTAAGGAGCATGTGTCCTAATCTACGTACCAAGCATGGCTAATTTAAATGTAACTAACCAGTGAGGGACAAAGTGTTAAGAAACTAACCAATAGTCATTACAGTAAACGTGTATTCGTGTAGTTTGAAATACATAAATACACCGAAATTCTCTTGTGTGGTGTGCTGGCTTGTGGAATTACCACCTAACAGCCATCTTTGCACAAATACGGAATAAACTGGTATCTGGGCTCCGTGTGTAAGGCTGGCTTTTGCACACCAGGTAACAAACCCTGTTTGAGGGACAACAACGCCCAAGATTTACACAGTGTACTCAATTTATACAACAGCAAGCAGCTAGCAAAAGTTGAAGATACTATGTTTTGTATATGTGCCTCTTGAAACATAGGTCACACAATAGCAAGGTGAAGCTCTTTGAAATCCAAACTTAGCATATTTACTAAAACAGGTAATATACATGTGTGAAGCACTGTACTAATCTCATCAGGATGATTCGGCAAATGGATTTCCTTTACTGATCATAAACAATAGATGAAGAAATTAATCTTCCTCCTTATTCCTTTGGTGGGGCTAAGAATTCAGTCTAAAGACTGACTTGTAGATTGTCTCTGTTCAATGAGATAAAAGGTGTGACAAAAAGGAGAAAAAAGATTAAATGAAGGAATGGAACACCATGTAAAAACTTTAGGGACATCTGTGATTTCACAGTAGCATGAAGAGGAATGCAAATACGCCTTCTGAAAGTTGGTGGTGGTTTAGGCCCAGTCGGCAACAAAGCACCACGTGGCTGCTTGCTCACTCGTCCCTTCCCTGCCAGGATAGGGGGGAGAATTGGAAGAAAAAGAAGTAAAACCTCATGGGCTGAGACAGGACAGTTCCATAGAACAACACAAGAAGAGAAGAGAATGGTAACAACAATGATACTAAGAAAATGAATATATAAGGTGACTGATGCAATTGCTCACCGCCTGGCACCCCATGCTCAGCCCCTTCCCAAGGCACGACCACCCCCAACACCCCCGGCCAGCCCCTCCAGTTATCTGCTGAGCAGGACGTCAGCATGCTGTCGAATATCCATACTCCTGCAGAGAAGCCCTTGTTTCGCATACCCTCTGGGACCATCTCCAAAAAGCTGAATACACTGCCCACAAACGCCACCTGCTTCGTGGTGCCCAGAAGGCAAACCACAGCTTCTTAAAAGGCCGGTCAAAATGCAGAAAGCACCTGACAAGCTGTGTCCCACACACTAGGAAATCCCGTTTGTCCTCCTGCTACTCACAAGCTCCAAAAGGGTCGTCTGCAGACCAACCTCTCCTCCAGCGTGCAGCACCAGCCTTACCCCCTCCCTTGTTCTCTCGGCAGAGTCAAATAACCCAGCATGGAAAACTATGTGTCGATGTGCCTGTGTCTTGACTTAATGGGTTACAGCCCCCACACACAGCCCCACGCCGGCTGAAAAACCAACAGAGGAGCACGTATCCACCCCTTCATAAAGACAGGAGGACTGCATGGAAATTTCTTTCTGAACCCACATGCAATCCTATGCCTGCCTAGCGACATGAAGGGCTTGGATATGCACACATTTCCTGCTCTGGTTGAGACGGCAGTTCTGGTCATCCTCTCATCTGGATTTGAGCTGAGAAACCTTCTAGAAAGGTCAGCTTTCCCATGCTCACCCACAGCCCAGCAAAGAGCAAAAGGAGGTTCTATTGGAATACGAATCTCCTTGGTCGTCTCATGACACGGTTGCGTTTGATGGGTTGGAGGTCTCCAGTTTCTGCCCATTTTGGTTCTGGCTGGAGAATGGGAGCAAATGTTGGAGGAGACATGAGGGAGGGCACACACAACCACAGGCAGGAGCCTCCTCTCTGGAGAAAACCAGGGCAAGAAAATGCAGAGGGCAAAGGCCAGGTCAGTCGTCTTGAGACCATGTTGCTTCAGGTCATAGAAACATAGAACAGTTTGGGTTGGAAGGGATCTCTAAAGGTCATCTTGTCACCAAAATGGGATAAAAGAACTTATCGATACCACTCTGATGTAGATAAGCAGATACTCTTTATTAACAGCCCGGTGCGTAGGGGAGTTGTCTCGCCAACGCTGCACACCTGACTCATATAGCGTGCTGATTATATTGGATACAGTAAGACATATTAATCAAGTCCTCATACATATACATGCTTATTCCCATAAATCATCTTCATATTCCCACCTCTGAGCGGTCATGCACACTTGAGTCCTGAAACGAGCTGGGGGGCTGCTTGTGCGACCACCACGGACTACTGACCTAAAAGAAAGACCTTCCAATGCCCTTGACCCACGGATTTTTGGCTCACATGGCAATTTTAACATGATTCGAGGCCCTTTCACAATGTAACTTCTAGAACACCTGGTCTGCTGGGCAATAAATCATCCTGACTGAACAGGTACCTCATCACGAGTCTCTGTGTAGAAATCTAGTTAATGATTATCACTAGTATACATGGCCTTAGTCTGGGACTTTCAAAAGAACTTTGTGGCAGTGTAACTGGTTGTATAGTTACTCTAAATCATTCCTTATTTAAATCCAAATCATCACCAGGCGGCCGCTTTGGCGCTCGGAGGAGCGCACAAGCAGGACGGGCTGAGTGGCTTTTTCAGCTTCGTAGGGGTTGATCTCCCTTTTCTTTGCCTGAAAATGGCGGGTTTGGGAGGTGAAATGCTCCTCGCAGCCCCCTGGACCCCTCCGGACCGCCCAGCACCCTCGGCTCTTCCCACCCCCCATGGGGAGCGGGGCAGCGGCAGTCGTTTGTCCCGGGAGGGGGCTGCGAAGGCAGAAGAAAGGCTCGCATGGAGGCCGAGCAGAAGGTGCCTTTGCCTCTGCCTGTCGGTGCTCTCGGCTCCCTGTTCCCTCTGCACGGCCGGTGCAGCTGAGCCGCGGAGCCGCTGAAGGAAGCCTCTGCTGACGGGGCTGCACCTTCCGCAGGTTTCTGGAGCTTCCAGATGAGGCCTTGAATTCGTCTGTATTTACATGGGGGAAATTCAGAATCACCCTGTGCCCTCTCCCTCCCTCAGTCAAGCCTGATGCCAGGTCTGGGCAAACCAGCTCTGCAGCTCTCGGGGACACCCGAAATGTTCTCGGGGTGTCAGTGCTGGGGGCGGTGTCGGCGTCAGTTCGGAGCCACGGAATGCCCCGAGCGCGCTGCCGCTGTGCTGATCTCTGGTGCCTTCTAAGGGAGCAGAGGCGAGGCTGATCCCTCGGCTCCCAGAGGCTCCTGCCACAAACCAAAGGCCCTCTGTGCCTCCACTGCCACCCCGACATCCTGCCCTCCCACTCCAGCCTGTGCGCACAGGACAAATGCCCTGGCCTGTGCACAGCTTGGAGGGAGTGAAGCACCCAACTGCTGCCACCGAGTTAAAAAAAGAAAAAGAAGTTTTATTCTTTTTTACGCTGTGGGTGTCAGCGCTGGTTTTGGTGCCGCGGGCGGTGTCTGTGTCGGTGTCAGTATCGGTGTCACTGCGGGTGTTGGCGCAGGTATTAGCGTCAGTGCTGGAGGCAGTGCTGGTCTTCAGAGCTCCTCCACTGTAACCAGGTTCCTTCCATCTCCATTTGTGCTCCTATGCAGGTGCTTTTAATCCAATAATTCAACGAGTCAGACTGTCACCGAGGCTTTAAAAGTGCCAATAATTTCCAGGCACTCACCCACCTTAAGGTGTAGCTGTTTCCCGTCTCAGCCACTGCAAACCCTGCCTAGCGTAGCGTACCGCTTCGGTCACGCTGCTGTTCAGCGCCAGAGTGCACGTCGCTGTGCTGAGTTCAGAAAAAAACTCTGGAAAAAGGGGAGGGAGAGAGAAAACATTGGGTTGGTTTCACACCACAGGCCCATCTGACAGGCGAGGGGGCAGCGAGGAGTGGCAGCAGCAGCACCCTGTCAGTTGGCAGGTCCCGCTAAACACATCGTTAACGCAGAGAGCTCAGCGACAGTCGCAGGCCGGGCAGCGTCACGAGCACAGAGGGCCCGGCACGTGGGAGGGAAATGCACTCACACATGCACACACACACTGAACCCTCCCCGGGCTCTGGCTTTGAAAGGACACCGAGACGCTGCGGTAGGCGGGCAGGAGTTTGGGAGTTCACAGCCCAGTCCCTACCGCATGCCTCCTCCAGGTTTTAAACCGGCTACATTCTGAGCGGTGCCTGGCAGCACACACCGCTGTCACCAGGCTGGTCCCTTTGCTTCACCCATCCTCAGACCTTGGAGACATCAGGTTTTCTCAGCTGAACAGGTTTCAAAATCTGTCCAGCCGGCCAGGCGATACAGCTCTGATTGGGGTTGCTCACAGCCGGGCATCAGGCAGATTGAAGAGAGCCCTCCTCTCCTGCCCAGCTCCAGCTCTGCACAGGTGGCTCCAACCTCAGTTACAACTAACTGCTTTCCACTACTTTTCACCTTCCCTCTTTAAGGGATATCTGAAGGCCACTGCTCTTTCCTCCCCCTCTGATTCCCTATGAATTGCACAAATGGATGAAGGATGTGGCCTTTTTTTATTTTTATTTTGATGTACTCGCTCTCTGTCCTCTGAGCATCTGCACCTTACACTATCAACAAGCTCCAGTTCTGAAACTCCTCCACCATCCTGAACAGCAGCAACAACTGCCAAGCCCACAGGAGTGTTTACTATTATCCTGCACAGATCCACTCCCCTGTGGGTATTTACTACCCCAGTCATCATTCCCCTCCATTAAAACAGCAACAGAGAGCAGGTTTTGTCCTTCTTAGTGACAGCCTTTGGAGGATATAACCCAAAATACTACACACGCATTGCTGCTGCGAGCACAGATTTGCTCCGGGGACACCCAGCAACTGAAGTTACTCTCTTCAAAGGGGACTTGCAAAGCCTTTTGAATTTCAGCAGCTACCTCAGTGTGAGGATTTTTGCAGCCCTCACACAATTCAGCCAGGCTCATCGTGCTTATTTTCTTTTGCCAGTTTGCCGACAGATGGTGGCAGTACAGCCCGTTGCCCACAGCAGCTCAGAAAACTTTGGGGTTTAAACCACCCTAGGGCTTTTGCTTATTCACCACTGCTTGTACCACAGGAGAACACAACACTTTTAACAACAAAAGTGTAAAATCCAAAAAGTAGCATCAATTTTAGGAAAAGCTACCGGCAAATACTGGTCACGTGTCCAGCCAGAACTCCAATGCAAGAGCTGCTCAGCTTCTCTGTTACGGAGAGAAGCCAGCTTCAACGTTTTCAAGGCCAAGATCCCTGCAAGTTTGACAAACCAACTAAAACACAAGGCTAAAGGCCAAAAACCTGTTTTTAAAGGAGCGGAACCAACTCGGAAAAGCTAAGTGCCCCCAAGGGAAAAACAAACGGCAAAAAACCCCTTATGCTTCTCATGTTACCATGAAGCAAGTTGGCTGGTTCCCTGCACTTCATACCCTCACCCCTTAGCTCTTAAGATCTCTGAGGGTGCCAAGACAGCCTTTGAATTGGAACACTCCTCAATTTATCACCATCAGGTATCTCTGACAATAACCTGACAATGTGCCACAGCTGTCTGCTTCAACATAGGTAATGATTTGATCTTTAGGTACGGCGTTTGCTACGCTGAGCATTAGGAGTGAAGCAAGTACATACACATAACCACCACACGTGTGACCAAAACGACAGAGCGCAAAAAACTTACCCATGTTCTTCCCAGCCAGTGCATCGGCCTTTTCCCAAATATCACATGCGTAGAGGATATAGGAACTGATGTTGATGTACGCAGAGGTGATGTTTGGGATGTCGTAGGGAACAGTGACCGAAGAGCCAATGCTGTTCCCACTGTGGCCACTGCCAGCATAAGAAGTCATGTCTGTGCTTCTGCAGGAGAAGGAAACAGAGCGTTCAACTTCAGAGGGAAAGACATCAGACTATTTAATGCCAGGAGCTATTTGGTGCCATCCAGGCATGCAGCATGGAGTGGAGTGTTGCAAATTGAGATGTGTTCAGCTGCGTAACAAGTAATTGTCCTTCGAGTGCAAGGCCAAGGTTTTTGAAGCAATTTGTGCCTCAAAGGACTCCTCTTGATGAAAAAAATGCGGGTCCAGACATCAGAAAGAGCCACTCATCCACTTCCCAACGCCTACACCTACTTGTGGAAGCCTTCACCAGATTATCTGAACGCTTTTCCCAAACAAATTCCATTTCAGGCACAGTGAAGCTCCCCACTGATGGAGGCTAGAGCTTTCTGACAGCTGGCCACAGCAGCCAGGTCAGCCTGCACACACTTCTTTATAGCCCTAGGGCAGGTGAATGCGGCCAGCTGCCTGACACAGCCTGGCTTCATCACAGCACTCCTTCACCCAACCCAGTTTTAGTCACTGGTAGGACAGGGCTTCCACCGCTCCTCTGGGGAGACCACTGACTTCCCAATAAGCTGTACTGTGCAAGGTGCCACAAAAATAACTGGAATTTCAGCATCACTGTTAAAGACCAACCAAGCCTCTCTCAAGCACGGAGTTTAAAAGGGACAGGCGTGGAGCCGGGTAGCTCTCTGCCAAATGCAATTGCCACCACACAGAGAAAAAACTCTTTCTTACTCACTGTCATTCAAACACGGGCCTAGTCTGCTGGGCACCCGGTCAAACACCGTTACCTAACAGCTTGACTTTGACCCTTGCTGCTGCATACACAGCAACACTGCTGCAGGTACACAGAAAGGACAAAATGCTCAACAACTCTGAAATTAGAAAATTAGTTTCTTAATTGGTGACTGAGCCAAAGAGAACACTATGAATGTTCTGCTACCACAGGGTGAAGGCATAAATCCCGACCTCGTAACAAAAAAAAACCTTTCTGAGGAGAAAAGACAGGAAGGAGAGAGCAGAAATACTCCTGCCCCTAACGGTAGGATTTCAGGGGGCAAGAAGGAGCAAGTGGCGAGGCACTCTCAAATGCAGGCAGCAACTCAAACACTCCAGCTCCTGTTTTCACTCACACCCTCGTAGAAAGAGGACAACATAGATATTTTGAAATCTTACCTTGCAACACACAGAGAAGGTGCTTGTGTAGATCTGGAAGAACTCTGCAGCAAGGAACAGAATTCTTGTTATGTTTGTGCTACTCAGGCAACATCAGTAAGTCCCGCAGCCACCCAGCCGGCAGCTCAGTAACACGCGTGCCCTACCCTGAAGTGGTCATTCAGGATCCTGGAATACTTCATGGCAAGGTCTTTTTTGTAACGGAACATTGCCATGTGCAGAAGGGACTGGCAGCGCATGCTGTGAACAGAAACACACCCAAGGATCAGTGCTGACACTGGCTGCTGCCTGCTCAGCAGTCACCAGCCTTGTGGGACAGAGGCAGGCACACATCAGCGGTACTGCAGCACCAAGACAGCTCTGAATGTCTCCTCCTCCTGCTCAGCTTTAAAAAAGACTCTTTAAAAACATCCCAGGGGAAAAAAAGCAACCAAGGAAGGGCCATGCCTGGTCTTTTATATAAACAGGTGCCCAACCTCCCGTAAGTGTCACAGGCTGAGTAAGCCCCCGTGCAGAAGAGCCTTCACTATGTTCAGCTTCAGCCTCAGTTACATGGCTCAAACATGGGCAGCCAAACTGCATTCTTTCACCTTTGGAGAAAGCCCTTATTGCTCTCAAGTTACCAGCAGATCAAATTTTAGAGCCTGTGCCTTCCACATATGGTCCCCTGTGATATCCCAACTTGCTTTAGAGATGTTCCAGTTCATTTTAGTTTTTATATTGTGGGGTTTTTTTCCTTGCAGAACTCCAATTGCCATTTAACTCATTCAGTCACCTCTGAAAGGAATGGGTCTGTCAAGTCTAAAAGCAGAATATGAAAGCAGAGAAAAACAGTTACCCACCATAACACAGCAAAGATCTTGTCCTGTGAAGATGCTGTGGAGTCTGTGAAGGATTTCAGTCTCATGATGAATCTAAGGAAACAAAATGAACAGAATCTTGTCAGCCATCAGTGCTCTGAAGTCCCACTGTTCATGAAAAATCAGCTCATGCCATTCTCTCAAACACCAGTCCAAAAGTCAGTAAACCTGCCCCGAGTTCTTAGTGCTGGCAGCGAGTGGTTCGTACAACGCTGAGCAGGGGACTGTGTCTCCAAATGCCTTGTTTCCCAGGCAACAGGAACAGATGTGGCCCCTTACGTGACTCACTCTGCTCTTACTCTGATTAACAGGCAACAAGTAGAAGCCCTCCATGGGCCATCTCTAGGCCTGGGACCCAGAAGAGGTGCCCCCGCTACTGAAGGTGAAATATTAATTCAAGTGTTTCTGGACAAGACAGACATCTTAGTGGAAATGCTTCTTGTGGCAAAAACCAAGCAAGCCAATCTCCTTTTTGAAAACAAAGAAACAACAGCCTCTTGGAAATACAGTCCATCAAGACCAGAAAGCACAAACTCTTCTTCAGCTCACAGTATAGTTACTTTGCTCTTCTTAACTGAAATACTGCTGAGCTCATGTGCAAAAGCAACACCAGATCTGGATGAACTCAAAACTCCTTCACGCCTTTGACTGTTGTAACCAGTGTCCTCTGGTGCACCTCAGCTGCATGGCTCAGGGCCTGAGTAGGACACGGTGCCTCCTTCTGATCAGCACTGCTGAAACATGCCAAAGGATTTGTCTCTGCTGCCTCGCCATGGGCTGAATCGTGCTTGTGCAGCAGCCCGAGCTCTGCTCCGTGGGGGGAATCCAGAGCTGCCAGTTGCAAACAACAACTCAACTCCCCCTTCTGCTCCAAACACGCTGCCTGACCATCACGCTGTGAAAACCGCTTACTTGAGGAGATCTATGGTGCCACTGAACACGCTGGAAGCTGATTTGGGTTCTGTTGGGTCTGCTTCCAAGGCAATCCCATATTCGATGAAGGAAAGGGCAGCGTCTAGGTACTGGAAGGCCCTTCCAGTCCTGTCGGCCTGTTGGGAAGAAAATTCTCCTGTTTAGACTAAGACAAAAGCCACTTCTCTCAAGCATACCGGAATTCCTTTTTTCTCCCTAGTTAGGCAGGATTTGAAGAAAGAAAAAGAGGCAAGTCAGGCCTCTGGGTGATAGTTAAAGGGTTCTCAGCAGAACCCCTAAATGTGGTCTCAGTCATCAGCTTTGTGTGCTCTGGCTATTTGTATCTCTCCCTCAATGTTCTCCTTGCGTAATTTATTACCTTCACATGTTTTGGATATTGTCATCTGGTCTGGGAGGCCTGCCTCAGGAGAGGCACATGGGGCTTGCCCACTGCAGTATGCCCTCACTTCATTTTCACAAGTACATGACAAGTGGCAAATGTACGTTATCTGAGTGAAGCATCATTAGCAACAACAGATGTTCCTTCACGCACGCTGTTAAACTGCCCATAGCGGAGAAAGCCAGTGACATCTGCAACAGGGACTTGCAAGTCTGGTTCACCAGCAACACAATTACCGTGAGGATCCTGACGTTTCAGAGTAAACTGTGTTGTAACTAACTGCTGCACCTCTCCTCCAAGGACTTTGTGGTAGTTCTGCAAAGCCAACAGGCCTGCTGACCTCAGACAGTGCCAGCCCTGAATCCTGTTCTCCAGGCACATTCTCTAGATGTGTTTATAACCAAGGGAAATGTCTGAACACTTGGCAGATAAAGATAGCCTCTCCACAGGCGACTCAAACATACTCCAAGTGTGGAAGTCATGTTAGACGGTGAACCTTATCCCATGCAGGCAGGTATCGGCTCTGAATGCAAGAGCTGCTGAGCATTTCTAGCACAGGTCCGAGACTTACCATTGCATCAGCTTTATGCTTCAGCCTCTTGGCCTCTTCGATGTAGTATTCCACTGGATGCTGTCTGAATTGGGGACAGAGAGCAAAAACAGAAAAGGGTAGGAAAATGATCAGTTTTACCCTCCTATCCAGAGAATACCATGAGTCCACCTTACAGTGATGATAGTCACTAAATGAGTGTTGTCTGCATGTACAGAAATGCATAACAGCTGAATACACAGATACAATTAATTGATTTCTTAAAAAATGTGTGTTAGAATAACATTTCAAAATAAAAAGCCACTGGAGGTTGGGCTACTGTGAGGCCAGGTTTACTCCTTTGGCCCCACGGAAAGATTGTAGTGATATGATCTCCTATCATTCTTCAAGTACAATCCCACAGACGCATTTTGATTGAAACATACAGTAAACTTTGCAGTGCCAGTCACTCATCTTGGACCAAAAGAGCCTGCATTCAAGTTATCTGCTTACAGGAGAGATGGTCACCAAGGCTCCTCCTGTTGATTGGTCTGAATCAACACCTAAACAATGATAAAGTTCAACCACACGCAGTTCTGTGCACTGGCATAGTCTATTCACTGTGCAAATAGCGCACAGCTGCCTGTGCACCAACAACACGAGCAAGTAAAGAGTCACGTCCTGCCCGAAAAAGCCAGTTGCCTGCCCAGTACCTTGTGACAGAGGAGTTTGCCACTTGCCAAGAATCAGACAAATCAAACCCCATCACTTGTAGGCAGGCACCAGAGACACCTCCTCTCCAATTTAAAAAGGATCTCATTTCCAGAGTCCCTCAAACCAAGATCTGTTGTCGTGAGACCTTTGCTCTGTGGTGCTGGTGGGGTATCACAGACACGTGAAGGCAGCAGTACAGGGCAGGTCAAAACCCTGGCAGTACACTGGTCTGCAGATGATGGGGTAAGTTTCAGCAGATCTATCAGAAGGACTGAAAATGCTATGCTGGAATAAATGAGAAATTCCTGGCCATGAAGGGCACCTGAAATTCCAGACAGAGTCACAATTCAAAAGGCACGATGGCTGTGTGTCCGTTAGGCCACACACAAAAGAGACAAAGACAACAAGATGATTTTAGTGGAGAAGGGAAATGCTCCTTACCCACCCACACATACAAATCTCTTTCCTGGACTGGCCTTTGCACCTTTCACCCCTCTACACATCTGGGCCAGTCAGAGGGAAAAGCCTACTGGCCCTGAGGCATCTTGGTTTGGTTAGAGAAAGGGGGAGCTGCATATCCACATGCTTCTGGAGCCCCCCCAGTTCAGCAAAGTGAGAAAATGGAGCTCTGCCATACCCATCACATCCCTCTCTCTGTTCTCAGCTGGGAGAAGGTGGGTCCCACCCAGCACCAACCCCATGGGCACCAGCAGTCCATGGGGCAAGTGCTATTCAAAGCCCATAACTGGTGACAGCAAAAGCAACTGAGGGAGCAGACAGGATCAGCATTAACACCTGACTTGTGGCTTTCATCACTACCTGTCCAGTTAGGAAACTAGCAGTGATCACCCAGTCAAAACTGATGGACATACGGTTACACTTCAGACAACAGCCCTTCTCAAGGGGCTGCCAGAACTCTCCCTGGATGTGGCTGCTCAGTCACGGGAACAAGAGTCACAACTTCTGGGCCACACTTTCAGCTCTTTCACCTCTTTGCAGTGGGAGTCTGAGCAAGCAACTCAATTTGTCTGCAGTTTCTCCATGTGCAAAGAGTGTTCACATCATCTTCTCACTTTACAAAGAGTAAGAGCTTTAAACGCACGTGAAGTGTCATGAATCGGATAAAGTTTTCTGCTGCTTCCCATGCAGAGAGGGTACAAACTTCCCCCAAACAAAGATGACAGAAGGAGGAAGACATGGGCAAAGAACAAGACGTTCACTGACTCCTAGAATGGTTTACGTTGGAAGGGACCTTTAAAGATCTTCCAGTCCAACTCCCTTTTGAGAAGCACGGCAAGGCTATTTCTCATGAGAGCAGAAATAAATGATACTTGAACTCTCAAGTCTTACTGAGCATCATAGAACAGCTGGGGTTGGAAGGGACCTTTAAAAGTCATCTAGTCCAAGCCCCTGCAATGAGCAGGGACCTCTTCAGCCAGAAGGCAGTTTCTCTTGCCATCCCCTGAAGCCCCTAAACTACGGTGCAGAACAAGCCCGTGCTACTGCCCACGGAACCACTGCCACCTCCCAGATCACTGCGGGCGATCACCTGCTGGCAGATCACCACCACTGCAGTTTGGAGAAGGGGAAACGGCTCCTGCATCCCCGCAGGCAGGCAGTCTACCACACTGTTTGCAAACAACATATCGTTGTTTTGCACAAATTCCCTGTATCTGGTCTGAAAGAGCAGTGCAAATCCTTGCCTACCAGCTTGGAAGGAAAAGCAGCACGGGCACAACTGGCAATTAGATTTCTTGCAGCATGAACAGATTTTTTGATCTACATGTAATACACAGACCAGAGCAACAGCAAGGTAAGCTGCAGGATGGACAAGTTGGTGTTTAAAATAGCAAAATCTTCATCCCCATCTCAGCTGTTGGAAATCAGGACAAATGCCACAACACTGAACCCTTTTGCAGGAGCGTAAACCAAGTATGGGGGGATAACCAGCCACTGAAACATCAGCTTACGCTTGAGTAAGAAACATAATCCTCAGCATTAAGGAGAGGGAGGAAGACACCCAAGTATCACTTCACATCTGCAACAAATACAAAGGCAAATCAATTACATTCCCACAGCCACGTGGCTGGTTCCAGGGTGTAAAGAGAAATCTGCAGCAGATGAAGTTTCAGAAGGCACATGAGGTTAGAAGCAAACTCACGAGTATGAGGACAGGAGATAGTTTTTTGCCTTAACCTCTTAAAGAAAGAATCAGTTTTATTCATCTTTCTGCCATCCCACCGGTGTATACTCACTTCAATTTACTGGAGTCCTCCTGAGCTGAAGACTGCAATGACTTTGTTTCTTTGTCTAATTTCTTTTTCTTCCAATCAATCTCCTTCTCCACTTCCCTCTAACAAGAAGGAAAAATCCAAAGTAGGGTTCAGTGATGGGTGTTACTCTCAGTGACCCTGGTTCAGTTCACAGTCTGCATTGATGGGACAAGCAAAAGGCAGGGGGCTGCTGCTCTCACCCCTAGGAGTGACACAGGTGACACCTGCAGAATTTGTTCATCTTTGTATAAGCAAGCAATCACGACTGTTTTGTGGAAAGAAATACTTCACCCAGGAAAAGACTACGCTGCTCAGACGGAGGTTACATGGCGAAAGGCAGCAGAAGGTGCCCACATGGACGAAACAGAAAAGCACTGACGGGGGTGGCGTGGGTGGGTTCTCTCTCTGGACACCCCCACAAACTGCAGGCAAGGTGCTCTCCCACAACAGACAGTAAATGGGTAGCGCAGGTGGCTGCAGGGTCTAGGAGGCACTTCAGGTACTGTGCTGCTTTGAGAGGCGTTGCAGGGGGAAGAGGCACCCCAGCCCTCCAAAGCTCTGCTTGGGTTGAAAGCCAGAGAAACCCACAAATGCTACCAGGGGGCTGGCCAGACACATGCTGACACAGCCTGCTGCCAGAAGCTCCTCCAGCATAGGAGGGTTGGCGTTTGTTTTCTTGAAAAAAATAGTATTAAAAAAAAAAAAAAATCCAAAAATGTTTTAAAACACCAAAGCATTTGTTAGCTTACAGGGCTTTTCACGTGCTCAGCAGGGGATTTGTGACCAACAGGAAACACCTGTGGGCAGTTTTGATGCACATTCCCTTTAGAAGCTGGCTAACACCTTGACAGAAGGAGCGTAATGGATCCACTCCCAACCTATAAAGCGGAAACGAACTCTACACGTGTGTTTTTCAACCACCACCTTGGTCCTTGTACAAACCCACCTCCACCTCTCACCTTTCTCTTTTGACGGGACTTGTCACGAGTGTCTGTGATTCTCCTCTCCAGGTCCCGCTTCCTCACACCACAGACTTCCCCATCCTCTGCTCTCCTCTGGTGACTGCCAGGAGAGTGTGCTGACTTCTGCTGTCTGCCGGGGCAGTCCCTCACCGGCAAGAGCATCTGCTTCTCCCTGACAGACAAGGGAAGTTTGTCCTGGCAGAAATCCTCTCTGGCCACCACGGCAGGCCTGTGGCCACTGGTCCTGCTTGGGGGTTGTGCCCTGGCCTTGAGGAAGGGGGCAGAGAGCAAGATGCTTCTGGGCACTGCCAGGCAAAACTTCTCTCACAAGCTTGGGGTCCAAGAAGGGTTTGGCATTGGCCTGGTGGGAGCTCTTGTGCTTTCTGCTCTCAGTGGGCACTTGCTGCTCTGGCTTCAGCTCTCACACTCACCCATCACTGCAACAACTGAAAATTCCATCCGCTCCAGTGTGATCTACACATACACTTGTGGAGGGGAAGAGCAGAAAAGAAGGGAAATACCATTCTGGTTCCTAGGCCAAACCCAGCATGCCTGGACTATTCATTTCTAGTTGGAGCTTTCAGTAAAATCCCACACAACTAAAACCAGTTTTCAACAGCAGCTTCAGGCAGTTAGAAACCAAAGCTTGTATCTAACAAGAGAAACCAGGAGCCCTTACCCATCTACCCCATATATAAAAAGTAGTTTTGTTTTTCTCCTTATTTGGTCTAGCTAGTAGTTTAGGATCAAACCCGTACCTTGGAGGAGCAAGTGAAGAAGGTGGCTTTTCAGCAACCTGTTTTGTTCACAAAAACAAAGAGGAGAGGGGGAGGAAAGGTGAGCTTAAGGAAGTCAGAACACCACCACAAGTTGTGATGATTTAAAAGGATGTCTAAAACTGACTTGGTCTAAACATCTAAAACATCTAACACTGACTTGGTTGTCACTATCCTCTTCGCTGTCACTAAGCTGCAGGTCATCCTGGGGGATTCTGAAAGACAACCAGAAGAGAAAGATCATCCAAGGCAGGCACGGTTTCAAGCAGCAGACACTGAAAAAGACTTGGTTTGTGCTTGCCAAAACAAACCAGCCTCTCACATTCCTTTTTGAACATTCAGCATGCTCAGTCTCCTAAACCCTGTCATTACCTAAAAGAGCGATAAAATGAGAACACACAACCTGGACATGTCACTGGGCTTTCCAGTTGATCTCAGGATGCTTTGCAGTGGAGGTCAGTGTCGCTGGCTAGCATCCACAGACAACAAAGTCCTGTGAGGGGACTGCTCCTCAGCACAGGTTACCTAGCACACAGCCAACAAAGGTTACCTAGGTAACCTAGGACACTAACACAGCGGGGTGGGCTGGAAGAAGTCTGACCCTTGTAGAGCAAGAGACCAGCACGCTGTTAGCGCCCCCGGGCTCCCCAAGGGGCAGAAAGCATTGGCACTGCACCAGAAGCTGGGCATGCTCATGCTCTCTGCTCTCAGGGGCCGTGAATACTTCTTTTGTCACTGGGGCTCTCTTTTTGCTATTGAAGTCTCCTGTCACACATACATAAGTAAATGCCAAGGTCAAGCCTGTCTCCTACCTCTCTCTACACAATGAACTTCGTGCTCCTGCACATCTCAGCAGTAACTGTAACACTGAGCAGTTCTCAAAGCAGTTTACAAGCGGGGAGGCACGAACCCTCTTTTACTATTGCTAGAGAAGAGAAGAGGCTGCCTGTGCAAGCTTCCAAAAGCATAATTTACTCCTCTGCCTGCAAGTGGTAGCTACTGCTTGCAATTTCAATGCATTACTGAAGTCCTCAAAAGGCTGGAAGGGAAGGATTTGTAGGGAGGGACCCAAATTTCTCCCAAATTGTCATCACCCTCTTTGGCAATCATGCGGGTATCCCAAAAGGAGCTGGGAAACAGACAGGCAAAACTCTTGCTATTCTATACTATGTCTTGCTATTCTATACTATATCTTGAAACGGGCTGGAGACCGACTCCTCAACCCAGAGAATTACACAAGTGTCATTCCAAAACAGGATAAAAAGGTTGGGAACAGAGGCAGGGATCTTAATCCATCGGGTCAAAACTCCTGCTTGTTTCAACCTCCTTTGAAACTAAGGGCTCTCTGTGAGAAATTTTTCTCATGCCCAAATAAGAAAAATAAGCCTCCGAGCCCTCATGACAACACATTTTATAGTAAGAAAACAAATATGAACGGTCCCCGGTGAACCACATCATCTTGGAAAAGTGGGGAGATGATGTTCCTGATGCTTGTTGGGAAAACTACATGAACCTTCACACTCTTTCAAGCCATCACGTCCAACTACGAATATAACGAAAAGATTTACTGACCCCACAGTCCCCAAGTACCTCTCACTGATAGAGGAGAGGTTCTCAGTGCACAAGGACTCACAGAGATGTACATCCTTGCTTTGTTTGGCCGTTTTGACTTTGCCATTCCCCTGTGACGATCCTCCTTCTTCTGAGATAAAACATAACACGACAGGGAAAAGAAGAAATATCTAAAGAAAAGTAGAAATACATATATACACACTATTAAAAGAGGCTGTAGAAATTTCATCCCCACCCCACTTTACAACTAGCTCACATGATGAAAATATCAATTGGGGTTTTTAGAGAGTCCACATGAAAAGTTCTTTGCCTTTGGGTTTGTTTTTTTTTTTTAAATAAAAATATAATTAAGACAATATTTTCAGAAAACTTTTCTTTGGGCAATTGCAGAAATGTATACCATACGATTGCTTTAAAATTTCACCCCTAGTTTTCACAGTTTCCAAAGCTGTAGCTTCACTAACCCTCACAGGCTTAAAAAAGATATGCAGAATAAATCAGATTCAGTTTTGCATTCCTTAGAATATACATCCGTTGAATGCATTATTAGTAGTTTGAAGAGCCCTCAGTGTGACATGATGTTAAGTAGGCACAGATTAAAAGAGAAAAAACCCTTCAATCTCATGCATTAATACTTGGGGGTTTTTTCTTCGGTTTTGTTTTGTTTTTACCACAGTTGCCATAATCACAAAACAGTAATGTTTCTGTTGGTGAAAATTCCCTGCGTTAAAATTTTCTGAGAAAAATCAGACTGACAAAACCTTAATCTTTGAAATCAACAAGTAAAATTTAATTCATTCCTGGTTCTTTTAAGTAACTGCACAGTAGAGATGAGAAATGAGTCTGGTTACTTACGGTGTTCTTGGTTGAGAACGAGGTGATGTTTTTGCAGGTGCATCATACTGTTCTGTAAACCAGAAAGGAATCGGTTGGGTTTATTTGCCTCACTTGTAGCATGTTTTACCCTGTGGTCTCTGAACATCAGATTAGAAAGTTACTTTCTTCCAGCAGGTAACTATTGGCCATTGAGATTATTCATCACTCCAAATGGGGTTTCCTTATCACTCACTGTTCTCTGCCAAACTGCTGCCTTAATTTCTAGGTCATGGCTGCACACAATCTCTTCAGCATTTTCTAAATTCATCACGGCTCAACAAAGCACAGGAAATGGTGCTCCTTGATCCATGTAAACCCTTGATGTTCCCCTCAACATATAACATGCAACACAAAACTGTCTGTCCATACACACATTAGAGCGTGTTTCCTTTGGATTTATGCTCACTCTGACTCTGTGCTACAGATCTAACAGGCTGTGATCCCTAGAATGGAAGGAAAAAGTACAAACTGGGAATAAAATAAATCAGCTCTCTCTTCATAGCAATGATTTGTTTTCCAGGTGTTACCGTAATAAATACTTCAACTCACTTGTCAAAGCATCACTCTGAAGCATCCAAGAGTCGAAGCTGTCCTGATGTAGCTTAGCATGGACAGAAACGGTACATGCTCCTGCCACCAGAAAGGTGTTGCCAGCACATCAGTGCTAACGCACACGAAAAGCCTAGCACAGACAAGGATCTTTGTCTTGAACATACACTCAAGAACTTTAAGGGGGGGTTAATCTACGCGAGGCCTTTGGGGAAGCTGAGGCTCAGAAATTCAGAACCTCCTTGTTGAAATTGCACAAGACAGACTTTTCTTGGCTCCTGATCCTCAAGTTTGAAATCCTGAAGAGCAGAGTATAGGTGCTCCAGGAAGTTTGGAGGGTTTACTGCCTTTCCAGGAACGGCTATCTCAGGACTTTCCCCCCAGCCCAAGACCACCTCTGCACTCAAGGTGTGCACCCACCATCCCCATCCAGAGGGGCTGTCACCACAACCATTCCCTGCCAACTTCTCAAAGAAAGCAGCAGGCAGAATAACACAATACTGGCACTTGGCACAGCTCAGAAAGGCGGGAATTATGTTCATGCCGAATGAATCTCATGACAAGCATGCACCACACACAGTTTGCTCAGGGGCTTAAAAGAAATCAGTGAGGAATGTGTCAGTGCAAAGTACGTTTTTGCACTTTTGGCAGCAAACAGACTGAAGTGTGAAAATCTCTACCATGTCATAATTTACAAGTGCCATTTTTTCATCAAGGCACAGGTATGAAAGTTCAGAAGTGACTCTGGTTTCTGTATCTATTAGGAAGAACAGGAAATGCAAAGATTTACAGGGAATGGAACCACATGGCTACCTTTGCCTCTAGAAGCAGGGATGCGAGCAATCTATGGGGGTTTGTGCAAGAACTAGAAGCGGCCTACAACTAACCTGGGTAACCGTTTGCATTGTTACCACCCTTGCCTTCCCCTTTCTCTCCTCCCACTGCTCAGTTCATTGCCCACTTCACTCACTAGCTGTGCCATCTTTCAGTAGATGATAAACTCATCAGTACACCGCACTACACCTCTTCGTGTATTTGTACATGCTTCCCTGTGGCTGCTACAAAAATAGTATTATGCATTACTGACAGGCAAGGAAACAGGAAGTCTCATGAAACACAAGATGATGCAGTATTTTGTATCTGTCTAGGATAGATATAAAATGTACCTGCACAGGATTCTTCGTTGTGGGTCTTTTCCCCCCCCCTTCTCCAAGTAAGATTATAGGTCGAACTCCTAACATGTCATGAACGTGTAAGGTACTAGCAGTACCTAATGTCTCATCTGATTATTTGTGGGTTTTAAAACCAGAAGGTCAGCAGATCTTAACTGCTTTTTAGGACTTGACTCCTGATGGGCTGGATTTTTGTCGTGGCAGGATTTTTTGAAGATTCACGCAGTGAAAGAAAAAGCAGCCGATGGCTTCAGGATCCATGGTCCCAGAGCAGGCAAAACAACATCTGATAAAGGGGAAAAGGTGGCAGCAGCAGCAGCAAACTAGGTCTTCCAACAGTGATGGTGAAGAAGATGTCTTTGTATTTGAAGCAAATGAGGTGTGTAGGGATTGTCATGGCTCTTTTCTTCACTTCTTTGAAGCTGGAGAGCTCTGTGACCTTCCACTGAAGGTGATACTGTCACACATCCACTGCATTTAACACTTTGAGATTAAGCTACATATACATGTGCTGGGAGTGGCTATGAATTTGGACAGGGGTATGGAAGCCACAGAATATCTTTCCTAGCAAACAGGATTTCTGGAACAAAGCTAACTTCCAGCTTTCTCAAAGAATTAAAAAAAGAATAACTCTCCCAGACAATTATGTTCTACAGCTGATCAAAGAGTAAAGGAGGAGGAAAACAGTTTTATGACTCTTGCATAGCATTGCTTTAATGCATTCTCTGTTACTCAGCTGTATATTACTTATATCCTGATCACAATAATTTTATATCTAGCATCCATTGCCAGCACCTACAAGTATAAAGTGTTGCCTAGCTAGACAACTTAGTAGTGTGTGAGAGCTATTTAAGAAAAAGAGATAAAGCACAGCTCCTACATCAAGAAATGATGGATGCCTTTAAGAGAAATTGCTTGCCTGCTGCTCTTCATATTAACAGGGAAAATCCTTGACAGATGTGTGTCCCTGGTGCCCCTCTGGGAGGCATCTCATCTTTCTAAAATGCCTGGGAGACAATGGAAATCTCCAAGACAAAGAGGGGTTCTCTCCCTTCCCCCCCAGCAGGCAACAGGAGCAGAACAAGCAAGAACATTTTTCTGTTCTGCTCCACAGCAGGTAGGAAATTGCCTGTGAGCAGGCACTAGACGCAGCAGCAAATAGGTCCAGTGGCTCGTAACAGCTGAGGTAATGCTCACAGGACACTGACTGGCAATACTGAAGCTGCTCCGCACAACTCCAGAGCCATGAAGCAGAACTTGCCTGAGAGCTCATCATCAGGTCTTTTTACATCTGTCATTTTAAAAGGTGTTTTGGGGAACAAGGCTTGTGTCAGAACTCTTAACAACCCTCCTCTTCCCTTTTCTTGACCTCAGCCTCACCTTTCTCCCTTTCCACTCACCCTTGCCAAAAAGGCAGAAAGGCTTGTTTTATAAACACAGTTAAACATATACTCCTGCTAGGGAAGCTTGCCTTGGCAAATACGCTTACTGCGGCTGCAGTTTAACTTGCCCTAAGTTAGGCTTTGTATTAATGTTCATTTGTATTATTTGTGTGGAGCTACTTCGGTAATCTAATACTAGACTGCACGACTGGGCTTCCAGCCCTCAGGTAGAGAATGTCATCTATGGAGGCTAGAGCAACCTGCCGACGTCTTACTGTAAGGCTTCCTAAATCACTGATTTTCAAGGAACTGGTAACTATATCTTGAACTAGGGCTTTCTGGAGGGCTTGAGTTTACTTCTTTTTTTTTTTTTTTTCCTGTAGTGCTCAGTCATTTCTCATGTTTTAAGAAGAACTACATGTCCACTAAACCTTCTGCTTTTGTGTGTGACCTCTGATAGTGAGCAATTGTGGCATTGCTGTTGTCAGAGCAAGTACGGATTTAACTTCTGGCTCTTAAAATATGATAGTTCATAACTGGAGGGGAACTCTGATTTCGAAATAGCGGGAACATGCTAGATCTTTAAAATGAAGCAGATCTGGGTGATGAGGCTCTCCAGGGAAGGTACTTCATGATGGAGCTGTGGGGTCCTGCTGAGCCTCGCTGCGGGCTGTGCTTCAGGCTCTTGCCTTTCAGCAGCCCAAGCCTGGGCTCTTCAGGAGTGGGGGTCTCTGGGTTGCTCCATCAGGCCTAGACACCATCCTGCTTTGCCCCTGGGCTGCAAGCGGGGGAACCTTTTGGGCCAGCAGGGAAAATCTGGGGCAACTTTGAGGGGACAGAGGTGATATTCTGGGGGGAAGAAATTGAGGTATCCCGGGACAAAATGAGCTTTTATTGTGTGAAAAGCTGAACTTAGAGGGGACATTCTGGGGGGAAAGGCAGAAGAAATTTAGAGGGGAGATAGGTGACAATTTTTAGAGAAAAGCTGAGGTACCTCAGAGAGCACAGGGTAAGCATTTTGGAGGGAAAGGGTTAGGTTTCTTAAGGGGGACAGAACTACCATTTTGGAAGGGAAAAATAGAGGTGACTAAGAGAACAGGGCAAGCCCTAGGGGAGAGCTCCATCACTGTTGAGAGTAAAGTTGAGGTTACTTAGGATGGGGTAAGCATTTTTGAGGGTGTCTATCTTAGGGAAGACATTGGCAGCATTTCTGTGGGAGAAGCTATGATATTGCAAAATGCTGGAGGCAGCAGAAAGGATGAAGATTTTTAGGCCATGCTGAATGAGCTTCTTGGTTTGTGTAGTTATTTTGGCTCTAGGCAAGGTCCAGGAGGGATGAAGAGGGGTCATGTAGCGGGATTTTCATGGAAAAGCATCATCATTATAGGGACCGATCCAATTTTACAGCTGAGCTATGGTACTTTCCTTCATTTAGAGTTCTGAAGCCCAAGATGAAGAGAAACTCCTGGAGACGTTGTCTCTGCAGGAAGAGAAAAGAAGGATCACCAGCACATTTCTGTAAGTTCAGCAAGAGGCTTGCCTGCATTGAGTGGGCTGGTGGTGTCACTGTTCACTCAACTTTTTGCATTTATTAGACCTCCATGGGGCTCTCCAGGCAGCTCCAACACCATTCAAAACAATATATAAATGAGAAAAGTGATGGCTGAACGCTGCTGCAATGAGTTGACAGACTTGAGTAACTGTTTGCACTCCTCTTGTTAAAGATGACATTGCTGATGCAAGGGGAACCCAGGCACCCACCTGAACATTGGCATCGTGACTTCCCTGAACGGGAAGCAAACTGCCAGTCACCTCCATCACTCCCCCAGCTGGAAATGGCAGTGTGCACTGGCACTGTCCCGGGACACCTGGGCTGTGCTTTGCAGTGAAAAACATCCCAAACTAAACCACCAGCATCGTGGAGATTCGGCAAGGCCCCACGCTCGGTGAAGCTACAGCTCTGGAGGGCAACACGCCCTCTTCATTTTCCATGGCAGTGACTGGCAGCTCTCCAAAACCTGCCAGCCGGCGCTGCTCAGGTCTATTCTCTGCTCCATGCATGTGTGACTCCTGATAAATTATTACAGTAATAACAAAAACATTTGTAAAGTGCCCTTCACGAAATGGTCCCAGGGAGATTTCTTATTCAGGCATAATTAAACATGCAGTGAACACAACCCTCTTCCATTCAGAGCAAAAGCAGATGGGGCTCTTCCCAGTACCAATCAGTATCAGAGTGCACACTGACCTCTGTCAGGGTGTGGGGAAGCTGCACTGGGAAAGGAAAAGCAGAACAGGAGGTTACGGGGACAAGTTTATGGAGTGCCTTTCTCTGCTGACCTGATTCTCCTGGAGAAAGGCTTTGGGGTCAGTCCTGTATCTGAGAAACATCATCCAAAATCGAGAAATGTGGAGGACAGAGGTCATGAGGGATAGCAAGGGGGAGAGAAGGATTGAAATAGAGCAGAGAAAGGAAAGAAAAGGCTATGGCAAGAAACCTCATTTTTTCTAGAGCCAGGGACAGCCTTGCTCTGTGGTCACTGCGGCACAAGCGCAGACAGACTCAAACTGTAATCTGCCTTTAGATTACCTTTACCTTTAATCTACCTTTGATTCACAAGCCAACAGCAAGGGGCCTGCTTCATCATGGATTTCCCATTGTTACTGACCCCAGTTCATCCCAGGGCCCCAGAGAGGCTGCTGTGACGACACGAGTATTCACACCCGGAATAAAAGTGAGCTTCAGTACTACAAATGCTGCCGCCAAACCTCTGATTGCCCAGAGGTACAGCTCATCTGTGCGTTCAGGGCCTGGCACACGGGGGCTGTGCTTGCGGCCTGCTTTCCAGGGGTTCACAGGCAGCATCTTGCCCCCTAAATGGCAAAGGCAGTGGGACAGGTGCCAGAACACTGAGAAGGCTTAGAAACATTCATAGAAACAGAGCGAGAGTCACAGACCTGAGGTTCTGAGAGGTTTTTAATTCCTCAGAGTGGGAGTCTTGGTTTCTGTTGCTGTTGACACAAGGGCTGGGAAGAAAGGCTGTTCACACCTTTTACTTAAGGTCATATGTGACTTCAGTCTCCAGCACTGACATTTCAGTGCCCACATTTCCTCTGCCCACAGAAGGTGACTCAGGGAGTGAACTCAAATATTTTGCTCAGTGTGAACAAACCAAGCGAGCTGGACCGACATGGGACTCCAAATATCCCCGCAGAGTGTGCAGGAAGACAGGCATTGCAGGAGCAAGGGTGAGCGGAGAGATGGGGCAGGATCTCATTACAGGCAGATCTCAAGGCTGAAAGGACAGAAGCCCAGCCACCCCGAGCCGTGGACAATATGACAGACCAGCTGCCTAGCAGGGACAGCATTTCTGCAATGAACACTGAGACCTTCAGATTTACCGCCACAAAAAGCCTCTGTCTGGAATGACAAGTCTGCGCAAACAAAGCCTGACGGCCACAGGCTCCAGCAAAACCAGAGTATTGGCTGGGCAGAGGAGCTGCCTCTGCTCAGAGCCCCCACTTCACACAGAGGGTAGCGATGAGGCTGTTACACACCCACTGCCCCAACCACCCACCACCACGTGGCACACACCCTCCTCTGGGCATCAGGTGCACCTCCGCAGAGAGGACAGATCCCACCAGACCTTTACTCAGGGTCACCCCAGAAAAGACTTTCTGAGTTATTTCTCTTGCACTGAAGCAGGACCCGCAGTGTGAATCACAGAAGGGCTGAGGTTGGAAGGACGCTCTGGAGATGGCTTAGTCCAGCCACCCTGCTCAAAGCAGGGCCAACCACCCCAGAGCCCTGCCCAGTCAGCTTCTGAAAACCCGCAGGGATGGTGACATGTACAGCTGCGCCACCTCCCCAGCCGACCTGGGCAGCCTGCTCCAGCACTTGCCATCCTCACAGGAAATAAAGTTCTTCTTATGCTTAAACAAAATTGTCTGTATTTCAGTTTGTGCAGCACAGAGGAGAGCCTGTCTCCTTCATTACACCCTCCCATTAAACACCAGCACCAAGCCCGGCACAACAGCTACAGCAGGAGTGCACCGTGCCTGCTCCTCGAGTTCAGCACCACGTAAAGGGCAGTGGGGCTACCCCTGCATCACCCTCGGCAGAGTGGGGAACCGAGCACTGAGAAACTAAGTGACACTGCCAAGGTCAAACAGGGATGGCGATGTCAGGAGCTCAAACCCAGAAGCCAGGTCTCAGCCCTCACCCACTGAGCAGCCTCCTCTGCCTGGCGCAGCGCGTCCTACACTCGCTGCAGGCCCTGCAAAAGCCCAGACCACCTCCCCGGCTGAGGCGACAGCAAGATCCCTTTTGTTTCAGGAACAAGATGCTACAGGAGTGAAGGGAAAGTTGAGCAATGCCAAACTGTTGCTCTTTCTCCATGTAAGAAACCAGTGATGTACACACACAGGGGAGCACCCGCTGCCTCCTTGCAGTTTACGTAGCGATGTCTTTGGAAGGCATTTTCCAGTCTTGGCTTCCAAACAGCTCTGCAGCTGCAGTGGTTTCAGACAAATTAGAAGCACCTTCAGAAAGGAGGTCCCCACAGAGCCATTGAGGACTTCCAGTTTATCTCTTTTCCTTTTACACATCAAGCCTCCACTGGCCTCTCTGCACCTTCCTACTTGTAGGGAGAGGCGTTCGGAAGACCTCGTGATGTACGGGAAGAATAGGGGACCAATCAAACATACCAAAAGAGAACATTACCCTATGCAGTAAAAGACGGCTGGGATAAGGGCAGATCCCTTTAAGGAGCATATATAAGGCAATTGCGCAGTTAATAAATTGAGCAAGTAGCAACCATCGTATTGGTGTCTGTGCTTTTGTTCCGGCGAGGGTCTTAACCTCCTGCAAGGGTTAGCTGTGATCTGAGCGCCACATTTCTGTGGACTAGCAGGTAGAAAAAGACAGCTAATACCTTACCACAACAAATGGTGACTCCGGTGTACGGACGGTGACGGTCGGCGGTACACGGCAGGAGGTGACGGAGCTCCACGCAGGACAGGAGACTCCACGGCGCGCCATGGAGGCCACAATCAAGGTATTTAAAATATGGGGAAGACAGCATAAGACTTCCATGAAGTCGAGCGCTTTAAGAGCTATGCTACAAAGATTATTAAAGCTCGGCATTTTGGCCGAGCCGATGGATTGTAGGAAGTCAGAGCTCTGGCCTCTAATAAAAGCTGATTTAACAGAGCAGGAAAAATTGGGAAATCCAGAGCACTTGGTGACTTGGGATAAGGCAAATGCTTTGACGAAAGCCTCCCAAGCCGAACAACATGCATCTAAGGATGCACATAGGGGATTGCAACGCTTCTCAGAGGAGACTACTCAGACAAAAGACCTTGCAGATAGCTCCTCTGAGGAGGATGATTTCAAACTAGGGGAAACGCGGCCCTTAGAAGGCAAACCCCCTGACAAGAGCAAAGCAGGGAGCGGAAGTAGCACTAGCCCTTCTGGTGTGCCCGCACTCCTTCGGAGGAGGTGACGCCCTGGATTGTGGCACGGACTTCTGACTCTTGTAAAAAAGAATTGGGCAATCAGTTTGCTCATTGGCGAGATCAGAAAACTCAGGCGGAGTCAGACGACGAATCAGACGGCAGCGGTCCAAAATCCAATCAAATGGGAAAGGGAGGAGCGATGCCAAAAAGGGAAGAGAAAAAAAGGGAGGAAATGATGAAATTGCTAGCAGAACTGACAGCAGCGGTGCAAACACTGGCAGCCTCCGCCCAAGAGAACAGACGCCTGATTGTGGGCGGGGCTACTTCTTCTTATTTACAACCCCCCCCTACTGATTGGCAGCTCATAGCGAAAGAGTGTGTAATGTCAGGCGTGAAGCTTGAACTTACAACCGTACATGCTTACCCAGTTAGGCTGATCCCAGGAGAGCAACAAGAATGGCATCTGCTTGACACCAAAGCAGTACAAGCATTATTTAAAACCGTGAATGAACACGGACGAAGACATCTGGAAACGACCTTATGACTGGAAACTATCTTAGCTCTACCGCTAACCCCAGCTGATTGAAGACAATTAGCAAAAGCAATATTAAAACCAGCTATATTCTTGCTATGGGAAGAAGCATGGGGTAATCGTAGTAATGCCCTTGTACAAGCAGCCGCAAATCAACACCCCCCCTTACATGGGACTACCTTTGACCACCTTATAGGACGGGTAGCATTTTCAACAACCCCTGCCCAATTACAACTATGGCCCAGAGAATTTACCACCACTACTGAGGATGGTAAAAAGGCTTTCATGGATATAGCTAAATTAGAAAAGACGGAACCCGCGTGGACCTCTATTAAGCAAGGACAAAATGAACCATGCTTGCAATTTGTTGATAGGCTCCACGCTGCGGTCACAGAATCAGACTTGCCTGATGGTGCTAAGGAAGCTGTAATAATAGAATGTATCTGACAGCAATCTAATCTAATGATCAAGGGTATTGTAAAGGATATTCCTTTGAATAAACCTATTGCCACCCTTTTACGACAAGTGGTGCAAAAGGAGGCAATGATACATGCCCCAGGTGACATCCACTTTACAGAAAGACCTGTACCATAGAGAAAAAACAAATTCTCTGGCGTTCATAAAAGATCTCATCAGACGAGCGTCAAGAACCACATTCCTTGGTAACTGGACCTTGCTGGGTATGCGGCAAAACAGGTCATTGGTCATGGGATTATTGGTATAAACATCCACATCAGGGAAACGAAAGGGGAGGAGCCACGAATGGGGGCCGGGCTCCTCCAATGCCCCACAAGCAACCCCCACAAATCAGAGACAACTTTTCCTACACTCCCCAAGTCACAATCAAATATGCCCGCTATTGTCCACAGGAGGTCCCTCCGAGCCAGGAACCGTGGCTCTCCTTCTAGATTGTAGCGACAAGCCCATGGTCACCGTTTGGATAAGCCAGCCTCGCCCAGGAAGAACAGAAGAAATAGTGATACAGGCCGTGATTGATTCAGGAGCTGATATAACAGTAGTGGGCAAAAAATGGTGGCCAGGGCAGTGGGAAACTACATTTGGGGGATTTGTGGCAGGTGTCGCAGGAGAAAAACCAGTGTACAAATGTTGGAGAACGGCTTGCAGAGAGCAAGGCCATGGGTCTGTGCAGGAGCTGATTGCAGCCATCTGAGGTAAACAAAGGAAAAAAACCCAGGGTACAGTTATGCCAAACAACAGACTGTTATGTTAACAAAGAGAGAAACTGAGGTACACAATGGCCTTGATGGTAAAAACAACCTTGGGAAAGGAGGCAGGCCAGAAGAGGGAAGATGTTGTGACATGTCTGAGATGCCACAAGGGGCTGGGATATTATAATGTAGCCTTTTACATGTATCCAATAGATTTGTGAGTAGTATGCATGATTATTGTAGAGTGCTTATATAAGGTGTGATTTCTGTCAATAAAGTTGAAGCTTGCTCTATCATTCACATTGAATCGGCTGCTTGCTTCCTCCGCCCGCCGCATACAAAGCAATCACCGACACAACATCTAAAATCCAAGACCAGGAAAAAGGGGCCTTGATTACGATACTCAAGCCTATAGTATGAGCAAATTTCCAGAGAGTTTTGTTGGGCCGCAACTGCATGGAACAAATGAAAATTGGCATTACAAATTCAGGTTAGAGGCCACTGCCGAGCACATACCACCCTTAAAACTTACATGGTTAACTTCTTCACCGGTGTGGGTCGAGCAGTGGCTGCTTAACTCAGTAAAACTAAGTGCACTTCAACAATTAGTGGAAAGAGAAGTACAGGCGGGTCATTTGGAACCCTCTACAAGCCCTTGGAATACTCCTGTGTTCGTTATCCAAAAGAAAGGTAAGTCTAAGTGGCGCTTACTCCATGACCTCGGGGCTGTCAATCAACAAATGCAGGCAGTGGGTGCCCTGCAACCTGGATTGCCCTGGGGTTCCGCCATACCAAAAGATTGGTCCATTGCGATCATTGATATCAAAGATTGTTTTTTCAGCATCCCTTTACATCCCGCCAACAAACAAAGATTTGCTTTTACCGTGCCTTCTGTGAACCTCGCTCAGCCAGCTCAGCGTTGGCAATGGACTGTACTGCCTCAAGGTATGAAAAACTCACCTGTCATTTGTCAGCCGTACGTGGCCAAAGCCATCGCGCCGTTGAGAGAAGGTAAGACTGACCATCATGTGCTACACTATATGGATGACACATTATTAGCAGCACCTACAGAACAGCAAGTGGAACACCTGATCCAGCGTGCCAGAGCCTTGTTGCAACAACATCATTTGAGCATCGCCGAGGCAAAAATCCAGCGAGGTACGCAATTACAATATCTGGGCATGACTTTAGCTGGGAACGACATAAGTCCACAACCAATAGCTCTTGCTCCAAACATTGCCACTCTTCATGATGTTCAGAAATTAGTGGGAGCCTTGCAGTGGCTCCGCAGCTTTATCTGTATTCCCTTGGGACTTATGCAACCCTTTTATGAACTGCTGAAAGGAGAACACTTGTGGGAGCCAAGGAAACTCACAAAGGTGTGTGAGGACAATATAACACTTGTACAAGCTATTCTACAACATCAGAGACCTTTACAGCCATGGGATCCAAAACAGCCAATCACAGCAGGGTGCTTTATTTCTGAACATGGCACAATAGGCCTCCTGCTCCAAGGCACGGAAGGCAAGCCTGCGCCTTTAGCCTGGGCTTACCAAAATACCAACAAGGCCGCCTTTGTTACCACAGTCGCTGTTAGAGCAGGCCTTATAGGGCGCCTACGTAATATGACCCTTCAACACTTTGGAAAGGAACCTGACACAATACTCATCCCCTGGAAGCAGCAAGTGTGGGACGACATAGTTACGCATTCAGAAGACTTACAATGTGCCATCTTTGGCTTTCCGGGCTCCATGACAACTGGAAAGGGTCTACAATGGGTTACACACTGAACACACTTCAGCTACAACTTACACTACCTCTAGTCATGCTCCCTCTTAATGACACAACATACTTTACAGACGCTCATCACAATCGCAAACAAACAGCCAGACACGTTATTATTCATTGGGAGGGCGTCATTGCCTTATTAGGGAAGCCACAAGAAATCAAGACAGATAACGGCCCTTGTTTCATCGCTAAACGTACCAAAGAATGGTGTGCATTATGGGACATCAAGTCAGAACACGGCCTTCCTTACAACAGTCAAGGACAAGCAATAGTGGAACGTGCGCATCGCACCCTAAAAGCGAAACTACAACAGCTTGGGGAGGGGGAAGGTCATAAGGGGACAATACCCATAGACGGACAGCAGACTCTTTTGTCCCACGCCCTTTATGCTTTAAATCATTTTGTTAGAGGCAACAAGTCCACACCTCCCCTGTGGAAACACTTTATGCCAACCCAGGCGACAAAAAACTATCCTTTGGTTCAGGTCAAGGAACCAGGAGCGATGGCATGGGAATCGGGCTGGTCGCTGGGAGTGTTTGGGCATGGGTACGCAGCAGTGGAAAAGGATGGTTTAATTAAATGGATACCTGCACGATGTATAAAACCTGAAATAACCACTTCTTCTTAAAAGTTTTTGCAGATTTTCTGTGGCCTTTGGCTACTTGGATCTTTCGCTAGACGAACCATCTTGCCCAGACCCAACATATGGGTAACTGGAGCAAATGAGACGGGAAAAGAACCCTTCTGTCTATCTATGGCAACGCCATCTGATCGGTTCCAAACATGTCTATTAAAAGTTCCATACTTTAACCCTTAAGAGTTTATTAAGCTGGTATCAAATGATAGTTGGGCAGAAATGACCTTTTCACAGGTCAACACCATTGCCCGAAATATTAATTCTAGCGGCAACACCACAACCATTTGGCAAGGTCAAATCAGTGGATGGTGGAGGGATGTGGTACAAATAGAACCATTTCCTTTAATAACCTGGGGAAGAGGTTATGCTTGTGTCTCCACAGGTCACAGTCCCTGGTGATTACCGGCAAGGTGTGTGCAACCACACGTGAGGGTGAGAGGCAGCCAGCACTCAGGATCCAGCTGTGACTGCTGTGGATGCCCCTGTACCAACTGTTTTCTATCTCCTCAACTGATCATTTAAGCAGAATGTCTGGGTAATGTTTGCTACTGCAACAGGACAGAATACACTACAGTTGCCTTAATGAAATATCTAGGCTCACTAGTCACTAGTGAAAGATGTAGTACAGGTGAAATGTAGTTATTAATGAGGATGAAATGCTGTAAGAATGTGTGTATTCAACTTACTTTGTTTAGCCATATTAAGAATTAAGAACTCAGGTGTTTAACCTTATTTAGAAACTCCCTTGGTTTTCCCCCTGGAGTGCTGGCCAGGCTCTGGGTGGAACCCAACAGGAGGATGAAATCAGATACTCCCACTCAAAGAAAAGTGCCAGTTATTTTGGCCTGTTGATTTAGAGGCCGGACCTGCTTGCAGCGATGTTGGATGCCTCACCTACGGATGGACGCATCGCGTAGGATTTCCGGTTTGTGAGGAAGGGCACTCTGAATTCTCACTGCATTTGGGGTTCCCTAGCAACTGCGGATCTGAATGTTAGTACTCCTATTAATTAAGTGTGCTATTCTGTACTTTCCTTACTGTTTATTTTTGTAGTATTTAGTCATATCCCTTAATTATAAGTAGTGAAATTAGCTTACCTTTTATCTCGTAATTGTAACTGCTGTATTGTTTTAGCCTTCTGTGGAACTATTCTAAGGGCGCTATGTTTTTGAAGTTTGTCTAAGCCTTGATTGATACAGCTCTCAAGCAAGTCTTGCAGGTGCCGCTGCAAAACAAAGAAAGGGGAGATGTAGGAGGCATCGGCCTCATACAACCTCTGACGCATGGATGATAAACCATGGGGAGGAGGAAGTGTAGGGAGAGGTGCTCGGAAGACCTCGCGATGTACAGGAAGAATAGAGGTGCATGAAAGATCTCGCTATGTATGGAAAGAACAGGGACCTAAAGATCTCGCGATGTACAGAAAGGCGTATATAAAGCAATTGCACAGTTAATAAATTGAGCAAATGGCAACCAGCTTTTGTTCCCGCGAAGGTTTTAACCTCCCACAGGAGTTAGCTGTGATCTGAATGCTGCATTTTTGTGGATTGGCAGGTAGAAAAAGACCGCTAATACCTTACCACAACACACCTTCACAAAGGAACTCTTTCCAGATAAAGGAACTTCAGCAGCCCTCTCTCAACCCAAAGGCATAAAACCATTAATAACACAGTAAAATCCAACCTTTTGTTTTGTTTTGTTTTGTTTTCTTCCTTCATCTTAACTACTGCTTGAGAAAACAGGATGACAACTGGTAGTATCAAATATTTTCTGTCTTTCTGCCCACCTACATATAAGTTCCTTCATCAAAAGCAGAAGCAGGACACCAGAAACTCAGTAAAGGAAACCAGGATTTGTTTATCCCACATATTTCAGGCATGCCTGTTAAAAGATAAATAGAGCAAAACTGGGAAGATGAACACCATATCTGCTGGGGAAAAGCCTGTTCATGTTTAAAGCACAAATTATTTAAGGTCTCTTCATCCAACCAGAACTATCACCCACACCTGGCACCAAGATTGGTGATCTGCTTTAAGGCTCCTGGCTAGCACAGAGAAATGGTCACTTATAAATGCTTTCCATAATTACAGTAAAACTCTGAGAACAGGAGAAAAAAGCTTACTAGGCCTTAAACGCAAATAAATTAATAAAGATGTAAAAACAAGACTGAGAGAAAGACTGAGTGCACAGACCTGAAAGATTTGTGTGGGTGTTGCTTTAGCTCTGTTTGCTTCCAAGAAGTCACCATGTGGCACGTGATTTTGCTTTCTAGATCTGCGTTTGGAAGAGCAAAGTGTCCCTGCAGGCAAAGTGGACACCAAGCATCAGGCAGAAGCTTTGCTGCATGCACCCCCCTCTGCTCGGTGTCCTCACAGAAGCTGGGGGAGATATGGCGGTGGAGTCTGAAAGGGGAGAGGTATGTCAGCTCCCCCAACACGGTGACAGCGTGTCTGGGGTAGGAGAGGAGTTTCCGATGAGGCCAAATCACTGCTGTGCCTCTGCCTGGCAGCAGAGCTGGTGTGGGTTTGGGTTATTCCTCCACCCCTCGAGGTGATACATAGCAAGGGAAATCGGCACGGTGGTGTCTCAAATGCCCTCGGCAGGTGTTTGATCAGCTAAAGGCCCACAAAAAGACAGAGGGGAGTATTTGTCAACTTCAGGGGGGTTTGCTCAGGCCCTGCTTTGTCAGATCTTCCTCGGGTCTGTTTGGGGGTCAGCACGGGGACTGTGTGAACTGTGGCTGATGCAAACCAGCCCCAGGCATCTCCTCGGGAGAGCTCAGGGACCAATTTAGTAAAGAGTCACTCACCACTCCAGGTCAGCCCTTGCCACATGCCAACTGTGACATTTCTGGTTTAGGCACGGCCAGCTTTGCCTCCAGCCACCCTGAGAACATGGCAGAGTCCCTGGGGTGCCCAGAACAAATGTCCAGGCTTCCAGAGAAAAGAAGGTAAAATGAGCTCGCTTTGGTTAAAATCAGAACTGACTCCAGTGGGCCGTGGCTTTGCCTATCTAATCCCACTCTGGGGTCGGAAGGTTTGCAGGCTCTGCCCAGGACAAGGCAAAGAAGAGGAGCTGGAAGAGAAGAGAGGCCTGGGGAGAGGAGAGCGACGGCTGCCTGGAAAAGAAGAGGCTGAAGAGGGAAGGTGGTTCCAGGGACGGAGCAGCGCAAAGCCGCTGGCAGGTGCAGCAGGTCGGGCAGCCCAGGTGCGTGCCGGGCTCTGCTGCCCATCTTTCACCCCTCTCCAACTCCTCTCCGTCAGCCCAAGGCGCTGGCGAGGGGCAGCGAGGGGCCGCGGTGCTGCGCGGGCTCTGGCCATAACTCCCTGGCGGGGCCCGGGGGCTCCCGGCCGAGCCCTGCGGGTGGCACAGGGGCCCTGCGCGTCTCTGCGCGCGCTCGGGGCTCGAGGGGCACTGCCCGGGGGACGAGGCGCCAGAGCCGCCCCGCAGGCAGCGCCAGCAGCAGCTCTGCTCGGGGCGTCAGCAATCCCTCACACACGGTGTTCCCAGAGAGGCAGCACAGCCCTGCCCCTTCCTGCCGCCAGGGACTCACCAGAGCTTTCTGACTCTGCCCTTGCAGGTGCCGACTCGTGGTCACGGCCTGGACCCCCGTGACTCCAGGCCCCGCAGTTGCTGTTAATAATAAAACCATCTTTTCACTCTCGTGCCTGAGTCTGCCACAGGATATTCTGAAGGGGGGAGCTGTTGTTCTGAGGTGAATCCTCAGGGGGGGAGTTTGGGATCATCCCTTGTCCCAACACCCTTTCCAGTGGGCGTCAGGGCTGAGTCGAGGTGCTTTAGGAGGGAAACTCAAGCCCAGAGTCACGCAGGAGGGTGGAGGTTGGACAGAGCAAGTGACAAGAACAGTGACAAGTTGGTATCACCCAGAATCTAAACGTAGCCGCCCCCAGCCCCTCTGACACCTGAGGATAAACTGAGACGCAAGGGGGTTTATTTTCTGCCAAATTACCCTGCAAGGTGACAGGCGTCAATGTTGGGGACACTCCAGGGATGGAGACGTCACCACAGACACCCTGCGGCCACCCTGGTCCCCTCCCAGTTGTGGGGCACCGAAGTGGGGTGCACCCCAGGGATGGGGATGTCCCCAAGAGCCAGCTTGGTGTCTCCTGTGTCCCTTCAAAGTCATGGGGTGTCAATGTGGGGGACACCCCGAGGACGGGGGCAGCACTAAGAGCCACCTTGGGGTCCCTCAAGGTCATGGGGCATCAACATGGGGGACAGCTCATGGATGGGGATATCCCTAAGAGCCACCTTGGTGTCCCCTCCCATGCCCAGGGTGACAATTTGGGGACTTCCAGGAGACCCTGAGGGGTGGATGGGCTGTGTCCCCATGGCCCCCGTGGGGTGTCCCTGTGTCCCCCATCCTGGTCAATGCCGTTGATGTACCAGTGGAGGCCGCTGGTGACTTTTCCTGACAGCCCAGTGGGGTCCCCTTCCTGGGGGGTGGGAGAGGGAACATGAGTGACAACAGGCTCCCCAAACTTGAGGGGAGTGGTTGCAGGGGGCGTTGGGATGCCCCCCCTTCCCAGGCGTCCTTGAGAGTTTGGAGGTGCAGGGACAAGGGTGTGGCATTAGTGGGACCCCCCCTAAAAACCCTGCAGGGGGTGGTGGGGACAGCAGGGACACAGTGTGTGGGGCAACTGGGGGGTGTGGGGGGGTGACAGTGCTGGGACCGCCCAAGCTCCTGCAGGGGCCAATAGGGATGTGGAGGAGGCGTTTGGGGGTCCCAATGGGGGAACTGGGGGTGCAGGAGGGGTGACACCACTGGGACCTTCCCCAGACCCCTGCAGGGGTCAGTGGGGGTGGGGGTGTTCCAAGTGGGGAACTGAGGGTCTTGGGGGGGTTAAGGTGGGGTCCTCCCAAATTTGGGGGATTGCAGGGGAGGTTGTTTCGGTCCCAGAGGGACTTACGGGTCCCTAGCCGTTGAGGGGTATCCTAGGGAAAACCTGAGGTGTTCCCCACTATTTTGGGGGGCCACAAAGGGTTTCTGGGCATCCCCTTGGATTTTGGGGGGCTCGGGGGGGGGGTTGGTGGTTCCAAGGGAGCAAGACTGCTAGAGAAAAGCAGCTCTTCTCTTCAGCACCAACCCTCTGCCCGCCACCCCCCACTAAAAGAAAGTGCCCTCATTCGCTGTCCCCCCCCAGTCCTTCCTTCTTCAAAGCTGTCTGGCAGCGACGTTACGATGAGGTGGTAAAGAACTCACTTTGGGTGATAAAGAGCTCACTTTGGAGCTGGAGGAGGAGAAAACCCACAGAGCCCTCTCAGGTCTCATTTCAGGGACTGAGAAACCTTAACCCATGGAGAGGGAATCTACTCGCTGCACCCCGAGTTTGTCAGCAACCTGCTGCTGTTTCTTCGCCAAACACTCCCGCAACTAACCTGTGGCATATTTTCTTAGCTGCATGTCTTTAATAACCATTGCCTCTTTTCACCTTTCCTGAGATTTTCTTATCTTTAATTTCTTGACCTTTCTGATGCACACAATACGAGACAGAAAACACAGAAGTGAGCTGCCTGCTCTATTGACCAACCAAATTCATTTCCAGTGACCTGACACAGCTTGTAACATACACACACCGAATTAAAGACACACCGAGCCAGGTTTCCTTCTATCATATGTCGTTTATTGTTTGAAATCCTGTCTTAATATTTTTTACATTCAATGAACCTATTACTAAATTGTATTACTAAAAATAAAATCATTATCATCTCAACCGAGTTAGAATTCAACAGCACTGCCAAAGTCAGGAGCAGGGGCAGGAAAGACGTGATCTTCCCTCACACTAGGTGGAGGAACTTCTCGATGGAGACTTGGACCTTAATGGAAGACACAACACACAACAAAATAAAGAAAGTTAATTCTAAGCAGTCTCTCTCCTCATTTATTTCCTCCCACTCTCTTTTGGGGGTTTTGACTCCTGTTGCAGTAGCAAACATTACTCAGACATTCTGCTTAAATTATCAGTCGAAGAGATCACAAACTGTCAGCACAGGGGCACCCACAGCACCCACAGCTGGATCCTGAGTGCTGGCTGCCTCTCACCCTCAGGTGTGGTTGCACACACCTTGCTGGTGACCACTGGAGGTGAGACCTGTGGAGACACCAGCATAACCTCTTCCCCAGGTTATTAAAGGAAATGGTCCTTCCCAGTTACCCCTTTCTAGGATTTTGTTAACACTTGAGCCTTGCTCTGGACTTCTGGTTGATCTGGTATCTGTGATGAAAGACGACACAATATTGGTGACACCTGTAACACAGGGGAGATGTTTAAAAGGTTTGAAGAGATGGAGTCTGTCTGGTATTCAGGGCAAGGTGCAGTGATGTTTTTAGCTGGATGCCTTGATGAAGAAAACTGTTTTTGTACTGCTCTGACATTCTGGTGGAAAAATGCATGTGTTTTACAGCAGAGCAAATGGTTGACCTGGAGCCAAGCTCTCTCCCCCCTTTTGTTTTTGCAAAAGCACTTTCAAGGTCTGGTGCGCTCTTTCTACGACGGTTTGTCCTGTGGGGGAATGCAGTGTACTTGCGATGCTTGTTAGCTATGCGGTGAAGATCTTGTTTTGCTTTCTCTGTAAGTACTTTGGGTGATGTCAGTGAAGGATCTTTTCACAAAATATCAAAAAAGCTATGCAGATCATCATGAGTTAGGCCCACAACAGCTGTATTCAATTTATGGTTCCTAACAGTGTCTGTAAATCTTTTAAAGTCTTAATATCGGTTTTAAGTTGTTGCAGGACAATGCACACAGGTGATTCGGTTCACAAGGTTAGTGTCAGGGTGGGTTTCAGGGTGGGTTGTGCTACAGTGGTGATTAAGACAAATTTGATGCAATTTGAGTTCCTCACTGAGTCATACAGTCATGACCCCAAAATGCAATAGGGGTTTCCAATATAAATGGATGAATATTTGCTACCCAGTTTTCTGGGCCTCTTACATGAATGAGATCCTTGCTTTAAATTGTTACAGCATGACACCAACCCTGAAAAGCATTTGAGGTACCAGGGCTAACAGCCAATCTGCTCACAGATATTATGGTCACATCTGCACCAGTATCTAAAATGCCTGTCAGCTCGACAGATTTTTTAGTTTTAACGAGAGTACATTTTACCAGAAGTTGACCTTGTGTCACGTTTAAGTCCAGAAATATTTAAGGGGTACCTGCTGATCCAAATCCTGAGTAATTGCAGCTTCTTTACAAGCTGAACAATTTTTTACTTTTTTGTTACAGAACACAGGGGTACAGACCATAATTTTGATTTTTCTCTTCATAACCAGCATCTACGACCCCTGGTAAAACAAACAACCCCTGTAAGGTTGCAGATGACCTTTTGACAATATTTTCATTAGGCAGATGGTACAGAGGTGCACTCTCCCCGCAGAGTATGCGCCTAAATTCAAGACAACAATCAACACAGAATGACTGCCTCCTGCTAGAGGAGGTATTTTACCTGTAACTCTGAGAACACGGAGCCCAAACCAACCGCCGCACCGATGCCCCAGCGGGCGGGCACTAGGACCCTGCAGTCCGTGGCCGGCCGCTTCCCTGGCCGGATCCGGAACTCCGCGGCTGCAGCGGCCGCGTCACACACACACACACACACACACACACACACACACACACACACACACATACACGAGCTCCTGACACTCATCACTCACAACATAAAGTGACAGCTATCACCAATACGAGGACTCCGTTAAGAGCACTAAGCCTGTGCCGCATCCCCCTGCCGCTTTTGGCGGGGGGTGCCGAGCGCGCAGTGCCGGGCTCAGCCGCAGGCGGCCGCTCCGCGGGGGGGTCGGGGAGGCCCCGGGCCGCCGCCGCCAGCTCCGAACGCCGAGCCCAGAGATCCACACGCTCGGTTTTTCAGATAGAGCACTGTGCTGGCGTGAATGCCGGTTTTTTCTTAGAAGTGTTAGCCAATTTTTATGGGGCCATTCGATATCCCTGAGCATCGCCTCCAGTACAGCTGTTGTGGTCTGAGTTTTTGCAGCCCGTTCTTATTAATGCTTAAATCTTTAATAACAGAAAAATGCCGTTCCTCCCAACGTGGCTGATGACTCGGCTCATAGCTTACAGGAGTAAGAATTTTTCTTGCCATGTCCATATTCCCTTGCGCCAAAGTTTTTTCGCCTCACTTTTACATTTTTTCGCCTCACTTTTATCTGTGGATCATCCCCAATTAAAGGAGGATACAGAGCAGACAGTCCAGATTCTTTTTCAGGATTTACAGCATCAGAGTCTAAAAGATTATCACACCATTCTGCTTCTTCAAACAATAAATTTGGCTCTTTAAAGTGTCCCTTAGCCTTGCCCAGACCAATCAGCGCGGCTAAGTTTTTTATCGGACTTAGTCCCCGCTTTTCTAAAAAGCAAAAAGTTTAAGGGCTACCTCTCGTTCAAAATATTCGTGCCCGGGTGAAAATTCCTTAAATTCCTTAAAATGCTGGACCGTGTAGCTTAACGACCTTCTTTAACATCCGATCAAGTAGCCAACGACCAGGTTCCTTAATTCCTTAATTCCTTAATTCCTTGGCCTTTCCTGGGTAAGTCCCCTACTGCGGCCTTTCTGGGGTAGCCCTTCTCGGAGTGAACACCTGCAGCTGGCGCTGAGGAGGTGGCAGCGTTGCCTTCCTACTCCGAGTCCGTCCCGCAGCTTCCCGGGTTCCGTTCGGTGGAAAAGCAGGGTTCGGGTAACCCTGTTCGGTGCGCCACTTGCGGCGGGCGGAGGAAGCAAGCAGCCGATTCAATGTGAATGACAGAGCAAGCTTCAGCTTTATTGAAAGAAATCACCCCTTATATAAGCACTCTACAATAACCATGCATACTACTCACAGATCTATTGGATACATGTAAAAGGCTACATTATAATATCCCAGCCCCTTGTGGCATTTCAGACATGTCACAACATCTTCCCTCTTCTGGCCTGCCTCCTTTCCCAAGGTTGTTTTTACCATCAAGGCTGTTCTGTACCTCAGTTTCACTCTTTGTTAGCATAACAGTCCTTTGTTAGCATAACTGAGCCCTGGGTTTTTCCTTTGTTTACCTCAGGTGGCTGCAGTCAGCTCCTGCAGAGACCCATGGCCTTGCTCTCTGCAAGCCGTTCTCCAACGCCATTAGGCAACCTTCTACTCTTTCTCCAAAGATCAGCCCCTTCCCTGCAATTTCACAGCACTTTCTAAGGCAAAGTGTGCCCAGACTGCACCAACAGTGAGCTGACACGACACGCTTCATGTTCCATTGCCCACTACCCTTAGCTGTTGGTTTTCTTGACTGCTGTTCCTACAGAATAACGATACACTTGGCCTCTGCCTGTGACTAACACATGTTGCTACAGGGCTTCTTTTAACTGAAACACACAGCATGTACCTTCTGTTTTGGAGCAACAGCCAAACATGTAGTAGAGAACTTGTTTACAATGCACACAATGACAAACAGGAGGTGGCCTAGGAAGAAGGTGAAAAAGAATGTCAATAGATTTTTTTAAAAATTTTTAATTTACAGTACACATTAAAGGATGCAAATCAAGCAATAAAGCTGATTCAGCTCACTGTTCTTTTAAAATTAAAAGAAAAACTTAAGTCATATTTCTTATTAGCTACCCCATTTAAAGTTCATCTTAATTTAGTACATGGACTGCAATATTAGAGGAAAAGTCTTGTCTCTGTTGCTGTAAATGGCCATGTTTGCTGTGGCTTTAGTCAGTCAGTGATTCGTCTAACGACAGAAAATCTTTCCTTCATCACCGTAGCAATTCACTTGCTCCAGGTTCTGCAGCTTTGGGGAAGGCAACTGCTCAAACATCCACTCAATTCCCCCAGAACTCAGCAACGTTGTTCAACATTTCTGAAATATGTATTAGATGAACCATGATGCTCACTACTTTCTATGAATTAAACCCAGTACAGAAAAATCTCATGAGAGTCTCAGCTCTCAGGCAAATGATAAACCACATCACAACTGCTGTGAAGCACACACCACGTACAGCACCACGGCCACGCACACGCTGACACAGCCGCTTCCTTCTGGGAGGAATCCGGCACAGATGCTGACAGCAGGGCACTGTTGTTCTGTATTGAAGGAAACGGAGCTGCCTACTACGAAGTGTAATTCGGAGCAGTTTGCAGCGTTGATGTGTTGAAACTTTTAGCAAATCTGGTAGGAGAGAAAGCCAATTGCTGACAAACTAACATCATATGAAGTAAACTAGGATGGGAAGCTAAGTGATGATTCAGGGAATAGTTTTCCTAATACAGTGTCATACAAATGCCCTAGAACATAGAAAGGAATCTGCTTCACTTTCAGAAAGAGCCAAAATCCAGTGCCTTTGTTATGTCTGAACTTAGGGGAAGAACATGCCTGCATTTGACAATACCTTTTTAAGGTCTTGCTGTCATTAAAAAAGACAAATGAATAAAAGAAAGCTTTCTGAAATTAGACAATGCTAGATTATTTCTTATCTAGATTAACTCCCTTATCCCTTTCATGACCCAGCTGCACAAATGAAGTGGCAGAGAGCAAAAGACTGAGATGAAAAGCTAGCTTGGAAAACAGGGAGGAGAGGACAGATATTACTGAAACTGTGTCCTAAGACAACTTGCTATTGAAAACATAAAGTCCTTTTAATCTTGTGCAACATATCTGAAATCAGCCAGAGGTAATGCTGACTGCCCTTCAATTCATCCTGCATTATGCTTATGGAAGTTTAATTAAATTAGCTGTTTAGTGTGCACATGCTCGTTGCAACTTCCTGTACTCTGTGCTTAGAAGAAAAAAAAAAAAAAAAAAGAATCATTTTCCTTTGGAAACACATGCTTTCATCAGCTCCACAGGTGATCTTCAGAATAGAGGAATTTTTACCAGATGATTGACTACGGTTTTCTAAGTCAATTATGCAATTTAGAATTCAAGAACATACACCAGTGCCCTGAAACTAACCACGAAGGCCACCACTGTGTATGTTACAATGCACGCTGCCTTTTCTCCAGTTCAGACCTCTGCACCTCCATCCCGTAAGAGACAGAGAGCTTTTCACCTCTGTCAGTATAATATACACGCATTGCCGTAATAGCAAACCCAAACCCAAGATTTGTTAAATATGCTGCTTTAAAAATCATTGAAACTCTCATCCCCTTTAATTTCTGCATTCTTCTCCCATAAGGGTGAATATAACTTCCCAGCTTCCACTAGCCTGGAAATATTACTGGACAAGCCTCTAAGTAATTAGCTAGGGAACAAACTCTCTTTTTCCATCAGTGATGTTAGTGAGAAAAAGAAGAAAAATCCTGCAATGCCAGCCTTTATGCACATTTCATGCTTTTTTGTGAGCTCTAATGGTGGAAAAAGCTGGGAAATTTGTGGTGAGTGTTTGCATGTCAGTTAGAATTGAGAAGAAAAACCAGATGATTATTTATTATTATTACTCTATGTCTCTGAGGTAAATCTAAGCAACACAAAAGGAGAGGTGGAAACAGTATGACTTTAAGGAACACGCTGGGTTAGGAACTGCCAGAAGTGTTTTACGTCCCCGTATACTCACTTGTTTATGGCTCCGTCAGTTCTGCAGGTCAAAGATTCCCAGAACCCTATAACAACACCTGTTTACTTACCAACTTGAACAGCAGATGCTACTGGTTTCCATTAGGATTGGACAGTGTCTCGTGTCACTAGACAGCAGTCCCTCTGGCTGATGATAAATGAACGGTGCTGATGGGCTCTGAAGGAAGGTTCGTTACTCCTGTCCATGCCAGGGGAAGGTTTAAATCTTTGTGAAAAGTGTTTTCTAACATAGCTGAACTGTGTTGGCAAAACAAATTTGCTTGGCCTGGGCACTCTGCTAAGTGCTTTTAGGGGCACATTCTCTTTCCACTGAAGTCAAAACCAAAACCCTTTGGCATTGCAGGGATCAAGATTTAACTGTGTTCCCGAAACTTGTCCATTGTCAAGGAGAAAAGTCTGAAAAATGTGTTTCCCTCCTCAGCGCCTACTCTGACATCTAAAAGAACAAACGCACCTCTCGATGTGTTTGCTGGGGTAGCTGCCAATGTATCAGAGGTGCATAAACTCGGTCCCAAACTTAATTCTTAATATAAATAAAGATCATTTGTGTCCTGCAGCAGTCATGAAGTAGAAATTCAAACCTCAGAGGTGGGTTTTATTTCTCTGTCACTGAAGCTGGAGTTTGGAGGCAGTGGAAACAAGGCAATTTTGTGAGCACAGGATTTTGGACCACATTGTAAGCAATCAGCTTACATTTCCTTGGCACAGTAGTACTATTTCCAGTACAGATATCTCATGGAATGCCTCTAGAATGATCCAAAAGGATAATATCTCAGAGGAACAAACACAGGACAATCCTAAAGAATTGTTTTCTTTACAGTCTGATCATCAATTTGAGTGTACTGACATTCCAGAAACACTGGGTTTTGTCTAGCTGATTTTCAGTGATGTATTTCTAGAAGGAACGTGTTATTCAGGGTTTATAAAAAGTAAACACATTTTTTGTCACGGTAGAGACGGTCAAGCGACAATCAATAATTAATTTAGAAGCAAAAGAAGTGGAAGAATTTACTGTTTTCTACATACTTTTTATATCTTCTACAACTACTGCAAGCTCTAACATAATTGGCTAAACCCATAGCAACGGTACACCCATAGCAACGGTGCATCCATAGCAAGGGTACATGATTGGATAGCTTTCTTAAAGTTTCACTTCTGAACATGATTCACACAGTTCCTTATCTGTGTTCAACAGTTTCTTGTTTCTTGCAGCAGATGTTCCCTGTCCTTGCTCCTTATCTGTGGTATGCCCTCCTGCATGCAGGCTTCTCACGGGTACGGGATGATCTGGCCGAGGTCAAATTCCATCTGCTCTGCCAGGCGTTCAGCAGACCCGCTGCCTACCCCGACAATTTTTAAAATAGGGATTTTAAATACAATACACTATTCTTTTAGTTGAATTGTGTAACTGACTTCAAGTATAATCATTAGAACAAAATAGGGTTGACAAGGTCATATTTACGGGTTATGCGTGTAATCACGACAATCTCATTCAGAACTGCTTGTTTACTGGCTCTTCCAGAATATCTGCTGAAGAAGGACATCATGCTCAGAAAGTGACTTAGGAAGATGGAGATAATTTAGAGAGATATTAGTTTGTCAACCCTTCTCTATTTCAAAACTTAGAAAGAGAAATTCTGCAAGACAACAGCATTTGTGCCATCATCCTGAAAGACAGGAGACTCTATATTAATCTCCACCATAGTAAGACGGAGAGATCTTAGTGACTAATTCCATTTTCCATAATTAATTTTTTTCCAAGACCTGTTTCATTTCAAGTACAATGTACTTGTACAAAGTACTGGTACTGCAGCCTGGATAAATGTTTCTCATCAAGTACAAGGACCACTAATCCCTGGCTCTGTTGTGTAAGCCTGATACTTGCTATAAACGATGCAGGCCTTGCTTACCACCGTACCCTCGAAGAGGAGCTAAAAGATTGTAAAAGAAGAACATGCTGCTCCAGCAGGGGCCAAAGGTTGGATGATTGTCTGAGAAGCATGAAGTCAGTGAAAATCCGCGGTAACTGAGGGAAAAGCAAAGGAAACAGGGGAAGACCACGACCACTGCCTCAATTCAAGACCAAAAAGACTTGCCCCCCACACCTGTAAGGAGCATGTGTCCTAATCTACGTACCAAGCACGGCTAATTTAAATGTAACTAACCAGTGAGGGACAAAGTGTTAAGAAACTAACCAATAGTCATTACAGTAAACGTGTATTCGTGTAGTTTGAAATACATAAATACACCGAAATTCTCTTGTGTGGTGTGCTGGCTTGTGGAATTACCACCTAACAGCCATCTTTGCACAAATACGGAATAAACTGGTATCTGGGCTCCGTGTGTAAGGCTGGCTTTTGCACACCAGGTAACAAACCCTGTTTGAGGGACAACAACGCCCAAGATTTACACAGTGTACTCAATTTATACAACAGCAAGCAGCTAGCAAAAGTTGAAGATACTATGTTTTGTATATGTGCCTCTTGAAACATAGGTCACACAATAGCAAGGTGAAGCTCTTTGAAATCCAAACTTAGCATATTTACTAAAACAGGTAATATACATGTGTGAAGCACTGTACTAATCTCATCAGGATGATTCAGCAAATGGATTTCCTTTATTGATCATAAACAATAGATGAAGAAATTAATCTTCCTCCTTATTCCTTTGGTGGGGCTAAGAATTCAGTCTAAAGACTGACTTGTAGATTGTCTCTGTTCAATGAGATAAAAGGTGTGACAAAAAGGAGAAAAAAGATTAAATGAAGGAATGGAACACCATGTAAAAACTTTAGGGACATCTGTGATTTCACAGTAGCATGAAGAGGAATGCAAATATGCCTTCTGAAAGTTGGTGGTGGTTTAGGCCCAGTCGGCAACAAAGCACCACGTGGCTGCTTGCTCACTCGTCCCTTCCCTGCCAGGATAGGGGGGAGAATTGGAAGAAAAAGAAGTAAAACCTCATGGGCTGAGACAGGACAGTTCCATAGAACAACACAAGAAGAGAAGAGAATGGTAACAACAATGATACTAAGAAAATGAATATATAAGGTGACTGATGCAATTGCTCACCACCTGGCACCCCATGCTCAGCCCCTTCCCAAGGCACGACCACCCCCAACACCCCCGGCCAGCCCCTCCAGTTATCTGCTGAGCAGGACGTCAGCATGCTGTCGAATATCCATACTCCTGCAGAGAAGCCCTTGTTTCGCATACCCTCTGGGACCATCTCCAAAAAGCTGAATACACTGCCCACAAACGCCACCTGCTTCGTGGTGCCCAGAAGGCAAACCACAGCTTCTTAAAAGGCCGGTCAAAATGCAGAAAGCACCTGACAAGCTGTGTCCCACACACTAGGAAATCCCGTTTGTCCTCCTGCTACTCACAAGCTCCAAAAGGGTCGTCTGCAGACCAACCTCTCCTCCAGCGTGCAGCACCAGCCTTACCCCCTCCCTTGTTCTCTCGGCAGAGTCAAATAACCCAGCATGGAAAACTATGTGTCGATGTGCCTGTGTCTTGACTTAATGGGTTACAGCCCCCACACACAGCCCCACGCCGGCTGAAAAACCAACAGAGGAGCACGTATCCACCCCTTCATAAAGACAGGAGGACTGCATGGAAATTTCTTTCTGAACCCACATGCAATCCTATGCCTGCCTAGCGACATGAAGGGCTTGGATATGCACACATTTCCTGCTCTGGTTGAGACGGCAGTTCTGGTCATCCTCTCATCTGGATTTGAGCTGAGAAACCTTCTAGAAAGGTCAGCTTTCCCATGCTCACCCACAGCCCAGCAAAGAGCAAAAGGAGGTTCTATTGGAATACGAATCTCCTTGGTCGTCTCATGACACGGTTGCGTTTGATGGGTTGGAGGTCTCCAGTTTCTGCCCATTTTGGTTCTGGCTGGAGAATGGGAGCAAATGTTGGAGGAGACATGAGGGAGGGCACACACAACCACAGGCAGGAGCCTCCTCTCTGGAGAAAACCAGGGCAAGAAAATGCAGAGGGCAAAGGCCAGGTCAGTCGTCTTGAGACCATGTTGCTTCAGGTCATAGAAACATAGAACAGTTTGGGTTGGAAGGGATCTCTAAAGGTCATCTTGTCACCAAAATGGGATAAAAGAACTTATCGATACCACTCTGATGTAGATAAGCAGATACTCTTTATTAACAGCCCGGTGCGTAGGGGAGTTGTCTCGCCAACGCTGCACACCTGACTCATATAGCGTGCTGATTATATTGGATACAGTAAGACATTAATCAAGTCCTCATACATATACATGCTTATTCGCATAAATCATCTTCATATTCCCACCTCTGAGCGGTCATGCACACTTGAGTCCTGAAACGAGCTGGGGGGCTGCTTGTGCGACCACCACGGACTACTGACCTAAAAGAAAGACCTTCCAATGCCCTTGACCCACGGATTTTTGGCTCACATGGCAATTTTAACATGATTCGAGGCCCTTTCACAATGTAACTTCTAGAACACCTGGTCTGCTGGGCAATAAATCATCCTGACTGAACAGGTACCTCATCACGAGTCTTTGTGTAGAAATCTAGTTAATGATTATTACTAGTATACATGGCCTTAGTCTGGGACTTTCAAAAGAACTTTGTGGCAGTGTAACTGGTTGTATAGTTACTCTAAATCATTCCTTATTTAAATCCAAATCATCACCAGGCGGCCGCTTTGGTGCTCGGAGGAGCGCACAAGCAGGACGGGCTGAGTGGCTTTTTCAGCTTCGTAGGGGTTGATCTCCCTTTTCTTTGCCTGAAAATGGCGGGTTTGGGAGGTGAAATGCTCCTCGCAGCCCCCTGGACCCCTCCGGACCGCCCAGCACCCTCGGCTCTTCCCACCCCCCATGGGGAGCGGGGCAGCGGCAGTCGTTTGTCCCGGGAGGGGGCTGCGAAGGCAGAAGAAAGGCTCGCATGGAGGCCGAGCAGAAGGTGCCTTTGCCTCTGCCTGTCGGTGCTCTCGGCTCCCTGTTCCCTCTGCACGGCCGGTGCAGCTGAGCCGCGGAGCCGCTGAAGGAAGCCTCTGCTGACGGGGCTGCACCTTCCGCAGGTTTCTGGAGCTTCCAGATGAGGCCTTGAATTCGTCTGTATTTACATGGGGGAAATTCAGAATCACCCTGTGCCCTCTCCCTCCCTCAGTCAAGCCTGATGCCAGGTCTGGGCAAACCAGCTCTGCAGCTCTCGGGGACACCCGAAATGTTCTCGGGGTGTCAGTGCTGGGGGCGGTGTCGGCGTCAGTTCGGAGCCACGGAATGCCCCGAGCGCGCTGCCGCTGTGCTGATCTCTGGTGCCTTCTCAGGGAGCAGAGGCGAGGCTGATCCCTCGGCTCCCAGAGGCTCCTGCCACAAACCAAAGGCCCTCTGTGCCTCCACTGCCACCCCGACATCCTGCCCTCCCACTCCAGCCTGTGCGCACAGGACAAATGCCCTGGCCTGTGCACAGCTTGGAGGGAGTGAAGCACCCAACTGCTGCCACCGAGTTAAAAAAAGAAAAAGAAGTTTTATTCTTTTTTACGCTGTGGGTGTCAGCGCTGGTTTTGGTGCCGCGGGCGGTGTCTGTGTCGGTGTCAGTATCGGTGTCACTGCGGGTGTTGGCGCAGGTATTAGCGTCAGTGCTGGAGGCAGTGCTGGTCTTCAGAGCTCCTCCACTGTAACCAGGTTCCTTCCATCTCCATTTGTGCTCCTATGCAGGTGCTTTTAATCCAATAATTCAACGAGTCAGACTGTCACCGAGGCTTTAAAAGTGCCAATAATTTCCAGGCACTCACCCACCTTAAGGTGTAGCTGTTTCCCGTCTCAGCCACTGCAAACCCTGCCTAGCGTAGCGTACCGCTTCGGTCACGCTGCTGTTCAGCGCCAGAGTGCACGTCGCTGTGCTGAGTTCAGAAAAAAACTCTGGAAAAAGGGGAGGGAGAGAGAAAACATTGGGTTGGTTTCACACCACAGGCCCATCTGACAGGCGAGGGGGCAGCGAGGAGTGGCAGCAGCAGCACCCTGTCAGTTGGCAGGTCCCGCTAAACACATCGTTAACGCAGAGAGCTCAGCGACAGTCGCAGGCCGGGCAGCGTCACGAGCACAGAGGGCCCGGCACGTGGGAGGGAAATGCACTCACACATGCACACACACACTGAACCCTCCCCGGGCTCTGGCTTTGAAAGGACACCGAGACGCTGCGGTAGGCGGGCAGGAGTTTGGGAGTTCACAGCCCAGTCCCTACCGCATGCCTCCTCCAGGTTTTAAACCGGCTACATTCTGAGCGGTGCCTGGCAGCACACACCGCTGTCACCAGGCTGGTCCCTTTGCTTCACCCATCCTCAGACCTTGGAGACATCAGGTTTTCTCAGCTGAACAGGTTTCAAAATCTGTCCAGCCGGCCAGGCGATACAGCTCTGATTGGGGTTGCTCACAGCCGGGCATCAGGCAGATTGAAGAGAGCCCTCCTCTCCTGCCCAGCTCCAGCTCTGCACAGGTGGCTCCAACCTCAGTTACAACTAACTGCTTTCCACTACTTTTCACCTTCCCTCTTTAAGGGATATCTGAAGGCCACTGCTCTTTCCTCCCCCTCTGATTCCCTATGAATTGCACAAATGGATGAAGGATGTGGCCTTTTTTTATTTTTATTTTGATGTACTCGCTCTCTGTCCTCTGAGCATCTGCACCTTACACTATCAACAAGCTCCAGTTCTGAAACTCCTCCACCATCCTGAACAGCAGCAACAACTGCCAAGCCCACAGGAGTGTTTACTATTATCCTGCACAGATCCACTCCCCTGTGGGTATTTACTACCCCAGTCATCATTCCCCTCCATTAAAACAGCAACAGAGAGCAGGTTTTGTCCTTCTTAGTGACAGCCTTTGGAGGATATAACCCAAAATACTACACACGCATTGCTGCTGCGAGCACAGATTTGCTCCGGGGACACCCAGCAACTGAAGTTACTCTCTTCAAAGGGGACTTGCAAAGCCTTTTGAATTTCAGCAGCTACCTCAGTGTGAGGATTTTTGCAGCCCTCACACAATTCAGCCAGGCTCATCGTGCTTATTTTCTTTTGCCAGTTTGCCGACAGATGGTGGCAGTACAGCCCGTTGCCCACAGCAGCTCAGAAAACTTTGGGGTTTAAACCACCCTAGGGCTTTTGCTTATTCACCACTGCTTGTACCACAGGAGAACACAACACTTTTAACAACAAAAGTGTAAAATCCAAAAAGTAGCATCAATTTTAGGAAAAGCTACCGGCAAATACTGGTCACGTGTCCAGCCAGAACTCCAATGCAAGAGCTGCTCAGCTTCTCTGTTACGGAGAGAAGCCAGCTTCAACGTTTTCAAGGCCAAGATCCCTGCAAGTTTGACAAACCAACTAAAACACAAGGCTAAAGGCCAAAAACCTGTTTTTAAAGGAGCGGAACCAACTCGGAAAAGCTAAGTGCCCCCAAGGGAAAAACAAACGGCAAAAAACCCCTTATGCTTCTCATGTTACCATGAAGCAAGTTGGCTGGTTCCCTGCACTTCATACCCTCACCCCTTAGCTCTTAAGGTCTCTGAGGGTGCCAAGACAGCCTTTGAATTGGAACACTCCTCAATTTATCACCATCAGGTATCTCTGACAATAACCTGACAATGTGCCACAGCTGTCTGCTTCAACATAGGTAATGATTTGATCTTTAGGTACGGCGTTTGCTACGCTGAGCATTAGGAGTGAAGCAAGTACATACACATAACCACCACACGTGTGACCAAAACGACAGAGCGCAAAAAACTTACCCATGTTCTTCCCAGCCAGTGCATCGGCCTTTTCCCAAATATCACATGCGTAGAGGATATAGGAACTGATGTTGATGTACGCAGAGGTGATGTTTGGGATGTCGTAGGGAACAGTGACCGAAGAGCCAATGCTGTTCCCACTGTGGCCACTGCCAGCATAAGAAGTCATGTCTGTGCTTCTGCAGGAGAAGGAAACAGAGCGTTCAACTTCAGAGGGAAAGACATCAGACTATTTAATGCCAGGAGCTATTTGGTGCCATCCAGGCATGCAGCATGGAGTGGAGTGTTGCAAATTGAGATGTGTTCAGCTGCGTAACAAGTAATTGTCCTTCGAGTGCAAGGCCAAGGTTTTTGAAGCAATTTGTGCCTCAAAGGACTCCTCTTGGTGAAAAAAATGCGGGTCCAGACATCAGAAAGAGCCACTCATCCACTTCCCAACGCCTACACCTACTTGTGGAAGCCTTCACCAGATTATCTGAACGCTTTTCCCAAACAAATTCCATTTCAGGCACAGTGAAGCTCCCCACTGATGGAGGCTAGAGCTTTCTGACAGCTGGCCACAGCAGCCAGGTCAGCCTGCACACACTTCTTTATAGCCCTAGGGCAGGTGAATGCGGCCAGCTGCCTGACACAGCCTGGCTTCATCACAGCACTCCTTCACCCAACCCAGTTTTAGTCACTGGTAGGACAGGGCTTCCACCGCTCCTCTGGGGAGACCACTGACTTCCCAATAAGCTGTACTGTGCAAGGTGCCACAAAAATAACTGGAATTTCAGCATCACTGTTAAAGACCAGCCAAGCCTCTCTCAAGCACGGAGTTTAAAAGGGACAGGCGTGGAGCCGGGTAGCTCTCTGCCAAATGCAATTGCCACCACACACAGAAAAACTCTTTCTTACTCACTGTCATTCAAACACGGGCCTAGTCTGCTGGGCACCCGGTCAAACACCGTTACCTAACAGCTTGACTTTGACCCTTGCTGCTGCATACACAGCAACACTGCTGCAGGTACACAGAAAGGACAAAATGCTCAACAACTCAGAAATTAGAAAATTAGTTTCTTAATTGGTGACTGAGCCAAAGAGAACACTATGAATGTTCTGCTACCACAGGGTGAAGGCATAAATCCCGACCTCGTAACAAAAAAAAACCTTTCTGAGGAGAAAAGACAGGAAGGAGAGAGCAGAAATACTCCTGCCCCTAATGGTAGGATTTCAGGGGGCAAGAAGGAGCAAGTGGCGAGGCACTCTCAAATGCAGGCAGCAACTCAAACACTCCAGCCCCTGTTTTCACTCACACCCTCGTAGAAAGAGGACAACATAGATATTTTGAAATCTTACCTTGCAACACACAGAGAAGGTGCTTGTGTAGATCTGGAAGAACTCTGCAGCAAGGAACAGAATTCTTGTTATGTTTGTGCTACTCAGGCAACATCAGTAAGTCCCGCAGCCACCCAGCCGGCAGCTCAGTAACACGCGTGCCCTACCCTGAAGTGGTCATTCAGGATCCTGGAATACTTCATGGCAAGGTCTTTTTTGTAACGGAACATTGCCATGTGCAGAAGGGACTGGCAGCGCATGCTGTGAACAGAAACACACCCAAGGATCAGTGCTGACACTGGCTGCTGCCTGCTCAGCAGTCACCAGCCTTGTGGGACAGAGGCAGGCACACATCAGCGGTACTGCAGCACCAAGACAGCTCTGAATGTCTCCTCCTCCTGCTCAGCTTTAAAAAAGACTCTTTAAAAACATCCCAGGGGAAAAAAAGCAACCAAGGAAGGGCCATGCCTGGTCTTTTATATAAACAGGTGCCCAACCTCCCGTAAGTGTCACAGGCTGAGTAAGCCCCCGTGCAGAAGAGCCTTCACTATGTTCAGCTTCAGCCTCAGTTACATGGCTCAAACATGAGCAGCCAAACTGCATTCTTTCACCTTTGGAGAAAGCCCTTATTGCTCTCAAGTTACCAGCAGATCAAATTTTAGAGCCTGTGCCTTCCACATATGGTCCCCTGTGATATCCCAACTTGCTTTAGAGATGTTCCAGTTCATTTTAGTTTTTATATTGTGGGGTTTTTTTCCTTGCAGAACTCCAATTGCCATTTAACTCATTCAGTCACCTCTGAAAGGAATGGGTCTGTCAAGTCTAAAAGCAGAATATGAAAGCAGAGAAAAACAGTTACCCACCATAACACAGCAAAGATCTTGTCCTGTGAAGATGCTGTGGAGTCTGTGAAGGATTTCAGTCTCATGATGAATCTAAGGAAACAAAATGAACAGAATCTTGTCAGCCATCAGTGCTCTGAAGTCCCACTGTTCATGAAAAATCAGCTCATGCCATTCTCTCAAACACCAGTCCAAAAGTCAGTAAACCTGCCCCGAGTTCTTAGTGCTGGCAGCGAGTGGTTCGTACAACGCTGAGCAGGGGACTGTGTCTCCAAATGCCTTGTTTCCCAGGCAACAGGAACAGATGTGGCCCCTTACGTGACTCACTCTGCTCTTACTCTGATTAACAGGCAACAAGTAGAAGCCCTCCATGGGCCATCTCTAGGCCTGGGACCCAGAAGAGGTGCCCCCGCTACTGAAGGTGAAATATTAATTCAAGTGTTTCTGGACAAGACAGACATCTTAGTGGAAATGCTTCTTGTGGCAAAAACCAAGCAAGCCAATCTCCTTTTTGAAAACAAAGAAACAACAGCCTCTTGGAAATACAGTCCATCAAGACCAGAAAGCACAAACTCTTCTTCAGCTCACAGTATAGTTACTTTGCTCTTCTTAACTGAAATACTGCTGAGCTCATGTGCAAAAGCAACACCAGATCTGGATGAACTCAAAACTCCTTCACGCCTTTGACTGTTGTAACCAGTGTCCTCTGGTGCACCTCAGCTGCATGGCTCAGGGCCTGAGTAGGACACGGTGCCTCCTTCTGATCAGCACTGCTGAAACATGCCAAAGGATTTGTCTCTGCTGCCTCGCCATGGGCTGAATCGTGCTTGTGCAGCAGCCCGAGCTCTGCTCCGTGGGGGGAATCCAGAGCTGCCAGTTGCAAACAACAACTCAACTCCCCCTTCTGCTCCAAACACGCTGCCTGACCATCACGCTGTGAAAACCGCTTACTTGAGGAGATCTATGGTGCCACTGAACACGCTGGAAGCTGATTTGGGTTCTGTTGGGTCTGCTTCCAAGGCAATCCCATATTCGATGAAGGAAAGGGCAGCATCTAGGTACTGGAAGGCCCTTCCAGTCCTGTCAGCCTGTTGGGAAGAAAATTCTCCTGTTTAGACTAAGACAAAAGCCACTTCTCTCAAGCATACCGGAATTCCTTTTTTCTCCCTAGTTAGGCAGGATTTGAAGAAAGAAAAAGAGGCAAGTCAGGCCTCTGGGTGATAGTTAAAGGGTTCTCAGCAGAACCCCTAAATGTGGTCTCAGTCATCAGCTTTGTGTGCTCTGGCTATTTGTATCTCTCCCTCAATGTTCTCCTTGCGTAATTTATTACCTTCACATGTTTTGGATGTTGTCATCTGGTCTGGGAGGCCTGCCTCAGGAGAGGCAGATGGGGCTTGCCCACTGCAGTATGCCCTCACTTCATTTTCACAAGTACATGACAAGTGGCAAATGTACGTTATCTGAGTGAAGCATCATTAGCAACAACAGATGTTCCTTCACGCACGCTGTTAAACTGCCCATAGCGGAGAAAGCCAGTGACATCTGCAACAGGGACTTGCAAGTCTGGTTCACCAGCAACACAATTACCGTGAGGATCCTGATGTTTCAGAGTAAACTGTGTTGTAACTAACTGCTGCACCTCTCCTCCAAGGACTTTGTGGTAGTTCTGCAAAGCCAACAGGCCTGCTGACCTCAGACAGTGCCAGCCCTGAATCCTGTTCTCCAGGCACATTCTCTAGATGTGTTTATAACCAAGGGAAATGTCTGAACACTTGGCAGATAAAGATAGCCTCTCCACAGGCGACTCAAACATACTCCAAGTGTGGAAGTCATGTTAGACGGTGAACCTTATCCCATGCAGGCAGGTATCGGCTCTGAATGCAAGAGCTGCTGAGCATTTCTAGCACAGGTCCGAGACTTACCATTGCGTCAGCTTTATGCTTCAGCCTCTTGGCCTCTTTGATGTAGTATTCCACTGGATGCTGTCTGAATTGGGGACAGAGAGCAAAAACAGAAAAGGGTAGGAAAATGATCAGTTTTACCCTCCTATCCAGAGGATACCATGAGTCCACCTTACAGTGATGATAGTCACTAAGTGAGTGTTGTCTGCATGTACAGAAATGCATAACAGCTGAATACACAGATACAATTAATTGATTTCTTAAAAAATATGTGTTAGAATAACATTTCAAAATAAAAAGCCACTGGAGGTTGGGCTACTGTGAGGCCAGGTTTACTCCTTTGGCCCCACGGAAAGATTGTAGTGATATGATCTCCTATCATTCTTCAAGTACAATCCCACAGACGCATTTTGATTGAAACATACAGTAAACTTTGCAGTGCCAGTCACTCATCTTGGACCAAAAGAGCCTGCATTCAAGTTATCTGCTTACAGGAGAGATGGTCACCAAGGCTTCTCCTGTTGATTGGTCTGAATCAACACCTAAACAATGATAAAGTTCAACCACACGCAGTTCTGTGCACTGGCATAGTCTATTCACTGTGCAAATAGCGCACAGCTGCCTGTGCACCAACAACACGAGCAAGTGAAGAGTCACGTCCTGCCCGAAAAAGCCAGTTGCCTGCCCAGTACCTTGTGACAGAGGAGTTTGCCACTTGCCAAGAATCAGACAAATCAAACCCCATCACTTGTAGGCAGGCACCAGAGACACCTCCTCTCCAATTTAAAAAGCATCTAATTTCCAGAGTCCCTCAAACCAAGATCTGTTGTGGTGAGACCTTTGCTCTGTGGTGCTGGTGGGGTATCACAGACACGTGAAGGCAGCAGTACAGGGCAGGTCAAAACCCTGGCAGTACACTGGTCTGCAGATGATGGGGTAAGTTTCAGCAGATCCATCAGAAGGACTGAAAATGCTATGCTGGAATAAATGAGAAATTCCTGGCCATGAAGGGCACCTGAAATTCCAGACAGAGTCACAATTCAAAAGGCACGATGGCTGTGTGTCCGTTAGGTCACACACAAAAGAGACAAAGACAACAAGATGATTTTAGTGGAGAAGGGAAATGCTCCTTACTCACCCACACATACAAATCTCTTTCCTGGACTGGCCTTTGCACCTTTCACCCCTCTACACATCTGGGCCAGTCAGAGGGAAAAGCCTGCTGGCCCTGAGGCATCTTGGTTTGGTTAGAGAAAGGGGGAGCTGCATATCCACATGCTTCTGGAGCCCCCCCAGTTTAGCAAAGTGAGAAAATGGAGCTCTGCCATACCCATCACATCCCTCTCTCTGTTCTCAGCTGGGAGAAGGTGGGTCCCACCCAGCACCAACCCCATGGGCACTAACAGTCCATGGGGCAAGTGCTATTCAAAGCCCATAACTGGTGACAGCAAAAGCAACTGAGGGAGCAGACAGGATCAGCATTAACACCTGACTTGTGGCTTTCATCACTACCTGTCCAGTTAGGAAACTAGCAGTGATCACCCAGTCAAAACTGATGGACATACGGTTACACTTCAGACAACAGCCCTTCTCAAGGGGCTGCCAGAACTCTCTCTGGATGTGGCTGCTCAGTCACGGGAACAAGAGTCACAACTTCTGGGCCACACTTTCAGCTCTTTCACCTCTTTGCAGTGGGAGTCTGAGCAAGCAACTCAATTTGTCTGCAGTTTCTCCATGTGCAAAGAGTGTTCACATCATCTTCTCACTTTACAAAGAGTAAGAGCTTTAAACGCACGTGAAGTGTCATGAATCGGATAAAGTTTTCTGCTGCTTCCCATGCAGAGAGGGTACAAACTTCCCCCAAACAAAGATGACAGAAGGAGGAAGACATGGGCAAAGAACAAGACGTTCACTGACTCCTAGAATGGTTTACGTTGGAAGGGACCTTTAAAGATCTTCCAGTCCAACTCCCTTTTGAGAAGCACGGCAAGGCTATTTCTCATGAGAGCAGAAATAAATGATACTTGAACTCTCAAGTCTTACTGAGCATCATAGAACAGCTGGGGTTGGAAGGGACCTTTAAAAGTCATCTAGTCCAAGCCCCTGCAATGAGCAGGGACCTCTTCAGCCAGAAGGCAGTTTCTCTTGCCATCCCCTGAAGCCCCTAAACTACGGTGCAGAACAAGCCCGTGCTACTGCCCACGGAACCGCTGCCACCTCCCAGATCACTGCGGGCGACCACCTGCTGGCAGATCACCACCACTGCAGTTTGGAGAAGGGGAAACGGCTCCTGCATCCCCGCAGGCAGGCAGTCTACCACAGTGTTTGCAAACAACATATCGTTGTTTTGCACAAATTCCCTGTATCTGGTCTGAAAGAGCAGTGCAAATCCTTGCCTACCAGCTTGGAAGGAAAAGCAGCACGGGCACAACTGGCAATTAGATTTCTTGCAGCATGAACAGATTTTTTGATCTACATGTAATACACAGACCAGAGCAACAGCAAGGTAAGCTGCAGGATGGACAAGTTGGTGTTTAAAATAGCAAAATCTTCATCCCCATCTCAGCTGTTGGAAATCAGGACAAATGCCACAACACTGAACCCTTTTGCAGGAGCGTAAACCAAGTATGGGGGGATAACCAGCCACTGAAACATCAGCTTACGCTTGAGTAAGAACCATAATCCTCAGCATTAAGGAGAGAGAGGAAGACACCCAAGTATCACTTCACATCTGCAACAAATACAAAGGCAAATCAATTACATTCCCACAGCCACGTGGCTGGTTCCAGGGTGTAAAGAGAAATCTGCAGCAGATGAAGTTTCAGAAGGCACATGAGGTTAGAAGCAAACTCACGAGTATGAGGACAGGAGATAGTTTTTTGCCTTAACCTCTTAAAGAAAGAATCAGTTTTATTCATCTTTCTGCCATCCCACCGGTGTATACTCACTTCAATTTACTGGAGTCCTCCTGAGCTGAAGACTGCAATGACTTTGTTTCTTTGTCTAATTTCTTTTTCTTCCAATCAATCTCCTTCTCCACTTCCCTCTAACAAGAAGGAAAAATCCAAAGTAGGGTTCAGTGATGGGTGTTACTCTCAGTGACCCTGGTTCAGTTCACAGTCTGCATTGATGGGACAAGCAAAAGGCAGGGGGCTGCTGCTCTCACCCCTAGGAGTGACACAGGTGACACCTGCAGAATTTGTTCATCTTTGTATAAGCAAGCAATCACGACTGTTTTGTGGAAAGAAATACTTCACCCAGGAAAAGACTACGCTGCTCAGACGGAGGTTACATGGCGAAAGGCAGCAGAAGGTGCCCACATGGACGAAACAGAAAAGCACTGACGGGGGTGGCGTGGGTGGGTTCTCTCTCTGGACACCCCCACAAACTGCAGGCAAGGTGCTCTCCCACAACAGACAGTAAATGGGTAGCGCAGGTGGCTGCAGGGTCTAGGAGGCACTTCAGGTACTGTGCTGCTTTGAGAGGCGTTGCAGGGGGAAGAGGCACCCCAGCCCTCCAAAGCTCTGCTTGGGTTGAAAGCCAAAGAAACCCACAAATGCTACCAGGGGGCTGGCCAGACACATGCTGACACAGCCTGCTGCCAGAAGCTCCTCCAGCATAGGAGGGTTGGCGTTTGTTTTCTTGAAAAAAATAGTATTCAAAAAAAAAACCCATCCAAAAATGTTTTAAAACACCAAAGCATTTGTTAGCTTACAGGGCTTTTCACGTGCTCAGCAGGGGATTTGTGACAAACAGGAAACACCTGTGGGCAGTTTTGATGCACATTCCCTTTAGAAGCTGGCTAACACCTTGACAGAAGGAGCGTAATGGATCCACTCCCAACCTATAAAGCGGAAACGAACTCTACACGTGTGTTTTTCAACCACCACCTTGGTCCTTGTACAAACCCACCTCCACCTCTCACCTTTCTCTTTTGACGGGACTTGTCACGAGTGTCTGTGATTCTCCTCTCCAGGTCCCGCTTCCTCACACCACAGACTTCCCCATCCTCTGCTCTCCTCTGGTGACTGCCAGGAGAGTGTGCTGACTTCTGCTGACTGCCGGGGCAGTCCCTCACCGGCAAGAGCATCTGCTTCTCCCTGACAGACAAGGGAAGTTTGTCCTGGCAGAAATCCTCTCTGGCCACCACGGCAGGCCTGTGGCCACTGGTCCTGCTTGGGGGTTGTGCCCTGGCCTTGAGGAAGGGGGCAGAGAGCAAGATGCTTCTGGGCACTGCCAGGCAAAACTTCTCTCACAAGCTTGGGGTCCAAGAAGGGTTTGGCATTGGCCTGGTGGGAGCTCTTGTGCTTTCTGCTCTCAGTGGGCACTTGCTGCTCTGGCTTCAGCTCTCACACTCACCCATCACTCCAACAACTGAAAATTCCATCCGCTCCAGTGTGATCTACACATACACTTGTGGAGGGGAAGAGCAGAAAAGAAGGGAAATACCATTCTGGTTCCTAGGCCAAACCCAGCATGCCTGGACTATTCATTTCTAGTTGGAGCTTTCAGTAAAATCCCACACAACTAAAACCAGTTTTCAACAGCAGCTTCAGGCAGTTAGAAACCAAAGCTTGTATCTAACAAGAGAAACCAGGAGCCCTTACCCATCTACCCCATATATAAAAAGTAGTTTTGTTTTTCTCCTTATTTGGCCTAGCTAGTAGTTTGGGATCAAACCCGTACCTTGGAGGAGCAAGTGAAGAAGGTGGCTTTTCAGCAACCTGTTTTGTTCACAAAAACAAAGAGGAGAGGGGGAGGAAAGGTGAGCTTAAGGAAGTCAGAACACCACCACAAGTTGTGATGATTTAAAAGGATGTCTAAAACTGACTTGGTCTAAACATCTAAAACATCTAACACTGACTTGGTCGTCACTATCCTCTTCGCTATCACTAAGCTGCAGGTCATCCTGGGGGATTCTGAAAGACAACCAGAAGAGAAAGATCAGCCAAGGCGGGCACAGTTTCAAGGAGCAGACACTGAAAAAGACTTGGTTTGTGCTTGCCAAAACAAACCAGCCTCTCACATTCCTTTTTGAACATTCAGCATGCTCAGTCTCCTAAACCCTGTCATTACCTAAATGAGTGATAAAATGAGAACACACAACCTGGACATGTCACTGGGCTTTCCAGTTGATCTCAGGATGTTTTGCAGTGGAGGTCAGTGTCGCTGGCTAGCATCCACAGACAACAAAGTCCTGTGAGGGGACTGCTCCTCAGCACAGGTTACCTAGCACACAGCCAACAAAGGTTACCTAGGTAACCTAGGACACTAACACAGCGGGGTGGGCTGGAAGAAGTCTGACCCTTGTAGAGCAAGAGACCAGCACGCTGTTAGCCCCCCCGGGCTCCCCAAGGGGCAGAAAGCATTGGCACTGCACCAGAAGCTGGGCATGCTCATGCTCTCTGCTCTCAGGGGCAGTGAATACTTCTTTTGTCACTGGGGCTCTCTTTTTGCTATTGAAGTCTCCTGTCACACATACATAAGTAAATGCCAAGGTCAAGCCTGTCTCCTATCTCTCTCTACACAATGAACTTGGTGCTCCTGCACATCTCAGCAGTAACTGTAACACTGAGCAGTTCTCAAAGCAGTTTACAAGCGGGGAGGCACGAACCCTCTTTTACTATTGCTAGAGAAGAGAAGAGGCTGCCTGTGCAAGCTTCCAAAAGCATAATTTACTCCTCTGCCTGCAAGTGGTAACTACTGCTTGCAATTTCAATGCATTACTGAAGTCCTCAAAAGGCTGGAAGGGAAGGATTTGTAGGGAGGGACCCAAATTTCTCCCAAATTGTCATCACCCTCTTTGGCAATCATGCGGGTATCCCAAAAGGAGCTGGGAAACAGACAGGCAAAACTCTTGCTATTCTATACTATGTCTTGCTATTCTATACTATATCTTGAAACGGGCTGGAGACCGACTCCTCAACCCAGAGAATTACACAAGTGTCATTCCAAAACAGGATAAAAAGGTTGGGAACAGAGGCAGGGATCTTAATCCATCGGGTCAAAACTCCTGCTTGTTTCAACCTCCTTTGAAACTAAGGGCTCTCTGTGAGAAATTTTTCTCATGCCCAAATAAGAAAAATAAGCCTCCGAGCCCTCATGACAACACATTTTATAGTAAGAAAACAAATATGAACGGTCCCCAGTGAACCACATCATCTTGGAAAAGTGGGGAGATGATGTTCCTGATGCTTGTTGGGAAAACTACATGAACCTTCACACTCTTTCAAGCCATCACGTCCAACTACGAATATAACGAAAAGATTTACTGACCCCACAGTCCCCAAGTACCTCTCACTGATAGAGGAGAGGTTCTCAGTGCACAAGGACTCACAGAGATGTACATCCTTGCTTTGTTTGGCCGTTTCGACTTTGCCATTCCCCTGTGACGATCCTCCTTCTTCTGAGATAAAACATAACACGACAGGGAAAAGAAGAAATATCTAAAGAAAAGTAGAAATACATATATACACACTATTAAAAGAGGCTGTAGAAATTTCATCCCCACCCCACTTTACAACTAGCTCACATGATGAAAATATCAATTGGGGTTTTTAGAGAGTCCACATGAAAAGTTCTTTGCCTTTGGGTTTGTTTTTTTTTTTAAATAAAAATATAATTAAGACAATATTTTCAGAAAACTTTTCTTTGGGCAATTGCAGAAATGTATACCATACGATTGCTTTAAAATTTCACCCCTAGTTTTCACAGTTTCCATAGCTGTAGCTTCACTAACCCTCACAGGCTTAAAAAAGATACGCAGAATAAATCAGATTCAGTTTTGCATTCCTTAGAATATACATCCGTTGAATGCATTATTAGTAGTTTGAAGAGCCCTCAGTGTGACATGATGTTAAGTAGGCACAGATTAAAAGAGAAAAAACCCTTCAATCTCATGCATTAATACTTGGGGGTTTTTTCTTCGGTTTTGTTTTGTTTTTACCACAGTCGCCATAATCACAAAACAGTAATGTTTCTGTTGGTGAAAATTCCCTGCGTTAAAATTTTCTGAGAAAAATCAGACTGACAAAACCTTAATCTTTGAAATCAACAAGTAAAATTTAATTCATTCCTGGTTCTTTTAAGTAACTGCACAGTAGAGATGAGAAATGAGTCTGGTTACTTACGGTGTTCTTGGTTGAGAACGAGGTGATGTTTTTGCAGGTGCATCATACTGTTCTGTAAACCAGAAAGGAATCGGTTGGGTTTATTTGCCTCACTTGTAGCATGTTTTACCCTGTGGTCTCTGAACATCAGATTAGAAAGTTACTTTCTTCCAGCAGGTAACTATTGGCCATTGAGATTATTCATCACTCCAAATGGGGTTTCCTTATCACTCACTGTTCTCTGCCAAACTGCTGCCTTAATTTCTAGGTCATGGCTGCACACAATCTCTTCAGCATTTTCTAAATTCATCACGGCTCAACAAAGCACAGGAAATGGTGCTCCTTGATCCATGTAAACCCTTGATGTTCCCCTCAACATATAACATGCAACACAAAACTGTCTGTCCATACACACATTAGAGCGTGTTTCCTTTGGATTTATGCTCACTCTGACTCTGTGCTACAGATCTAACAGGCTGTGATCCCTAGAATGGAAGGAAAAAGTACAAACTGGGAATAAAATAAATCAGCTCTCTCTTCATAGCAATGATTTGTTTTCCAGGTGTTACCGTAATAAATACTTCAACTCACTTGTCAAAGCATCACTCTGAAGCATCCAAGAGTCGAAGCTGTCCTGATGTAGCTTAGCATGGACAGAAACGGTACATGCTCCTGCCACCAGAAAGGTGTTGCCAGCACATTAGTGCTAACGCACACGAAAAGCCTAGCACAGACAAGGATCTTTGTCTTGAACATACACTCAAGGACTTTAAGGGGGGGTTAATCTACGCGAGGCCTTTGGGGAAGCTGAGGCTCAGAAATTCAGAACCTCCTTGTTGAAATTGCACAAGACAGACTTTTCTTGGCTCCTGATCCTCAAGTTTGAAATCCTGAAGAGCAGAGTATAGGTGCTCCAGGAAGTTTGGAGGGTTTACTGCCTTTCCAGGAACGGCTATCTCAGGACTTTCCCCCCAGCCCAAGACCACCTCTGCACTCAAGGTGTGCACCCACCATCCCCATCCAGAGGGGCTGTCACCACAACCATTCCCTGCCAACTTCTCAAAGAAAGCAGCAGGCAGAATAACACAATACTGGCACTTGGCACAGCTCAGAAAGGCGGGAATTATGTTCATGCCGAATGAATCTCATGACAAGCATGCACCACACACAGTTTGCTCAGGGGTTTAAAAGAAATCAGTGAGGAATGTGTCAGTGCAAAGTACGTTTTTGCACTTTTGGCAGCAAACAGACTGAAGTGTGAAAATCTCTACCATGTCATAATTTACAAGTGCCATTTTTTCATCAAGGCACAGGTATGAAAGTTCAGAAGTGACTCTGGTTTCTGTATCTATTAGGAAGAACAGGAAATGCAAAGATTTACAGGGAATGGAACCACATGGCTACCTTTGCCTCTAGAAGCAGGGATGCGAGCAATCTATGGGGGTTTCTGTGCAAGAACTAGAAGCGGCCTACAACTAACCTGGGTAACCGTTTGCATTGTTACCACCCTTGCCTTCCCCTTTCTCTCCTCCCACTGCTCAGTTCATTGCCCACTTCACTCACTAGCTGTGCCATCTTTCAGTAGATGATAAACTCATCAGTACACCGCACTACACCTCTTCGTGTATTTGTACATGCTTCCCTGTGGCTGCTACAAAAATAGTATTATGCATTACTGACAGGCAAGGAAACAGGAAGTCTCATGAAACACAAGATGATGCAGTATTTTGTATCTGTCTAGGATAGATATAAAATGTACCTGCACAGGATTCTTCGTTGTGGGTCTTTTCCCCCCCCCTTCTCCAAGTAAGATTATAGGTCGAACTCCTAACATGTCATGAACGTGTAAGGTACTAGCAGTACCTAATGTCTCATCTGATTATTTGTGGGTTTTAAAACCAGAAGGTCAGCAGATCTTAACTGCTTTTTAGGACTTGACTCCTGATGGGCTGGATTTTTGTCGTGGCAGGATTTTTTGAAGATTCACGCAGTGAAAGAAAAAGCAGCCGATGGCTTCAGGATCCATGGTCCCAGAGCAGGCAAAACAACATCTGATAAAGGGGAAAAGGTGGCAGCAGCAGCAGCAAACTAGGTCTTCCAACAGTGATGGTGAAGAAGATGTCTTTGTATTTGAAGCAAATGAGGTGTGTAGGGATTGCCATGGCTCTTTTCTTCACTTCTTTGAAGCTGGAGAGCTCTGTGACGTTCCACTGAAGGTGATACTGTCACACATCCACTGCATTTAACACTTTGAGATTAAGCTACATATACATGTGCTGGGAGTGGCTATGAATTTGGACAGGGGTATGGAAGCCACAGAATATCTTTCCTAGCAAACAGGATTTCTGGAACAAAGCTAACTTCCAGCTTTCTCAAAGAATTAAAAAAAGAATAACTCTCCCAGACAATTATGTTCTACAGCTGATCAAAGAGTAAAGGAGGAGGAAAACAGTTTTATGACTCTTGCATAGCATTGCTTTAATGCATTCTCTGTTACTCAGCTGTATATTACTTATATCCTGATCACAATAATTTTATATCTAGCATCCATTGCCAGCACCTACAAGTATAGTGTTGCCTAGCTAGACAACTTAGTAGTGTGTGAGAGCTATTTAAGAAAAAGAGATAAAGCACAGCTCCTACACCAAGAAATGATGGATGCCTTTAAGAGAAATTGCTTGCCTGCCGCTTTTCCTATTAACAGGGAAAATCCTTGACAGATGTGTGTCCCTGGTGCCCCTCTGGGAGGCATCTCATCTTTCTAAAATGCCTGGGAGACAATGGAAATCTCCAAGACAAAGAGGGGTTCTCTCCCTTCCCCCCCAGCAGGCAACAGGAGCAGAACAAGCAAGAACATTTTTCTGTTCTGCTCCACAGCAGGTAGGAAATTGCCTGTGAGCAGGCACTAGACGCAGCAGCAAATAGGTCCAGTGGCTCGTAACAGCTGAGGTAATGCTCACAGGACACTGACTGGCAATACTGAAGCTGCTCCGCACAACTCCAGAGCCATGAAGCAGAACTTGCCTGAGAGCTCATCATCAGGTCTTTTTACATCTGTCATTTTAAAAGGTGTTTTGGGGAACAAGGTTTGTGTCAGAACTCTTAACAACCCTCCTCTTCCCTTTTCTTGACCTCAGCCTCACCTTTCTCCCTTTCCACTCACCCTTGCCAAAAAGGCAGAAAGGCTTGTTTTATAAACACAGTTAAACATATACTCCTGCTAGGGAAGCTTGCCTTGGCAAATACGCTTACTGCGGCTGCAGTTTAACTTGCCCTAAGTTAGGCTTTGTATTAATGTTCATTTGTATTATTTGTGTGGAGCTACTTCGGTAATCTAATACTAGACTGCACGACTGGGCTTCCAGCCCTCAGGTAGAGAATGTCATCTATGGAGGCTAGAGCAACCTGCCGACGTCTTACTGTAAGGCTTCCTAAATCACTGATTTTCAAGGAACTGGTAACTATATCTTGAACTAGGGCTTTCTGGAGGGCTTGATTTTACTTCTTTTTTTTTTTTTTTTTCCTGTAGTGCTCAGGCATTTCTCATGTTTTAAGAAGAACTACATGTCCACTAAACCTTCTGCTTTTGTGTGTGACCTCTGATAGTGAGCAATTGTGGCATTGCTGTTGTCAGAGCAAGTACGGATTTAACTTCTGGCTCTTAAAATATCATAGTTCATAACTGGAGGGGAACTCTGATTTCGAAATAGCGGGAACATGCTAGATCTTTAAAATGAAGCAGATCTGGGTGATGAGGCTCTCCAGGGAAGGTACTTCATGATGGAGCTGTGGGGTCCTGCTGAGCCTCGCTGCGGGCTGTGCTTCAGGCTCTTGCCTTTCAGCAGCCCAAGCCTGGGCTCTTCAGGAGTGGGGGTCTCTGGGTTGCTCCACCAGGCCTAGACACCATCCTGCTTTGCCCCTGGGCTGCAAGCGGGGGAACCTTTTGGGCCAGCGGGGAAAATCTGGGGCAACTTTGAGGGGACAGAGGTGATATTCTGGGGGGAAGAAATTGAGGTATCCCGGGACAAAATGAGCTTTTATTGTGTGAAAAGCTGAACTTAGAGGGGACATTCTGGGGGGAAAGGCAGAAGAAATTTAGAGGGGAGATAGGTGACAATTTTTAGAGAAAAGCTGAGGTACCTCAGAGAGCACAGGGTAAGCATTTTGGAGGGAAAGGGTTAGGTTTCTTAAGGGGGACAGAACTACCATTTTGGAAGGGAAAAATAGAGGTGACTAAGAGAAGAGGGCAAGCCCTAGGGGAGAGCTCCATCACTGTTGAGAGTAAAGTTGAGGTTACTTAGGATGGGGTAAGCATTTTTGAGGGTGTCTATCTTAGGGAAGACATTGGCAGCATTTCTGTGGGAGAAGCTATGATATTGCAAAATGCTGGAGGCAGCAGAAAGGATGAAGATTTTTAGGCCATGCTGAATGAGCTTCTTGGTTTGTGTAGTTATTTTGGCTCTAGGCAAGGTCCAGGAGGGATGAAGAGGGGTCATGTAGCGGGATTTTCATGGAAAAGAAGCATCATTATAGGGACCGATCCAATTTTACAGCTGAGCTATGGTATTTTCCTTCATTTAGAGTTCTGAAGCCCAAGATGAAGAGAAACTCCTGGAGACGTTGTCTCTGCAGGAAGAGAAAAGAAGGATCACCAGCACATTTCTGTAAGTTCAGCAAGAGGCTTGCCTGCATTGAATGGGCTGGTGGTGTCACTGTTCACTCAACTTTTGCTTAGATTTTGGCTAACACAGCTCAAAGCCTGATGTATGCCAGGAGCAGTGGGACATCCCTAGGGGATGATTTGTGAGCCTGCACACTTCCAACCTATAACAAAGGGAGCTGAGGGAGTGTTGAAATCTTTAGCTTTGGCTTAAATGGTATTTTTTTCTAAAAGGTCCTTCAATGTACGCTGGCATATTTACCACTGTATGCCCCACAGTATAAAAAGCAGGGGAGAACCTCAGCTAAAGTAAATGTAATAGAAAAGAGACAGCCTGTCTCCATGCAAAAGACAAAAGCACAAAGGAGTAAGTATAAACTATTATGAAAAATGTGTTTAGATAAGGGGCACTCTCTGAGTCAGTTAAATGGGCTGCCGACTCCTCTCCTAGGACAACTGGCCATGTTTCCCTCATTAACTTCTCATGATAGCCCTCTGAGACATGGGTCAGGTGATGGGGGTGACATCCTAAGATTTAAAGGGATAATGACTAGGGAGCCAAAGGAAGCAAGGGAAGGGAGCTCGGGGATACACCCAAATCTATCTGCACAAAACTTAGACCGTGAATATGTGAGGAACTAGGAGAAAGGCTTGGTGCAGTGGCAGTACTGGTAGTCACTACTCCCACTGTTAAGGATTCAAGCCCCAAGATGATGGTCATAGTTAACGACTGCTACCTTACAACATCCCTCATTGACACAGGAGCCCAAATATTGATGGTAAATAAGAACACTTACAAAGGACTGTCTCCATTTAGCGAGCAGTTACTTTCCATTTTAGGTGTTAATGGGAAAATCACTGCTCACCCACTGAGGGCTAAACTAATTCTAATGGATAGACAGTCTGCCCAACCTTACTTTTATGTTCCCCTAATGTATTAGGTATGGATGTACTGAAGGGTCAGTCATGGGTGGGGAAAACGGGAAACAGGGACACTACCCCCTTTACCCCAGTTTACCTCCTACAAATGCATCTCTTGCCGTCAGATGCCCCTTTACCCCACAGCAAGCTAGTTAATACTCCACAATACAAACTGCCTCTGACGCTATTCGTCCTGTTACTGAACTGATCAAGGAGCTGGAAGAGCAGGGAATCGTCGCCAGGTCTCTTTCCCCTTTACAATTCTCCTGTATGGCCAGCAAAGAAACCAAATGGCAGCCGGCAACCGACAGTAGATTACCAAGCCGTGAACACTGTCACTGAACCGCTCACTGCAGCTGTTCCCAGTATTAGTGATACAGTTTTCCTAACGAACAAGCCCTTCCACGGCCGCCAATCGCAGTGTCACTGCGGAAGATGTCCGGTGCGTGTTCCGGGGTACCGCGGCCTCCCTCGGGAGCGTTCACGGTCAGGTATTGCGCGTTGTCACTGAGGTTTTACAGTCCGAGTGCGGGGGGACTGCAGTGCCTTGGGGGCGTAGGGCAGTCAGACCTGGCGGTACTGTAGCACCACCGGGGGTTTTACCGCCCACGGCTGGCAGTGTTCCAGCGCCACAGCCGGGCCCACCGCGAATACACAAGAGAAGGGAAACGTGCCCCTCAGCCAGCTTCCGGCAGAAATCCCGCCCCCTCCCAGCAGCCGCAGCGGCCATTGGCTACGGAAGCCAGTCCGTCGTTCCTGTACTCTGCTCTCATTGGCTGATAGTACTGGCCTCCCCTTCCGGTTTACCCATAAGAGCATCAGACCCGGGAAGCTCCGCCCTATTTCCGGGTGCTGCCGTTTTGGTGTGGCCGCGCCTTTATGAGAGGGCGCCGCCATTTTGTAAGAAGCGGCTGTCATTCCTCCGTGGGAGCCGCCATCTCCTGGCCTCGTGACTGCTGTCAGCTCCGTGATTGGCTGTCCGCCCCCTCCTGAACTAGGAAGCGCTCAGGCGGAAGTAGCTGTACATTTGCTTACAACAGGTACCGCATGTGTGCGTTATATTAACGGGAATACGGAAGTATAAATCTATAAGATAGAAATGTATATTAGATGTCTATTCTATAGGTACATAGCTGTAGGTAGGCGCAGAGAGCGGGTCCCGCGGTGGTGCAGGGGCCGCAGCCGGCGTGGCTGCCGTTCCCGGTGCTCGGGCCGCGGGCCCGCTCCCGCCCGGCTATGTGCCCGCGTCCCCGGCACCCGCCAGCGCCGCACGGCGGGTGGGCAGAGGTACCCCACGGCCCCCCGTCAGGGAGACGCTGTTTCGCGCTGTCTTCAGCTTGTCCCGCCGCGCCGCGAGTGGGGCCGCGAGGTCCCCGTTGTCCGCGGGTCGATCCCGGCGGGAGCCCCTGTCTGGCGCGGGTGGGCCCCCCTGGGCAAGAACCGAGTGGGGGAAGACTGGAGCCGTGTCCCGGGCGGGGGGTGGGGGGTGCTGTCCCGGGCTCACTCGTGGTGGGGTTGCGGCCGCGTCCAGCGGGGGCAGCAGCACGGTCTCGGCTGCTCCCGGCCCGGTCCCGGTGCCTCCACAAGCGGGGAGAGGCCCCGGCTGCTGCTGCTCCGAGCCAGGTCACTGCTGGGAGAGTTGGGGTGCGGGGGTGACCCTTTGGAGGAGTTGGGGGGACTTCCCAAGCTTCTTGGGAGCCATCCCTCACTGGGGCTTGTGGCTGCTGTGCCTCACGGTGGGATTTGGGGTACGTGGGAGATGGTGCGGGTGGTCTGAAATACCTCTTGCCCATGCTGGTGTTACCCACAGCGACGTGAGGCCAAGTTCTTCCTGCAGGGAGGGTGCCCCCACCCCAGTTCTGAAGCACTCCCTGAAACTGGGTGTGGGACCCCAGGGCTGTGGGTGGGCTACGGTCCCCCCCACTCAGTGACAACACATCAGCCACACAGCTGGAAAACAGAAATTCAGTTTTCAACCCCACAAATGGAGACAGAGTTCTGCGTTTTTGTGGCTCAAAACCAGAGCAGGATTTCAGCATTTCTGAAGCTCATAAACCCATTAAGTCAAGTTCTGTGTTTTCAGAGCTTGAAAACAGAGATTGCCTTTTATTTTTCAGGCTGGAAAACTAAGTCTTGTGTTTCTGGGGCTCAAAAACAGTGCTGCATTTCTGAAGCTTAGAAAAAGATGTAAGTAATGCATTTTGAGGCCTTGGAAATGGAGGTTTAGTTGGCAGTTTTCAGTCCCCAAAACAGAGGCTCTGGGAAACTTTGGGCAGGTGGGAGGGGAATGGGAGGGCTTTGGGGGGCAAGGTGGGCAGGGTGTGTGGATCCCCACAGTCACATTGGTCCCTGAAGTCAGGGAGGCTGGTATGCCTCCCTCAGCCTCTAAGGTGAAAGGCACTTTTTTCCCCAATGTTTGTACAAACACTGGAATGGTTATTAAATAATATTTAGACAATGTACAATTTCAACAGTTAATATTCAGGTTATGAAGATTATTGATTTACAACTTTGCTAGAAGCCCACACTGCTTTAATTAGGTTTTAACAAGAAGGAGCTGTCATTAGGTGGAGTGTGTGTTAGCTGACAACAAGAAGGAGTTTCTACAGTGCAGAGTTGGAAGCAGCAGGAGCAACTCTTCTCCAGCCTGGGCAGTAGCTGGAGCTAAAGTAACTCATCAGGGCTTCAAATAACCTGAGCTGGAACATCAACTGTCTGGAGCTGAAGTTATTTTAAGCACAAGTGTCCATCAGTCAGAGCGGTAACAAGAAGGAGCACCTCGTGTTTAGAGTGTCCAGGAGCAAAAGCTGGAATTACCTGAAACTCAGAGAAGCCCAAACATCCATCTGCTGGAGCTGCAGTATAGCTGTAGTGTCTATTAGGCAGAGGTAGAGTATCTCATATCCCAACTGTGCAGTAGCCAGAGCTGCAGTTTGGAGCAGGAGCTGAAATAACTTGGAACTTCAAATACCTGGAGCATCTCTCATCCAGAGCATCAGTAGCTGCAGTGTCTATCGAGGCACAAGAGTCAAAGTTGTCCCCAGAAGGTCAGGTGAGAAAGAGCATCTTGCTCAAACTCCTCCACTAAGCGAGGTGCATTTCAGCACAGCACAAAACAGCAGGGAGCAGCACTAGGGCTACCACTGGGTCAGACCCCAGCAGCTCTCAGTCCCCCTTCCCTGAACTCCCTTCACAGCTCCCAGCCCCTCAAATGTGAGGCATAAACTGCCTGGGAGGGGCTTTGTTTGGCGGGGCTGTGGGAGCTCCCTACACAGCCCTTGTGAGCCCGGACTTGCAAACCGCCATGGCAGTGAGCACAGAAACCCAGACAACAGCGAGCTGAGCTTCCAGCTATGGCTGCTCTGTCAAGGGGTGTCCTACACCCACGTAATGTGTCTACACAAGGTTTGAAAGTAACACGGTACCTACCCAAGATGAGCTGCTCTGCTCGAGCTGCTCTGCACAGATCTCCCACACAGATGGACCCTTGCCAGGGATGCCTGGCTGACTCCTGTCTCCGTGATGTGGATCATCTGTGACATCATTTTGACCCAGTGCTGAGGGATCTGGTGGAGTTGAGAACAGTCCATGTGAGTTAATGGTTGGACTCGATCTTCAAGGGCGTTTCCAACTGAGATGATGCTGTGATTCTGTGAAGGCTTTTCCATTGTCCCCGCTCCTGGCAACAGTTTGGCAAGTGTCATGCTGGTAACATCTCAGATAATACATACAGGTGTGCCTATAGGTGAGTGATCATAAGTATGTACTTGCTTTACTCATCAGGATTTGTAGTAACTTGTAATAAATTCACGTAAACAAAGCCTCTGCATCCTTGTGTACTACAGCATCCTACAAACCTGCTGTTGCAGCCTTCACACAGCTGAGGGTCATGTCACACAGATTGTGGCAGCAATGCCTGCCCACCCAAATGAGTCTGGGCTGGGGCTCCCACAGGCACAGGGACACAGGCCCTGTGGTAACATCACCCAGCTCAGCTTGGCCCAGCTGTGCCTACTCCGCAGCCCCTGTGCAGAGGAGTAGATCCCCAGCAGGGTCAGCCCTGTGCCCAGAAATCACCCCCGGAGAAGGGGGGAACCTGCCCAGGGCAGCTCCCTGTGCCATTCAGCACTGTCCAGCCCAGGGGGAGGCATATGTGGACACCCCCTCCCAACACCCCATGTGCTGCTGCCCTGCACAGCCCCCAGCAATACCCCACCCAGGCAAGCAGCAACAACTACTACCTGCAGTGGGGTTTTCCTCAGCAACAGCCACATGCAGCCCTGGTCACCTGACCCCACTGGGCTCTGCTGTGGGTGCAGCACCTCTTCTGCAGGGTGACCCCTGGGCCCCCACCAGCACAAGAGCTGCCCCCCTGACAGCATGGTCAGCTGCAGGGCTGTTTGGTTGCTGCTTTGTGTGCTCACTGGACATCACCTGCAGCTCCTCTGTCCCCCATCTGTCCTTGGATGAGGTGAGTGCTGGTGCCCCTCACCCAGGCTTGGGGCTGGCTGCTCCTGGCTCCTCACTGCCTGCTTCTGTATCCCTGTGGGGGTCAGAGCTCTGGTCCCCATCCCCACAGCCTGGCCCCTGCATGTGTTGGGGGAGAAACAGCCCTGGAGGGGAAACCCTGTGATCAGGGATGGGCAAAGCCACAGGGTCCTGACAGCCCCTGTCAGGATGGGCCAAGGGGTAGAAGGGCCCCAAGCAGGAATGGCTGTCAGGGGACCCCAACAACCTTCACAGCAGGAGGGATGGGGATGAGTCTCTTGAACCAAGGCCCCAGCGCCAGGCCCCGAGGGAATGGCCTCAAGCTGCCCAGGGCAGGGTCAGGCTGGCTCTGAGGAAGGATTTCTGTGCAGAAGGGGCTGTTGGGCGTTGGAATGGGCTGCCCAGGGCAGGGGGGAGTCCCCATCCCTGGAGGGGTTGAAGAGTCGGGCTGACCCAGCCCTGAGGGATCTGGTGGGGTTGGGAACGGTCAGGGTGAGGTTCATGGTTGGACTGGAGGAGCTGCAAGGTCTTTTCCAACCAAGGTGATTCTGTGTAGGGAGAGGTGCTTGGAAGACCTCGCGATATACGGGAGGAATAGGGAACCAATCAAACATGCCAAAGAAGAATGTTACCAAAACACAGCCATGCTTAAGGTGGATCCCTTTAAGGAGCATATATAAAACAATTGCGCAGCTAGTAAGTGGAACCAGTAGCAACCATCATATTGGTGTCTGTGCTTTTGTTCCCACGAAAGTCTTAACCTCCTGCAAGGGTTAGCGGTGATCTGAGCGCCACATTTCTGTGGATTGGCAGGTAGAAAAAGACAGCTAATCCCTTACCACAACAAATGGTGACCCCGACGTGATGGCAGTGGTGATTTCGGTGTACGGACGGTGACGGTCGGCGGTACACAGCAGGAGGTGACGGAGCTCCACGCAGGACAGGAGACTCCACGGCGCGCCATGGAGGCCACAATCAAGGTATTTAAAATATGGGGAAGACAGCATAAGACTTCCATGAAGTCGAGCGCTTTAAGAGCTATGCTACAAAGATTATTAAAGCTCGGCATTTTGGCCAAGCCGATGGATTGTAGGAAGTCAGAGCTCTGGCCTCTAATAAAAGCTGATTTAACAGAGCAGGAAAAATTGGGAAATCCAGAGCACTTGGTGACTTGGGATAAGGCAAATGCTTTGACGAAAGCCTCCCAAGCCGAACAACATGCATCTAAGGATGCACATAGGGGACTGCAACGCTTCTCAGAGGAGACTACTCAGACGGAGGAGTCCGCGGGGTCCAGCAGCGGTCGGGGCGCGCAGTATGGAGATGGCAACGGCGGCCCGGGGCCTCCCCGAGCCCCCTGCGCCACGGAGCGGCCGCCTGCGGATGAACCCGGCACCGCGCTCGGCCCGGCCCCCCGCACCCCCCCCCCACCCCGACAAAAGCAGCAGGTTTTTTCACCGAGAAGGTGCTGACGCTGTCATGCAGCACTGGCTTTATATGTTCTTAATGGAGTCCTCGTATTGGTAATATCTGTCACTTTATGTTGTGTCAGTATTAACTGTCAGGAGCTCCTTTGTGTAGTTGTGTGATTGTGTGATATTGTGTGCCCGTGTGTGTGTGTGTGTGTGCCCGTGTGTGTGTGCCTGTGTGTTTGTGTGTGTGTGTGTGCAGGGTCCTAGTGCCCGCCCGCTGGGGCATCGGTGCGGCGGTTTGTTCGGGCTCAGTGTTCTCAGAGTTACAGGTAAAATACCTCCTCTAGCAGGGGGCAGTCATTCTGTGTTGATTGTTGTCTTGAATTTAGGTGCGTGCTCTGCGGGGAGAGTGCACCTCTGTACCATCTGCCTAATGAAAATATTGTCAAAAGATCATCTACAATCTTACATGGGTCATAGATGCTGGTTATGAAGAGAAAAATCAAAATTATGGTCTGTACCCCTGTGTTCTGTAACAAAAGCGTCAAAAATTGTTCAGCTTGCTTATTTTACTGCGGCTTCCCCAATAGCATACCAAGAAGCTGCAATTACTCAGGATTTGGATCAGCAGGTCCCCTTAAATATTTTGGGCTCAGACAGTGACACAAGACTGACTTCTAGTAAAATGTACTCTCACTAAAGCTAAAGCGCCTGTTACAACAATAAAGAAGGGGAGATGCACAGTATCAATCTACACCTCATGAAAGGCTAAATAAGGCATTGTATGTCATGAACCTTTTAAACATTCACCTGTATCACAGGTGCCACCAACATTGTGTCATATTACAGATACCAGATAAACCAGAAGTACAGAGTAAGGCTCAAGTGTTAACAAAAAACTTATCAAGTAGTAAGTGAGAAGGACCATTTTCTTTAATAACCTGGGGAAGAGGTTATGCTTGTGTCTTCACAGGTCAGAGTCCCTGGTGATTACCAGCAAGGTGTGTGCAACTACACCTGAGGGTGAGAGGCAGCCAGCACTCAGGATCCAGCTGTGGGTGCTGTGGGTGCCCCTGTACCAACTGTTTTCTATCTCCTCAACTGATCATTTAAGCAGAATGTCTGGGTAATGTTTGCTACTGCAACAGGACAAACTACACTACAGTTGCCAATTCTTTTAAGAGAAAATGCTAACAGTAATTGCAACTCCTTAATGAAATACATAGGCTTACTAGTCACTTGTGCAAAATGTAGTTTAGATATAGTTATTAATAAGGATAAGATGCTGTAAGAATGTGTGTATTCCACTTTCTTTGTTTAGTAATATTAAGAATTAAGAGCTCAAGTGTTTAACCTTATTTAGAAACTCCCTTGGTTTTCCCCCTGGAGTGGTGGCCAGGCTCGGGCTGGAACCCAACAGGAGGATGAAATCAGATGTTTCCGCTCAAAGAAAAGTGCCAGTTATTTTGGCCTGTTGATTTAGAGGCCGGACCTGCTTGCAGCGATGTTGGATGCCTCACCTACGGATGGACGCATCACGTAGGATTTTCAGTTTGTGAGGAAGGGCACTCTGAATTCTCGCTGTATCCAGGGTTCCCTAGCAATTGCGGATCTGAATGTTAGTACTCCTATTAATTAAGTGTGCTATTCCGTATTTTCCTTACTGTTTATTTTGTAGTATTTAGTCATATCCCTTATTTATAGGTAGTGAAATTAGCCTACTCTTTTTAACTAGTAATTGTAACTGCTGCATTGTTTTAGCCTTCTGTGGAACTATTCTAAGTATGCTGTGTTTTGAAGTTTATCTAATCCTTAATTGATACAGCTCCCAAACAAGCCTTGCAGGTGCCGCAGCAAAACAGAGAAAGACGAGATCTGGGAGGCATCGGCCTTACACAGCTCCTGATAAACAGCTAAGCTTTGATGAAGAACAGGCCTCAGAAGATAGATAAGAAACTGCTGAGTTGTGCCAAGGTGGCAGGGAAAGATCAATCAGGACAGTAGGCATTTTGCCCGGGCTTAGCAACTGCTGCCGACCCATCTCAGACCTGTTTGATTGGAGTTAGAGCTGAGAGGCTCTCTTCCCCCAGTAGCTGGGAATAGCATGCGAGGTCAGGCCTGGGGATGTATATAGGCTAGGATGGCACAACATGACTCCTTCATCAGTACCAGTAAATGACACTTGGTTTTGTAGTGATGCTTACATGATAGGTTTACATCTCGAAGAAGAAAGAATATTTAATAATGATTCAGCTAAAAGGTTACCAATTACTAGATGGTTAAAGAATTTAGTTTTATATGGAATAACCATTTTAATTGTCATTGTAATCTTTTCGTGATGTTAAGCTGTGTGTGGAAGTGTTTTATGAAAACGATGGACTGAACAATAAAAGGCGTCTGGATCGCTCAAAACCAAAAGAGGGATTTGTGGACTGGTTAAAAAACAACAGACATGTTATGAGCGATCCAGACTGAATGGCCTCACTGTAACAACAGCCTGTAGCTGGTGTGAAGAACACCTGCAAAGCCAAGGGGCTGACAAACAGTGTACGTAGCAAAAGGTCAGAAAGCTGTACTGTGGAAAGCAAGATGTTTGCCCAGCAGGAGAACAGCGCATGGATACCACGCCAGGACCAATCATAAAGAGCAAAACGGCAAGCAATAGTGGAACGTGCGCATCGCACCCTAAAAGCAGAACTACAACAGCTTGGGGAGGGGGAAGGTCATAAGGGGACAATACTCATAGACGGACAGCAGACTCTTTTGTCCTGCGCCCTTTATGCTTTAAATCATTTTGTAGAGGCGACGAGTCCACACCTCCCCTGTGGAAACACTTTATGCCAACCCAGGAGACAAAAAACTATTCTTTGGTTCAGATCAAGGACTGGGAGCAATAGCGTGGGAATCGGGCTGGTCGCTGGGCATGGGTACGCAGCAGTGGAAAAGGATGGTTTAATTAAATGGATACCTGCACGATGTATAAAACCTGAAATAACCATTTCTTCTTAAAAGTTTTTGCAGATTTTCTGTGGGCTTTGGCTACTTGGATCTTTTGCTAGACGAACCATCTTGCCCAGACCCAATGTATGGGCAAGCACTACAGAGAAGCATGCATGCATGCAGCAGCTGTGGTGAATACATGAAAAGAACGAAGAGAAAGCAAAGGAAAAGGGGAACAGAGTAAAAAACCCTACATATGAAGAAATAGAACAACAAGCACTTCAATTATTACAAATATAGCTATATAGCATGGGGAGGGAGAAGAGTTGGGAGAGGTGCTCGGAAGACCTCACAATGTACGGGAAGAATAGGGAACCGATCAAACATGCCGAAGAAGAATGTTACCAAAACACAGCCATGCTTAAGGTGGATCCCTTTAAGGAGCATATATAAGGCAATTGCACAGCTAATAAGTTGAGCAAGTAGCAACCATCATATTGGTGTCTGTGCTTTTGTTCTCGTGAAGGTCTTAACCTCCTGCAAGGGTTAGCGGTGATCTGAGCACCACATTTCTGTGGACTGGCAGGTAGAAAAAGACAGCTAATACCTTATCACAACAATTCTGTGATTCTGTGAAGATGGGGGCAGGAGTGTTGCCTTTGGAGGCATGGCAACCTGGTTCAGGAACAGCACGGCGACCAATCCCAGGCTGCTCAGGCCATCAGCTCACAAACACCAATGTGTTGGATGGCAAATGGCGTTTATTGATAACTAACACAGCATTATATAGCTTAGGTTTGCAGCATCACTTCCGTCCACTTACGTCATAAGCTAAGCACTGTAACGCAATTGGCTATCTGGAGAGGGGTCCTACATTTCCATAAGCGCGACATCTTCCAACCAGCAAACTTTAACTACCTACATTTCCCCCCTCCCCATGCTTAACTAAATAAACTAAAATACAAAAATTCTACAATATAAAAATTCTGTTAAAAAGAAACATATTACAATTTTACTACTACAAACATAAGGCCCATCAGACAACTAATAAATAAAAATCAAAAACAATGTTATAAAACAACTTCTAAAAGTGAAGAAAGAGATTGTTCCAAAAAGATCATAGAATTTTAAATTTTTTGTAGGTCTTCATCGATGGTAGTTTGCAGTTGAGACAGGCCTCATTGCTGGGTCACCAAAGAAGTCACTCCCATGGCCATGCCGGCCACTCCCAGTCCAAACAGCATCACTATCATTACAGCTGTCAGTATTTCTCTTTTTTGAAGTCTGTTGTTAACTTCTCCCCAATGATAATACATCCCTTCTTCAGGATAATACAGGACCTTGGGAACAGCTAGAACTTACACACAAAAATCAATAACATCATTAAAAATCTTAAGAGACACACAGGGGATTACCCCCAATTGATGGCAAACCCACATTCCAAATACAGACAGAATCGCCGGTCTGCAACCTCCATCGACTGCAATGACCTTTGTACAAACAGCACTATCCCAATTTGCCAGCATGATATTACCAAAACACACACCTTGGCCTCTGATTTCATCTAAAGTAATTCCTCTTTGCGGTGTGTCCCACCTACATTGGATTGGGCTGATATCTAACGAGTAATTGAAAAGGACATTGAGGACAACATCCTCACAAAAGGAGGAATACACATCATAGCATAACCAGCAGGAACTTGTAAAATTTGGGTTCGATTAATTCAGTAACCTGAAAACAGCATCTAACATATCATAAAATGGCTTGCCAAGCAAAGGATGAAATTTCGTATTCAGTTCACTTAAGGGGACTATTTATTTAGTTAGCAAGGGAGTGACTGAAACAAAGGTGAGGATCAGCCAATTTTCTCTTCCATGCTAATCATTTTTAATTACATCATTAAAACCAATTACTGCACCACCCTTTACCTCCTGTTTTTTTTAATAAAGAACAGGCCCCCCCCTATCTGTGCCAGATTCCCAGTATCCAAGACCCCAAGTTCTACCAATGGTTCATCCCATATCATTTTCTCACAACCCCAGTAAGAACAGTAATACTAATTAGGAACATTACAGTAGAATTTGCCAGGGTTAGAACTGGGACACATATAGTGCATTTTCTGATTCAGTCAAGGGGTTATGGGGGCTAATTCACACAGATGTGCTTAAAAACTAGAAGGCCCCGGGGTGACAATTCTTTGTACTATCTTCTGATCCTCCCACCTTGCTAACGCCCATTCCCATGGTTGATATTCATACAAACCACTAGATAGTATCACAAACCCCAAAAATAAAATCACACAAAAACATCACCAGGGATCACTTCTCCATTGTTTAAATACCACAGGTGCAGAACCTCTAGGGGTATGCGAGGTATTTGCCAGCTTATCATCTTCTCTTGTTACCGGAACATGCAGATTACGGAGGTGTCCAACGATATGATCCTGTGAACAAAACCTCACATTTTTCATTAGTTTTATTCTGAAAATCCGGTTTAATTGATTGAAGCGGACACCACTTAACTACCATCTTTTCTAACAGCGGCGCACCCTCGCCCTGTTAAAACTGATCTCCACCCTTGTTCCCATTCTCCCAACTCATTTCTAATTGTAACCAATGGACCTTCTTCTAATGCTCGAATGGCCTAGTGTTTTTGGGTGGGGCTATTTACCTCTTCCCCCCTAGGAAATTGATTTAATTCTAACAGCGCGGTTGACAAAAGACGTGCTTGATCTCCTGAAGGGATGGCATTGGTAAAACCTTCTGTTTTCGCCAATACCTCTAATTTAGATTTCAGAGTCTGATTGCTCGTTCTACTATAGCTTGTCCTGTACTGTTATACGGAATACCGTGTATTAAAGTAATTCCCCATTTTGAAGCAAATGTTTGAACTAATTTAGAAACAAAACTCGGACCATTATCCGTTTTGATCTGATTAGGAACACCAAGCCACACCATGGCCATCAGGCAATGCTGGACCGTCGCCTTGGAATCAGTTTTAAAATGTGTGGCCACGATCACTCCGCTGTATGTATCTACAGTTACTGCTAGCCACGCTCGCGGTTTTAGCAGTTGACAAAGTGTAAAATCCATCTGCCACACTTTGGAAGCTTTAAGACCTCTAGGGTTAACTGCACTGGACCATAATGGCATTTTTTGACAGTAAGGACATGTAGCTACTATGTGTTTCGCATCAGCAACTGAAATCCCACACTGCTTTGCTAGCGCTTTAGCTCCAATATGGAGGGACTCATGTAACTGGCGAGCATCTCTTAGCGTCCACAATCCTTTTGCAGCGGCGTCCACTTTATCATTACCAATTTGAAAAAAACCCTTTAATTGGGTTATGGCTATTGACATGGATGACTGATATGGTACCCTTTCAGGAAAAAGTGCTTCTTCTAACATCAGTGCTACTGTAGATGTCGATACGACGGGTCCTGACATAGCCAGGCAAAGTTTGGCCACAAACAGAGTCAGTCACTATGTTAAGATGTTCCATTGGGAACAGTCCACACACTAGTACTATGGCCATCGCTTCTAACTGCTGGACTGAAAGAACGCAATCGGTCATTTTAATGCGGCGCCATTCTCTTTCCGATTGCCATACTGCTACTGCGGCCGAGGTCGCTGAGGACACATCTGTGAAGACCGTTGGTCCCTGTTGGGGCCGATCCATGATTTTTCACAGAAGGTCAATGTTGACAGTTGCCAACATTTGAGTCCAGGGAGGCTTTGTAACACACTGGACTTCTCCACCAAATCCAACAAGAGCTATGGCCAAATACTCCGACATCACCACAGATTGCATTGAAAGCAGTTTGCAAAAGGGTAAATATATTCTGGCGGGTTCAATACCTAGATGTCTTAGGACGAGTTTTCTGCCTTTCATGATAAGATTACCAAGGCACTCAACTCCTGGAGAGAATGCACATGATGGTTTTCCTAAAACTATCCATTGTATTGGTTGAGCTTTTTCAGGGGAATCCTGGGCTAATGCTCCTACTTCCCCCCCTTCTGTGAAGTGTACATACAGATCCAGTGGTATACCTGGGTTCCATCTAGCAAGTGTGCTTGAAGACACTTGTTGTTCAATAAAGTCAAGAGAGTTCATTGCTTCTGTCATCAAGGCTTTTTGTTCCCATGAATTCTTTCCTTTTAAAAGATCATACAGAGGGGCCATGATCTCAGGAGGGATCAGAACAATATTACGAAGCCATTGCAAGGACCCTACTAACTGTTGCGTATCACAGAGTGTTTTAATGTGCCGACGAATTTTTAATTGAGGGGGAGTCACATAGGAACTTGTGATCCCCAATCGCAAAAAGCTCACACATGGTCCTCTTAATTTTCGCACTTGCAATTTCAAACCCATTTGTTTTCAGAGTTTCTGAGACCGTTGACACTAATTGGTCCACCTGACTTCCTGATGGCGCAGCAATCAGAATATCGTCCATGTATTGAATGATAGTCATGGTCGGGTCACTGCGCTGAACCGGTGCCAGCGCCCGATCCACTGCAATTTGGCAAATAGTGGGCGAGTTGATCATTCCTTGAGGTAGCACTTTCCACTGAAAACGTAAATTGGGGCGTTGACTATTTGGGAACACAACAGAAAAAGCAAACCGCTCCTTATCTTCCTCATGCAGAGGTATCGAAAAGAAACAGTCCTTAATATCAAGGACAGCACAAGGTTGTCCTTCCGGTATCATAGAGTTCATAGGCAACAACATTTGGACGGGACCCACTGGTTGAATTCTCTTGTTTACTTCACGCAGGTCATGGAGGAGGTGAAACCCCTCACCAGTTCGTTTGGGTATTACAAAAACTGGGGTGTTCCATGGGCTAGTGGAAGGTTCTATATGACCTCACTGTAATTCACGGTCAACTAACTCGAGAAGAGCATCCATTCGAGGCTTTGACAGGGGCCACTGCTCAACCCACACCAGATCAGATGATTTCCACATCAGTCTAATTGGTGGAAGCGGGTATACAGCAGCGGCCCTTACGGTAAATTTGTTACCCTAGCTTTTAATAGGGCTAAAGCCTCTCTTCCGAGTAGAGGTGTCACTCCTGACATCATATACAGAAAAAGAGTGATAGTCTTCTCTGGCCCTTTAACAGTGTGAAGTGTTATTGCTACCAGTTGAATGCTCTTCCGAGCTCAAGTTAGTCCTCCGACTCCACCCACCATAGGGGCATTTTCCAGTTCCCAGTGCAGGGGCCAATTTGTCTCAGGAATAACTGTAACATCTGCTCTGCTATCAATCAAAAAACGGACGCTAATGGTAGAATCATTGAAGATATTATGGAGGGAGCATATCCCCCACACCACTGGTGGATTATCACACTTCACTGCTAGGGCCACCCTGGGGTCTCGCCCCCAGGGTGCAGTCCCTGCTGTCTCTGAGGTAGGGACAAGCTTGACTGGACTGTTAGCTGGACCATAAAATTGATTGCCTCTCGAGGGGGCAATGGATTTGGGAGTGTCTCGCCCCATCCGGGGTTGACATAGTTGGGCCGCCTCATATCCCAAGTGGGAGAGGGTCGTGCGCGGCCCAACTGCCCTCTCCCCCTCCCGTTTCCCTGGATCTTAGATCTACATTCCTTAACAAAATGTCCTTTCTTTCCACAGGTCCAGCACGGTCCTCTAGGTCGATTTTGGCGCGGGGGGGGGGGGGGTGTGTGCCACTATTGGCAGGTCCCTCAACTGAGGGCAATTTGCTACAACATGCCTGTCTGGCCACATCTAAAACATGCCATTATATTAGCTATTGCAGTGCAAACAGCCACCTGAATCAGAGCTAAACGCTCTTCATTCGCGACATGTTTAATCATGCTCGCGATGCTTAACCCCACTGGCAATGATCGTAAGATCTCTTTCGTTGCTGAATTACACTGTTGGTGTAAGCATTCTGCAACAACCGGACCTTTTGCTTCTGAAGGCAGGGTCAAAGAATCGACCGCCACTTGGAGGCGATCCACAAATTGTGTAAAGCTCTCGCTTTCACTTTGCTTTATAGTGGACCACGGCGATGGTTTAGCAACAACTCTAGAAGCTGTACGAATGGCTTCTCTAGCCGCACGAGTAGTTGTCATAACTTCATGAGCCTGCAGGCCCTGTGCTTGTGCTTGAGGGGTAATCATTGTTGGATCTGTACCCATTAATCGCTGCAGGCTAGAGCTGTGTAGCGGATGATCTGCCCCAACCCTTGTGCTAGCTGTCTTGCACAATTATCCTCCCATTCTTGCTTAAAAACAATCATCCCTGCCCCATCAAAAATTAATCTACACATTTGCTTTATATCAAACGGGAGCATACCATCTCCCCCAAAAATACCATCTATAAGAGTAGAGACCATAGCAGAATAGTCGTGACGTGGTGTTTCTTCCCCAGGTGGAGGGATTAGAGTTGCAACATTCTCTGTATTCCATCGTTTAACTCATGTTTTTTGCCGATAAGAGAATCAGTGCATAGCGATGTGTTCACTGTGGTGACAGTGCCTGGGGAAGGTGCTGTGACGGTGGCATTTCAAATCCATGTGGCACTTGTACCACCAGAGGGGACCCAAGGACCACGTTTTCACTCTGTTCAATCGGGAATGCTGCAGCAGCTGTCCCAGGGACAGAAGCAAAGGATCCTTGAGATATCAGACCGGGTTTTGGCTGGGATAGTTTAAATTTCTTCCTGTACAAACAAGGTAAATGTCTTACTCTCGTCTGGCAATCCCAGAGCAAGTGCAGTCACTGATGTTTGCTTCAAAAGCTCAAATGCCTTTACCGTGTCTGTTGCCCAGTGGATGGGTTCTCCAGCGTCTTGAGCAGTAGTTTGTCTCGGGGGTTTTCCCATTTTCCCAGAAGCAGCTCTCCAGGGGCAGCTCCTGAAAAGGCTCATAAGATTTTGAATGGCTTTAATAAGGTCCTCAGATAAACCACACTCCCCTTGTTGGAGAATGCAACCCAGATATTTTACATTTCTGTTACAAAAATAGTAAGTTACATGAAGAAACCTTCTCAGGGAAGGAAAACAGTGAGGTATGGGTGTCAGCTACACAAAATTCCTTGGCTACCAATAAATCATCAACACATTGCATCAAAATGTATCCATTCTTAAACACAACATCCTCCAAATCTTTTACGAAATTTTTTAGAAAAAATAATGGAGGACCCAGAAAATCCCTGAGGGAGACTTGTCCATGTTCACTGTATCTTTCCCCAAGTAAATACAAACAGGTATTGAGAGGCAGGATAACTAGGAATGGTTTAAGGGATAAAAAGTTGCCCCAGTATCTCATAACCAGCAGTAATTATGTTCATCAGTCAAAAGGTTTAAGATGGGATTCTCACAAGAAAAAGGGGAAAATATTTCATATGCAGAGGTTCCTCTAGTGACTGCACCACAGGTCCCTGCTGGCTGTCAGTCCTGGGTGAAATCAAGCTGCCCCTGTTGCACAGAGCAGAGAAAGATCGAGCCACAGGATAGAGAGGTCTTCTGGGGAGGCTTTGTTTTGCTTTGCTTTGTTTTGTCATACAGGGCACTCCCATTTCCAACAGCCTTGTTTTCCATGATAATTACAACAGAACCTCTTCCTCGAGGTCCTCTGCACCTAAAATCGCTTCCTCTGCCTTTACGTTGAAAACCTCCTGTCCCCTCAGTCTGGGATTATTATTTAATGCCACTACCAGTAGACGAGTTTTCCTTCTTTTTTTTTTTTTTTTTTTTGCTTCAGCTGTCTCTCTTCCATTAAACGTGAAGATAGCAATGCTATTTTGTCCAATCCTTTGCCCAATCATCCTGGAACACGTTCAGAAAAACTATTTCTTAATAGCTGGGGCTGATTGATCTACAAAGAAAGAGAAGATCGATTTTCCTACTTCTCACGTCAACCCCTCCAAACATGTTCATTTGTTTAACCAGTTTGGCATAATATTCACAGGGCTGTTCAGTATTTACTTGCTGACATCCTCAGACCTTAGCTCAGTTTACAGCCTTTCTAATGACACTAACAATCTCCTCTCACTCTTTGCAGGTATCTCTATCATCTGGTAAATTTGGGGCACCAATATGGGTCATTGGCTGGCCATGGAGTTCTGCCCTGTGGTTCTGTGGCCCATCTGCCATTTGTTTCCCAGATTTAATTTTTTTCATGCAGAGTAATGACTGCCTCAGATAGCTGCTGCACATCAGCCCATAGGGTTATAAATGTGGAAGAACCTGCATGTAGTTTGTATCACCTTCTCTGCATCATCCCACTTGTTGTTGCCCCAAAACCAAATCAGTGGGTGCAAGTGGCCTGTGGACTGTTCCCACAGAAAGCTGGAGAGGTTATAGTCCCAGCTGTATAGTTCCTTGTTGGAGAGGTGCTTTCAAACCAGTAGCAGTAGCCATAACTGGAGCAGAAACCAGAGTAAATGCAGAAAAAAAAAAATGGTAGGATGGGCAGGTGGAGGTGAATGGGGAACATCCTTCATTTTCACTTAGAGATTTTTACTCAGTATTCATACTGAAGGGGACACTCCTGTCTGTTATTTATAAATACTGAAATGTCACTTTTTTGCACATCTTTACTTACTATCCGCTCCAAAGGGGGAAAAAGGCTCTTTGATATCTGTCATTATTCCAGATATACCAATAGTCCAGTCATAAACCCAGTAGTCCTTCTTTGTGTTGGGAATTAATTCTCCAGTTGCTAGCATAAATAACTCAGCTTAATATCATCAAAAGAACCAGGATGTGGCCACTTTTGGTACCTGTCACCAAAGGCTGGGTTTCCTGACATGGGTCTTGGGCTTTTGATGATGCAGCCATCCCATTAATTGGTTTCCAGTGTTGCAACAATTCATCCACCAGTGACCTCTTCACTATACTTTGTCCCCCTCCTGGTATCACAAAAATCACCTCCTTAACACCAAACAAGATCCACACTTCACTACCCTGTACCCGAGTATCTTGAAGTGAACTCTCCCACAAGCCAGCAGTGCAGATCATCAGGGTCCAGGTGGTGGTGAGACACTGGGTCAGGTGTGTTGTCTGTGTCCCAACTGGGTCACCAAACTGTTATGAAAACTCACAACTGTCCTGTGTCAAATGAAGAGAAAGGCTAGGACGTGCAGTATAAAATTACAAGGGTAAGTATTTATTCATGTGCATGAGGTGTCCCAGCCAAATTGGGGCACATCAAATGTGGGTTTACACACATAGATATTTATATTTCTTATATCCTTCAGGCATTCAGGTACAACACAGTTTGGCTAATCACTAGTTAACACACACACCACCAATTACTAATCATAGTAAAACTTTGCAAAGCAACTATATTTCTGCATCATCATCATCATCCATCAGCAGTCTCGCTGCTTGACTATGGATTCAGATGTCCCTGGAGGTGGTTCTGCTATAGTTACTTATCTGTGATGCCAGATGCTTGGAGGGCTTCAAACATGTGTTAGAGTGGCTAGGATGATGGTGATGGTTGTTCAAGGATATCTTTTATCCTTCATGGACAGCTCAGTAAGAGAAGGAAAATGCTCAGATGAGAGCAAGGTGGGGTTTCAGTGTGGATGTTACAGGGCTTCATGGCTTCCTTGTCCATCCATATCCAGGAGGCTGGGAGGTGTCATCCCATAGTCCTGCCCTTGACAGGACATTGCATGTCTCCACCTCACGCTGCCCCAAGAAGAGCCCTGAGGAATGAGTGAGGGACAGGATCTTCCCTCCCAGGGAAGGAATCATCCTGTGTGCAGTTCTGGGTGTCCCAATATACGAAGGACATCAAACTATCAGAGTGTGTCCAGGAGACGGTGTCCAATACAGTAAAAGGTCTCAAGGGCAAGACTTATGAAGAGTGGCTGAGGTCACTTGGAGAAGGCTGAGGGGTGACCTCATTGCTGAGGGGTGACATTATCACTGAGGGGTGACCTCATCACAGTCTATAACTTCCTCCCGGGGGGCAGCGGAGGGCGAGGTGCTGATCTCCTCTCTCTGGTGACCAGCTGTAGGACTCTGGGAAGTGGGATGAAGCTGCGTCAGGGGAAATTCAGCCTGGACGTTAGGAAAAGGTTCTTCACTGAGAGGATGGTCAGTCACTGGAACAGGCTCCTCAGGGAAATGGTCACGGCACCAGGCCCGTCAGAGTTCAAGGAGCACCTGGACAACGCTCTTAGTCATATGGTTTAGCTTTAGGTAGTACTGCGCGCAGCAGGGAGTTGGACTCGATGATGCTTATGGGTCCCTTCCAACTGGAGATATTCTGTGATTCTACAGTTCTGTGACCCAGGTTTACTCATTATCAGAGCCACTTTTACATTGCCTTTGCCTACCTGTCATCACTGCCTCCAGTTTTCTGCTCGAACCAACCCCTGTGGAGGCTTTGTCAGTGATGGCCCTCAGCGGGACCCATGAACGCTCTCTGAAACTTCAGAGTTCACATCTGAATTTGACTTCTCAAGAGGTTTCTTCAACTTCCTCTCAGTATTTGAGGTTCTTGGACACAGCAAATGTCTTGGGCTGGGCCTCTGCTGCAGAGCTGGGCCGGGCTCCTGGGACAGAGGAAGCTCATGGCAAGTGGCAGCGCTGCAGAGAGACAGCTCTGCCCAGGAGCAACTCCTCTGCAAAGTGCTGAGGACACTGGATTTTTCAGGAGGACACTCACAGTTTCCCTGCTGTAGAGGAGGAAATCAACATATTCCAGAGCAGGGATTCTCTGCTGCACCTTCAGAGGGACAGGCCAAGGCTCTGCCTTCTCCCAGGGACAGCTGCAGGGGGGTGCAGCCCGGGGTGCCCAGGGCTGTCCTTCCGAGCAGGGTCCCTGCACCCCAGGGGCTGTGTCTTGGGGCAGGGACTCTGCCGCCGGCCAGGGTCAGCTCAGCCTGCCTGTGGGGGGGTGGAGAGACCCCCGGCAGGGGAGGGTCCTGCTGCTGTTGAGAGGGTGCTGCTCACAGCCCCAGATCACCCCCAGGACATTCCATGGAGACTTTTGAAGACGGACATCAAGGCAACATTTACCTGAAAGGGAAGGAGCTTGTGCCTTGATTTTCCTCATCTTGGCTGGCTGGGTGGTCAGTGGGAGATTTACTCCTCTGCTCTGGAGAAGGCAGAGACCCCAGTTCTCATTAGGGCTCGTCTGAGATGCTGCTGACCCCCTGCACACACAGGTGCCCCCGGGCAGTGCCCCGCTGCCAAGAGGGGTCTGCAGGGCAAAGCTGAGCACACAGCGGGTGGGATGGGGGCTGTGAGCACTGACAGGGAGCAGACCTGGGGACAGAGAAACAGCTCCTGGCAGGGGTGGCTCCAGGCAGCAGAGACATGTCAGGGAGGGGGAACGAACTGCTTCCAGAAATGCCATGGGAGTGGGGATTCAGGCACCTCCCTGTCATCCCCTGCAGTAGAGATGCCTTCCCTGGAGAAACCCCCAGTCTCCTCCCCCACCCAGGAGAACTCTGCCCTTAAGCACATAGACATTCAGTCATCTTCTCAGTAGTCTCACCCCTGAACAGGAGAAATAACCAAACACCTGACTCTTGGTCCCTGTCTTGCCTCCATCAGCAGAAGCACTGTGGCATTTCTTCCTTTCCCCCCTTCCCCAGCTGTCCCTTCTGCCCTTGTTCTGATTGTTGGATTTATTGGGGTGACAGGGTGGTTTCAGCTGCAGTTCAGAGACCAATCCATGCACATGTGTCCATGGGAGTAAAATGTCCAAATCCCCTCCTAACTTTTTCAGTTCTGGGAGATGCAAATGAGCCAAATTGTGGGGTTTCTTATCTCACAAGTTCTCTAATTCATTAGTCACAACTGATAACTTCAAACATACAACTTAAAACTTGTGAACCAAGGAGCAAAAATAGTTTTCTAGCTGACAGTGAGAGTGCTCATCCTTCCTCATCCATTCCCTGTATCATACCAGGAAGCTGCGAAATTTGGTCTGTACCATTTGCAAGAGATAGCAGATTCTGATGAAACTGCCAGACACGATATACAAGGATGATGGCTGCAGGAGACTGCAAGCTGCAGGAGATAGTGGCTGTAGAAGGACGTTTGGCTCTTTCTGGCCACCTGTCCTGTCTACGTGGTGCTCACTTTGGGACAACAGCGCTGCTCCCAGCATACATCAGCTGTGTTAGACAAAATCTGAGCAGGACTTGAGTGAACAGGCGCAAAGTGCTTTCCTTCCCTGCAGTCTCCATTTTATATTTGTGATACTGAAAATGAAAATGTTGACAAAGGAGGAGGGGGAATGAGACATACCTAGGCAAAGCTTTGCAGCACTGAGGCAGTATGCAGGGCTGGGGGGTTGAGACAGAAAGCCCCAACCTGTACCTGGGGGGCTTCTCCATGGGGAGATGCCAGAACTGAGGGTCTGCAGAGGGAGCTGGCATTTCAGATGAGCTGCTTCTCAGAGTTGTGTCTCCTGCCCGCCCTCCGCCTCTGCCAGCCCCGGGGGCTGGGCAGTGCCCTCCCTCCCCTGCTGTCACAGGGTGTTTTAGCTGCACTGTGACTTACCCATCTCGCTGTAGGAGGCCTCAGTGCTGAGCTGCTCTAGGATAGGCTCCCTGGGTAACTGGGACATTCCCGTTTTCACTGTTAAGGATACTGAGCTCTGTTACTCTCTTTTTTCCTTCCTCCCTGTGCGTATGGGGGGTGAGTTGTTGCCCCAGGTTTGTTACCAATAAATCCTGGCGGTGGCACCTTTATCAGCTGTGTGGAGAGCCCCAGCAGAGCTGCCAGTGTATGATGTTTGAGTAGTTGCTGTTAATGTCTCTATCTGTAGTAATGGTTCTTATCTTATTCTTCACTACATCCCTTCTGCTGCACAGTGCAGCATCCAGAGGTGAGCAGGCATGTCCTGAACCACAGCCAGCCAGCAAACCCAGCTGTTGGAGGCTCCTCCAACAGTGAACTTCAGAACCAACAAAACAAGGATGCTGCAGTCTCAGAGATTGACTTGCATATCTTGCAATATGTGGTCTGCTCTCCACCAGCCACCCATTTTCAGGGCTCTGGGGATAGTTATATAAGTATCTTTTTCTTAAAATATCATGAGCTAAAGTGCCCTTTGCTTGTGGTTGTGTGCATGCCCTCACCTATGAACATAAGTTGGTGCTGTCTGCTTGCTAGCCTGGGGTGTCAGCACATGTCTACAGATGAGGCATCAAGGAGTAGTAGAGCCATGACTTAGCTCCTAGGGAGAGACATTTGTCCTCCTCAGCCTTGCTACTGGGCACTATGCTCCCTCAGGAACTGGCAAGCGGGATGGGGGATGTGCTTGGGGTGCTGCAGGCTGCCCCCTTCCCAAGGTTTCAAAGGACAAGCACCCTGCAGAGCTGGTCAGGGTTGGGTTTCCATGCTGCTCCTCTCCAGAATTAGGAACAGCGGGAAGGGGTGTCCTGGCTTTCATGGTCACCCTGTGACACAGGCAGACCTGCCTGCTCATTTTGGCCTGCAGTGTCACTGGCAGCTGGTGAAGCAGTCATTTTTAGGCATCTGAGCAGCAAGATGCCTCAGTCATCCCTCTCGTGGTGTGGAACTGCAGCGGGCGTTGGAGTGGCAGGACAGGGTGCAAACCCTTTACATGTTCCTTGACATGCAAGTCCCAGGAGGACTCATTCAAGGAGTGTTGGTTGGACTGTTTGTGCTCCCAGAGAAGAGGGTGTCTGTGGCAGTCTGAGCCTGGTGTGTAGCACAGAGGATGGGGCCATAAGTAAGCTGCAAGAATGTCCAGGGACTGTATAATACTGGACATCTTCCAGCCTTCTTCCAGCACCAAGATGTCAAACACATCTCTTAGGACACCACTCTACAAATCTTGTGTCATTCAGTGTCTCACACTGAGCTTCATTGTATAGGTGGATATTGTCACCTTGGCATGAAGTCTCTGCTTTAATTTAAGGCAACAGCTGTCTGTCTTTAGCAAGGTTGTTTTGTTCTTTGTGGGAGAGCCAAGACTGTGTCCATATCTGTGGGCACACCATGGAGAACAGCACTCCAACCTCTTCTTACCCCTTGTTTGCTCTATGAAGCAGACAGGGCTTTGTTACTCCATAGGAGGGCAGTTCTGCTCAGCCATTGCATGGGGAGAAGCTGTGCTGCTACCCATTGGATATACTCATTGAAGAGCTCATAGCTTACCCAGGTTTCCTGTACTAACAGCAGAGAAAGACCAGGAGGGTGGAAAGAAGGAACCTCCAAAGAAAAAAGGAAGGAACTGCAGGTGCTGAGTTTTAAGTTTGGACAGATCCTATGTGAGTATTACAACTCAGAAACTTCTTTCCTTTGGCACTTGGCAGGGTTTGGACCTGTGCTTCTCTCTGGGTCCCAGCAGCCATTTTTCTGGGCGCTCTCTGCATGCCTTGTGAACAGCTCAAGACTGCAGTGCTGGAGCTGGGTGACACTGTGCTGAGTGACAGTGTGGTGCAGGTGAGTGTGTGGACTGGGCAGGAGAAAGACTGTTGCAGAAAGTTGTTTTTTGACTTTGCTGCATTGCAATTTGGGACCATAAGTAAGCTCATGTACTGCAGAGATCTATTGAGTTTCCATGCCCTTCCTTTCTTGTACAGGAGAGGAATGCAGTCAGGGAGCTGTTTGTGTCACTTGGACTTCTCCCTGGGTGACATGTGCTGGGTGCTGGTCCAGGCAGCTCTGTTCCACTGACGTGCATTTCTCTTGTAGAACTTGATCGAGCTGCCGCCACAGGCACACGTGAAGCGTGCAGAAGTGCAGGCTGTGTACAGTGATCTGGCAGAGTGTGAGTAGTTTGGTGTTATAGTAAGTGACTTCTGCTCTAGTCAAAGAGAGATCACATCAGCATCCACCTCTAACTGAAAAATTGCATTTTTCACTGGTTTGCTCCTTGTCTGATGTCTCACTCCAGCTCTCGCTTTATGCTCCTTGCAGTGTCTCTGCATTTGCTTTGCCTGGTGTTGCACAAAAGGTGGTAAGGCAGGCCAACATGCACACAGATTTATTCTCAGGATCTGTTACTAACGGCAGGCATCAACTTTAGCAGTGAGAAAGTTCTCTTTGGCGGGTCAGGTAGGAGGAATAAAAGGAAAGAGAAAAGGGAAAAATCTCTCCAGTTGGGAAGTTTTTCTTCCCATTCCCTTCTGAGACCATGGACTGTCTGAGCCTCTGAGTTTGAAAGGAGCACCAGTCTGCTCTGGGTTTCTCCTGGGTACTGTTTGGCTTCTTTCCTGGATATCTACTCCTGAAGGACTTGCCAGAAAAAGCCACATGTCTGTGGCTTCTGCCTTTAAGAGCACTTGAGGAGGAAGGGAGAGGGAGCAGTGCGTTCTCATTGAGTGGTCCTGTCAACTCCTGCCTGCTGCTCTGGGTGAGGCACAGGCACTACAGCATTGGGGTGCTTGAAACCTTAAGAATCAGAGCTCCTTTAAGATGTGAGGGCAGATGCAAACAGTTAAAACACACAAACCCTCCCATTCCTGCATGGAGTTGGGGGGGTGTGGGGGGGGTGGTGTGAAGAAGTCAGTATTCACTCCCTGCTTTCTTCCTTCCCCAAGCAGAGGACAGGCTTTCTCCCAGGATCTGAGCGATTCAACAGCATTTGGAAATGGAGCAAAAACCTGAAGCTTCTGCACCTCTGAATCCAAAAGCACAGGGGAGCAACTTAAAGGACAGCTCAGGGTTTCACATGAGGCAGATTCAACAAGTATCTCTGACTGAGCAGTCCTGCATTCACCTTCAGATGCAGAAGCCCAAGTGTTTATTGTGTGCCCAGGTTCTCACACCAAAGGATGCTAAGCCCTGGCAACAGGCATGTGGGAATGGGTAACTTCTGTGGCTGTTAGAGCTTCCCCTCAAAGGATGGTGCTTGTTCTCTCTCAGACCACTTCCCATGTGATAGTAGTATCCCCATAAAGCCTGATATCCCCATAAGGCTAGAGTCCCATTTGGTCACTACTCAGAGCCCTTCATGTGATACCAGATTAAACTCAGCACTGCTTTTCCTACCACACCAGGAACACATCTGTTGATCTCTGCCATAAGGGATGTCGCCTTAAATCATCTGCACAGCACCTCCCTAACTTCCTACTAGCATTTTCCTGAAGTGTCTTCCTATTGCAGGCAGTGGTGGATGCATGGAGGAGAGAAGATCTAACTTCTCAAATCAGCTAAAGTATAAAGGAAGTCCTTGAGTACTCTAAAGCTGGAGAGAAGTAAATTAAGCACAGAGGTGAGGCACTGTCCCATCATCCTTCTTCTGCCTTCCATTCCCATTGTCTGGCTTGGGCTGAGTTCAGACTGAAGTCCTCAATGGGTCCCTGCCTTGCCTCATCCTCAGAGACCCTTCACAGCCGCCTAGACCCTCCACTTGGGCTTCTCAGAATCAGATGGATAAGTATATCGGAAAATAGGAAGCACAGGCTGTAATGGATGCCAATGGACTACTGCTGTTGCTCAGCGTTCCCCAGAAACTTTACAAGAGCCCCACAGGTGAATTTGGTCCGATTTGACCTGAGAGGAGTGTCTCTGCCAGCCTTAGGTGCCAAAGTCACAGTGTTTTATTCTGGCCCAGCTTGGGAAATGTAGGTCAGCAGAGTGGTGGGTGGGCTTGCTGGCGAGGGGCACTCAGCGCAGTCAGCACAGGAGGACACTCTCAGATGGGTAATGGGATTTTATAACTCTGGGTTTCATCAGGAGCTGTTGTGGAAAGTGAGATTTGCAGTGTGCTCATGCATTTGGCTTTCCTTGTTTCAGCACCTTGCCAATGGCCAGTGCTGGTGAAGGGAGGGCACGCAGAAACCTTCCCTCTCTCACTGCTCCTCACACTGGCACAGGGCAGCAAAGAGACCCAGGAGGCTCCTCTTAAAGGCATGTCATGAGTTTGTGCCCAGAAACAGCATCATTAAAGACCTCACCACCTCAGCCTCTCTTCCTAGAGTGGGAATGTACTGCTTTGTTTAGGAATAGATTTTTTAATGGCCATTAAAAATCTGCTCCTGTGCTGTTGGAGCACAAAGATGTGCCTTGGAGGGATCCAGGGGGGCCTCCATCCTCTGCCCAGGAGTTCTGGCCCTCACATTTTCAAGCTGTGGAGACTCCCACACAGACAAGAGGGAACAGAAGGTGAGGACCAGTGCAGGCCTCCAAGGTTCCCAGCTGCAGTGAAGGTGCTGTACCAGTGCTGCCTTCCCAGCACATCTCATCCTACCTGATGGCTGAAATTCTGTGGCTTGGATTTCTGCTCTGGGCCTGTCTGGCTGGGCACCATCAGGAGAGTGGAAGGGAGGCTAGAGGGCAGTAGATGTCATTAGAGTCACAGGTCAAACCATATCTTGGACCCAAAGCTGATCATAACACCTAATGCTTTATAAACTTACATTTTTTTATATTGTTACTTGACCAGGTCAACTCTATATGTTGAGTTCAGATCTTCTTGTTAAGTCTTCCCTGTAAGGTCATCCCAATTGCTGTACTGACAATACAGCTCAGTAGCATGGATTTACAAGGGATTATTTAAGAACAGCTGCAGTGAAGTGAAGGCATTGACCATATCAGCAATCATAAGCATTGAAAAAGTAAAGACATGGATTGTTTGGAAAAGTAAATACATCTTGGTGGCAAGGGGTACATGTGCTCTAAATAGCAGCAGGAGAGTCTATGGAATTTTCCTTCAAGATTGTGTGCAGGGAGAAGTTGGACCTTACCGTGTACCACTACCTCTGGTCCTGGAGACTACACCACACTCTACCCTAAACCCTACCACTTCGACAAGACCCCTGTAACACAAAAAACCCTCCTCCACCAAAGGAACCTTATCTACCATACCTGCTGTGGGTAGGGACTTGCAGGACTGGTACAAAGAAACCTTGTATAAGGGGAAAAACTGATTACTCAATTAGGGGTTGAAAGGGCAAACACATATATTTATATAATTGGGATAGAATGATAACTCAGTCCATAAATGGAGGTTTCCAGTCTCACTAGTTCCAAGGTAGCCTTCATTCTGGAGTAGGCATTAATAACACTTCTAGGATGTTGAAATTTGCTGAACATTTACATACAAGGTACACAGCCATCACTATCCCAGGATGATGTTGCCTTCTAGATGGTTTAGATTATTTAGATTGGACATTAGAAAGACATTTTTCACTATGATGGTGTGAGACACTAGAACAGATTGCTCAGAGAAGTTGTGGGTGCCCCACCACTAGAAATGTTCGAAGTCAGGTTGGACAGGGGCTTTGAGCAACCTGATGTAATGAAAAATGTTCCTGTACAGGGCAGGGGGCAGGGTATGAACTAGATGATCTTTAAATGTCCCTTCCAAACCAAACAATTTATGATAAAACATAAACATGGACAGCCAAGTCCCCTTCCTCCTCTTTGGATGGTAGAGACAGGTAGTGCAAGCGCACACTCACCATGTTCACAAGCACATATACACACATTCATGGATCCCTCAAGTACTGGTACGGTGTCTCTGCCCACCTGACACCTCTGCCTGAATTCTGGCCCCATTACCTGCCCCACAGGTCCTCTACTCACAGGCTGGTCCAGCTTGATGCTTGCTGCAAATACACATGCCCGCCCCCCCCCAGTGCTTCTGGGCATACCACCAGGGATCCCCCCACCTGCCTGATACTTCATCCTGATCCCAGTGCTCCCCTGCTCACCAGCTGGTCCAGCTTAAAGTTTGCTGGTGAATGCACATGCATACTCAGTGCCCATCAGGACCAGGGAAGATGCAGGCACTCATCCTACTCAGCCAGCGGCACCAGGCACAGGAGCTGTGACCCACGGTCCCACACCAGCTGCTGGCACTGAGCCCCTCACTTGCCGCATTCATGTCAGTCCCCCCCAGTAGCTCATTTGGGGGGACACACCATTCCTGTCCCAGTGGCTGGAAGACAAAGACTCCCACTTGCTCCAGCAGCTGAGGCTAAGACCCCCCCTGACTCCAGTAGCTGACAGGGGCACCCACACCCCAAATCTAACTCCAGTAGCTGGCACCAATTTTCACTGACTCACACTCAGGTCCCACCAGTAGCTGACACTTAGTCCTTGCAGTACACACACACACAGAGGATGGAGACTGACAATATGCAGAGAGATAGTTAAGATGTAATAAGAAGACATAAGATGATAGGACAGACTGCAGTTATCAGGAGCAGGGCTCAGGCAGACAAGTGAACTGACTGACCGTGTTTTACACACGACAGGCCCTGTACACCCCTTTTCTGTGTACCCTCCCCCTCAGCTGCCCTTCCCCTGTACGGCCCTTCACTGATAGCTGTGGTTCCATTAACTCCCTCATCCCTCCCAGCCTGGTGTCCCAGGTCTCTGAGTAGTTGCCAAGTCCTGGTTGGTCTTCCAAGAAGTGGCAGCTGTAATTGCTTGATGGATCTTGCGGTTTAACCACGTTTTTGCAAAACAAAATAATGAATTTATTCACTACTTCCCATCAGCACAAAGATGTCCAGCCCTCTCCAGGGCACGTTAGAGAAGCATGTTGAGTTCCTGGAGAGGGTTTGGAGGATTTCACCACCTTGTAGGTTCCTTGTAGGCACTTCCTTGCTTACAGCCACAGCCAAGTTATTTCAGGGGCAGCTAGATGCAGACAGCGAAGCCACCTGTGGCTGAATGAGCTGCCCCTCATTGCAGTTGCCTTCACATTAGGTGTCCAGCCTCAGCTTGTCACCTGTGCTCCCCCCCACCAACAGCAACAAACAGGAGCTCCCCTTGGCAGAGCAGCCTCCTGTGTCCCAGAGCCACAGCATCCTGGTCAGCAAAGATGCCACACAGTCAGTCTACAGCCTCAGGGAGCTCCTGCAGGAGGAAAGGGAGAGTCTAGAAGAAGGAGCAATGAGACTGAAGGAAAAGATAAGAGAGAACATCTAACACTTGACTTGGAAGTATGGATCTTTGCAGAAATCCTGCTAGAACTAGCACTTTATAAATGATGGAGCAGGTGTCTATAGATTATATATTCTGCATCATACTTGTTCCTGAAAAAGGATGATTTGGAACAATTCACAACAATTCAAATGAGCAGTCAGTTGAAAGACCATCCCAAGGGAATACAAGATGAGGTGCAGCCTGTGTGGTTGACATACCCTCCATCAGCAATCACCCCCAGCACATCTCTGGGGACCCTGGCAGAGCTGATGATGATGATGATGGCTGGACCCTGTGCCCATCACAGGGAGCCCAGCCACAGGACTTGCCCCAGCAGCAGGACAGGGAGGGCATGGGGAGGCAGGCAACAGGCTCACATGGGTGGGCTCCATGGTGGTACCAGGGGAATAGAACTCCCAGAGAGTCAGGGGAAAGCAGGGAATAGGGGTGCCCTGGCACACAGCACCCATGGGGGAGCTGGGTGGGGATGTGAGGTGGCCCCATTGTAGAGGAGCATCAAGGGAAGGGGCCAGGGGCAGGAGGGAAATTCAGTATTCCCCTTTCCCAAGGGATAAGAAAGGCAGCGAGGGGATCAAGGCTGTCTGGGACTGATGGCAAGGTATGAGGGCTCCTGATTCCTCCTGTCCCCAAGCATGTGGGAGCTGGGGCCATGTCCTCGGGGAGCTGATGGTCAAGCAGGGAGGTGTGTGTTATCAGGGTCCTGGGACAGCTGGGGAAAGGGTGACCCATCCAGCACAACTGATGGTCATGTGTACCCATGGTTGGGAACTGTCAGAAGTCTATCTGCACGGCTGCTTGGCAGAGGCCTCGGAGATCCGTGCAGCAGGAGTTCCCCTCCATCAGCCTCAGGGATGCTGCAGTCCAGCCTGGCATGATCCAGCTTCACACCAGTGGGAAAAAAAGGAAGGATATCCCGCCTGAGTCCCAGTCCGGTGGCACATGGCAGCTCAGGGCACCTCCCCTGGATCCAACCCCACTGCCATGCACCCTCAGAGCCCTCCATCCTGCCAGCATCTAAATGCAAAGGTGCTAATTAACACAAAAAACCTCATTAATAACAACCTAGCCCCGCACCTCAAAGGGAGGCACCCCTGTGTCTCCAGCATTCCAAGCGCAGCTGTGGCCTCCCCATATCCTGCATCAGCAGGTTCTTACTCCTCTATGGTCTTTGGGTCCTCACGTGGCCGCTCCCCTCCCAGCAGCTCAGCTATCACAGCTGCAGCTCCCTGACACCACAATGGTCTCCAGTCCTAGAGCCAGGCAGGAGTCACCGGATCCCAGCCCCACCGGGACCATTCCAGTCCCCCTCACACACAACCAGATGAGGCTCACCCAGGCCAGGGGGAGGGGTGGGCAGCAGAGAGGGGGCCCCAAACAGACATCCCTGCCAGAGAAGATCCCAAGACCAGAGGAGGGAGAGCCTAATGCAGGAAAGAGGGAAAGAGAGAGAAGGGGCAGGAGGGAGGCTCCCAAAACCAAAGCAGAAGGAGAGAGGAGCCAGCAAGAGAGAAGCCTGAAGGCTGGAGCAGGAGAGAGGAAGAATCAAAGGCAGGGAGACCAGCAGACCCCTCCAGCCAAACCAGCCAGGAGAGGCTCCCTAGCTGCTGGCTCACATCTTAGTGGGCTCAGTCCTGGCAGTTTGCATTCTCTCCCCATGTCTCCAGACTCTTCTTCACCCACCCCAGCGAATCATCCATGTGAACTCCAGAGTCACGCTCCCTTTATGCCCTGGCTCTGGGATCCTCTTCAGAGACTGGGACCAGTCTGGGGCACCCCATTACCAAGCAGACACTGACAGACTGGAGCAGGGACGAAGGTCAGGATGCAGGGAGGGGATCCTTCCCAGCGAAGGCTCCATGCACTTGGAAAGGGCTGTGGCCTGGGACATGCAGCCTTTGATATGGAGACAAACAGGGATCCCGCAGTCCTGGAAGAGGACAGGGAGGCTGGATCTCCCGGACACCCTGCTCATCCCCAGATTTGTGTAGCTGTGCATCTTTCCTTCCCCAGTGGGCATCCCTTGGATCCAACCTTTTTGGGCCACAGCTGGCAGCTTTCCAGTCTCCATCCACTCCCAATGTATAGAGCACTCTGCCAAAGCACCCCACAGCTCCCCTCCACATCCACCCTGGGTTCCTGGTATCTCCTCCATGGGCACTCCGGTCCCCCTCTCCCAGCAGTGCAGCTCCTGGTGGAGTTGGTGGCCAAGGTGTCCCTCTTGTCCTCCCTGCCCACCAGATGTCTGCAGGCAGACCCAGGATGGGCTCAGACCCGCTTCCCTCCAGCACGTTGAAAAGAGCACAGCACATTCTTAACATCTTTGTTAGTTTGTTGGGTTTTTTTCCAACACAGTAAATCCTCTCTACAGCAACAGGTTAGTTAAATCTGGTTTACATATTGCCATCTTGTGAGTGCTACGGCCTTAATGCTGCCATGACAAAACCAGGTTACGCTCAGACAGGAAAATGCGTTAAATTCCGCTGTGACCAGGAAAAAAGGAAAACTGACAAAAATCAGAAGAACAAACTACCAAGGTAAACCAAACCAACCAAGGTGAGGAATCGAAGGTGAGCATGGCCAGACCACCTCCAAGGGAACCACACAGCACCGCTTGGATGAGAATGCAAGGGGGAATGAACCCAAAAAGGTCAGGGACTAGACAAACCCTTATATATATTATGTATAGGTATTTATATATATATCATCTGGAAGGACACGCTGAGAAAACGAGAGATCGCAGCGGTATCTACAGTAAAAAGGAGCTACGTAGCTTTCAGAGTCACACTGAGAAGGAAGCACACGGCAGAACAAAGTTGGGGACAAATAGGGACACCGGTGTTTCAGGGTTGCCATTCAATATGGGACGGGCTGGGCAGGGCATGGGTTTCAGGGCCAAAAGCCCTTAAACACCCACTGGGAGCCCCAGGACCCCCCATGCCTCTCTCTGGGGAACAGGGACAGGATCAGGGAGGGGGGGGGGAGTGCTTTTGGGTGGCTGGGTGGGACCTGCTCCCAGTGGGCTGGTTCTGCTCGCCCAGTGGTGGCACCCAGGGGGTCCCCTACAAGTCCCTGTTCAGGTCCCCCGCGGATCACCCGCAAAGACCTGAGCACCCACTGCCAGAACCAGGGGCTCCCTCACCCCAGTGCAGGAGGAACTGGGCTCTGGTGCCTGCGGAGTGGGCCACGGGTGGCAGCAGAGGCTAGGTGGCCAATGGCAGGTTACGTGATGACATGGCTTGCCATGCCGAGCGCAAGAGGCTGGATCCACCCAGAACCAGCGGCCAGATGGGGCCCCGCAGCTCGGGGGGTGGGGGCAAGCCCTTAAGAGATGCCCCACTCAGTGTGCCAGTGAGAGGTGGGGTGGATTTGGGGAGCCGTGGTGGGTCTGGCCAGCTCTGCAGGCAAAGCCAGATCATGGGCAAAGCCAGACTGGGGTGCTCCCCACACTGCCAGCACTTTGCAGTGATGCACCCTGTGGGGCAGAGTGCTGAGGGCTCCCCAGCATTGCAGGGGGGGAGTGTCTCATCTTATTGCTAATGGTTCCACTGCGGTGACACCCACAGACTGTGGCAAAACTGGAGAGGGGATTTGCCATGTGACATCTGCAAACCTGGTGGCCTCTGAGCCTGAGCAGTCTCAGCCCAAGAGCTGGGATTACAACTACCAGTGTGGCAGGGAAGTGCAAGACAGGGCACGCAGCCCCCCTGTCCCCCCCAGTTTTTGGTGGCAGGTGGTGATTGTCCTTCTCAACAAGGGACCAAGGAAGTGCTGCCACAGGCGAGGGCATGGGCAGAGGCAGAGGGACTCCCATGCCAATCTCCTGCCTCAATGGCTTCTGGAGCAAAGCTGAGCCCTCTCCCCCTGCTCTGGGTCAGCACACAGAGCACATGACCAGGGCAAGGGGGCAGTTCGGGGTGCGATTTCTCACAATGCTCAGCAAGCTCTGGGGCAGGAGGTCCTGGGTGTGCTAGCTCTCCCCAGGGAGGGTCGGCAGGGACAAATGGGAGATACATCCCCAAGAAGGGCCCAGTGGCCTCCCAGTGAGTGCTGCTCCCTGTCCTGTCTTCCTTCTAGTTTGGCCAGCCATTGGTTGACCTTGGGGGACCAGCCTACCTCCTGCATCCTCTTCACATCCTGCTGTCCTTCCCCATCCCACCATCCTGTCCCCATCTCACCACCCTGCCCCTGCTCCCCCCATCCAGGCCCCATGCCCCTGCGATCCACCATCCCTGGCCAGGGCCAAGCCAATTCTGGGGAGGGTGAAGACCGATGCAGAACCATGTGTGACTGCTGGACGAAGCCAGGAACTGGAGCCAGGAGGCAGTGAAGCGAAGCTCCTCTCCTTTGGTACCAGACAAGGGGATGAGGCCAATGGCAAAGACGACAAATCGACCCCGAAGGAGCGAGGGCCCTGGTGGAGGATGTCCACGGGGCGGGTGGGTGCTGGCGGGATGCTGATGGATGGGAGATGGCTCTGGAGGAGACGTCGGCAGCAGGTGTGGACCTCAGCATGATACCTCCATGGTGTGGTTGATCTGCCCCATGACCTCAGTGCTCTCCGAGTGGGTGCAGGCACGTGGGCGGGTGCCATCCACCGAGCTGGCGCTGGTGAGGGAGGCCGTGCGGGAGCGTGCCAGGCGGGTCATGCTGGCAGATGGCACTGCACGGGCACAGAGAGACAGCCAGGGTGCTCAGCGCCCTTCGAGAGCCATCAGGACCTGAGCTGACATTGCCTCACACAAGCAAAGCGACCGGTTCCACTCCCCGTTGCGAACAACCCCAGGCACAAGCTTGCAGCATGCAGTGCTGTGACAACATGAGCAGCTCCAGGCTGGCGAGGGACACTGGGGCAGGGACAGGGCACGCTGCAGCAGGCTGCACACCGGGTACAACTCCCGGGCATGCAACCACTGGGCATGAGGCAGTGGGGACCCCTGGCCACCACGCTCTGGGGAAGGAGAGAGCTGAGATGGGAGGTGTGCAGGGAAGGTGACACCTTAACTCCAGCCAGAATGCCCAGCAGGCACAGCTCCTGGCCAGCTGCAGAAGGGGACAGCGAGCACACTGCCAAGACTGTGCCTGCACCAGGGGGACTTCTCTGAATGCCATTTCTCAGCCCCCGCCCCTGGCTCAGGATGGCCTCTCAGGCAAAGCAGAGTGAGGCAGAGGGCTCCTGGCTAGGAAGGGCCAGCCCCACACCCAGGCTGCTTCCAGAGGTGCCTAGGCAGCTCAAGGACACAGGCCAGGCAGGCACCATGCAGCAGCGGGCACGGGCCGAGCAGCACTGAGCAGTACCTGTGCCTCCACTCAGCCTCCGATCCTTCAGGTGGGCGACTGGCAGGGGTGGAGGGGGAGTAGGGCAGGGAGGGCAGAGAGAGAGGGTCAGCCCTGCTGGCTGCTCCAAGAGCCCCCACCCAGCCCCATGTGTGCATGCACATGGACCTGCACACACACAGACACAAGTGCATGTGCACAGGGACCTACAAACACACACACGTGTACATGGACCTTCACGCACGTGCACACACACAGGTATGCACACACACACGCATGCTCGTGGACCTATACACACATGTACACAGACTTATGCACGTGGACTCTGCACATCTGTGTGCACACACAGCGTCTGCTTGTGCATGCACACACACACACAAGTGTGTGTGCATGCACAGAGACCCTGTCCGCACACATACGTACACAGAGCCCTTGTACACATGCCTGTGTGCACACAGAGCCTGTACACCCCATGCCCCTACAAATGCTTGGACAGACACCTTGTACACCTGCGTATACAACACCACAGACACGCATGCAGCTCCCCATCATGGGGGTGCCAGTCTCCTCTCCTGTGGCGGGGTCACAACACGCACACACAGGCACACACACAAGTGCACACGCAGGCACACGCCAGCCCCGTTCCCAGCCCTGGCACTCACTGTAACCCATGCCTTGCAGGAAGTACTTGAAGGCTTCAGTCAGCTTGCCGGGCTGTGGGGAGACAGCAGGCTGAGCTGAGGCAGCACCGGGGCCAGGATATCCACTCAGCCCCAGGCTGCCTCCAGCAGCCCCTGCGCAAGATCCCTGTGCCCACCTCAGCTTATCCCCTGCTAGCCAGGGACAGCACCAGTGCATGTCCCAGGGCCCAGTATACTCAGTTAACTGGGGGGGCTCACCTGTGTGACCTGGGGCAGCCCACCGGAGTCAGCCATCTGTAGAGACAAAGTCCTGCTTAGTTTGGGAGGGTACAAAGCCCACCCTGTCCCCTGATACCCATTGCTGGGGCCACCCTGCTCTCCCTACCTGCCCCCAGCCCCATGGCCAGGACAGACCTGGAATGGGGAGATGGGGACACCCTGCATCCCTGGGGCAGAGGGCAACGGGGCACTTCATGGGCAGCAGGGACCTCCCAGCTGCCCCCTGCCACCCACCTACCTTCAGGAAGGTGGTGTTGGTGGGATCCAGCTTGGAGTTACACTCCACCTGCAGGCAAGAAGGATGATATTAGCACCCTAGAGTGCCCTAAGCCTGGCAGAAGTGGCCCATGGCACCTCAGCTGGCACATCCCACCCCAGCCCTGAGCCCACAGAATCACCATCCCTTGGACGGAACAGGAGGGCCTCTCCCCTGCCAGGCAGCATCTGAGCAAGGAGGGGGGGGGGGGGGGGGGGGGCTGGAAAGGGAGGGGAGCAAGGCTGGTGAGGTGTCAAATGTGCTCATGTGCATATGCATAGAGGTACACGTGCTGGAGAAGGGGGTGTGAGCGTGCAGCTATCCATTATGTACAGATGTGGCCACCTGCACAGTATCTGCAACTGAGTGTGCAAGTGTGGACAATCACGTGGCTGTGTACAAGCAAACACTCATGCTAGCCACTGTTCGTGTTCATGTGGCCAAGCGGGGAGCGTGCCTGTGTCCCATGCCACCCGAGTGCGCACACTGTCACCACATCTGGGCATATGAGGAAGGGGAGGTTTTCCAGGTGTTGCAACCACGCACAGATGCACGTGCACACGCGCCTACACAAGCAGGTAGGTTTGCACATGAGCAAGTTCCCGCAGACAGGAGCTCACACGTGTCTGAGCAGGCAGCGAACATGAGCGTGCCCACACGTGGGCACCATCTGCGTGACACCCTGCAGGCACTGCCCCATCACTCACCACCCCCTCTTCAGCAGGCGCGTTGTCTCCGACCACCAACATCACAGGGCAGCTGGAGGAGGAAGGAGCACAGTCAGGGCTGGGCCTGGGTGGGCTCCACTGCCCTGGGACTCCCCATGCCACGCCGACACAACTCTTACCGCAGCGTCTTGGCGTTGGGCACAGTCCCAGGCCGGTTGATGTCCAGATCCCTGCGGCTGATGGAGGAGAAAGAGGGCCAGCGTGAGCCCATGGGCAGGTGCTGCCACCAAAGCCACAGCACAAGAGCCGGGGCACAGCCAGCTCCGGGCAGCAGCACCCAGCTTTGCTGTCGCAGCACCCTGCGGATGGAGGACCCCACGGCCATCTCTGCCATGACCTCAGCAGAGCTGGTGCCACGGGATGCAGCACCCAGCGGAGCAGCAAGCCTCCCCACCCCCTGCACGAGGGGATGGCATCTCTGCCCCCTTCCCCAGGCCTGTGCCATCACCCAGAGCAGGAGGACTACCAGGGCGCGTGCATCCACGGCCGAGGGCTCTGGGACACGGCAAGACTCCGGCACAGGTACCACCACTCCCGCATCCCTAGCCAGCACCAGCAGCCAGCTTTGCACCACTGCCTGCCTGCACCGGAGGGTGATGCCAGCACCCAACAGTGGTTAGGGTTCCTACAGTGCACTCAGGGTCACCCAACATCACTGCAGCCCCTTGCCTTGGCACAGATAGGGGAGCAGCCTGCTGGCAAGGCCACCCGGGGTGCTCACCTGTTGTACATGTTGAGAAAGAGCTGGAGGTTGAACTGGTTCACCACGCTGCCAATCTGCTGCCGGTAACTCTGCACCAGCTCCGTGTTGTTCACCAGCTCTTCCTGTGCCGATAAGGGATGGACATCAGGGCTGGTGCTGCTGGGTGCCACGGAGACACCCCCGCTCCCCCAGACCTGTGCCCACCGTGCCAGCCAGTGGAGCAGAGCAGGAGGCTGCCAGGCAGTGAGGCTGGGCATGGCACAGGCAGCACACCCAGGCAGGACGTGGGCACAAGTTGCATGCTTGTCAAGGCTAAGCCCCGGATCAGGCAGGAGGGATGCCAGCAGGACCTGACTAACCCCATCTGCAGGTGAGGGGCAGGTCCAGCAGCACTGGGGCACCCGGCAGGCAGGGCAGGGTGCAGCCTGGGTGAGCCGGCTGCGATACTGGGGAGGGGTCCGGTGGCAGGGGGCCAGCAGGATGGGCAGCCCTTACCTGGCTGAACAGATGGGACAGGACAGTGTCCGGCAGCGTGCTGGTAAGGCCGGAGAGCTGTGGAGGGAGCACAGGGAGTTACGGCACTGCCACAGCCAGCTCCAGCCCCAAGGAGCAGCCAGGGCAGGGAGAGGGGGTCAGGGCCCGGCTCACCTTGGCAGCTGCCCAGTCAATCCAGCCTTTGCCATTGGGGTCGATGTTCATGAGGACCAGTCCTTCGACCAGGTCGGGGAAGATGAGCTGCAGTGAGCAAGAGAGGCAACGCTCAGCGGAAAGGGGAGACGCACCCAGGGTAGTCCCCCACCAGCACCACTGCTCACGGCACAGGCATTGCATGGGGCTGACGCGGCCCTGTCCCAGCCGCAACGGGAGACCTGTGGCAAGATCACCCAGCCACCACAGCCATGGCACTGCCACTGCCATCCCAGCCTCCCCATCCCTCCAGGAGCTTTCAGTGGCAGTCTGCCCAGCTGTGTCAGCTCCTGCTCCTCTCCACACCCCAGGCTGACAGCAGGTACAGGCAACTCAAGGACAGCCCATTCCAGCCTCAGGCTCACCGCAAACTTGGCCAGCACGTAGGCTCCTGCCCCAACACCGATCCCAATCACGTACTTGAACCTGGAAAGCGGAGAGGTGCGTATGGGGGGACGGCAGGCTCCAGCGTGAGTTCCCTGGCGTGCCCTTCCACCCATAGCATGGGGCACAAGAAGACATGCAGGGTGACAGCTTACTGGGACAATTTCCCCAGCCCCAAACTCGTGTCTCCTGACCATCTCCCTGACCAGCACCCTCAGCTGGCAGCTGTGGAGAAGAGGCTGACTCACCCGAAATGCTGCACCACACTGGGTAACATGGCAGCCAGCTGGTCCATGGATGGGTACTGGTACCTGCAGCACAGGGAGGCACAGGATGGTGGTTATGGGACCTGCACAGAGCAGGAAGGCTGGGACAGGGCAGCTAGGCTGCCCAAAGGGGCCAGGGAAATGCCACCACCCACAAATCACCCCATTGCCCACTGTGGGCCAGTCAGGCCACGGGCTTTGACATGGTCCAGAGAGACCTGCAGGCAGGGCACACCTGCCCAGGCAGCAACAACCCAGTGGGCAGGGAGGTGACATCCCGCAGGCATAGCGAGCCCCCAGAGATGGCACTTACCCCTGAGGGAACTGCGAGGCTCCTGCCTGCTGGCCTGGCGCGTCCACATGGCACACCACAAAGTGCTTCGTGATCTCCTGCATATCCTCATAGTTGAAGAAGGTGTTGAAGCAAAGCTTGTCTGTCAAAGGGCAGGCAGGGATCAGAGGCTACATGCCCCAGCACAGGGGCCTGGCAGGCCAGGGGAGCATGGAGAGAGGTCGCCTGCCCTCCCACTGCCCTTCAACTGGGAGGTGACATGACACCAAAGCCCTCCCATCCCCTTCCCTTCAGGCAACTCACCCCACAGCAGAGACCACAGCCACTGTCAGCATGGGCTGCATCCCTACTGGTGTTGGGAAGCATGGGGATGGGCAGATGTAGCCAGAAGGATGAGGGGTTTGGGGTGAGACTCATCTACTTGGAGGCATGGGACTCAGGGAAGCAAAGCCCAGAGCTGTAGGACCACCTAGCGGGCAGTGGGATTAGCAGCCTGGGATATTATCAGCCCCATCCAAACTCTCCAGAAAGGGCTCAAGTAAACATGGGATTTGAGAAATGACTGCAAATCTCCCTGATTGTAAACAGTCAAAGAAATAGCCCAGTGCTGCTGTGGACAGGCCACCACTGTTGCAGAGGGATAGAGCCGTTGCTGGGGCTTGGAGGGGTCCTGCCCCATGGCATCAGTGCTGGGACATCCTCCCAAAACACAGGGGTGAGGCAGGTTGTAAGGTCCATCACAGCCAACATGACACATCCCTGGAGACGAGAGCGCTGCTGTGGTGGTGAGCAGCTCACCCAGCATGACGGTGACTCAGCCCCAGCTGCCAGTGGAGGCGAGATGCTTCTCCCTGCTCACAGAGCATCACAGCTCAAACAGGGGACACAGCCCGGGGCAGGGGTCTGGGGTGCAGGTCCAAGGCTGCAGGCTAACAGAGTGCAGCATCTCCACATCCAGAACCCCGGCTCAGGGTCCCTCCTTCCCAGCTATTCCACGTCTCCTTCAGCCCCCACTGCAGCCTGCCGCCAGCCATGCCCGTGCTCTGAATACTAACGGGGCGGCAGCAGCAGGGACCAACCCGGCATCCCCCATGCCCGCCCTTGCCTGGTGTGGGCAGGCAGACAGCCAGCGCCGGGGTGGCCAAGCCCTCCTGGCTGTGCCTGGCCGTGCCTGGCCTGGGCTTTGGGTTCAGCTGAGAAGCCAACCCTCCTGGTTCTTTCAGATGCCTGAGAAGACCCAAAGCAGACCGGGGACCCTCCATGGCAGGAGGCAAAGAAGCTGAGCCAGAACCTTTGGCCAAGGCTCCAGCACATGGTGCGGCCCAAGGTTTGCTCCCACCTGCCCCTGCGCCCCACGGCCAAGGGACCAGCACTCACGGTTCAGGCCCACATCATGGTACGTCAGGATGGCCGGGCGATTCCCCTTGGGTGAGCCCCGGATGACCACGTGCAGCAGACCGTAGGGGGTCTCAATGTCATGTTCCTGGGGCAAGAGGAGAGATGGAGTGATGCCTGCCTGCCCCAAGAACACATCTCCTGCCCTGTCATCCCACCCCTCACCACTGCCTCCCCAGGGGCTGGGTCCCATGGGAACACAAGGGAAAGAGAAGCAGCCATCTGGGAAAACCCCCAGCTCTGGGCATCTTGGAGGTGGCAGAAGGCAGGACAAGTCACATAGACATGGTCCAGCCTCTACCAATGGGAGGGAAGGGGAAGGGGAAGGGGAAGGGGAAGGGGAAGGGAAGACTTGGGATAGGGTAATAGGATTTAGGATTGGACAGGTTTATCACAGGATCGGGTCAAGGGATAGAAGTTTGGGATGGGATGGGATGGGATGGGATGGGATGGGATGGGATGGGATGGGATGATCCAAGACGGCTTGGAAGAGGAGGATCACGGGACAGGACAGGTAGAGACAGGAAATCTTCAAGGACCTGAGGCTGAGGGAGTTTTGGCAACAGGGTGGGGATCACAGCATGGCCCAGTTGGCCTGGATTCACTGTGCTTGGGACAAACAGGTAGAGGTCAGACCCCAGACAGCACCTCAGGAAATGCTGCAGCCTGATCCCAAAATGACAGATGAAGTAACTTTAAAATCCCTTGCTCTGAAATGGCTGTGCCCTCATACAGAGACAAGGACTGTGCTATGACTCTGTTTCCCTGGCTGGGAGGGCTCTAGCCTTGTCTCCACGGCCATCATTCCCATCCAGCAAGGAAAACTGGGGCTGCAAGCCCAGGTGCTGCCCAGGGTTCCCCTCCAGATGCCCATGCCTGCCAGCCAGCCCCCTGGCAGTGACCTCAAAGCTGGGATCTGGTGGGTGCAGGAGCATCACAAGCTAAGCAGGGCTGGGCAGAGGATGCTGGCAGGGTGCCCGACTAACGCGGACTTCATGCTAGTACTGGCAGCCCCATGGATGGGCTGGTGGGAGGGGAGCGGGTGCGTGAATGCTCCCATGGGTCACACACCGAGAAGGACTCTGAAGGGCACACGCCCCAGGTGGGAGGAACCGCCTAAGGACAGAGTCTCCTCACTGCGGTGCCTCCTCTCACCAAGATCTGCTGCTCCTGAGGGGACACGGCACCCGAGGGCAGCTCAAGGGCTCTGTAGAGACAACACTCGGCTACCCAAGGGCACCCCGACCCCATCCCTCATCCACAGCTGTCCCTCCACCCCCCCAGGCTGTATCAAGCAGCAGGCAATGAACATCCCCCCGCAATGCCAGATGGGGAAACTGAGGCAGAAAAAGGGCCTGGCCCAAGGTCACAGAGCAGGAGATGTCCATGTGGTCTGATGCTGGGCACAGCACTGGCTTCTTGCCCATCTCCATGCCCACAGTCCCCATCACAGCCCCAGCAGCTCAGCCTGCAATCCCACTCCAAAATCACACATCCAAGGTGGCGGCTCCTTCCCTAGCACTGCTACCCCCAGCCCCCCCCCTGCCAAGCCAGGCACATCTCTGCCTATGGTGCAGCCTCTGCAGAATCACTGGGTACCACAACCCTGCCCTTTGTTGCAGGGATGCTTGCTGTGGGGAGAGGCTAGGGATGCAGGGGATGCAGGCAGAGAGGGGGGCACTGACAACCCATGGCCCTGGCAAGGAGAGGTGCAGGGGTCACAGCACCCATAGGTGTCTGAGAGAGCCCAGTCCTCTCCAGGTCACCCACTCGCCGCTGCAGTGCTCCCACCTCACTCCCTCCCCTCCACACGAGCCTGTTGCCATCGAGTGTTGCCTTCACCGCAGAAGCCAGAAACCATCCACGGGATTGCTTCAAAACGGTAAGAGACCCTCTCCCTCTGCAACTCTGAGGGTGGGGAAGGGGCAGCGTGCGCCCACCCAAGCAGCACTCAGCCCCAGCGCAGCCAGCAGCTGCGCTCGCTCACCCACAGCCTCGGCGCAGCATCTCCGCCGGGCTCGGGGAGGACATGCTCAAGGACAATGCGTCCCTGAAACCTGCGGCGCGTCGGGGATGCAGCAGTGGGGCTGGGGGAAGGAAGGGCTCCCCAGCAGCAGGTCCCCCCCCGCACCCACGCCTGCCTGGCCCACACGGAGCCCTGCTGGGTACAGAGGTCCAGCCTCGGCGAGCAGAGGAGGGACTGGGGCAAAACTCCTTGGGAAGGGAGGGCAGCAAGCACGGGAACGGTGGTACCTACCCCATCCCAACACTCAGGCATGGCGAGGAACCGGGCGGACGAGGATGAGCAGATGGGCTGGGTGGGCCGAGGACAGGGTCCCGGTGTGGGGCACAGCAGTGTGGCGGGCTGGGGTGAAGCAGAGCTCTGCGCTGGCTCAGCCCCTCGCCTCGATTTATAGCGGAGCCCCAGCCCTGCGCTAAGCCCTCCCTCTCCCTTCCCCCTCGACGCAACGCGCAGCCCCGGCAGGTTTGGCCTCCATTGCGGGCAAGCACTGAGATGGAGCCAGCACTCAGCCATTGGCTGCTGAGGGAATTATTCATGCTCCAATTGGCCCCAAATACCCTTGTTTATTAAGAAAAAATGCCTGGTACCGTGCAGTACCTGCTCCATCTTCCCTCCTTCTGCAAACCCAGACAGGCAAGGGTGCCCAGACAGGGTCACACCCTTGCAGCACACAGAGCATCGCCACAGCAGGTCCCAGCAGCACTCACCCACACCTGTCACACACAGACACACGGGTCCGGCCCCATGCAAACATGCAGAATCATGCTCGAGCCTGCAGCTGCTCAGACCAAGGCCCTGCAGCAACACACACAAACCAGGAAGCACAATCTCCCCCCCCCAAACAGACACGGGTAAACACTAAACACACAGAAGGATACGGCAGGTGTACTATGTGTATGCATGTGATCATGCACATACATGCACAGGAACACACACCAACACACAGCTGTCAGGCAAAACCATGTCCCCTCACACGTCTGTGCATGCAAACTTTGCGAAAATAAACACAATGACCTATGCTGAAGCACATGAACCCCACAAAATGCTTGTGCATACCCCCACAGGCCTGGCCTCCACGTGTCTGCGTGGTACATGCTCCTGTACATGTATGTGCACGACCACATGTGTGTAAGAAGCACACCTGCTGCATCCTTCTCCCATGTGCTTCGCATGGATGCCATGGCTGTCAGTCGTGCCCATGGATGCACAACGACCCACATACATGCAGAACCTTGTGCACACGTGCACGGAGGGGCACACACGTGTGCGCACATGGACACTGCCCAGATACCCGTGTTACCTGACCCAGCAGCACAGTCATCCCACCCGCTGCAGGACGCTGGCATGCAGGGGATGGGCAGGATTTAGCCCCAACCTGGACGTCGCCAGTGGCAGGTAACAAAGGCAGGTAACCCAGCGGTGCCAAGGGGTTGGACCCTGCCCCTGGGCCAACACATGCTGAGTGCACACGCACGTGTGTGTGTGTGTGTATGCCCATGTGCACAGGCAGATGGTTTCTGCCCTGATTCCCACAAGGCTTTGTGAGAGGGCGAGCAGGCAGCTTGCACCCACAGATGGCCTCATGCTGCCACAGCCCCAAAACCCCCTGGCAGACTCTGGGTGCCACCCCTTGCACTCTGTCTGCCCCAGCCCAGCTCAGCACCACTGCCCAGCTCAGCACAACCCACTGCAGCACGAATCTGGGCAATTGTGGATGGAGAGAGTCCCATGGTCCCTCCAGAGCCTGCCCAAAGGGGCTGGAGAGCCACATGCCAGTGGCAGCCCAGGGCCGCATCCAGCGGGGACCCTCTAGCCTCCTGCCCACCACAAGAGTGCTCCATGCCAGCTGGAGCCTGACATCACCTCTGTATTGTCCTCACATGGGCAGCTTGCCACGGCTTGCTTCCACCATGCCCTGGCATGCACCACAGCCACAGGCAGAGGGGGTCCAGCCGCCAGCACCAGCACATGCACAGGCTTACCTGCATGACAAAGCCTGTGGCCTCGTCCTAGAGGCTTGTTCTTGGGGAAGCTCTGATGTCTAATAACAGGGCTGGGCCACTTTCCCCGGGAAAAGCCCTTTCCCTGACCTGGACAAATGATCACCCAAAGCTGGTGGGGAGCCACTGAAAAGCAGTGTCCTGCAATCAAGTCAGGGCTGGGCAGCCAAGGGGTCTGGACATGGGAGAAAGGACAGACAGACAGGCAGAGGGAAGGCATCCACCTTGCCTCCACCAAAGCGGCTGTCCTGCAGGGAGAGATGCATCTGCTAACGAAGGACCACATGTGAGGGGGAAGCTCAGCTCCTGGGTGGTTCCTGGCACAAGTATGCCATTTGTGGGTCTGGGTGCCATTTTTGCTTTCCTCAGCCCTGCTGTCTGTGGAGCCAAAGAGCACAAGCCTCTGGGAAAAAGCTAGAGATGCAGAGGGGGATAAGCAGGCCAAAAAAGACAGAAGGTGGCAAAACAGAAGGGAGAAGGGGTGGAAAAGCTGAGATGGAAGTTAAGGCATAAATGCAGAAGGGTGGCAGGGAGATGGGAGGTCTCCCATCATAAGGCATCACCACCCCGTTGGCTACTAGCCCATCCTCCTGGCAGGTGGCCCAGACCTCCAGCAGTGCCAGGGTACCCAGGTCCTAGGGCAGAGCCACCTGACCCCTGTACTCCTGCACCCTGGCTTACACCAGCAGTCCCAAGGGCTTTACTTCAGCTGGCAGCAGCAGTGAGGATCTCCGCTCCGCCCCCCACTGCCCCAGCCAGGCCAGAGCATCTTGGCAAGAAAGCAGTGACTGGCTCTGGGGAGGAGCAGAGGGTGAGGAGAAGAGTTAAGCTGGGGGTCAGTACTGAATTACCCCAAGGAGCTGAGCCTAGAAAATGGATGAAGATCTCGAGGAAGGGCAGGCAGCCCCCAGCCTTTGAAGGGAACTGACCTGCAAGTTGGGGAAAAAAGGGGATTGCTCTCGTACAGCCTGGGAAGCTCATCCCATACCCACCCTGATACTCCTGGAGGGGAACCAAGAGGGCACAGGGCCTGGCTGGCTTGGGAAAAGCCACCTTGATCCTTGCCCAGTTCATTTTTTTAGGCACTGAGGCCATGCAGGCACATCACTGTGGCATTTGCTGTCTGGACCCCTTCTACCTGGACACCATTAGGGACATGGTTCAGCGCCACTGTGATTGTCTTAGGAGAGTCACTGCTCTTTAACATCCCCTGCAGGTCAACCAAGCCCTGCCCTAGCACAGCTGAGCAAGAGCCATACTGGTGCCTGTGGCACTACCAGCTCTGGGCAGCCTGACACTGCCACCTCCCTCTTCCTCCTCACCTCCCTCTCCTTCCTCACCCTCACTTTGGTGACACCGGGGCGTGTGGCTTCCCCTCCAGCAGTCAATAGGGACCCTGAGCAAGCAGAGCATGGAGCGGCCCAGACCCACACACTGTCGCCCCCAGCCCCAGCATCCTGCCAGCTTTGGAGATGCTGGGAAGGGTGGCATTTCGTTTCTACCACTGTCAAGAGGCCTCTAAGAGGGCCACCAGAAATCTCCTACTCTGTGAACCACCAGAGCCGCCACTCAGCATCCTGACAAAAGTCCTTGCTCCTCATGCGGCTGCACCCTGCCACTTGCACAGGTGATGGAGGCTGAGTGGGCCAGCCCCAGAAGCCTGGGCACCACTGTGGGTCTGCCAAAACAGGGACCTGGGCTCCCCTGCCCCTCCCCCAGGATGAATGAAATCCAGATTTATTTTATCCTTGCAGGTGCTGCTGTTTCAGTGCCGGCCCCTGTTTCAGCCAGCACCAACCATGCCCACCCTCTTGGTGGTCCCAGCTGCTGGCAAAGCACAACATAGAACCTGAATACAGATTGTTTGGTTGATACTAGGTCACTGGTGTCCCCTGAGAGGGGAGATGCTCTTGGAGAGGGACGGGCAGTGAGCTGGGGTCCGGCAGCCTCACTACCCTCCCTCCCCATCTACCAGCACCCCAGTCTCTGCAGGGATACTGGTGCAGAATGAGCTGGGCCAGAGGTGCGAGAGCAGTGAAGACCAACTTGGGAGCCAGACACATGCTGAGACCCTGCAAGCCCCAAGGCCACGTCACGTGGCTTCTCCAAAGAGGCAAAACAGAGGTACAAGGTGGGCCGGTGCCAGCCAGGGGAGCGGGAACCCTGCTCTCCGGGAGAGGTGGGTGGAACAGGGGCAATGCCCCAGCTCTCCAAAAAAGAAAGAGGCTTTCAAACATCCTTATGTAAGCAGGGAGCTGGCATCGCCCAGGAAACCATTGCCATGGCAATGGTTGAGTGGCTGGAAAAGCAGCTCGGCCCTCCTGAGAAGCAATCTCCTGTTTTAAAGAGGTTTTGTCCCGGGTCTGTCACCAAGTGCCCGCCAGCCACATCCAAGTGCCAACACAGAGCAAGCCTGGCAGCACCCCCCTGTCCCCTCCTGCCAGTGACCGCAATGGACGTGCAGTCCCACGCACAGACACCCACCAGGCACTGAGTCCCCACGGGAGGTGGGGGTCAGCAACACCCCTGGGCCCACTCAGAGCCCCACAGCCTTCCCCAGCCACAGGCTGCTGTCCCACGCAGGACCCAGTGGGGGGGGCACCCCCCATGGCTGCTCCTACCTTCCAGTCTGTGTCCACAACGGAGAGGAAGACATCTGAGTTCTCCTGGGGAGTGAAGGAGCCGTTAGGGACAGAGACATCCCCCCACCACAGCTCACTCCCATGACAAAGCCCCCTCACACCACGAGCACCCGCTCCCCGGGGCAGCACTGGCTGCAGGGGGACGCAATGCCCACACGTGTGTACACACACACACAGCTACAATACCTGCACGCGCTACCTGCACATGTGCACACATGTGTGTGTATTAGCCCGTACGTGCAACTCACACACACACATCAGCACACCAAGGCAGAGCCCGCACTCACCCGTGCGTGTGCAGCCATACAGCACACGTCTGCACACACGTGTGCACCGGACACCACCCACGGGCGCCCATGAACACCCAATACCAGCACACCCCCTGCCCCAAGCTCCCGCTTACACACCCACATCCTGGCACCCCACGTGCAGGAGACAGAGCCAGCGTGGCCACCAGACTCACCAGCTCAGCGTCCTGGCCCCGCAGCAGCGGCTTCTCCTCGGTGAAGCGCAGCTCGTGCAGCCCCGCCATGGTCATCTCCTGCAGCAGCAGCCCTGCCCGGCATGAGGGAGCTGTCAGAGCAGCTCCTGCCTTGGTCCCCTTTGTCCCAGCCCCCTGGGAGCCTCCTGGGTGTCCCTGCCCATGGGGACGGGACCTAAATCAGCTTCACACCACCCATCTACCATGGGGACCTGGTGCTTCAGCTTGTCTGGGGGCCACAGCAAGCCCCTTTGCTGGGAGCTGAAAGCAGGCACAGGGCTGGATTTGCTCAGCTTCCAGCTCCCACTCAGGTCCAGTTCTCCCAGTTAAGGACATACCCATTTCCAGTGCATGGCAAACCGGGAGACCAACCTGGTCGGTCCATGCTGGTAATCCCTGTAAGCACTCAGCCCAGGGCTAGAACACGCCAATTCCCATCTCAACTTCCAGCATCAGTCAGAGGGAGAAAATCCAAGGTTTTGGCTGGTTTTTAAGCTGCGGACAGCTATGGGTGCAGAGTCAGAACAAGGGGTGATGTTTCTCAGCCATGCCGGGAGGCAGAGGGATGCTCTGAGCAGCAGGAATGCAGAGAGACAGCTTGAAGTTTGTATTGCAATGATGAGATAAAACCAAATGTGAAGCATCTACGCCAAAACTCTTCCTGCCTGTGAAGCAGGTGCTGGCCAGCCAGCAGCTCAGCTCCAGGGCTTGCAGGGACAGACTTGGCTGTGGAGCAGAGGTATGGGACTGGATGCCGCTGACCACGGCACTGGTACTTTGTATCCGACAACACCAGCATCTCCAAAAACACCCCCAGGCCAGTTTCAAAAGCAAAGGGGAGCAAGGGGATGCCCATGCCCCTGGCAGCTGGCTGCATACGGAAGGTGACAGACATCAGGGACACGGGACAATCCAGGCTCCCCCATTGTATAGACTGGGCCGGTAACTGGCAAGTCCCAGTGCAAGGGGATTATGTGTGCTCAGGCAGGATCTGGACCTCAGGTGTTTGCCTTCGCTGCCTCCGTCTCCACCCCTTCCCCAAGGCCAAGCCTTTGGACAAGCTGTTGCTGCTCAGAACAGGCAGCACCAGTCCCACACCCCTTCCACTGCCTACCCACCCTCTGCAACCTCCTTGGCAATACCGGGGATGATACTGGGCTGTGCTAGCACCACAGCAGACACAGACCCTGCTTCATCTACAGCCTCAGCCAAGCCTGCTCCACGTTTGTCCACCTTCAAACCTGGGTCAGCCCAGGCTGACGATGTGGAAAGGCCAAGCAACTCAACGAGCATTGCAAGGCCACCAGGAATATGGGAGCTGGTCATCAACTCTCCTCCAAAGACAGCTTTTGCCCATCTGACCAGGCTTTCCATTCAAAACGCAAGCAGGCTGTGCCACCTGGCTGCTTTCTGCAGACACCACACTTTGCTTTGCTCCTTGGGAGCCATCCAACAAACCAGAACTGTTTGGAGGGAGAAACAGCACCACAAAACCTCCCAGGAGTCCCAGGGCATCCAGCACTGGGGGAATCCACATCACCCCCTGTACAAAGGGGCTGGGGGCTGCGCAAAACCCCAATGGGGACCGGTGCTGAGAGCCCCATGGAGAGACACACCGCTGGGGAACGTTGCTCCAGGCTGGGCTGCTGGGGAAATGGCTTTGTGCAAGGGGACAGCCCTCGCCCTGCAGCCCACCAGCGCAGCCAAGACTCTGCAGCCCACAGAGCCACCGACCAAGCAACCCCGCGATCCCTGGGACACAATCCCGAGGTTAAAAAATGGGACGAAAATCAGCCTCACCGGTACCTGGGTCTGGAAGAGAGCAGGAGTGTCCCACGCTGACCACACCAACCCGTGTGGCTGCACCCCCAGCAGCTGGGAACAGCACTCAGCGTATGGTGAATGCCTTTATTAATTAAAGCCTCCAGCTAATATGGGAGGGCGGGTGGCCAAGCAATGAGGAAAGGCCCCATGACCTTGCTTGCATGGTGTGGGGAAAGCTGGCTCACAAGGGACATGGCAGAGCCCTACATCAACCAGCATCCCCAGTGCAGGGTGGACAGTCACTTAAAGTGGTGCCGAGCACGGGAATGGAGGAGGGATCATTACATCAGGAAGTCCCATGGGTGCAACAGCCTGCGAGCAGGATCACAGCCAAGCGGCCAGCTTCCCAGGGGCGCTCAGCATCCCATGCCACCCCACAGGTACCCTGGTCCCTGCTCCTGATAGCGCAGCAGTGGGGCTGTGGGCAGCGTCACCCAGCCCAGCTGGGCCACCGTCACTGCGGAGGGCTGCTGGGGAAGCCATGTCTCCAGGTCTCCTAGCCAAAGCAACTTGGCTCCTACTGCACTCTGGGGCGATGTGGCTGGCAACGAGTCCTTTTCCCTCCAGCTCACCCCAATGCTCCCCAATGGCACCTACCCCCGGGGTGCTGCCCCAAGCGTGCCCATCTCAGCTCCCAGTCTGCCTCCCCAGTGCAGTGCCACCATTTCCTGGGCACAGCTGGGACATGCCTCCTCCCTAACCCCGCATGGGTCCCAAACCCAGCGGGACAGCAGTGCTCTGTTCTGGGACTCGTGCTCTGCCCCGCCAGGGCCCTGGCACTGCATGTATAGGTGGGGATGGAAACAGCCATGTCGGCTCTCCTTCCCCGGGGATCTGCAGCCCAGTGCTGCCGTACTGGAGGAGAAACACCTTGTGGTAAGGAAATACACTATTATCATCATCATCATCATTATTATTATTATTTTATGACGAGGCGGTGAGGAGGGTCTGGTGCTGGACAGCATGTCCGGTTGGAAGGCAGGGGTCCCTCAGACAATGCACCAACTTCACAGGAGTCTCCCCATTAAGCACCTGCTCCTGCCCCAGCGTGGATGTGGCGCCCACAGGATGCTGGCACAGATCCTCTGACCTAACAACAGTGCACAGCAGATGGGGAGGCAAATCCGGAGGAGTGAGGGCTGGCCCCTGCCAGGCGGCAAAGCCAAGGCGACCTCCAGCAAGGCAAGGAGAGGGTGTAAGGGAACCTGCACCCCGATCCAAGACACAGAAGGGTGCCCACAGCATCGCCCCCCGAGCAGGACTCCTGCTCAGCCACGATGGGGTGTGTGACCCAGGCCAAGCCACCTCCTGCCCCGCCAGTGCAGGACAAACACCCACAGCTTGCTCTGCCCCCATGGAGTGTGGGGGGGAGGAGGCAGGTCTGCACCCCAGCAGCCCCCACAAACCAGTCGAACGGTGTGGTCCAACCGGGGAGTGCAGGAGCGGGCAGCCCAGTGTGCGAGACCCACCAGACGGGGGGATGCGGTGCCAGGGATGCAGGGGCTGAGCATCCCGGGCTCGGGGGGCGGCAGTGCCAGCGGGGGGCTCTGCGAGGGGCGCGCTCTTTCGCAGCGGCTGTTGCTAAGAGCAACCTCCTCCCCTGCCCCAGCCCCGTCCTCGCAGCACCCAGGCAGCGGGGAGACTCCCATGGGAGGCTGGGCCAGCTGGGGACGTGCGGGGATTCCCCAGCAATCCCACAGGCACCCCCCCACACAGGCACCCCCTCACCCCGGCTGCCTGCTGGGCGGGCCCCGTGCCAGGAGGCTGCCGGCTCAGTGCCCCCCCCCCCGCTGGCCTCCGCCCGCTGCAGCCCGGGCACCCCGGCCGGGATCGCCTCCCGCACCCCGAAAAGCCTCGCTCCCCCCCAGCCCATACCTGGGGGAGAAGAGGGGCGCGGCGGGGGCGGCCGGGGCCGGCAGCCCCATCTCCTAGGCGGGGGCTGGAGGTTCTTTTCCCCCCCCCGCCCCGACCCCAGCGGGCGGCTCCTCCCGCCTCGCCCCCCCAGCACGCCCGGGCCGGGCCGGGCCGTACCTGTGAGCAGCTCGATCTTGTGCCGAAGCACCTTCATGCCGGGGCGGCGGGTCCCGGCGCCGCCGGCGGGCGGGGCGGGGCGGGCGGAGGGGGCGGTGGCGGCCCCGGCGCGGGGAGCGAGCGGAGCCGGAGCGGCAGCGGGAACCGGAGCCGGTGCCGGGGCGAGGAGCGCAGGGCGGCGCAGGGGCGGTTCCTCCCCTCGCCGGGGCCGGAGGGGAGGGGATGGGGCCGGGAACGGGGCCGGCGCCGGGGGGTGCCCGGAGGACAATGGGCCCGGGCCGGGGCTGGGGGAGGGGGCGATTACACGGGAGATGGAGCGATGGCGGGGGGGTTACACGGGAGATGGAGCGATGGCGAGGGGGTTACACGGGAGATGGAGGGATGGCGGGGGGGTTACACGGGAGATGGAGCGATGGCGGGGGGGTTACACGGGAGATGGAGCGATGGCGAGGGGGTTACACGGGAGATGGAGGGATGGCGGGGGGGTTACACGGGAGATGGAGCGATGGCGGGGGGGTTACACGGGAGATGGAGCGATGGCGAGGGGGTTACACGGGAGATGGAGGGATGGCGGGGGGGTTACACGGGAGATGGAGGGATGGCGAGGGGGTTACACGGGAGATGGAGCGATGGCGGGGGGGTTACACGGGAGATGGAGGGATGGCGAGGGGGTTACACGGGAGATGGAGGGATGGCGGGGGGGTTACACGGGAGATGGAGCGATGGCGGGGGGGTTACACGGGAGATAGGGTGCTGCCAGCGGGGGTACATGGGAGATAGGGAGCCCCATGTATGGGGCCATGCCCAAGGGGTCTGGGGGTCCCCAAGAGCAGGGGATGGCAATGATCAAGCTTCCCTGGGGAGGATCCTGGACAAGGGGCGACCTGTGCAACACGGATACCTGGAACAGAGCCATTATGGCCATTAGGGAGCCCTGGGGAGTGGGGCCATAAGGGCCAAAGGGCCTGGGAGTATGGAGGAACAAGAATAAGGATGACAAGTGACCTGGGGTGTCCTCTGGAATATGGGGGTGCAGGACCCTCTGAGCATAGGATGGTCATGGTCAAGGGGCCCAGGTAGTCCCAGGATAAGGGGGATCTGTGCAATGAGTGTCCCCATATCAGGGCCATAATGGTCTGGGGTGCGAGGGAGTGAGGATGGTGATAGCCATGGTGTCTGAAGAACCACCCCGCAGTGGAGGCCATGGCTGGGGCGGTGATGTCTCCCCACCTATTGATGCTGGGGGTATAGGGCAGCATCTGTTTGGGGCAGAGCCAGAGGTTGTGGGGTGGCTGTTTCTGTCAGGCAAAACCAGGGGCTGTGACCACAGCCATGGGGGTGGGGGTGGTTGGAGAGGGCCAGTCACAGCGGGGAAGATGCAGGACCCTCATTTTCTGCACGAGGTGCTGGTGGTGCCTCCCTCTGCCCTGGCTGTGATCCTGCATCATCATGGGCCACCAGCTCTGCAGGGCAGCCAGTCTGTGGAGGTTTGCCCACCACCCTTGTAATAGTGACCGGGTTTCTAAAGGAGCTACGGGCTCCCGAGGAGGCAGGGTATGAAGCAAGGCTGTGTCCTGAATTGGGACAGCTGGTCCAGTGAGGACAGAGGGCCCCAGCCCGTCCCTAGAGCAAGCGCTGATTCCCCTTTGCCTCCAAGCTGGACAAGCCCATCCTGCCGCTGTTCCTTCTGCTGTGCTGCTTTGGTATTGCTTTAATTCAGCTTTTCCACAGTTCGGGATGTAACAGGCTCCCACTCCCAAGTTGCCTGAGGCAGCTGCACAGGACACGCCATTCAAAACTGGCCCTTACCAAAACATCCCCATGGGGAAAGTGCTGAGGGCACCATCACCTCCCCTCCTGTGGAGCCCAGCCCCACCTCATGCTCACCTGGGGGACTCTGGCTGCTGCCCGGGGCAGGGCCATGGCCTGGCCTTATGTCCAGGCTATCACTCACTCCTCTGTGCTCTGCTGGGCATTTTTGCCAGGAGAGGCCAGGCAAAACATTTCATACCACCATTGCAAAGACAGCGTGTGTGAGTCAGGGCCTGATGCTGCTTCATCATGCCCTTCAGTGCTATTCACTTGTCAGCATGGGAAAGCCAAGGATTCTTGTAGGATGTGTGAGGCTCCGGTTCTCCTACACCAAGAGGGGTCCATGCAAGATGCTGCAAGAGGGCTGGGATTCAGGTGCTGGGATCTCAGAGACAACCTCTGCCCTGGAGGTTCTGGGGACCAGCTGGCAGCAGACCTAGGCTGGCCCTGGAAAGGGATTTCCCGGCAGTCCCTGTGACCACCAGCCTTGGGCTCTAGGAGCAGTGCTGGCACCTCAAGGAGGTTGAACCAGAGTCTTGTTAGTACCACACTCATCCAGAGATCCAAGTTTGTCCCCAACCTAAATTCCGAGGATGACAGCAGGTACCCACAGGCTGCCCTCAGCACCTGGGTTGCACTGACCATCCTAGACCTCATCGCCCTCAGCCAGCTGCTGGGGCCATCACACTCCTGTGCTTCACAGCCACAGGCATCCTACAAATGCCTGCTGAGGGGCTGGAGGAGTATCTGTTGATACAGACATTCATCTCCATCCCTGGTACATCTATTTTAACAGGTTGTCCCAGGTTTTTTGGATGGCAACCAGTTTTCAGCTGGCTCTAGCCTTTCCCACTGAGTCACCAGGAGCTCTGGCTCCAGACTGTGTTGCCTTCTCACCTCAAAGGGAGAAAACACCCAGGGACCCTTTAATCCCTCAATTAGGAGCCAGCCCACCACGCAGTACTTAAATGGGGTCAGATCTTCCCTGCCTTCAGGGCTGCTTCTCACCCTCTTCTGCAGGTCCAGCAGCCAAAGGATTTCCTCTGAACTGGTCAGGGATGAGACAGGGTCAGAATCAGATCTTCCTGACATTGGTCAGATGTAAAACTCCCTTTCCTTCAATTGCCAGGGATTTCTATTGGAATAAATGATTTTTCACACTGGGGATTTATCTTCTCCGCATGAAGTCCGACTTTATCAAACAACAGCTTTTAGATGGCTACCTTGCCAAAGGAGCGGGGCCATGTGGTTAAAATAATTGCACAATTAATCAGGCTTGGGAAGAGCACAAGCTCTCCATGCTCTAAACTAGAGATACTGGGGTGCCACCCCATGTGGGGGTTCAGAAATTGCCTGCACGTGAAGCCTTCTACATTCAACCTGAGTTGAATGATTAAAGGGAGTTTTACAGTACAGATTTTTTCACATTTTTCCATTGCACTTTTAATGCAGGTCAGTGTGGCATTTTCCACATGGCTATCCCTGTGCTTTAGCTCAGCCATGTGACATGAAACCAGTCAGACAGAGGTCTGGCTTCAGAGATGGCATCAGGAAGGTTGCAGCCCCAGACAGGGACTCCCCAGGACCTTGCTGGGGGTTTGGGGGTGCTGCTTGCAGACTTGTGGCATCTCCTGGCATTTAGTCACACATCCCCAGTGCTCTGCCCAGAGATGTCGGTGATGAGGTTGAAGATGGGCCGCAGCTGTCTGAGGGCTACCTTGTCCCTTGTTGCCGAAGAGGGGATAGTGTTGGGGATATGTCGAGCACAGGGGATGTTCTCCTGTGCCAGGGCCCACCCAGAGAGAGGTATCCACCAAGCGCTGCCATAGCTGAACCCCCTGGTCTCTCCCAACTGGGCTTTGCTGTGGTCTCCTGGGGCTGGGGCCAGATTTCCACCTTCCTTGTGCTGCCACAAATCAAAGCAGTGGGGTGGGGATGGACACAGGTTCAGGCTGGCCATCAGGCCAACTCCCTGAATCTCAGTCCACCAAAGCAAGTGGTTCTAGAGGGACAAAGCGAGCTCTGAATACACCCTGCAGTGAGCCATCCCCTGCTGCCGCTCAGGGCTGGGGTCCCCACCTGTGCTGGCAGCCAGCCACTGGCCTCTCCGGGACCTACCTTGTGTGTGCCAAGCATCCACCCCAGCAGACAGGAGCCAGAAGCTGGAGGAAAAAGTTGGGTGCTGTGGGGTGAGTCAGGCATAAATGGTGTAGGAAAGGCTGCCAGAAGCACAGTGCCGCTCACCAGACCTAAGCCTCTGCCCTGCTGCTGCAGGCTGGCAGGCTGGAGCAGGATGTGCCACCCTACAGCCATTCACCCCCTCATCCCAGTCAGCCTCTGTCCTCCCCCGTGGTGAGCGGAGAGGGCCAAGCCAGGCAGCAGGCAGCAGGAGATGCCATTTTAACGCCTCCTGGCTGGGAGCCGGACCCCTCCACCCTGGCTGTCTGTTGTGTCTCCCAAGGACACACCCCAGTCAGCATCATTCTGCAGCCCCCTCCTTCCCCTGTGCATGGGTTTCCTCCTCCACCAGCACTGCAGAGTAATTTTCCACCGCACTGCCAATGCCAGCAGCAGCACAGGGAGCTGTCATCACCAATGCAAAGGTGGCCACCCTGAGTCATGGCCCGGTAGCCAGAGCACAGCAGACAGCCCGTGGTCCCAGGCCCTGGGACAGATCCGGCTGACCCCGTGCAGTGACAGGGTCTGCAGATCCTCCCCGAAACCCAGGGTTAAGTGCAGGGGTGGGGAAGGGGTTTTACACTGTCTCTGTGTGCTGAGCACCACTGCGTGCTGGAAGCGTCCATATCTCCATGCAGGATGTCTTCTTGTAGCATTTTTTGGTAGGAAAACTGAAACAGAGCAGCTGGGCCCAGGCAGGGGCTGCCAGGCCCACAAGCCTTATCCACCGGCAGCTCCACTCAACGTGGTGGGGCAGGTGGGTGTGAAACGGGGGCTGAGAGGGGGATGTTGCTGGGGCTTCAGAGCAAAACTCCAGCAAAAGCTCAGCTCCTAGCAGGGACTCCCTCCCTCTCCAGGAGTCACCTGTCTTGCACAAGACAAGCTTGAGAGCAAGAGGCTGCCCTTCTAGCCGGGATCCCTGGCACTGGAGCTGCCTCAGCAGTCACACCCACAAGTGGAGGAGCAGAGGGGCCAGAACTGCTGAACCCAGCCACGCTGCTGTGGCAGAGGGGAGGTGGCAGGACACGAGGCCCTGGGACTTTTCATTTCCCCCATCTCTGGAAGAAACCTGGAGAGATTTCATGAAAAAGAGGGTAAAGGCTATAAAACTTATAAGAAAAATGCCCCAGCACAGCCCTGTGCCTCCCCAAAGCTCCTGTCACAAGGACCCCAGTGCTGCCTCAACCTGGCAGAGGTGAGCTGGGACCCCCAACACCACTGCAGGTACCTCCGCAGGCCCTGGTCACCCTTCCCAGTGCAGCACCCAGTGCTGGCGGTGCCACGAGGACCCAGCCGGTGAGGCACAGCTGGTGACGGACGGAGCACGGGGCCGCAGAGAGGACCAGCAAGGGAAGCAGAGGTCTGAATCCAAGCTCTGAGGCAGGGCAGGGTTTGCTGCACGGCCAAGAGCTCCAGGGTGCATCCTGTGTGGCACACGGGGCTAATTTGGGGGCAGGAGGAAAAGCAGCCTGGGGCAGATGTGCTGGCTGCCCGTGTTGGCTGGGCAGGGGATTGGCACAGTCAGTGCACCTGTATTGAAGGGTTTCACAGGGATTACATACCACCTCGAGGCACATGCAGTCCAGTGACAATGTGCAACGGAGTCAGAGCTAAATTTAGCCTTCATTGTGCACAAGTGTGATTTTTTTATTGCTGCCCTTAAATAAAGACATTGGAGCTTGTGGTTGCTGGCTCTGCCTTGCTCAGCCCTGGATCTTTGATGGGTTGTTTCAGTCAAGCTGTTCCAAAGGGTGAGAAACAAGAATTAGTGGTTGGTGAGACACATCCCAAGGGCCTATTTCCAAAAATGCTCAGGAGCCATCTCTCAGAAAACAGCAGTGCACACAAAGCAGTGAGAAGTTGACCTTGGTGGCCATGGGGATGTGCTTGTGCTGAGACAGAGGTGTCTGCCAGTAAAAGCTGCTCCACAGGCTTGGGACTGCATGCTGTGGAGACATGGTCATATCAAGGGCTACCATACTGGCCTGGGCTCGAGGCAGCAGTGCTGGAGCACTGGTTGTTGGTGATGGGCTCCATCCATCCCGTTGCCTGCCCACCCTAGAGCAGGCATGATCTGCCCGAGCTTTCTATCCACAGGGCAGCAAAAGGCCCACAACTTGCTGGCTCCACAATAATCAGGGCCAGAATGACAGCAGGGCAATCAGACCTTGGACACCCCAAAAAAAAGAACCCTCAAACCCTGTCCCCAGATTGCTCCCAGGGCGGGTTGGTCTCCCCAGCACCATTGGGCTTCGTGCAGAACAAAGGGCAGCTGCGACGCGGCACTGCCCGTGCATGAGCTCATGGCTTGGGCTCCAGGTAGCAACAGGCAGGAGAGAGCCTAACACCACACGTTTGTTTCACTGACGCTGCCTGGGAAGATGCAATCCTTCAGGGAGCTCAGCCTCCTCTCTGTGCAGCCCCAAGCCCAGGACAGGGAGCATTGTCTCCATGCCCTGGCGCAGAGCAGGCGCGCTGTGCCCTGCCTGCTCCCCTACCTCAGCACAAAGCATGTACTGGGGCTGGCGAGCCGCCAGCCCCCCCCCAGTCCTGGCTGCCTCCTGCCCTCCCAACACAGGGCTACCAGTAATTTTCCATCCTGGCTGCAGCTCTGCCCTAACGAGATGTTCTCCTACGTCCCTCTAATAGGGCTGGGGCCCGTTCAAGTTTCTCTGCTCATTCAGACCCAGAGTGCCCCCTTTCACAGCTCCAGCTGCTCACCAGTTCTGCAGGATGGCTGCTCCTGCGAGCCTTGCCCCTCCCTGCACTCACAGCCCCTGTGCCTCGGGGAAATGGGAGGATTTTGTCAAAAAGCCAGAAACAAAAACAGCCCAGCAACCCGCCAAGAAAAATTCCCATGGCTCAGCTGTACTCTTGGTCCCTGGGGACTCTGCCATCAGCTGTTTACAAGGCTGCCTCTGCACAGGCACCTCTGCCTGCAATTGAAGGTCTGGGTCCATCAGCTGCATTGATCAGCCAAGCACGGCAGAGGCAAAGTTGATTTATGGAGCGAGGTATCTGGCCTGGAGCTCAGCGTGCGTGCAGCACTGTGCTGCCCTGAACTCCCTTCTCCTTGCAGTGAAGGTGCTCAATTCTGATCTCAGCTTAGGCATTGCACTTTGTGGGTGCCAGAGGGAGGTATCACTGATCCTATGTGAGCCAGCAGTGGAGAGACAGGCTCTCCTCCTCCTCCTCCTCCTCCTGCGCAGCCCAGCAGGGCCGTGACCTGGCATCACTCCAGCACCTGCCATCACGGCTCCAGAGCCAGGAGGAGGACGCAGGGGTCCCTCAGGAGCCAGCGCCCACTCATACTCCTGCTGCCACACAGAGGGGTCAGCACATGTCTTTCCAGAGCAGAGAAGCTGACATGCATTTAGCACGGAGTGTGGATGCAAACATCCCCCTGATTGCCCTGGGAATGGCTTGTCCCAGGAGAGGAGGAGAGGAGGCTGAAGGCAGCGATGCTCAGGGATCCCTCTGCCACACTCTGCTCCAGGGAGCTCACTGCGGCCAGGGAGAAGCTGAGCATCCAAGAGTCTCCACCTCAAGGTCTCAAACCACCTCCAGCAGCACCAGAACCTTGATCAAAATATGTGGAAACCACAGAAGGCTTCACTCATCTGCCTTGGGTTTTGCAGGCACCAAAGAAGGTACAACCTCCACCCCCACTACAGTGTGCCCCTTCCAACACCCCTCAGAGCTGCACCAGGGACAAACGGAGAAAAGCACTCAAAGAAAAGGTGCAAAATGAAGGATGTTAATGTGCTGTCAAGGTGTCTTAGCACCAGCAAACATGTTGCTTTGGACAAGAGGTGCCTTGAAACAAGTAAAGAGGCACTGGGAAAGACAGATGGCTGCAGATATGGGCCTGGCACATGAAGAGTTCTCCCACTACCAGAAGACACCTCTTCTGCAGGTCTGCACCTGCAGAGCCCACCTCCAGCCCCAACTGTGACTTGCTGGGCTGCCAACACCTTTGGGCGCACAGGCCAACCTCTTGCCCATCTCTCCTGAGCAGCCCCCTCCATCCCTCCCTGCCTCCTCCCAGCTGCCCAAGCAGGCAGCCACGCCGCTTCTGTAACAGCCCCTTTCCAGAGCCAAATCGGGCTTTAAATAAATACCTGTCAGCAGAGCAGAGCCAAGCTGTCCAGTGATTGCATGTGTGCAGATGCGTTTAGCAAGTTGATAGGTGTGAGACAGAGCAGAGACAGCAGGATCTCTCTCCTCAGAGGCCAGACACTGGCATGTTCTCAAAGGCAGCATTAAACAGCAATTTCAATTACACAGCACCCATTGCGATGGAGCAGTTTCTTACACTTACCTTCCCCTGGAGAGCAGGATAATGCCATTTCCAAGGGCTGGCTTCTCTGGCTGCAAGCTGCCACCATGCTTCAAGGGGAGGGTGATAGAGTGGGAAGACTCAGTTGTTCTCAGAGTTTTCACAGTTCCCCAATCACCACCAACGGCATTTGGGGCACAGGAGCCAGGCATGCGTGGGCTGCACCTCTGCTGGCCGGGTATGTGCAGCTCAGCCAGGAGGTGGGGCAGGGTGAGGGTTCCACTCCTGCCTGGGTACCAGGGAGCCTCATGAGCACATACCAAGGTTGCCTCGTGGTGAGACCAAGATGTACCAGCAGCTGAGGGCACGTGGGTCTCAAAACACAGACCACTTTCCCAGAGGCATGGAGTCCCTGGGGCTGGCAGGGCAGATTTTTTTAAAGCAGATTATATTTGGCTTCTAATGTTGGAAAGATAAGAAGCAATCTCAGGTGAGCCTAGCAACCCTCCCACTGAGACAGGAAGATGCTGCTGATCCTTGCACAATGATGAACCTGGGTTCTCCCCTCTGTGCTCAAACTACAGGGAGCCCTGGTGGGACAGGCACCCACCACCTCTCCCCGGAAGGTGGCAGATACCCATCGCCTGCAGTGGACACATCAGTAGGCTGTCCATGAAAATAAGCTGCTCTAGCTCAAACCTAAGCCTGGCCTGATACAGATGTCCCCGGCGGGGTCTCTCTGGGAGTCTTGCAGATGGCCACAGCAGCCCCGGGTGACTGTGGTGCTCCTTTGCTTGTGCAGGCAGAGATTGATCCAGGCGAGCCAAGCCTGCTCTGTTTGTGCTGCCCAAACTCCCAGAACCTCATCAGCACATCTGAGATGGAGCCAGAGTGGGGCCTTGGCTCAGGCTCCTGTGTGAGTGGCAAAGCCAAGGAAGGGCTGTCAAACAGGAGGGACAGCAAAGCCTTGGGCAAAACCAGCTGGGGAGTCAATTCCCTGTGCTTGGGCAGGGGGTGAGGGCTGGCAGGAGTGGAGCCAGCTCTGGCCCCCAGGGCTGGGGGCTTGCTAGGGTCACAGTCAAGAGAAGAGAGGAGCCTGGAGCACAGGGAGTGCATCTAGGGTGTTCCAGGCATCAGCTTCCCTGTCTGGGTGCCTGGGACAGGAGGGGGATGCAGTGAAGCAGAGCAGCACCTGCAGGAAGGGCTACAGTACAGCCAGTCCTGGCCCGGGCAGGAGAAGTCATCTGGAGGGCTCTGAGCAGCCACCTTGCCCTTCCTCCTTGCTCATCCCAAAAGCCTTCACAGGAGCCAAACACCCAACTCCACTTGCCTGTATCCCATCAGCTCTGCCCCTGACCTTCACCTTGGCACGTAGCTGATCACTACCTCTACCTCTGGGGGGATCCATCTATCCTAATGATTTCATCCCGCTTCTCACTAATGCACTCTCTCACACTGCATTTGGGCTGAGAGAGGCAGCGGGCTGGCACCACCACATGCAGTCCCAGCTTAATTCTTAGCATCACCCCTTTGCAACACAACCCTCTCCACCACAGAGGCAGATCTTTAGCCCTTTCTCCCACCCCACAGCTCATGGCTCACTTCCTCTCCAGCTCTCCAGCTCCTTGGAAAAGTGCATTCAGTACGTTTGAGTGCCTCAGTCAGGATTTTAGAGCTTTTAACCAAAACCCACCTATGTGTCTTCTCGATCCCTCATTGCATCTTCACTCAGCAACTGCTCCTCTCCAGAGAGCATCTCCCTATGCCTGTCTGGAGATGGGGAGGCTCGAGGACACCCTGACCCACCAATGATGGGAAGCAGGAGCCAGTATTTCTAGAGTTCTTTTCTCAAGGCACCCAACTTTCAGCCAGGACAGAAGTGCAGGCACTTGGGTAATGGTGGGGAGTTGAACGTGCCCCCCTGCCCTGCACACAGCCACCCACCCGCTGGCAGGCCCAGCCCCTCCGGGTGGCCAGCCTGCTGACCCTCTGGCCCCTGCCATGCCTGCCCAAGCTGGGGGCACTGAATTTCAGCAGCTTCTGATTAAGAGCAGCCTGGACCCCCCCAGCACCAGGAGCACTGCTGGGGTGCATGCGTGGGAGCACCAACCCAGACATGCAGCACACACCTCCCTGCCTGCTCCCCCTCCCCTGCCCTCCATAGCCCTGTCCCTTAAAGCAGTGCGAGCCAAAACTAAGATGAAGCCACCAAACTGGTTTGGGGAGGGTCAGCCAGATACCAGGTGCTGTCCTGGCCAGTGCATCCTCCCAGCCTTAAATCTAACCCTTGTGTCAAACAGCCCTGCAAAGAGTGGTTTTCCCACTGGGTGCCAGATACCCATTCAAACCCACTTCTCTTCCAGGCTCTGTGTCCTCTGCAGCAGGGTGCTGAACATCCCTGGGGTAAAATCATTCTTGGTGGTGTTGCTGCTGGCTGTGTGACTGTACTGCCAGTTTACAGCTGGCCCTAGCAGAGTTTCTGGAGCCCCATCCCACAGCCTGGGGTGAACCAAACAAGGGGCTCTGGCCCAGCCTGGCACTGACCTTCGCTGTGAATCCAGTCACATGCACCACATCGATAACTAAACGCAAGATAACAAAGTGAGCTGTCGCAGCCAATTAACATGCTGGGCTTAATCAGGTTGTGGGCTTTCGGGGTGGAGGTGAGGGGCTGGCTCCAGGCCAGAGGGGCTGGGGAAAGGCAGGGTGAGGGGTCTGGTGGGGTCACAGCCACCCCTGTGCTGGCTCCCTTAGCCAAGAGCCAGGAGCAGGAGGCCAGTGTGGGCACTTCTCCAGCGGTGCACAGATGTGGCACCATCTCACTGGTGTGTGGACACACCAGACCCAGCCAGAGCCAGCAGGGAGGGACGAGCAGCCACAAGGTACCTGGTGTCCAGACACCCCACACAGGGCTTTTGCCCCGAGGCAGGCCCACTCATTAGGAGAGCAGCCAGCTACAACTGCCAAACCCAAAAGGGTTCCACTTAAAGCCAGGAGGGATCGCAGTGTCTGCCGTTGAGTGCCTCTCAATTAATTAGCATCCTGCTGATTCTACAATTGAGGCAATTGCTAAGGAGATTAAATCGGTCACTGCCACAAAGCAGATGCTGTTCCCAAGGCCTGATTCACAGTGATATTCCTCTCCCTGGGCCATCCTGACCTGCTGACTCAGCTGAAGGCCCAGGGTGCTGGGCACAGCCTGGTCAGCCAGGACTCAGGGTGTCTCCGGGGGGGAGGGTGGGATCGCTTCGCAGAGATGCTCAGGGGTTAAACGCCACTGCATGCACAGGGAGGGCTGCACCTGGAGGAGGCTGGTGTAAATCCAGAGCAGTGTTCATCAGGGGAGCAGCATGGCTGCAACAAGGCCTGGCCACCCAGGGATGCAATAATCTGTCCAGCCCGTTCTGCTTGCGTCAGCATGGGACGGACTCACACCCAGGCAGCTAAAGCACATTTGTGCACCTGAGAGCCCAAACTGAAAGCAAAAATCACAGCTCAGCCTCCAGGCAGAGCTTGGTAAACCCACCACGACTGCAATAAACCCTGCTGATGTGGTGCAAACTTGGGAGTAATCCTGCTGGTTTCACTGGAGCCCGCCCAGATTCACGGGGGCTGTACAAGAGTAGAGTCCAGCACAGGAAAACGGCTGCTCCTGGCTCGGCTCAGCTCCACTCCGCCAGCGCTCCTCAGGTCTCCAGCAGCACAGGCGAGGAGGGTCTCTGAAAGTTTCTGTAAAGGGTGTGAGTCCAACAGCTGTTCTGCTAATGATGACCAGGGCCTGTGCATGGCTCCCCCCACAAGCCCACGAGCCCCCCACTCTCTAACCCCAGCCACAGAGCTGCTCGCCAGCAGTGAAATTGGCCATTCAGCCACTCCTGGGCACAAAAAGCACTTAGGAAAGGGGCTGCAGGATCATTCAGCTCCCACTTCCCCAGGTGTCAATTAAACACCCAAACAAATTGCAAATCTTGTGAGGCAAAGGCATGAAACTCATCTTAAATCATTGCTGTGATGGGAGCCTGCTTGCCAAGATACACCCGCCCTGCAGACAGTCCCACAGCAAGAGAAACAGGCACATTTGAGGATTTTTTGATGATGCCTTGACTTCTGCATCCGTTTTACCGCTTCCTCTCAAGTGCGTCACTACCAAGCCCCCAGCTACAGGACTATGTTGTCATGTGGTCATCTCCTCACCCCCCTTTTGTTCTAATGCCTGAGAAAAAAAGCCACACTGCATCCTAAGCATTTGGCAGCTTCTTGGTCTGAAGTCCGGGGATTTTTTTTCCTTTTATGCCCAGCAAAAACCTTCTGTTTGTGAGAATTTGTCATAATCCTCTTCATGCTTCTGCTTTATCTGCGGAGAACCCAGAGCCCTCAAGGGACCAACAGGACAGCTAGAGACAGGCCCAGCCTTATAAGCCACACAAGCTGAGAGCATAGGTTGGGCTTTTGCAATCTCCATTTGCTTTTTGCCACATTTTCTTTGAACTGCAGCCTCATAACAGAGATGGAACAGTACCATCACATCCCTCAGAAGGCATCTCCTTACCACTGCCTGTTCTAAGCACAGAGAAATCTGGAGAGGGTTAAGGCTGGGACTGTCTTTAGTGTTGCAGTTTCTTAAGCAAACCTCCAGGCAAACTGCAATTTCTTACGGAGAAGCTATTTTTCTCTGATCTTACAGTATCCCAGCATAAACAGAAGATGGCTTCCAAGCTTTAAAGCAATCTTCACCCTTGGGGTCCCCCCTCCATTTCACAGGTTAATTGAAAGTAAAATGCTTTTAATGCATAGCTGTCAACGAAACCTGAGCCTGAAACAGGGGCAAAAGCAGTTCATAATGCATTTGAGTGCCATGACTCAAGCACAGACCTGATATCACAACATCAGGCATTAAAGACACACTTAGGAGAGACTACTGTTACGATGGGGGTTTGGTCCTCGGGTGCTGCTGTGCTCCCACACCTTCCATCTCGAGCTGGGGAGAAGCAGGGCCCATGGTTTGTGTTTCCAAGGGGGCTGAACTGTCGAGCAGGGGAACTCACCTTCCCTCAGCGAATGACGGCTGCTTTCTCCATGACTCCAGCCATGTCACATCCTGACAGAGGGCTGCTGCAGCTGCAACCCGGCCCAGCAACAAGAACTGAGACAGCCACATCCCTCACCTGTTCCATCAGTATGATGCACTGTTCCCCTGAGAAGCTGTGCCTGAAACTCCACACCTAGACCTACACCCAGATGGAGAGCACCCTGAGACTGCACTCCACAAGATTCTCCAATGTCCCTATGTGCTCCTCGCACCCCAAACCCTGCTCAGCCCAGGTGCTGCCCGTGCCTTGCCTGCAGCCAGCACCTGGAGCAAAAGTTGCTTCTGTCCTAAAACACAAGGGATTTCTGCCTTGCCACGGGGCTAGCTGGAAATCCTGAAGAAGGTACATTTCCCCCAGGGTGTGGGGGAGCACTGAAAAGCTGCAGTTATATGGCTTCACAAAGGCTGGCAAAAGGCAAAAGACCACAATGTGTCCTGCCAATCCAGATAGAAAGGATACTAAAGCTGCTGGCACTGCTCGGCAGCCTGCCATGAGAAATAACTCCTCAAAAATAGAAGCATGCTAATCTCAGGAACCTGCTGATATTGTCAATGACATTAATGAAGTGTTTCGAAAACCAGAACAAATGCCTTGGCTTTTTGGGGCTGTGCCGCCCCTTGTAATTTTCCGCAACAGCCAAGGAGTGGTCTGGCGGCAGCCAGTGTGCTACAATTTGTGCCACTCAGCCCCCCCAAGAGCAGCGCTGTGGGGTCAGCTCTGCTGCGCTCCCAGCAAGCCTGGCACCTGCATGGGAAAGCCTGGCCAGCCCTCAGCACCCAAGGAAGAAGAGGTTGCCACAAGCAATTTCTGCTGTGAAGCAAAACCCGTTATCCATACTCAGTGGAAATAGTGCCCAGGGAAGGGGGAAGCTCATGGTCTTCCTCTTCCCTCTAGTCATCAACCCTTGTCTCAAGCCCCTTCTGGGTTCTTTCTTACTCCCTGAGGTCCCTCTCCAGCTCCCATCTCCTCCTCCTCCTCTCCTTTACCTCCCCACACACCTCCACCTCTCTTCACCCCAACCTTTGGTCTCAAACCATGCCATGATGCGCAGCCTGGAAGCAGTCCTGCAGTTTATTTCCTGAGATGTTACACTGTTTACAATGGTAAGTGGAGGCACTTCAGGACCCCTTCAAATAAGGAAGAACCATACTGAATGTTCACCTGCTTCCTGAGAGCCTCTGGATATGTCCCCTCTCCTTTCCTGTTCTGCTTCCCATAGTCTCTTCCCATCTCTTGTCTCCTGCCCAAGCAGAGCCAAAGGGACCACTGGGGCTGCCACCCCCTGCTCTGCTCCCTGCAGCTGGCTGCCTTCCCAGGCACACTGTTCCCGTGGCCAGATGCCTCCAGGGCTACTGTGGGTGGCAACTTCTCCAAGGCTGCTTTTCTTGCTCCTTGTCAGCTAGAAGAGCTCCCTCCGGACAAGTGGTGAGGAGGAGAGATGCAACTTCACATCTCCCTGTCTCTCATTGTCTCAACACATTGATGAGGACGTATTGTAGAAATGGGACCAGCCAGAGCTCCATCCACCACAGCCAGGATGGCAAATTTCTCCCTGGCAGAAGGGCTCTGAATTTCTGGAGGGTACATGTTGAGCACTGGACTCAGGCTGGCAGACAGAGAACAGAGTTGTGGACAACCTGCTGGTCTCTTGTCTTTCTGATCTCCGTGCATCACAGCCTTTAAACACATGCACACTCATTCCTAACTCTATTTCTCAGGCTTTCCAGCTGAGGAATATGCCAGTAACACTTTGTGAGGGAGAAGGCAGCAGGAGCCAGGGCACTGACTCCCGCAGCCCCCAGCAGCACCCCAGGACCCCTCAGGGCACTGACCGCTCCAGCACAAGGCACGTCCACACCCGCTCAGGGCGGACCCAGCACATCTCACATGGATTGAAATGGCACAGCCAAGTTTCATCCATCTCCTCCTCTGCTACTCTTTCTTGGCAGCTTTCTCACCACTTCCCTCCTTACACAGCAATCCCTAATACTCCGTTTTCATTGCCTCTGCGAACCATATCTATTCTTCTTGTCTGCTCAGATCTAGGACAAGGCAGCGCAACCTAAACTCTTCTTTGAATCTCACTTGACTTGTGTTTTCACCTGGCAGATAAAACAGAAACTCACTGAGACACCTCTTTTGATCTCACAGGCCAAATAGGATTCTCGCTACCTACAACCTTTAAGCAGTAGTAGGACCTAAAAGTAGGACCTTAAAGTAGGACCTGCACAAAACAATGCCTTAATCTCAGTGCCCCCTCTCCTGGCTCCTGACAAGCAGTGACACAGGGCCCTCCCAGGCCATGGCCTTCCTGAGGTCATTGTTTCAAACCCTCCTAGGAACTACTGGGAAAACCGAACATGCACCTCAGCCCACAGCAGAGGTTACTGCAGACTTGGGCAGAAAAGGAGCAAGACAGTGTCTCTAAAACTTCGTAACACCAGCAGGGTATAAAGCTGCAACCTGACTCCGTATCTAAGGTAGGCTGAGATGGCGGTATTGTTTGAGCAGAGAGCGGAACATGAAGCTTCCAGCTTCACTGGCCCCAATTCATTGCAGAAGTATCTTAGTGCTGAAGAGATCAGATTGGTTTGTGCACATGGGGTCAGAGGACATGATAAACTATATAAAAACTCAATAAACTAGTAACATGTATGTTCAGCTCCAGCCCAGAGGCAGTAGGTTGGGCATCCTCTCCACAGCAACGTGCACATAACATCCCCATTGTCCTGCTGACACCATCTCAGGTTTAGTTCCAGAACAAAGTCTATCAGGCTGTTCCCACACCCAAATGCCTCCTGGGCCTAGACGTAAGAAGCAGCTCTGAGTCAGCAACACTACAGTAGAAGATAGAACTCAAGGCAAGTACTCAGATGGTCTTCACCCACGAGACACGTTCAAGAGAAGCCCAAACTGGAATAGCTTCTTTCAAAAGCAGCATCTGTCTGGCCCAGACTTGAATCACATTGCTCCATCAGCACAAAACACAGAAAACCACGTTATACCCACTAGAGTTCTGGTCTCAAAGCCAGTCTCACAAAGCAAAACCATCAGACGTAAGTTGAAAGTGTGCATGGTCTTCCCCCATTACTCACTTGTGTGAGATGATGAAACCAGGGCAATCGGTTACCCTTCCACCAGCTTTTGCACAAAGTCCCACCGACAGTTCTGCTCAGCATTTAGTGCTCAGGCTGACGTCAACTCTAGCAAAAGCACTTCTGAGCAGGTAAGATCAGGGAAACAGGAGAAACATGGGCTTAGCACTGCACACTCAGCTCCTCTCTACAGGGTCAAGTGGCTATTCAGGTAGGAGAGAAGGGCAGAGAGTGGGAAAAACACTTCTTTTATCTTTATAAGTTATCACATACGTGGCAGTCTTGAAGAAGCTTAGCAGTTAAAGTTTTAATGGAACTTATCAAGGAAACCACAGTGACTTTCAAAATGGGGAATCTTTTAGCTCTGACAAGCACTTACCAAGGAAGCATCTGTGCTCTGAGAGATGCAGTAGGGCTGGGAAAATCTGGCTGGTCTATCTGCTGTAACAGAGACACTGCCTACAGTCCAGAGGACAAAAGACACTCAATAAGGGAGCGTTACCTTCGTTTGTCAGAAAAGGAAACTGAGGCAAGGAACAGCTTTGAGTTGCCTCCTGCCAAGCAGAGGCAGTGCTAGATGAATAGCTTATTTCTTTTAAAAAATACCCATGAACTCCAGAGCCATATGCTGTGCTACCAGACAATATGTTTTATAAAAAGCGCATCTGGGGACAGAAGCAGCTCTGTGTGAAGAACGCACTCACACTGTGCCTTTACTGAATTACATCACATCTCTGTTAAGAAACTGGTTCGATTAAAATTTTTAATGAAGCTTTTGTAATAGCTGGTCACCAAAAATTGGCTAGAAAAATCACTGATCGGAAAGGCCTGTGCTCCTAACTCAGTTAAGTGCCAGTGTTTCTCTCATAAAAATAATATGTAGTGTTACAGTATGTCAGTTCTGAAAACGTTTCTTGCTGCTCCTGCTCCTGGTTGCCTTTGGTCTGAATGACACCACCTATTGCTTCCAGGCTTGCAGAAGCAATCAACCACTTCATTCAGCTGACCAAAAATAAATCAATGCCAGAGGACAAACTAAGACACTGTTTAGAGCAAAGGAGACCAAGGAAGAAACATGAATGTTTTGTGAAAAGGTTATTTAGGTAGGTGAGAAAGTACGTGTGTGCTCTTCGCATTTAACTGGGGGTCTAACCTCCACAGCTGCCTCACCCTGTTTGTCATACACTGCAGCTGGGCAGGGGAACAGACTGCCTAGGGAGGCTGTGGGTCCTGCTGCAGAGGTGGCTTCTAAAGGCCTGGCTGACAAACATCATCCTGAGATGGGTTAGACAGGACGAATCATGGAGTATCTTAAGTTGAAAGGGACCCATAAGGATCGAGTCCCAACTCCTCGCTTTAGGGGGAGGACTGGGCTAGGTCAGCACATACCTCTTTTCAAAAACAGGCCATTAAAACCCCAAAAATATTCTTACGTGAACACATAACTAATCAGCATCTGAAGTTTCACATATTTTTTATTTGATTGCAATGAAAAGCATTGTGGCAATAGTGTAAAAAGTGTCTATGGAATGATTTCTCATAAACATCAGTAGTCCTCCAGTTTAAAAGCTGAGTGACATGGGGATAAATTACACTTTGAAGTCCTTTTCAGACCTCTTTTGTATAGTTCTGTAATAAAGATTTATTGTGCCATGCTGAAGATACACAAGTTCAAACTCTTATAACTTACAGCTTTCTGTGGTGCAATCATGAGGGAGAGTTTGTGTTCATAAAGTACAGAGCACTCTTTTGTTGTATTTCTGAATAGAAAAAAAAAAAAAAAGGCATTCCAGCCAGCAAAGAAAAAACAAACAAAAAAACATCAACAGAATATCAAATCTACTAATCAAACACTGTTACTTAAAACCACAGGATTAGATTTTTTAAGGGTCTTACTGTTGTTTATTCCTAAATGCTCAGTGTTACTAAAAGTGACGTTGCCTACCTGCAAAAAGACAGTGACATTGAGGACTACTTAAGGGTTTGGGGTTTTTTTCTCCCCACTCTGAAAGTAGCTGCACAAAATGTTGGCAAATGACCAGCCATCTGCTTGGACTTTGCACCCAGCAGTAGAAAAGAAAAATGTTCTTACAAATGTAGGAAAATGAGTTGGGATAGTCACCAAAATCAGTCCAGAAACTGATGGAACTAGTGATTTTGGTCATAACCCAACTGGATCTGAAAGTCACCATCTCATCAAAGTAATCCTTCCAACTCAAAAATGCTTCTCATCAGAGATGACTTAGACCTGCATCCCTTGCAGCTGAAGCACTGATTTGCTTCCCTTGCAGCTCTGACGCTACATGAGTCTGTCTATGTTACAGCACTTGGAGAAGGAGGGTACGAATGAGACAGCCAGCTTCCACCCAGTACCCACCCCTCTTCAACAAAGCTGAGGTAACATGGAATCACCTGCATCCACACTGTATTTCACAAAAACGCCATTTATAAAATCAATAGATTGATTGGTTGGTAGTATCTCTCCCACAACTTGAGCACAACCCCACGTGGGGTAAGTCAGACAGGAACTACTTCTTCACTTGTATGACTGCACAAATGTAGCTCCTGACCACATCACCTGTAAGAGGAATGATATAAGCAGGAATGAATTATCTATCACAGCCACAATTTTGTAGAGACCTGCACTTTCCAATCCATGACTAATTTTACTGCTGCAGAGCAATTCGCAACAGACATTTCACATTACAAGCATCCCCATACAAAATATTTATTCAACATAAAAATCCAGAAATAGAGGATATACAAAAGCTCCATCAAAATGCATAGGCTATTGTGTGCCATTAACTCATTAAGTGCAGCAGTATTTGATCTTGCATGTACTTGAATTACTTTGTCAGGCACAGCTTCCAACTCACCTCCTGCGCCCTGTATAGCTGAGGCGAAGATGCCAAGGTGCTGGTGCAGCCTGCACGCCGCCCCCTCTCACCACCTCCCATATTGAAGTATCCAGTACTTGGGTATGGGAGGCCACGCACCCTTTGTACTTAGGTTTCCAGTTTGAAGTATCCAATAACCAGGTGCATGTGCAAGGCCAGTAACAACAACTCCAAGACTTGGATCTGGCTGTCACTTCCAGCAATTCCCACAGAAGAGGAAGTGCTCAGTATCATTACGATCTGGCTCCTCCACTTAAGTACTCTGCAAGGTCCAGCTGCTACAGATGATTAGAAGCACCCGTAAGATGTCTAATACCTGCTTCAAAGGACAACCACCCTGATCACCATAAGAACTACATCCTACAGAGATAACCATCTGTTTTCTATTTCCAATCCAATGGGACTTCAGAGAATTTAGTTTTAGGGCATCCACACAGGATGATAACCACTGTGCTGTTCAGCAAGTTCCAACTCCAGTGACTCCTACTGGCAAGAATGACATTTACTAGGATCATTTAGACGAATCAGAAGGAAGGAAACTCAGTTCATTTGCTCTGTCCCTTCTACTAACCAAATTCAGTAATCAGAATTTCTCATGGGAAAACAGATGGCTCAGAGGTTGAGAATTGCAGAGTTTCCATTAAAGTTGCTGCTTCTGATCCAGCCCAGACTAACTCTTTGTTGCCCTCTGTTGCCTCCTCTGTAAAACAAGCAGAGGAGCTTAACACCCATCACAGACACACATCCCTTGCATCAAACAAGAACATTCTCCATCCCATGCAGCATCAACCCCGCAAGGGCCAAAAGGGAGAGCGAGGATGAGACCTGCACACCCACTTCACTTGCTACATGGTGGAGGAGGTGTTTTTCTCCAAGGCACTGAGTACAAAAGTCAGCAAAGAAAAACATTCCTGCATCACAAAGAGTACCCGTTGCACCTCAATGTATAAGAAATGGAAAAATTCAATGCAGTTTGTACCACACTTTTTTCCACATCACTGGTGGTCTCCAAAGAACAGGGAACCTGGTGACAGCTGTTCCCAGGAGGTTGGAATGAGAAGGGCAAGATGAAATACAGAGTTACACTTTTCTCCCAAAAGATCTGGTACTGTAAATATCCATTTGAAAGATAAGGAATAATAAATATTAATCACCCTTTTAGAAAACCCTTTCAGCCACCTAGCAAACACTTTAACTGAAAATCCTCAGGAGCTGTATGGGTAAGCTGTAAAGCTATCCAGTGATGTGAGGCTATCTATTTTTTATACTCTTGCTTCCTGCCTTTAAAATTTGCACTAATGTAATCCAAAGATGTTACAGAGAAGAATTCCCATTAATGATCAGGAAGCCTGTCCTTCCCCAAAGCTGATTCATCTTGCTCTTCTGTGGCAGACAGACTGTAAACCTCTCAGTGTCCCGCACTGTAGCACCACATTCTTCAAAGTTTTCAACCATCCACATCTGTGAACTTTCTTTTCCCGTAATTCTGGACCAGACTCGAAGCTGTGATTTGAGAAGCCTGTCCCTTTTCCCAGCATTGGAAGTCATTCAGCCCTTTCTGGCCAGCTCGAAATAAGGCTCGCTCCAGTTCATCCAGCCGAGCCACCAGCGCTGATGTGTCTTCATTGTAGGCATTCTGAGAGGAGTCCATGATACGACGGAAACGGCTAATAAACGTCTAACAAAGATAAGCAGAATTACTGACAAGTAACACAGAGGTTTCTTCAGCTCAAATGCTAGAAGCCTGAGAAGCCTGCTTTTTCAAGACTAGGCTCTAGTTGACGACTAGTCAAGGGTCTGCAAACAGCACAGCACTTATTAACCCTGGATACAAAGACAAACCATTTCCTGTCTGAGCTGGGAGAGCAAGTGCCTGATACACTGGATGGGAAGAAAGAACAATTAGATTTTGGCTGCTTCCTAATGACAGGCTTGAGCAGACCACAGGGTATAACACAATTACAATCTATTCCATCTCACTTCACAAGCAATTATTGCTTTAGAGAGGGTGGAATGAATTTCATGTCACAGCAACTGCTGCAGGAGCATACAAGCTACAACTTGTGAAGGGCCTGGAAGTTAAACCAAACACAGCCACTGTAAAGCATTCAGTATGCTGAAAAAACACTTAACCACCAAAAAATTAAAACAAATCTACAACTAATAGATAAACATTTTAGAAAGCTAAGCAACAAGACATATTTAAGGATTTTTACTTCCCTCCCTATCTTTAGTTTTGGGGTAAAGAAAAGGGGGTCAAAACTCTTTGAAAACTGCTTTGTTATTTCAGAAGCTGATTCCAGAATCATCAGAACTGTAGTATTTTAGAGATTTACTTACAGAATAAATATATTATAAATTAATAACTCTCATTTTGCCTTTGACACCAAATAGTTATACTTATTTATAGTTCCTGAATATTTGGGAGACTAAGTATTTTTGGTGTTTTGTTTACTTTTTAAGTCAGCACAACTCCCCCTCTTGTTTGCTTTTATTAAAGAGAAAGCATACCTTGCATGTTTTGATTTTTCTGTCAACAAGTAATGCATGCTAATGTGGGTTTTTTACTAAGATGTCCATTAGCAGAAAGAGAAAAGACAAGGAAAGGCGGGGTCACCTCCTCAATGCAGAAAGCAAGCTTTCAGTGGACAGTCCAAGAAAGCAGCAGTGCTTTAAAGCCTCTCCGCATCAGCCCTCATTTAAAGAGCAGAGGGAAAAAAAGGAGAAAAAAAAAGCCAATAACAATCATCCCAGACTACTTAGAGAGCTAGCTGAAGAAATCTCAGAACGGTTAGTGGTTATCTTTAAAAGCTCAAGCAGCACATAAGTCCGGAAGCTGGCAAAGATGGTATCTATCTTTTAAAAGAGAAAGGGGAGATGAAGAGGGAGGAAGAGCCAGGGAATTAAGTCCATGAGTATCAATTCCTGGAAACATACTGGAACAAATAAACTATACATAAACTTCTGCAAGAAAAATAGAGTGAAGAGTAGCAGCCAGCATGGACTTGCCAAGAACAAACTTTGAGACACCAGCCTAGCTTCCTATTACAGCAGGATGCTGGGCCCTACAAAGGGAGAAAAAGCAGCAGACAGCTATCTGCCATGGGACATTCTTGCAAGGTTTGGCTAAACACACGTAGGTGGTCCGTAAAGACAGTTATCCACAGCTCCTGTCAGGAGGGAAGAACATATCGAGTGGAGTGCAACAGAGGTCCATCTGGAACCGAGTACTTTTTGATATATTAATACACTTACTAAAGGAACCAAAGTTATGCTTATTAAATTAGCAAACAACATGCAGGAGAAGGAGGGATGACTGCAAGCATGTTGGGGAGCAGACCTCTTTAATTCATAATGATCCTGACAAATTAGAAAAATAGCAAGAAAACAACAGGATGTAATTCAGCTAGGACTAATGTAAGGTTTTACATTAAGGAAGAAATAGGGAACTGTACAAATGCAGGAAGAGGAATGATTGTCTGGGTATACAATCTGTACTGTCTTACTGTGGACTGTAAACTGAACGCATATCAATGTCACTATTGTGAAAAACAAGATGAGCAAAGAGCATCATGGCCTACAAAAGTCACAAAGTAATCTTTTTGTTTTCATCAGCACAAGTCCTGAGCAGGAGACTTCAGGGCACTGCATGTCACAGTGCATGCAGATCAACTGTAAAGATATCAGCAGTGCACAGTAAGGACAATCGGAGGTTAGAAAGCATGACTCATGAAGATACCAAATGAACTGGGACTGCTGCAGGAAGGAAGAGAATGATCTGTTTACTCTGTATGAGACAAACAGAACAGGGCTTGTATTGCTGCAAAGGAGCTTTAGTTCAGACATCAGAAGAAACCTAAGATTAGGATGGTGAAGCACTGAAACAGAATGCTCAAAAGACTGTGCATTCTCATCACTACAAAGTAGAAAAGCAGAAATAATAGAGGGCGAATTAATTCTGCCTTGCGGCACAGGCACAATCAAATAATCTTACCTGTCTTACAGGATTTTATGAAATACCATATTTATAGTGTGGAAACTCCAAGCTAAAATCACACTCCTGGTACAGACTTGAGGCTTCCACCATTAGACGGTGTGGTAGCCAAAAGGGCCATCCTACAGCTTTATCGAGAAATCCATATTCAATCCAGAAGTCATTTGGATTAAAACAGAATATTGTTCCTGAAGACTGATAAGCTGCTAGGGACAAGAGGAAGATGGAAAAGTGTAACACTAAATTTCAAGACTTAGTTCAGTTACTTGCCTGCAGGATAGTCTGAGCTATCTCAGGATTCTCTGGATTGTCAAAATTCAGGAGCTGGGAGCCAAATCCATAGTAGTATGGCCCCATTTTATGCAGATCGACCACATTGGCATCAGCGCTGAACACTGTCCTCCAAGCTTCCTTGTAAATCTTTGGCAGTTCCACAGAAATTATTCTTCTTTTGCTGTCATGTAGACCTTTTGCAAGCCACAGAGGTACTTCCAGCTTTGATCCCTGCATGAATGAGAAAAACCAAAAGTTGTCCTTGCCATGAAAATACAAGTAAAGCAACCCCAAAGACAGAGAGTGAACTTTATTAATGAAGATCCTGTATTAGAAAAAATCAATTTTGTTTTCAACAGACTACTGTAATTGTGATATAAACCAGACACACTTTAGAGGCATTAATTATTACTGTAAGGTTCTGAAAGTGGATTTTTTTTTTTTTTAATCGATGCTGTTACTGTACTTAAAAAGCAGCTAGGAGCATAAACTTCCTTGCAGCGATCCCAAAAAACGACCGCGGCCGGGGCCTGGACGCGCGGGAAGAGCTGCGCGGGGCTGCCCCGAGCCCCCGCGGCCCGGCCCGGCCCGGCCCGGCCCGGCGCGCCTACAGCTCCCAGCGGCCCCCGCGCCCCGCGCTCGCTGCCCGCCACGTCCCGCCCCGCGCGGTGGCTGCTGGGAGCTGTAGTGTTCCCCCCCCCGCCGGTCACCTCCGGGATGGCGTCGCCAGGCCCGGCCCCCTGGCCCAGCGCGAAGGCCAGGCGCGGCAGGCTGCTCTCGGCGCGGCCCGGCAGCTTCTCCTGCGACATCAGGATGTCATCCAGCGACAGGAAGTTCTCCTCCAGGCCCAGCCCGGGGCCCACTGGGAAATACGCCTCGGACATGGCCGGGCGAGCACGCACCGGAGCGGCCGCCGTGCCTCAAGGCTCCCGCCCAGCCAAGCGGGCCCCTCCCGCCGCCGCCGCCGCGCATGCGCCATGGCACCGCCCGCCGCCGCCCCCAGTGCCGCGTCGGGGTCCCGCTCACAACCGCGCCCACCCCGCGGCGACCGCCCCTCGCTCACGGGGCATCAGCGGGAGGGCCGCGGCTGCGCCGGTCCCGCGCTGCCGAGCCGAGGGGAGACCAGGTGTCAGGCTGCGGGCTGCCGAGCCCCGGTGCATTCTGCCCGTGCTGGCGGGTGTCCCCCGTTACAGCAGGGGATGGGCTCCGGCTGGCTTTCAGACGGCCCTGGGCAGGGCTTTGCAGCCGCCCCCCAGCACGCCAGCCTCGGCCCTGCGGGCAGCCCCCTATCACAGGGGTGTCTTGAAGGCATATGCCGTCTAAATACACACACCGGGCTGGTTTTGCAGCAGAGCTCCCCACAGCAGTATGCTCAGGTCACGGCTGACGAGGCCCCGTCCTCTGGCAGGACCTGCAGGCACAGCGGCAGGAAGGACCCTCCGGCCTGCTGCAATGTGCTGCAATGGTGCAGCGTCGGGAGCCCGTGTCCTACATACGGGGAGCGGCTGAGGGAACTGGGGGGGTTTAGTCTGGAGAAGAGGAGGCTGAGGGGAGACCTCCTGGCCCTCTACAGCTCCCTGACAGGAGGGTGCAGAGAGGGGGGATGAGTCTCTTGAGCCAAGGAACCAGCGCCAGGACAAGAGGGAACGGCCTTAAGCTGTGCCAGGGCAGGGTCAGGCTGGCTCTTGAGAAGTATTTCTTTGCAGAAGGGGCTGTTGGGTGTTGGAATGGGCTGCCCAGGGCAGGGGTGGAGTCCCCATCCCTGGAGGGGTTGAAGAGTCGGGCTGAGCCAGCGCTGAGGGATCTGGTGGAGTTGGGAACAGTCAGGGTGAGGTTCATGGTTGGACTGGAGGAGCTTCAAGGTCTCTTCCAACCCAGAGGATTCTGTGAATGTCTGGCCCCTCAGAACAGCTGTCCTGGCAGGCGAGGGAGCCCCTTGCACCTCAGATACATTCATTTCAACCTGCCGGTTAGCTCTGTGAAAAGCCAAGTGAATGTTGCTCATGTGGTTAGTTACCCTTGCATTTGTTTTTGGTAATTAAGGACATGGGTCATCTTGCAGAGAACAAGGTTGACAGATGTGGTTGTGCTGAGTAGCCAGAAGTTGGTATTAAGGAGCGATGTATACCATGGATGTCAAAGTGAGGCTACATCCCAAAGTGTTTTAGTGCTATAAACAAGAAGTAATATTTTGATGGCAAAGTCAAATATCCTGTGCTAAATTCTGGATTTGATTGTATAAGCATAGCAACAGTGGTTACCTCCCATTTTTTATCTGAATTTTACTTCATATTGGAACCAGGCATGCTTTTTTTTTTTTTTTTCCATTATTCCGCTGTTTCAAAATTAGCTCATTTTTCACCACATTAAAGTTTTCTTGCTATTCCATAAGCTGTATATGCTGAAAACAGTAATCTTTCTATATACGGTGGCCTATAAAATAACATTTAAATAATCTAGTAAATATTTCAGTCTCTGTTCTGCTAAGGAAGAAAAACAAACAACTGAGGAGAGTTGAAACTGAGAGACCTGACAATGTCCCTGAAAAATAATGACAGAGATATTTATAGGGGGTTTGATGATTTGTTTAATGACATTTTCAGTCCATGACTAAGGCGTAAGCCAATGCCTCTTCAATTATCTTTTAATTCTTACAACCTCAGCATTCTTCATGCTGCTGTTTGCTCAAGCTGGATCCATTATGATTTGGAATTGGTTTGTCTTCATTAATTAGCATGCTAGTACTTTAATATCTTGATCAAAGTCAAACCCATGCAAAAATAATAAAATTTGCACCAGTTTATTAAATCTTGTGCTATTTTATTTCATACTAAGAAAAATAAAGCACGGGCAGTGGAGACTCAAATGTTAGGATTATGTACTTCCATCACCTACACATCCCTTGGGTACCATGGCAGTATATGCTATAAAAATCCAGCCAGCAGAGAAATGGCAAGCTTTTTGTGAACCATGGTGTGCTGGATTTGTGAAAATTTAAATGCCGTTAGTTTGTTAGACAAGTATCAGAAGCAAACCCAAGAGCAGAAGAAATGTATGCACATGTGTTTGTCAGTGTGACACCTGCACGCTGCTGATTTTAGAACATCCCCTTTTCCCATTAGTCAGGTGCATTAAATCCTGACAACAGCTGTAAGGGAAATTCATGCTCCTGAAAAAAGGTTGGATGTAAGAGATGGTTTCTTGTAAGATGATGAATTTTTACCTATGGTACAGATAACATGCATTATATTAGAGGTAGCAATGTTAGCTATTGTGTTGGTTTTGTGGGGTTTTTAATGAGATGAAGTCTTCCTGTTTGGAAAAGAAATCCTTCTGTCTGTGCACATTTCCCAAATGAATTACAAAGCAATTTGCAGAAGCTCTTTCTAAAGGGTGGTTCTGATAAAATTATTTGCTGAATTGTATTAGTAAAAATACTCCCTGATTAATCAGGTTTAGGAAAAAAATCTCTATGCTAAATATGAAAGCTTGCACTGTGAGCAAGAAGAGAGAACTATGCAAATGGATATGCTCTTTTTCTAGGGTGCAGAAGTAACATATCTGGAAAAAGAAGGAAGAAAATCACTGTTTGCCTGTGTCCAAAGATGCCTCAGCCTGGAGCACATGATACTGAAATAAGGCACAGAGGTGAGGAAAGCCTAAGGTACTGATCAAAGTTGAAAGAACACAAAGGGAAAGATGTTTACGTTCACTGTAAAATCAGTTGAAAAATTGTTCTTTTGTGAGAATTTTAAAGAATGATGGGTTTGGTAGCCAATGATGGTTTTGTAGTATGTTTGCCTTCTCATTCTGAAAAAGATACTGGGCAGGTTCTTATTCTTGAACACTGGTGTGTGAATTTTAGTATAAAAATATGCATAATGAGCCCAGCATCCTAAACTGTATTATATTTTCATAAATATGATTTCAAGACCTTCCTGAAAGAAGAGGAATGTCCTGTCATAACTGGGCCTGTTTGTACTTGGAGGATTTATAAACTGGAGATTTCGTTCTCCTCTTGCATTTGTGTAAAGTGAAAACCCTTTATGTCACATGGACCTACACTAGCAGAAGCGGTCTGAGAGGAGTGTCAGACCCTGTAGCTTTACAGAGACAAAGAATAACAGAATCTCTCAATTAAGGGACTCAATTAATTTCAAGGCTGAAAGTGTGTAAGAAGAAAGGGAAAGAGATGTTGAGAGAAGGTGGTGGTGGAGCAAAGAGGTGGGAAGTAAAAGCACATGCCAAAACCTAAGTAATGACAACAAAATATTACAGAAGGAAGTCTGAGTTGTGATGATTAAAACCCGAATTACTTTCAGATACGGTAGATAAATTGAGAAGATTGCAAAGTATGGGAAAGAATGAAATCAAGGGACAGCTGTTACATTCCATCTATGTACTTCTTAAATCTTGAATACCACAAAATTCAGTGAATTTAATCTCAGATAAATTCAGGGAAGCGCACTTAAGTTACTTGCTTCTTCTAGAGAGTTTCATTTGATCAGAGCAAGCTGATGTCCCTGTATTGCACAGTTGCTGAGATGTGTTATGACAGCACATGTATGTGATGTTATGACAGAGTCAGCTGATACTATCATCATGGGTACTTTAAATAACATTAAATATCTGAAGCAGGACAACTGAAAAAGCTGCAGGATGTTGATGGGAGGCAGGAAGTACCACTCTCTGTGACCTCATCTCACTTTTTAAGGTCACAGAGAGCAATCATCAGTCTCTATGTATTGGACTAAACCACAGCACAAAGGTTTATATTGAGCCTTTGTCCCCTCTCATGTTGGATCTCAATTGCCATATAGGATTGTAGTATGACTTGCTTATGTGTTTGTTAGCAAGTAATCAGAAACACTGGCAGCGTTTTTGACTGTCTTAAGATCCCTAAATGAGACAACTGACTACAGTGGAGCCAGAATCTCATTGTCTAATCCTGGCCAAAGGATCCTGAGTGCATGAGTAAAACTCAGGCACGTGGTGTGAACACCTCTGAGAGCAGAGCTTTCTGTTCCGTGGTGTCCAGCTGGTAGAAGACAACACACTGTATAGTACCTATACTTCTCCCACAGCCCCAGGCTTTCTGATGCTATCCTTAGATCATTTCTTTCTGTTCTGGAACTTCCACTCACCAAATTTGCATTTCCTAATCAGTTAACTTGCCTGGGGCAGTGAGAGTTCTTATTTGCAAGTAATGCCATACCATATCTTTGATACAAGCTTTTGCAACCCCTTTGTTGTGCAAATGCAGGCATATAAATCAAGTAAACCAATTGGTTTCAGTAGGATTATCATAAGAGTTAAGTGCTATGTCACATGAGTACTGCTCTCTGAGAGGCAGATTCTGCAGTCCAGTCCAACTTTTTTTTTTGAAGGAAAGAGGGTAGCAGCACAAGTCACTAGTTAAACCAAGGAGATAATCACTTTCCTGTTCAGTTTAGCTGCAAATGTTTGAGATTCAGCAATAATATCAATGATACATCAGAATTATATTTACATCTCAAAGTATCGTCCCTTTCCACGTGGAGGAAGGGAGGAGGACTGTGTCATATTTTGCAGCCAGGAGAACAGCCACAGAAGTGAAGGGATTTAGGGAAACCAACCATCCTATGAGAAGGGTCTTCTGGCTTCCAGCTTCTAGCCAAGGGTCTCTTAGCACGAAGGCAGCGATGTCAGCAGGGACTCTGGCCTGCTTGTAGAATGAATTTCAAAATCTTTTAAGCACCTACTAAAAAGGAGTATCGAAGTGATAAGATAAACCGGATGCTGTAGCTGCTATTGCAAACAGCATTTTTGACAACCAACGTGAAAATACAAGAATTTCTAGAACTCTTCAATATTTTTTCCCAGCTTTCATTCACTGTGTGAATCTCTGTTATTATGTGGGAGTGGATTCAGCAATTTCCAAGGCTTTTTAAGCTGTTGTGTAGTTTTGCTGGTAAGTGGAAAGTCACAGTTAAGCCAGCAGCAGGCATTTGATGAAGGTTTCTTGTTTTAAGGGGTGGTGCCATGTTGCTAAAACTTTTATGATTTAGATGGAAGTACTGCCAAAATTGTTGGTGTTTCTTGCATTTGGAGTTCCCTAGATGGCAATTTACTATTGTTTTTGTTTGGAAGTGTGGGAAAACGGTAATTGTGGTAACTGCTTTCAGCAAGAAATTGAGGAAATTGCTGATTACTGCACAGAATTGTATACCTTCAGTAAATTCAAAAGGAGGGAGATTTCTCAAACTTTTGGTGTCTTCAGATGATTATGATGATGTGAGTAGAATACTCATGTATTTTTATTCTATTTACATCCACTCAGATGAGTGGATGAAAGAAAAGTACTGTGTTCATTCTTGAGAAGGAGACCCTTTCCTACCTGTAAAGTACTCAAGCTGCTGAGCAAAACGATTAATCCTTTCCACAGTATAAAACAATAAACATCAGCCATTTCCTTTTTCTTGTGTCTCACCATTTGCAGTAAATATCGTAGGGAGAGGTTGGAAATTAAGCCTTTTCACTGAAGTTGCATGCACTCCTACTCTATTCAGCAAAAGGCTGCTCAATGCCCAGAGACAAGAAACATCTAATGAATAATCAATATTTGTGCACAGAAGAAAGCTGGGGGGGGGTGGGGGGTGTTTAAGAAATTACATAAAACCTAGAAACTGGTTTGAAAGGAAGATACAGGGGTGGAGTGCTATATGAGCTTCACTTTTAAGTGATGTTGGGCTTTTTTTCTGAGCTATCCAGGACATTTCCAGTAAAAGCAAGCTAAAATTTGCAAATTTTACCCCTGTAAAGAAAAGATTATGCTTTGTCTTTCAGACTCAAATAAGCAATTATAATAGCTGACTACATATATTTTTAATATTTTTCTGTTTATATCCTGGTAATCTTTTTCATCACGTTACTCTGGAGAGTTTTATTAAGTGAGTTACTGAAAAAAAAGGCAACATTACTTATTTCTCAAGATCTAGAATAAAGGCTTGAATTCTGAATTGGAGGGAGAGCAGGTTCACATCAACTCACTTATATGAAATCAGTAAGTTACCAAAACATGAATGCTACCAATTTCTTCACTGCCTTCATGCAGATTTCTTGTGTCTGGCTTTTTTTGCTTTTTTTTCTTTTGCTCTCCCTTTATCTGCTATGTCATCTATACCAGTGACCCAGGATCACTAGCTAGAGAGAATGGCAGTCATGTGCATTTCATGTTTTCAACTGCCTGTGCCCTTTGAACCATGGTTTCAGTGTTACCAGCATTATTCCAACCCTTCATCTGTCAGCAGTAGATGAGCAGAATGCTGAGAGAGATACCAGGATTCTTAGAAACAGGATCTCCCTTTGCTTGGTCACAGTGTGAATGCTCCTTTTGGCCCATGGCTTGCTGTCTTTGGCCAAAATTTCTGAATACCTCAAATCTGATTGCCTCTTGGCTGCTGCTTTCCAGTTTCTGGAATGTGGATATCTGGTCAGGCTGTCCCACTTTTTTGAGGCATGCTAGAATAGGAAAAGATCCAAACTGTTTCTTCTCATATGGGAAGTGACATCTAATAGCACCTTGCTGACACTGCACCATGTCAAAAAGTAGAGAATCTTGTTCATAGCTTATAAAAGCTTTTTTTACATCCTTCAATGTAATATGTATATGTAATGCTATAGAAATATCACATTACATTGAATACATACTGAGAATTTGGCTAATAAAATGTGATTATAGTCAGAATTAGGAGACCGAAAGTTCTCTCACCGAACTAAGTTCAGTGCCCCAGTGGGAAAGATTATTAGTAGAGTAACAGCTAGGAGGTCCATGAGGAACAGAGCAAAAGCAGATTTTCTTGCTTGCATTCTGGCACCTTGGAAGACAGAGAGGTAGGAGCTGTGAATGAGAGGACACCATCTAAGAGGTGGGCTGATGGCAGTGTCTCCTGAGCTGCCAAAAGGATGTCTCTGTAGTCCTGCAGGATCCATTGTCTCTACCAGGCAAGTGATCCCAGGTGGTGGGAGCTTGCAAAGCATGTGGGGAGAGTTTGAGATATTAACCCTTGGAGCCAAAAGATTAAGGGGATGATGCAGTTCATTTTAAACATCCTGTCTGGAAGAAGTCCGGTGATTGATGGTGTGAGGGAATGCAAAGAAGAGACAAGACAGGCAGCTTTCATCAGCTGACAGTTGAGTGGCTCTGTAGTTCTGAGAACATCCTGTCGCAGTGTATCCTCAAATCTGACAGCTTTTCTCTTTCAGGCATGGTCTACTCTTTGATCCTATAAAGTTTATTATGGTTTTCATGAAACACCCCTATAGGTGGCCAGCAATATATCTCATTGCCAGTAAGTCAGTAGTGTGCAAGTGTCATTGGCTAAATATCCAGGAATGTTATATTCAGAAGTGACAAAAAACCATGAGATACATCAAAAGAAAATATATTTTCTCTGGACTTTGTGGCTTGTACTCAGTGGCAGGCTTTATCACACAAACCCAGATGTGGATTTTTGGCAGGGTTTTAAACTCTTCTAAGAAAGACTGCCTATCTTTTGATTTTCTCATTTTCTTATAATCCTGTATTCACAAGCAGAGCTAGTAAAATAACAGAAAAGCACATTCAGTGGGGAAGGTTTGGCAAACCCAGAATAATGTCATTGAGATGAGTGATGGGTTTAGATCTTATTTTCAAAATATGGAGTTCAAAAATCTATCTCCTTCTCACAGAATTTCCAAGCCAGATATCTCTATAGCATAAATAGATGTAAATCCACTACAGAAACTGCAGTTATATCTGTTTACCAATGGTGATTTTTTTTTTTTGTTTATATCATCTTTCAATATTACAATTAGCAGTCCTTAAAGAGGTTGAAGCTTCTTTGACTGGTGCTTCACTTTTCTTCTTACTGATGCTCTCCATCCTGGAGCCTCTGAGTGCGTTAAGTCATGTGTCATTTACATTTTAGTCTTTCCCTTATGGCCTTTCTGAGACTTGTATGCAGTACAGAGTTGTTTCTCTGTTTCATTTCTAAATGCCCACACTACTATGGCTTTCTAATAGAGATGTCAGACTGGATGATAGTCGTTTTTTCTTCAGGTGAAACATGATGGGGTTTGTGCTGGATGATAGTCGTTTTTTCTTCAGGTGAAACATGATGGAGTTTGTGGTTTCTAACAAGCTCATTCCACAGACCAAGGCTCAGCAGTTCTTAGATGCCCAACTCTGTTGAGGTAACTATCAATGGGACATGAGGTATCAAAGAGGGACTTCACAGCTCTGTAGCTGTGGCTTATTGGTTTCCTGTATGTATGAGCTTCGTGTGGTAGAAAATTTTGTTCAAAACAGAACCAAGTGAAAGAGATGAAATTCTCAACCAGGTGAGACCTGCTGATGTGTCTTAGCAGAGACAGTTTGGGCCAATGTCAGAATGGCTGGTGAACTTCTCAGGTGGGAACAGCGTCAGGTGCACCTGGAAGCTTCTTGGTGCACACAGCAGTTTGTTGCCCCTTTGCCACAAAGAGTGGAAACACAGAGGTGGTTAGCATATCTGAAATGTTAATGATGTGAAATGTGAGTCAAGCCTTGAAGATAAAGGTAACTTTCTTCATAGCAACCTGTATGGTGCTCTGCTTTGCGTCTGTGGCTAAAATAAACTGTTGATAATGCACCAAGTTTTGGCTGTGGCTGAGTAGTGCTTGCATAGAGGCCAGGCTTTTTCTGCTCCCTCCTCCTGAGTAGGCTGGAGGTGGGCAAGAGATGGGGAAGGGACATGGCTGGAACAGCCCATCAAAGCGATATTCCGTACCATATAATATTATGCTCATCAATAAAAGCTCAAGGAAAGGAGGTAGAAGGTGGTACATTTGTGGTCATGGCATTTGTCTTCTCAAGCAATGGTTACACGTGCTGAGACCCTGCTTCCCAGGCAGTGACTGGACATCTGCCTGCCAAAGCAAAGTAGTGAATTAATTCCTCTTCTTGCTTTTGCTTTCCCTATTAAACTCGATCCATGAGTCTTTTCACTTTTCTTCTGTTTTCTCTCCATCCTGCAGGAAAGGGAAGTGAGAGAGAGGCTGGATGGGTGTTTGGCTGCTGACTGAGGTCAACCCATCACAAGCACTAGAAAATAGACACTTAGCTCCTGTTCCTAATACACACTACTCATCTTGTTTCTCTGCAGGAGGTTACATTTTTATTGCGGAATGTTCTTCTACTTTTAAATTTTCCATTCATTCAGTTTTCATCTGAATAATTAGTTGAGGAGGTAATGGCATCATCATAGTTCGCTCTGACTTTCCACACCAAAACAGTTAGCTGTTTTTTCAAAGCTGGTTAGGAATGACATCCTTAAAAACATTGAATTTAAACTAGTGTTTAGGTTTCAGAGTTAATGTCTCATGAAAACTCAGTTTCCTGAGGTGTAAGAGAGATGGTATTGATTCTTTTCCCTAATTCAGCGGGCTGGTGCAAAAAGGTTTTAAGAGCCACTCTTGGACTACACAGACAACTCTACAGGAGCAGTTTAAAACTGTAGATTCATATAGAGTTGCTGCCCAGCTTTTTCATCTGAGGCCATTGCAAGCTACCTCATCCACAGAAGGTTCCTTATGAGAGAGCTGTGGCCTCCCCAGGAGGTTGGCTTAGCAGCTGGCCAGGGATGTGCTTTGTCTTGTTTGCAGTATCATCATTTCACTGTGTCGGGTCTAAGTAACCTCTTCTGAGCCCATAAGCTCAGAAGCTTCAGCTCCATAAATGCAACTCCTGACTTGTAGCAGCCTGATTGATGATCCCCAAAGAAGTTTTAGTTTGCCATTGCTGCCAGCAAGTTCAGCGTAGCCCAGCCTCTGAGCATATGTACCAATGGGGTCGTCACACCAGTGTATAGTACAGTTGTTTCTTAATGGTTTATTTTTTCCTCTTTTTCGGCTTCTCTTCTGCTTGCACTTCCTGCAGTTTTTATAGAAAGGTATTAAAAAAAGGTTCTGATTCCTTATTAATTGTGCTTGCTCTGTGTAACAATGGGTACTTCTAGCAGAATCTGTCCTTTTAATCCAACTCTTTGCCACGTATACAGTGAGGGAAGTGAAATGCCTTTAAGACGTCAGATATTTATGAAGAACATTAGTAATGCACTGAGGTAAATCAGCTTCATATGTTCATTTGAAGATTAGGGTCTAATTTTTTATTTATCCCCCAATTAGAAGGGTTTTGTGTTCTCAGTTTCAATATCTGTTTCAATCCAAAACTACCACAGGAATTAGTGCAACGAGAAGGCTTTGATTTGGAGCCTGGGACTGAATTGTGTATTAGAAGCTAGACCTCCAGCCTTTAGTACCAGAAATTCCTTTCAAGCCTGACTTTGTTCTCTGTCCAGCCCTTCTGTGAGCTGTCAGTTTCACCAGCTTTGCATATTCACCTTGGTTTACAGCACTTTACTCATAAGGCCAAGCTGTCCCTGGATAATAACATACCATTTGTGTCCTTCGTAGGTTCGTGGTGCTGAAAGCACAGGCTTGGTGTTGCAGCCTCTTAACTTGCTTTCAGTGTAACATTCCCTGCTGTGAAGATCTGTAGAGTGAAAGCCGTAACTCCAGGTGAGAGATTTGTTTGGGGCTAGGAGTGTTACCCTGATGTACTGTCAGCCCGGGAGTGCAGTGGCAACGTGTCCCAGAACTGATGTGATTGTCACTGTGGAAGAGCTGCTGTACTATCTTTAACACTGAAAATTACAAAGCATTTAAAAGTAAATGGGGCAGACTTGCTAAGTTACTCTTGTGTAGCTTATGAGCAGGTCTTATGCAGCATGCAAAGCGTAACCATTCTTGAAGGCATTCTGTCTTGCTGTAGTACTTGTAATAATCTCTGCCCCTTGTATGTGTGTAGCTTCCATCAGGGAAAATGGTAATGAGTTTGCATACCAAGGAGCTATTAAATCCCAATTCCCCTTCAGTAATGTATAATGTCAACAGAAGCCTTTGATGAATGCAGCTTCTTCTTAATTAGATGCTTGAGTAGGAGATTATTAATCCATTTATCTCAAATTCTAATTGGACCATGAATTGCTCGCTGGTTTATGCCTAAATTTATGACCACAGTTATCTTCCTGGAACATTTAAAGAGTCATTCTCACAAATGAATGTATTTCTGGAAACTTGAATTGTTGTATTTTTATATGTATTACTTTCCTCAATATGTGTGTGTAAGTATTCTGAAAGCCTCACTCCATCAGCCAGGTGTATCCTGCAACATAACAATTCAGCAGCTGCAGCTATGTGCTATTTCAATGACAGTGACATCTAACCTTTAAAAAAATGGATTTGGGCACCAGTAAGAAGAACCAGCTGATTATCAGGGCAAAGGCTGGACTTCATGTACCAGAATTACTGAGTGAGAATGATCTGGGGACCTGCCAGCTTTCAAATGCATGTTAAAACCATAAGCTTAGGTTGTGATAATAATGTATAATTACTAATGATCCTATAGATCTAGGACATTCAGGGCAAGTTAATCCATTTGCTAAAAGAGCATGTAGTTGCCTGGATGACACACATTTGCCTGGATACAGCCAAGGATTCTTTTGAAAATATCCTCATAGCAGATAGAAGCTTTTTTTTCATTTGAACAGGCTGAATTGGCCTAGTTGGCAGTTCATGGTGTATACTGCAATGGCTCCATCTGCTGAAACAACTCACAAATCACTTGAAACTTCAGAAAGTTGCAGCAAACAGGATTTTTCTCCTATCATCTGTGCTATTAATGCCCTCTGTGTTTTTATGTCTAGGGTGGGCTACTTAAGAAAGACTAAGAAGATATCTTTGTTTCTTTGTGTGTATGTCTGCCCACACAACAGAGGGGTGAGATCAACAGGCACATGGCTGACATTCAGTCAAATGGAATAATTTATATATTTTTTATATGGCCTGTTGTGTAGGGCTTGCTGTGTGCAAGCAAAGATTTAATGACATCATCTGTACTGTATAGTGATACCTGGGAAGAGAGAAAGATGTTAGAGTGAGAGGGGTTTTTTTATGCCGTTTTCTATGGTTTTAAATGTCTGTACTGGCTGCTATTAAAAAATACAAACAAACCCTAGCACAGTTACTTCATATTCTAAATACAGTGGCAGATGATAGCTGTTCTGGCACCTATGGGCTCACGTGTTGCCAAATGATTGCTTTTCGGTTGTGTTACTGATGTCCTAGCTGACAGCATGTCCCAGTTGTCCTTTCTGGTGCAGAGTGTGTTTCTCACTAAAGTCCTTGCATCTCACTGCTAAACGAATTCAGACTGGGATGAGGCTGACTGCTCCCATCCTTTCAGTTCTGGGAGGACTCTTTGTGGCAGACACTCTATGTATGTTGACATGCAGCTGGGCTGAGTTTAGTTCCAAGTATGTATAAAATAAAATTATACTTGCACAGCTGAGTGACACTGCATCTCATTTTAGACAAGAGAATAATTTATAGATGTCTATTTTGGATGCATCTGGCAGGCCATATAAACAGAGATATCTGCTGTCTGATTAGCAAACACAGACGAATTTCTTAAACTGTCTGCACTTGGGACACTACAATAACTTGGTGTGTTAGCTCCTGCTTCACTTTAATAATTAATTTAATAATTCCTTGGTTGGACAGCTGCTGACATTGTTTGTGTATCTCATCATTACCCTGACACTGTTCTCCTATTACCAGATGAATCGATGGCATAGGGAGGGGAGTGCCAAGCCTATCAAAGGAACTGCCAGGACATAAAGTCAGCAGGTCCCAGAACCCTTCTGTCAGTGTGACTGGCAGCAGACATTAAAAATTATGATCTGTTTATGTGTGGGCTGAGCTCAGAACTGGGATTTCTGCAGCCTACAGTTTTCTGAACCCCTCCCAGTTCTACCAAGGATGTACTCTGTGACTCAGACTAAGTCAGTTCTCTCTTTTTCAGTTTCCCTATCAGTAGAGAGAGTCTTTGGGCCATGTAGACAGCTCTTGCCTCACCAAGACTGTAAGGATTGATTACCTTGTACATTGCAAGGCATAAATTGCTGTGCAAGGCCAGACCCTGCATCAGTGCATCAAAGGAAGGTTTTACGATTGACTTTGAGGGGAGGAGGACTGTGGTTCGAACACCTACAAATGGACAAACCCCACAATGATGGGGAAAGCTAATGCATAAATTCCTTCCCCTCTCTCCCCCAAACCTCTCTGTTTGCTTTTCTTATTAACTTAATAATATTTCTGCTCAGTCTTCAGGCTCAATTTTTCTCCTGAATGTTGTTTGTTCCCACCATTCTTTCTGGCAGAGCTATTCTGCTTGAAAAAGGCACTTTGATTCCTTCTGTGCTCTTGACTTGGAACTAATAGGACTCATCCAGTCTGGTGAGTCACAGTAAGTTCCTCTGCATCACTGCCTTGTGGACTGAGTGAAGCAGAGCCACCTCAGAAGACAGACATGGGATCATGTAAGTAAAGACTGGGTGAAGTGTATGCACAATGTGCCTGATTCAAGCTGGATAACCAATTCAGTGGAAATCTGACAGATTTGAAAGCAGTATTAAGCTAATGCTGAGCTTTTTTTGAATACCACACTGCATGCTTCTTTTTAGTCGAAGTCTTATTTATTCTGCTTTTTAACCTCTCTCACCTTATTAGAACATATGAACCTTTTTAAATGTAGTATTCGATCTTGCAAGAAAATCCTGCTTTCTGGTTATACTACTGGTATTTTGTGAGGCACATAATCCCAAAGGGGAGATTTTTCATGACAGGATCTCCTTTTGAATTAGGCCAAGAATGACAGTGTCAAATCCAGGCTTCCCATGTTGTCTCTGTGTGGCACTGAAGTCATTTATGCCAGAAGCCAAAGAGGTACCTAAGTGCCTAACTCACAGCTGAAACCTTAGAGACAAAAGGAAATGATGCTGAGGAGAAGTTCATAGTCAAATGCCAAACACAAACTCAGTTAAGGATCTATGCAACTGTCTGCCTGTTCCTCTGTGCCCCATTTGTAAGAAGGGAACGGCAGCGTGTCCGAACTCCCAGGTGGGTTCAGAAGGTACTCCAGTTAGAGACTGGGGGTGTGCAGAGTCTGGGGTGCTGTAGAGGCCCATTGAATCCCAGAAGACAGAGGGAAGGGACACTTGATCCAGCTTGCTGGAGACTGCCCAGGGATCAAAGCAAAAGCAGGATATAAAATATTCCTGCTGATACCACCACCTTGACTGGTGCAGTATCAGCCATTCCTGGTTACGTGACATTGTTTGTGGCCTCTGGTTCACCTGATCCCTATGATCCCTTTTATGCTTTTTGTTCACAGCAGAACATTCCAGCCATCGCTCCAGGAAGAACGAAAGAGGACAGTCAGAGCAGATCACGTACCCAGTGAATCTGAAAGTTAAAGGTAACTAACTATTCATACTTTTACAGAGGTTACCCATTCTCTCTCAGCAGAGTAGAATTTTTATAACAAATCCTATATCAAAATGCTGAGATAGGCTAGCAAGCGGATAGTTTCTGCTTCTGCCAAAGGAACAGCTATTGCTTTCATAATCTCTTAGATGTGACATTATTCCTTCAAAATCAAACCTTTGTTGGAAGTTACTGGCTTTAGAAGTGATCATCACTCCAGCTGCAAGAAGTACTGCCATTTCCTCCTGTTTGGTCTTTTTTGTGTGTATGTATCTTTCTCTAGGCAATGGAGGCATAGAAAAAAATTTTCAAATTGAAGCATTTTTATAAAATCCTAGTGGCTGGTGAGTATTCCAGGGCACGTGAAGTTCCTGGAAACATTTTCAGACACATTTTTGTATCATCTCTTTTTCATGACTGATAAAATTAATTTGTATCTTTGAAAAATCCCTTCACTTGGACTCCTTGAGTGTTGCGGAGTTTTTTGTGTTCTGAAAGTCAGGGTATTAGTTTAGGTTCCTAAACAATAGTCTAACATTAGATATGCATTTATTAAAAAACCCCAAACTCTTCATTAGGAGTTTCACATGTGATGCCTGTCTCACAGTCCTGCAAGTCAACAAGCAAGCCAGTGTGTTCTGTAGAAGACTAGTAATAGTGCCTCCACACTGCACAGCTGTGCAGGAGTGCTCTTTGATCTACCAGTGCAGAGATAAGGCTCTGCTAAGAGGATGTATTTACCTTAGAAGCTCTCTTTGATGGGTTCTCTCATTTACAAGAGTTGAGATCTGTTTCTGCTAAATCCCACTGAAAAACACCGTTATCAGCTTTTCAGCATGAGACTTTGGTGTGCTATACCCTAACACATTGCAAAATGTTTTGTGCTAAACGTGACAAGGCAGCAGTCAGGCAGTCCAATCTGCAAATGCAGTGGCTTTTATCTGCCGTGCAGTGCAGTTTGGTCTTATGAGGCTCTTTCAGCTTTGTCCTTAGATCAAGGTTATAGATTTGATAAGCATGGGCACCTAGAATATGCCAAAACAGAGAACAAATTCTTCACTGCCCCACCATTTAATATCAAGAACATTCTCATTGACTTCAGCAAGCCAGAAATCACCCTACATCAATACAGCATAGATAGTATTTTCTCTACCCAGGTCATTCATTGACATCCCATCAATGTTGTCATCCCACACTTGGCATCATCTGCATCTCATTCTGTTTAGTACCACATTATTAGTTCTGAAGGGAAGCTTAAAGTCCTTGTTCTTCTTTTTACAGGAGATTAACTTACAGTAGGGATTCAGTCATGGTTCTGTGCAGTCACAAGAGGATGTGCGTGCCCCATGGGCTGGGAGGGGTCTTCATAAAGCCCAAGCTGTGCTTCAAATTGGTGTATCTATGTGGAATTCAACAACATGGTGACTCCCATCTACTTCCCAGCTACAGCTAGTGAAACCGTGACAAAGTATGCACTGCTACAGCTCCCAGAACTCCACAGAACAAGCTGAGCTCTGAATGTTAGAGCAAATTGGTTTTTCAGTACACTTCACACAAGAAAATGATGTGGTATTTCCCTTCTTTCCTCCCAGACTTTTACTACTTTCTGCTAGCCCCCACACTTCACTACCACCTGAATTTCCCAAGAAATTCAGGCTGCAGACACAGCTATGTCATTAAGAGTCTTCTGGAAGTGGTAAGAAAATGACACTGCACTTAAACCTGTCAACTTCTGAGACTCTCCTTGGATAGTAACACTTCTTGTACTGAGCCATGAGATTCATGCCAATGTTGACATTGCTGATGTTACAACTGTGTGTCAGACATCACCTTATCACACAGGCATATTTCTCCTGATGTTTGACAAAAACTGGGAAGCCATTTTTGATATTACAAAACTATTTTCTTAACTCTGTGGAGCCCTGGAGGAGTAAACAAATGTCCTACAGACTGTATGTGCACTCTGCTAAAATGCAGCAATCACCAGAGCCATCTGCAGTTTCTTTCCTTGTGTCTAAGTCCAACAGTGATGCTATTACACTGTGAAATAATGAAAATTTCAGACATCACACAGGTGGTATTTTGCTCATCATGGGGATTTCACACATATCTTTCTGATCCCTCTCCCCTTTTTTAGGGTATTTGAATGGAAGTTACTATTTGATCATCAAGGATTAGCTTTTAAAGGGGCTCTTGATGGTTTTGGCCGTTTCATAGTAGTGATAGGAAATGTGTGGGACTCTTTCACCTCCTGCCAGTGAACCAGACCAAATTGGGCCCCCTGGTCCAGCAGCTCATCACAGATCATAGAATCATTTAGGTTGGAAAAGACCACCCACCTCTATTGGCCCAGCCAGGCAAGGCCGAGCATGGTCCGTTGTCAGTGCAGGCAATGTGCATGGTGAATACTTTGAAACACTGACAGTGAGAAGAGTCCATGCACCAAGATGTTGACACCTTGTGTTAGAGTGGGGAATGTGCTGAGATGCATCCTAGAGTCCAAGACCTTCATGGGGTGGCTGCAGCATAAGCAATTTCAGTTAATTACACTTGAAGACACTGTGACCGTTGTGGTGGCTAAATACAAAATAGATGGAGATATGGAGTGATGCTTTCAGGACGCAGTGACTTTAGTGTGAGGGAATCAGTGAAGGGCTTTGAAGTCTCTTCTTGTTTTCTTTGCAGATATTTCTCTTTCATCTCATGCTGGTGCTATTTCAACAGGTATTTTTTTGTTGTTTAATGTTAAAACCCAGGGATTCAGTTGTTACATACAACAGGAACTGCTGGGATGCAGTTCTTAGCATCTAACACTACAGGAAAGTTATGGCTGACCTGCATCACTTTATTCTCCTAACCACCTCTGCAACTACCTTAATGCTAATGTACCACAGAAATGGCTCGCTTTATTATGTCTGTTCTTATCCTCATCTCCTTAAACACACCAGCTACCCGACAGATGACGATTCCAGCGCCTACTCAGTGTAAAGAAAGGAAAGGGAAGAACTGGGATCAGGGGTGCTGCCTTTCTCATTTTATGGACTGCTAGATGACCCTTTGTATCTCTGGGTCTAAGTTTGCTCTTCTCTGTGAAAGGCTGTAACTTTTTCAAGTACTTTGGGATCTGTAGAAGAAAGGCTTTGTAGCTGTGTTAATACAAATAATTCTTTCCTGTGCTTCCTGTGGCAGTCCCCCAGCAGCTGCCACATGGCTTGTCCAGGATCCCTTGCAGGATTTCTCCAGAACCCTTTCTGCCAGCAGTGTTGGCAGCTGAGAATCGTAAAGGAATATTTGTTCAAAGATTTTTGGGGGCATAAAGTATATTTTTCATGCCAGTATAAGTATGATATGGTTCTTGTAAAACCCTCGCTGTAATAAAGCCCTTAAAATAGCTATCCCTGCAAGCCGTTCACCTCAGCTGGCAGCCTTTTTCAGACAAGAGGATGTGCTGTGGATGCTTTTCTCTGTTAATACATCCCAACAGGACTTTTCTGTGCCTTTCTGGCACAGTCCTGCTGCCATTGGCCTGTTCCGCTTACACAAGGTGGTTTCAATGGTGAAGGTTTTCCAGCCCTCCTCGGTGCTGAGGGAAGGAGCCACCCATGGGTCACCTGCTGGCTGTGTGCCAGTGCCAGCATCTCATCAGTCTGTATGGGTTCATATGCAGCAGGGGCTGCAGCTGTGTTTTCTCACCATAGCAGACACAAAATAATGAATCACTTTACACAGCCTTCCAATCAAAACTGTGTGTACCTTAATTGCTCTCTATTTTTATTTTGGTAGATTTTACCAAATATATATGTATCAGTGAAACTTATAAAGGTAAGCAAATAATGCCAGTTTATTTTCTTTAACAATATTCTACTTTATATCCTTGCTAGAGGTAATGTTCTAACCTGTTTTATTTATATCTGCAGGAAACAGTGTCTGCCTTGCTTACAGAATATGTCTTGAAATTAGCAGTAAGGTCAATCTACATGCTTTTTGTGGACAGCTAGTCTGATGTTTGTTACAGAGTCCACCTTTCAGCCTAAAACAAAGGAGGTCAGGAAATGTAAGCATGTTATTTCTGTTCCCTTCTAAATACTGTCAAATACTGTCAAAGTCACTGTCCTTCATGTTAGCATTACTGAATTGCCTTCATACAAAATACCAATATCAAAAGCAGTGGATTTCATGGAGTCTCTGCTTAGTGTCTCTTGTAAGAATCATTACTTTGGGTAGAGTGTTTCATCAGTTTTGACAGGGAGGGGTGAATAAAAAGAGCTTGAAGAGCTAGAAGGGCTTTTTTGGAGAAGAGTTTTTTGCAGTATTTCTTAAAATCTGCCCTAGAACTTAATTGCCTAGCTGGAGAGTATTTAATTTCCAGCTCTTCCCTGACTTCTTTTTGGGCTGTTGTCTTCTGGAAGTGTAACTCTGGTGGTTTGGGGATCAAAATACAATATCTGCTACAGCAGTACTGTATGCATCGTGACAGTCCTAAGGAACAAGATCAAGCTGCTGTGTGTCAGGGGGGCAGTGGCAGGCTGTACTGGCTGGAGCACATAGTCCACATTTACAGCCAGCTTCATGCAGTGACTTGTGGTGACACAAGCCAGGAAGAGCACATCGGGTCTAGGCTGAGAAGAAGAAACAGCATTTCTTAGAGCTGTAGAGAAAATTCCAGCACTATTTAGCAGCCATGTCCCTTCTTCAAACAAACACTTGTGCAGAAAGAACCATCCCATCCTTGAGGGAACTGTGTGTTATTTTCTTTTTCCCTGGTTTTAGTCTACCCACTTCAATCACATCATTTCCCTTGTGCAGAGCCTCTCAGCAGTACGCCAGCTGCAGGGACCATTCTCTGTGGATCTGCAACCATTACACGGTAATTTATGAATAAAGCTGCTGCTCAGGAGGAGTAAGGGATGCTTACTCCTGCTGCTGCACCTCTAAGCCCTAGTGACCTTTATGGTGGTTGATTGCCCTCCCAGTCATTTGTATTATTTTAAGTGGACTTGGGCCCAGACTCAACAATTTAATCTCCAAACTTGCTGCTGAAATTAATGAGCTGCAACATTCATATTAACTTTAGTGGGATTTATCTCTTGTCATTGATTCATTCATTGCTCTTTTCTGGATCTGAACCTTTTCCTTTCTATCCAGTGTGTATAGGGAATGAACACAGCTCTGCCATCTCTGCTTCTGCACAGTGCTCTTTGCATACCCTTCAGATTGTTAAATTCCATTATATTTGTGAAAGAGTGTTAATAGCTAGGATTTTGCTCGGGGCCTAGCTTTGAAGGCATATAGGTCGGTATTCAGCCTGCATGCTCTGTGGGGCTGCCACACACTGACTTCTTACGTGACAGCTTCCCTGGATAAGCCTCCACCACCTGGTATCCCCATCACAACGTGAAACACTAGTCACTGGGAGGACTCATTCATAGGTGGCCTGGATAGAGCCCTTACATGTTTGTCCTGACTCTTAAGGTATTTCCAGCTTTTACACCCAGATGTGAAGATAGAAATAACTGGCACTGAAGGTTTGCAGTTGGTATTGGAGGGCTGTAGACCTTCAATGAACAAGTCTTGTCAATCTTGGGGAAGCAGCCACCACCACTGGCTTGTACATTTTTGCCCCACTACTTTGTACACCGTTGTCAAGACACAAGAATTGATTTGCATTTGTTTGCCCTGATGTGGAGATGGGATTCAAAGGAGCTGAGCTTCTCATTATACTTATGTTTTCACAGCTAGGTTTCATCAGATTTCCTTTGCTGCTGCCTGCATGTAGTACAGGGAATTATAATGCTAACAAAATCCAGACCTTTCGTTGTGTGAAGGTTGAGCCAGGTGCTGCTGGCTGCTGTACTCACTGACAGGTTTTCTGAGAGCATAGTCAGTGACAATGTCAGGCAAAAGAAGTGAGAGGACCTTGTTTGACATCAGTGTTTCTCTTACAGCATCCACCCAAGTGCAGTGTCACAAGTGCACCTTGACATTGCACCCTCTTGTGTTTAGTTATTTTCCTTGCCCCAACACAATGTTTCAGCATGCTCCAGAATAGATTGCGATAGGAAAGATATCTAATGCTCCCTTTTCTGAGGTCTGTGAGGAGCAGCTTTTACCATTACTTGCTTTCTTGAACTATTGGTCTTATAGTGATGGTATGGCAGATATTTTCTGTCTGCAATTTACCTTGCTTTTTCCTTAGCTCTAGCTCAGCTTCTTCCTTTTCTCTGCCTGAGACATGCAGCAGAGGACCCTGCCCAGCCCCACAAAGGGCAACACCCTTTCCAGTGTCACAGTTTGATATTACTGGCACTTTCCCCCTATCTGAAGGATTTTCCTGCTCCCAAGTTTCTGCTGAAAGACTAAGTAGTGTTTATCAGTCTTTAAATCATGGCAGGTTTTCAGTATCTCTCCTTTCTGCTTCCATGCAGTTTCACAGCATTTAACCTTTTAATTACATCTTAAAATTTTTTAGCTTGTGCCTGGATATCAGAGGATCTAATGATGACTGTTGAAGTTGTTCAATTGGTAGTTTGTCATGGCATTAGTCTCTTGTGCTTTAGAACATGCACCTTGTATTAAAAGCACCCTTTCTGTCCCTCCACTTTTTTTTTTTTTTTTTTTACCAGTGCCCAGATCTTTTCCTTGTTTAGCCCAGGAGCAGAAAATTGCAAAACCCTTCCATGTATTCTGAGGAGATAGCAGGCATATCAACACAGTGAGGTACAGACAATAATGTGCATGTCCCAGCCATGCCCGAAGCCTGCCAGACATGCACCAGTTCCAGTTAATCCTGCATTACACAGCTTTGAGCTCAAGCTACTATCACCTCTTGGCTCAGACTGGCTTTAACTTCAAAGTTTGCCCTGCTTTGGGTAGGACACCAAGCCTGGTGATCTCCAGATTATTACATGGCTGCATGACTCCCAAAGAGTAGGTGGCTTGTGTCTGGGAGTGTCTCAAAAGAAAGTTTGAAAAAAATCACTCAGGCAATTCCTGTCCAATCCAGAGGTGTGTCAGGGGAATGTCTATGAACTCCCTAGAAGCCTGAATTTAAAGCCCAAAGCCCCAATGCCTCCATTTGCTTTACCTGTGAAACCATCTACAAAATGGAGTTTATACTATTTCTTATATTCCCCTGCTTGAATCACCAATACTGGTATACAAGTAGTATCTTCAGTTTTGTGTAATGGTATTCATGCTAGGAGAGTAATGTTGGAATAATGAATGATATTTAAAGTGTTGCAACTTTTGTATGCAGTCAAGATGCGGGTCAATAATACTCACAGAAGGTAACACTGTGTTTAATGCACTAGAGGTCCTGGGTAGATGTGTTTGCTGTTACTCGGTTCACTTAATGAGGGCTTTTCTACTTAAAATAACAAATTGCACGTTTGCCATAACCACAGGGCAACCCCCTTTGTTCATGCTTGGAGAAGGGGGCTGAAGAACATGAGCAGAGACAAAAGCTATCTTAGTTAGCCTTGTTCCCTTAAGGGCTCTCTTTCTCATGCTCTCAATTCCAAAATTACCTCATTACACAACATAGACCCATATAGCTTTGCAATTTACTCTTAGTACCTTGCCCTCTACTGGTCTGTGAACTTATTTATACCTGAACCATTTTTATTTGTCATATTTTATATTAATGTCATATTTAAAAGCATCTTGTGGTGCTTGGCCTGAAAATGGATACTTTCAATCAAGCCCAGGTAAATTTCTGTAAGAACAGTTGCTCTGGAAAGGGTGTATTTATAATTTATATTAGATTATATTCAAACTGTGCTGAAGGAGTGGAATTGAACTGAGAGGGAAATATTATTTTTATTGCCTGTTTCTCCTATAACTGGCAGATCATTTCATCTGGCTCTTTTTTTTTTTTTTTTTTTTTTTTTTTTTTTATCGGTACTTTCACTCCTGCCTCAATTGCATTGCAGAATTGCTGCAATTTGGAGACTGGCAATTTTACCTAGACTGGTGTATTTCTGGTAAGGTGTCTTTCACCTTTTGTAACAAGAGTGTGCTGCTGCTTCGTTTGGAATAAGACTCTGCTCGGTGGCACGTTTTAGGTTTGTTAGGAACCATAAATCAGTTTTCAAACAAGAACACTGATTAGTTGGTACAGATCTAATTTGACAGATCTCTGCAATGACTGAATGCTGTCTTAGGAGTTAAGTCAGGTTCAGTGGGTAATACATGTTCAGCAAAAGCAAGATAAGGCTTTCAAAAAACAAAGTCCTTGTGTATCTCACATTTAGGATTGTCATTTACATTGTTGTGGAGAAGACAGTAAACATTACTGACAGGGTGACAGTGACTTTAGACCTGTTGTGGTGTAAGTGACTGCAGCTGATATACATTCTTCACATTAGGAGTAAGCATTAACTTTTGCTTTCACTACTGTTTCTTCAGAAACAGACGCTTGATTTACACAAGTAATGTATGGATAAGATCCAAAAATAACAAATACTTATCTAGCTGAGGGCATAATGTGCATCAAATACTATTAGGCTCTGTTTCTTGTTTTTGTTAGCGTGCTCATACAAGGAGATGGATCTGTGGGAAAAAAAAAAAAAAAAAGTATCAAAAGACTAATTGAAGTTTACATTTTTAGCCTTTGCTGGATTTTCTATAATGTGAGCTCCTTTTCCAGTGCAATTGGCTACAAAAAGCTAGACATCTTGGTATCACTAACAGATTACAAGAAGTCAGCAACTAAACAAAAATGAGTATATGTTCAACTATTGATTCCTTGACTAGAGCTGAAGTCATTCAGAAGCCTGCTGTACTTCACATTGGGAAAAAACACTTCTGATAGAAAATTTAAAAAAAAAAAAAGAGAGACAACACTTTCTCAAAAATTCATTTTGGTTATCCTTGTTGTCTGTTTGATTTTGAAATGTTTATTTAATTTTCTAATTAACTGTTGTCTCTTCTTTAGGAGTAGCTGAATTCATTATACTTTTGTACTTTCACTGGTGAAACCCCATTAATATATGTTAATACTATTTGCATATATAAGTATAGACATGTGTTACCACAGAATGGTTTGGGTTGGAAGGGACCTTAAAGATGATCCAGTTCCCATTCCTCTGCCCCGGGCAGGGACACCTTCCACCAGCCCAGGTTGCCCAAAGCCCCGTCCAACTTGGCCTTGAACCCTTCCAGGGAAGGGGCAGCCACAGCTGCTCTGGGCAACCTGTGCCAGGGCCTCACCCCCCTCACAGGGAAGAATTTCTTCCTTATATCTAATCTCAATCTACCCTCTTTCAGTTTAAAGCCGTTACACCTTGTCCTATCACTACATGCCCTTGTAAAAAGTCCATCTCTTATGTAATTATATTACATTCTTTAGATATATATTTACCATATATATCACTAATTATTCTATTGAAAAAAATATATGTTAAATGTTGAAGGCACAAAAGTTATAACATGGGTTTCCACAGAGAACAGGAACATGTGTTGATCTAAAAGGGAAATGGAATCTACAGTGCATTAAAGGAATGGGGTTTGACCTGAGAGAGAGAGAGAGATGAATATTTATGTAAGATGTGCTGTTAATAAAAGTTGATTTTGATCTCTCAAGTAGTGTCACATTGGTCAAGAATATAGCCTTTTGCTTTCAAACATCATTAAAAAATTGTAAAACACATTAAAACTTGTTAATACTTGATGCTGATATTGTAGCATTGCTTTATATGAAAAATAAAAATCAGCTACACATGCAGCAGGTGATACAGCAGGGCAAGGTGCAGGTCAGGCCTGTCCTGCTCCCTGATTGTGGTGGCAGGGGTACAGGGCAGACACAGGATGGGGGAAACCCTGTGCCAAGGCAGCACTGGTTGGTGGGATGCTGCACAGCACATTTTAGGCTGTGTCATTGTTGTTCTCTCATTTTCCAAGGTGCAGTGAGGAGCTTTGTGTCCTTGCCATATCCTCTAAGCCAAAAAGATAACAAGTGCTAGAGTGTCTGCTCTCCAGGGATGTTCACTAATAAAGCTCTATCCAGCTGGCTGCCAATGGCTGATTTTTAAAAATAACCAAAATATAGCAGGTTACATAATCCATTAACCCCAGGATATGCTGTTATCTCTAGAACAACAAATGTTTTTATGAGCTAAATTACAGCTTTGACAACAATATATTTAAGAAAATAATGAATTGGGCCTTAAAAGTCATGAAGCTGGTCTAGAAGTCATAGATTATTTTTTTCAGCAGGTCTTAGATTTTTTAAAATATTTTTCTGATGTCTAATGCATAACAATTTTTAAGTTTTCAAAAAGTGCTACATTTTTTCCCCCCCTACTGAATCATGGCTCCAGAGCTGGGGCTTTAAGGAAGCCAGTAAATATTGCAGGATGAAAACATGCCACAGTCTTCTAAATCCTGACTGTTAATTATTAAGACAGCATAAATTAAATATAAGTTTCTAATACAGACACAGCATCTAAGAGAACTGCAAGATTACGGTCCCCAGGGTATAATCAGGAGATGCTTTGTCTGGATGCTTCATCCTCTTTCACCACTGACAGCGTTGTCAGGAAGATGAAACTTTTATATTCTGGCAGTCAATGACAAGGCAACGTGTGCTGGTACCTCTCATCTAGTAGATGTTTGTCACCTTGGCTGACCAGCCATTCTGGTTTTCTCAGACTGCCACAGCTTTAAAAGGGAGACTGGGACTGGTGCCATTTAAATTACAGACTGAAACCTTCAGCCTGATTTCGTGCTCGGCAGCAATGGCACTGAACGTGCCTCACAGGGCAGGCACAGCAGCCAGGTGCAGAGGTGTGTTTCCTTTTCTCCTACTACAGCTAGCAGCTAATCCCCATAACGCTTTCTAGCACCTCATTTTGCTGAAATCTAAAGCTGTCAGTTTTTAGGGACTTGGTACCCAGGACTCCAGTTGTGCTTTCATACCTAAGCCTGATACACCTTCACGGCTGATAAGGGCCAAAAATTATTTATCAGGTTTAAGTAAGGTCACTGACCATATCAACACTGTAGCTGTTATCTTGTGTTTGAGGTCATGGTCTCTAAACTCTACACCTGGAAAAAAAATATGGGACACTGCTATAGGAATACTGACACAAATTGGCATGGTTTGCAACAAACAGCAAGTGTTGCCTTCATTTCTGGCCTCAAGGGTGACTGGGGATCCAGAAATAATTTCAGCTGTGTTGTGATAACCAGCCCACATGCAATTTGATTTTTAATGCACCTTTACCTCACCCATGGGGAAGGATGTTCACCCAGTAGAATGGGTGTGTGTTTTCTCTGGAGCTATGTAATGAAGCCTGGTTTTATTCCTCCTCTTCTTGCAGGAGCGCAGACTCACTCTTGCAGTTGTGGTCCAGGTGGTCCCCAGCCCACAGATGACAGGACAGGTAGGACACTGGGTTCTGCACGCTCCAGTTAACGTGCTCTGTGTTTGCAAGATGAAATACTGCCGCTGGGAAATCAGTAACATTAATCATCACCATAATATTTTTTTTAAGTATTAACTTGCTATGGGTATGTCTATCTGTCTCCTGTATGGCTCTGAAAGTTTGGCTGCCTTGAAATTTAACTCAGATGCATTGTAATTAAACCTTGATATTTGAAGTAATTAATGAGCAAGCTTTACATTTTAGCATAGTCTCAAAGGAACAGCAGCATGCTGACAGAAATGAAATAATTAAATAACTTCATTAATTTAAAAATTACAAAGTTTCTGTAAGCATATGGTTTGTACTGCTGGGAAAAAGGTCTTCAGAAATAGCACTGTAGCCTCAATAATCTCAGTCTTGACCCTTCTCTAAGGAGGGATTCAAGAGGGGAGTCCCACTGCAGGAAACTGAGGGCAGGAGTTAGTATTCCCAATCAGGGAATACATCGTACATCACCAGCTCTGCTCCTTCACCCCAAAATCTTGGGAAGGTCCAGGAAGCCCAGGCTGTGAGCATCTCCAGGAGCTTCTAAGAAGGAAGCAGATTACAAACGACTGCTTAATATTTCAGCTGGAAACTGGATCTTGTTTACATCTATAAATAGCCAGAATATGTTTCTTTCCATCACTGCCTCTGGGAGGCTTCATCATCACATGCAGATTCAGAAAGGTAAAGAATGATCATGTGTTTTAGCCCAAAAGCCTCCAGGAGAGAGACATGGTCACCTGTCACCCAGTGACAGCCGGTGAGTGGGTACACAAGTCAGGATTGCTGCTGGTTTATGCTTGAGCCGTGTTGAAAAGGCAGCAGTATAAATACCGAGCCTCTTAAGTGAAGAGGTCAGGACTGGCAGCATCTGTGACACTCCAGCAATGACTCACCCCCTACAGTCACAAGCATTTTGTGGAGGACCCTTGATGATAAGAGCTTTTGCTGAGCTTAAAAAAAGTAGTTCATAAAATCAGGTTTCTAAGGCCAATAAATCAGAAGCCAAATAAATGGCCTCACATATTTTCATGGCATCCAGTAAGTGCTCAGCACTCATGAAAACCAGAAGCAAGTTGCTTGTTTTCAGTGCCCTCAGTATGGACAGCGAGCCTAACTTAAGAAGTCCAATTTTTAAATTTTTCTCCTCCTGTATTAATAGATTTCTGATATGTGCAGAGTAAAAGATGCAAAGGAGGTGTTAAAACAGATCCTGTATCAAAGCACATGGGTTTGAGCGGGGTGTGAAGGTTTAGACTTCATTTAAGGCAGCAGTTCAGAACAGCCTCCTCCTTAGTTCCGTCACTCAGTGCTGAGGTCTTAGAAATGAACCGTGTTTCCACAAGTTGTTGTGCAAAATGCTTCCCTCACTCATTTGTGTGTGCATTTGTAGCAACCCCTTCAGCTTTGGTGGGCTGATTGATATAAACCCTGTTATCTTGCTCTGTGTGATTAATCCTGATGTTAATGACTAGCAGTGCACTGGGAACAATTTATCAAGCTTCTCCCCGTTTTTCTGGGCTCTATAAACAGCCATATCTGCAAGCCCTTACTGCATCATGATTTTGACAAGTGGCAGGCCTGGCTGACTGCATTCCTTCTCTCTGCATGTTTTGGTGAAGTAGGTCGCAGTAGCAGCCGTCCTGGGCATAGTCATGATGTTGTTCCTATAAACTCATAGCTTCACGTGAAGCAGGTGGGATTTTGAGATTTAATCTAGTTGCCTACAGATCCCAGCAACCTAGGCTGGGTGCCTTGTGCTGGGACTGGTATCTAGACCAAAGGAATAAGGTTTGGGGTTGTGAGTTAGCTGGCAAATGATTTTAAATACTGATGTGAGTTCTAGTGAGAGGAGTCACATTGCAAAATAACACTCAGGCTTCACAAACTGATTAGATTAGCACTCCAGCATGCTTGTATTACAGTGCCAAGTGGCCAGGTCTCCACTGCATTAGCAGCTTGATTGTTTGCCATTCTTGACCTTCTACCTATGCTGACAATCTGCTAGCTTGGGTTCAAACTTTGGATTAAGCTAGAAATTTCAGTGGCTAGAGAAAAGACCTTTAGCTGACCTTTGAAGAACATTTTTAGTTTCCCAGGACCTAGGAAACAGTCTCTGGGAAACAGCGTGGGGTCAGTTAAAAGGTGAGTATGCCTGGAGGGAAGTGGCACTGCAGCAATTCAGCAAATGTGGATCGACTGTGCCAGACTCTGCCTCCCACTGCAGAGGATCCGGTACCCACCGAGCAGAGTTGTTTGTAAAAGTATCTGTGCAGCACATCTTGGCCCTGGCCAGTCTTCTGTCACAGGCCATTAGGTATGACCCTGTTCTGCAGTGCATTAGTCACTGGATGCTCTATCAGTCATTCATGTCTTTGGGCATCCTGCAGCTTTACAGGTGGTAGAACAGGGATAAGTCACATAAAAAAAATTCAGGAAGCTCTCATCACATTGATGAGGCAGGATAGCTGGATGTAGGCCGGGGTGAAGGCAGAAACTGGAAGAGCCATTGGTCTGCATGGCATCTCCTCCTAGGACAGAAGAATTTGTAGCACAGATTACACCATCACTTAAACCAAGAACATTTCTTTGTGGTTCCAGCTATTGCTCTGGGGAAGTCCTGGGAAGCCAGTGGTGCCCCAATCCAAGGCAGAGCTGGAGTGTTAAAGAGATTTCTCTTTGTGTACTCCCAATCTTTGCTGTTTAGACCAAAGTGATCAGAAAAACAGATGAACAAAGCTGGAAAAATCATACTTAGGACAGACGTCCTGGCTGGCCAGCTCCGTTTTACTCTGCTTGGTGGGAACAGTGCTGTGGACTGGTAGTCTGGCAGAAGCTGTGAATCTCAAGGCTTTGTTTTCCCCTTTTGAATTCCATTTAACTGAAGTTTCACTCCAATATGAAGAAAACCTGTCAATGAATTCCCACTACTACTGGGTCCTTGATGCTCATTCAACTACACCTCACCCACTATTGTATAGAGCCAATACAAGACATGATCACACAGGACAGTGCGTGTCAAACTCTTGGTTTTGTCTTTTCCAGTATCTAACTGCCATCTCACTCAAGACGTTCCAGTTTGGGTGTTTACTGCTGTGCTGTCTGACATATGGGAAGATTGACATTAAAATGAGGACTCTATCAGGGAACTGATCACAGAGCTCGTGCTACTGTTATTTTAATGATATTTAACAATTAAAGCACAAAGACTGTCGTTTTAGGCTGGTAGTTAAAATAGTTGATTTTGATTTTCTGACATGAAAGACTACGAAGGATTGGTTTCAGGATGGAGTGCTCCATGGCAGTGTAACTCCTACTGTGTCGTGAAGAGCAGCCTTCATTTCTGTCACAAAAAACAGCCAAGCAGCCAGCATCCCTTGTTTCTGAGTCCATCAGGAAGGCATCTCCTCATTCTCTGGTGGCTTTGCATAACATCTAGACTCACTGGAGTGGTGAGAAAAATATAAATCAAATCTTTGAGCCATTTGTATCTGAACTTCCAGTCTCAGCGACTGAGAGCAGAGCTGGAAGGGTTTTGTAACCATCCCAGTGAGGGTGGACTGGGTCACCCAATCCACAATGACCCTGACACTAATTTGAAAGCTTTTGAGCATTGTCTGGGGGCAGATTTCCTCAGAGTAACGATCTGTCAAACAGCGATGGTTTCTGAGTGCAAAACCTGTGCCATCTGCAATCCTTCCCATCCAGCCTCTTCCAGCCTTTAAAAATAATTTCAAACTCTTTCCATTCCCATGATGCATGTAAATTTGGTAGCTCTTGGCTCTGTGAGAAGGGAAAGACCCTTTCTTCCTCCTTTCTGTGCTTGCCTGGTAAGATTTTAGCATTAATGGGGTTTTTAATTGTTTTATTATGAAGCGCACGGTCACAGAGCCCTTTGGCAAGGGCACCCTTTAGAAATAAATTGAGTCATCACCCTCGTAATAGAAAAGCTAATTCAGTATGGATCTGTCCTCCAGTTAAAGTCATGCACATCCCTTAGGGAATGGTATTACCAACTGACCTCCTAGTAACTGCTGTTTACTTTTCCTGACAGATCCAACTGTCCAGCATGTGGAAATGGCTTTCTGATAGCTGCTACAGTAACATGCGTGTGTGGGACCAGCCTGGTCCTGGGCCCTCCTCTAATGGTGCTGCTGTACTTCCAGGGCTGCTACACCCTCCACTGCCAGAAGGACTCAGCTTGGAGACCGATTGTCCTCTGACCTGCCCAGAACCTACTTTTTCTCTACTTTCTGCTTTGCTTTCTACACTAAACATACCTGACAATATAATCCCAGGTTTGAAGTACCTTATCCTTAGTATGGAAGAAACTACCGAGGCTGTAAAACTCTCATCTGGCTACAGAGAGAAAAAGCAAGACTTGCAGGTTGGTGTCTGTCCAGACTGAAGGTGAGAGAGTCAAGCAGAGTTGTGAGAGCTGCAAGGATCTGTGTCTTCCTCACTTCTCATGTGTAAGTAGCTGAAGGGTGGCAGAGACCTGGAAGCCTCCCAGTGAAACATTAGCCCAGTGACATGTGTAAGCAAATCTGAGCCAGCAAGGTGGGTTCATCCTGGATCAGCTCTTTGCACCGTTGTTATAATTTTGAACAAGGGCCTCCTCAGACACTTCCTCTTCTGCCTTGGCTTCCTTAATACCTTCCCTCTCTTTTTATTTGCTGTCCTCTGTTCTTACTGGGAGGGAGGGATTTCATCTGGGACAGGACAGGAAGGGATTTTAAGGGTCCACTGATTCCAGTGTCCTTCAAAAGGTGTTGAGCCAATTCACAAAATGTCTTTTGGGTCACTTGGTGACTCCATCACCAGGCTGCTCCGTGCAAACTCCAGCCGCATGGCTTCACTCAGCTGCCACAGCCCGTGCCCCAGGGCAGCACAGGTCACCCCACAGCCACTGCAGGCAACACCCTCGGCGGTCTCCATGTGTGCTTTGATAAAAAAGCAGTGTTCCCATCCAGAGACATGCTCAGGCCATGGAGCTGGCTAAGTAAGCTGTGCAGCAGATCTCCTGGAGTCATCCAATTCTGGCTGCACAGTCCCAGGCCACCTTCTCTGAGGATGGCAAACACCATCATCTCTGGGTGTTAGAGCTCTTGTGTGCTCGCTGTCTGCTGAAATGAATTCAGCCCAGTGCTGGTGGCCTCATTCTGCCGTGTGTGCTGGTACCTGCCCCCTCCAGGCAGTGCATGCCTTCACCATGGAACCTCCTCCATCGCACCTGCTGCCTCCAGCACAGAACCAAAACCAGCCATTGTGGCACTCAAAGTCATACAGGATTACTCACAGTGGTTCAAATCTTGCCTTGAAGATTTGAACTACTTGTGAGTAACCCTGTAAGACAGCTTGAAGGCATCAGTGGCCAAAGGTTGTTTTCTCACAGAGTTCTTCAGCAAAGACAAGGTGCATCATTCCTGCTGGGCACCTGGCCAGAAGGGCTGTCACCAGGAGTCAGGACCTTGGTGCTAAGGCTGGCAGCAAGGGGAGAAGCGTGATCTGGAAACACAAAAGGAGAAGCACAAAATGCCAAGAAGCTGACTTAAGAAACATTTCATTGCACAGCAGGGAGCTGGGCTTGGGGAAGGAAGCAGCACTTGGCTCCCAAACATCTCCCCTCGCTTTGGTAACACAAGCTTTAAGCAAAGGCTCTGCACTGTCGGTGTGGCAAGTACCACACAGCATCTGTTTTTCTAGGTGATAAACTGAGTGAACGTGTCTCAGAGGCTGCGAAGGTCGTACTGTACAGACCGGTTTGGCTGGGTTGGTGTTCTACTAGGGTCAATAGATTTTTATCAGATGCTTTTATTTGTTAAATTTTCCTTGGTAGTCAGAACAATCCAGAAAATAATACCAGGAGACATGCAGCCAAGGAGATCACTTGTTTGGCCGTATCCCCTCCTGCACAAGGAAGGCTTTGTGTGAGCTCACAGAAGTGCCGTGTTCTGCTCACTGTGGGCAGAGCTGGAGGCAGGCTTCGGGCTTTGTCTCCGTGCAGTCAGGCCAGCTTCATTAACCACGGGGCTTCAAACTCATTAGTTCCGAGGTTGTGGCCAGGCTGCTGGAGGCTGCGGTTCCTCACAAGAGGCACCCATCTCCCAGCAGCAGCAGCAGCAAGGAGGCAGCTGGTCCTTTGGGCAAGGGAGGAGCCTTGGGCTGGCCTCAGGGAGGGACCTGTGCTGCCTGTGATTGCTGCCACGGGGGTCCTGCTTCTTTGGCAGCACTGACCTCCTCTGAGACCTGTGAAGCAGGAAGGGACTGGTGTTACCAAGCTGGCTGACCCACAGGTCAAGGACATGGGCTGGCCATGGTTCCACCAGCATCTGGTCTCATGCAGGTTGGCTTTGACCCCTGTGGATCCAGAAAACATGAAATGAGTGAATCCGTGCTCACAGGGAGTCAGGTGCCAGGCACATCTGGCTCAGTGTCACTGCCAGCATCACCTCTGGAAACATTCTGTGTGAGGTGACACCAGCATCATGTTGGAACAGCCCAGCCAGTGATTGGCGACCAGCCTTGGAGTGGCGCCCCCATGGGGAGGGCAGGGTGAAACCCACTTCTCAGAGATGTTTTCCTGGCTCCTGTGGGGTTAAGTGGCCCCTTTTGGGACAAACCAACTACAAAGGGGCCTTGGGATCATCAGCTGCCTCCCAGCTGATTCCCGTGGCATTTCAAACACAACATCACAAGAGCCAGGGATAATACCCAGGAAAGGCCCTTCTCAGTGGGACAGATGAGCACTAGCAGAGGTCCTGCAGGACCACAGAGTACTGAATTTCCTACTTGCAGGACTGACTATATCCAGGGGGAAGAAGACAAGCATAAAAAAAAATCCAAGGTTTCCCTGGGATGCCTCTGTCCTAAACATGCCATAGCATGGACCCTGCCCTTGCTAATTCTGCATATAATAAACATATATTCAAATGCTGGGAAGAAATCCACTCAGCTGATACTGCCTTAGTCTGTATGCAGGTTTAAACAAGTGCTCAAACCTGGATTTCCCTCCAGCCTTCTCACAGCACTGTTTCCCTTTGGCTGTCCTTCTCCCCAGTTTTGCAGAGGGCACCCAAGGGGGTTGGTCTGGGCATGTGCGTCTGCAGCCACCACACACCTCTGCAGGGAGAAGAGTGATCTGGGGTAACCTGCTGGGAGTGTGTCAGCCCCCCACGAGCCCCCGTGCCTTTGCTTTCTGCCTCTCACCAGCACCTTTCACCTGTGGCTCTTCATTAGTGCATGCAAGGGGTACTCTAATTCCTATTTCTCAACAGTTTTCTCATCTTTGATGGAAATACGGAGTTTTCACGTCCCTCAGACCTTCCCACCTTCTCTGTCCTGCCCTCCAAAGGCACCCTTGGCCTTTCATGACCAGAGAAGGGAATTCTTGTCACCACCAGGATCTCCCCATGGAAAAGCCCAGCTGCAGGCAGCTGTAGCCTGGTAGTGCCCCTGTAACAGCAACTACTGCCCTCCAGGTTCCCTAACCACCACCCTCATGCACTTTGGGGTCCTTCAGTGTGTTATAAATCCCCTTAAGGAGCACCAGAGCTCCTCCTGCCTCTGCTGCCCTTGCGAGTGGGACCAGTGGAGCAGGACAGGCTGTTCCAGGGAGAAACCATCCAGCAGCATCCAGGGCAGGAGGAGCTGTGCCTCGGAGACCCTCTGTGCAGGCAGATGCGCTGCTAGAGCCTCCAATAGCCCCCTCCACCGTGCGGGAATGCCAGCAGGTTCCTGCAAGCTGCTGCAGTGACGGTGAGCTCAGAGAGCAGCTTGTGCCCGCGTCCTGCTGCCAGGGCACCACGGGAGCAGGAGGGCAGTGTGGGGACAGCACGGTATTGGCAGGGGCATGATGAAGTGGGCAGAGCACAGCAGGATGAGGCCTATGGAGAGAGGGGGGGAGCTGGGAATGGGCCCACTGTGTCTCCCTGTGTCCCTGCCCGCTGTCAGGGTGCTTGGGACGTGCAGCACCCATGTCCCAGGGCGAGGAAACAGCCCAGCATGCTCAGCACCAGCACGCCAAGCGCCCCCTTCGGGCCCACCGCCAGCTGTCATCCAGCACACCGTCTCCCCATCTGCCCGCAGGCAGGCAGAGAAGGGGGGCCCTGGCTCCCCAGCACAACTCTCAGCCCAGCTGGGGTAGGGTGAAGCCTTGTGCCCCTGTCCTTCTGCGCTGCCCCAGCGCCAGGTGGGAGCCGTGGCTGGTCTGACCCTCACACGCTGCACACCACGACACCGGCACAGCCCCGCGGGCGGGCGAGCCTGGGCAATGCTGGTGCAGTCCCCGGCAACATCAAAGCTCAGCGTGGTCGCGGCAAGGAGCATCAGAGGGGTGAGGGGGGCGACAGGAGAGTCTTGGGCCCAGCACACCCAGCGACGTGCCCCCTGTTTCCCTGCAGCCTGCGGGGCCTGTAATAAAACCTATATGATATTTGTTATTCAAATCTCAGGTTATGGTTGAATATATTGTTCAGTAAAGTAAATATAAAAAGAAATTGTGTTAATGTCAGATTGTATTGTAACTGAATTTTGTTGTGGTCAGACAGTGTTATGGTTCTAAATGTTTTTGCACTTTACATGTAACTTAAGGTTTAAAAGAAATAAGAAATAAGGCATTATGTATATAGTTTTTATGGTTAAAACCAGTTGTTAAAAGGGAGCTAAAATGGCCGCCGCCTTCAGGCCAAATGGTGTTATGTCTAGACATGTCTGGACTATGGATACATGCACCCCTGTGCTGAGCCACCCCCTCCTCCCCACGGTGGAAAGCCGGTGAACATTCCCTGGCAACAAAAAGCCCGCGAAAGAAAAGTCCGCGAAAAGTTGTTGACGACTTGCAAACCCCTCAGGGAGCACCCCCACCCTCATGAATATTCATGAGGGCTGCCCTTTAAAAGGACTCCGTTTCGGGATGTAAGGTGTGTGTCTTGGTGGAGCAGAGACCCGGCACACCCAGCGCTGTTTTGCTCACTTTCGCCTGCTAATAAATTTTGTTGGCCACTAAAACAAATTTGAAGGCGGTGATTTCATTTTAAATTATGATTAATCCATAACAGGGCCCAGGTCAGCCTGTCCCCCCAGAGATCAGTGCAGGGGTTCGCTGCTGCAGACCAGTCCCTGTGGGTGGTGGCACTGCAGGATGCGCAGAGCAACCTCCTGGCCTTCATCTCCATCCTGAAAGAGCACTGGATCCTCAGCACCACATCCAGCCTGCACAGCAGGTCTATACCCTGTGAAGGGCCCTCAGTCACCCCAGGCAGAGTCTGGGAATCAGCAGGGAATACCCCCCCAGTGCTCCGGAGGATCCTGTTACTGCCCAGCATCTGGGCAAGCATCCTTCAGTCAGAGCAGGGGCAGGCAGAGTTTGCCCCAGACTTCTCCTTGCACCCAGACCCCTCTGTGAACTCCCTGCGGGCAGAGGTTGGGCTGAGTGTCACGAGGAAGCGCTGGGAGGACCAGCCCCAGTATCTGAGCAGAGCTGTCATCCCCCATGAGGACTCTGACAAGGAGATGCTCTACAATGTCCCTCTGCTCAGGACAGCCGCCCCACAGGAGTTCAGCAGCATCCTTCAGCCCATCCGCTTACCCCGTGGGAGACTCTCTGCCTCAGACCTCACAAATTGCTGGGTCTCAGGCTGCATCCATCCCACCCCAGGTAATCCCTGGCTCCTGCAGCAAAGAGGTCCCTCTGGCAGGGTGGGGAGCCACCTTCCTGCTCCCTCCTGCCAACCATCCCCAACAGCAGGAAAGGGAATGGAGCTTGTCCTGGGAGAAACCAGAATCCGCTGGTCACCCATCCTCGCTTTTTGGAGGCCAGGGGCTGCCCAGAACAACAGGCTCACAGTGGTCCCCCGGCCAGGCAGCAGGAAGTGCCGCAGCGACTTCCCAAAGATGCGCTCCGTGGTGGATCCCTGCCCACTGAAAAAGATTGCTGCAACTGCCTGCTGCAGCCACGGGGACAGCAAAGGAAGTGGCAGGCTGTTTGGTAAGGGACAAAGCGCGACAGCCCAGAGCGGGCAGGCATTTAGGCAAACTGCCTCCTCCCCATTCTGCTCATCTCTGACTCCTGACTGGGAAAGCAGCCAAAACACTTGTTGGCCTTATTCTGCTCAGTCCTTACAGGAAAAGATCCCTTCTGCGCAGCTTGCAAATAGCAGGCGTGGGAGACTGTCTGAACATGTGACAGGCATCTCTGCATGCGCTGCGGAGGGACGGTCTCCCTACAGCCCTGCGGGCACTGCTCCTGCTCCCTCCCCTGCTGACGGGGCCTCCAAAGGCCTTTAACGTGGCCGGAGTCAGAGATGCTCCGGAGGCAAAACCCAGAGGGGCTCCTTGTGGTACATACCGAAGGACCAGGCACGGGGCTGGGCTGATGGGGGCACGGGCAGGCACAGGAAGCGATGCCGGTCACTCCATCGGGGGCACAAAGGGACATCACCCAGCCCCCTGCACCAGTGCCACCTTCCAGCCAGTGGTACGGGAACGAACTGTGGTGACTGGCCCTCCTCTCACCCTGGTGAAGTCCACAGCCACTGGGAGTGATGGCAGGGGGGCGCTGCTGAGGCACAACCCTGCCTTTTTCGTCTCTCAGGAGGGTGATGCTGGCAACCCGTCATGTGCCTGACTAGAGGGACTGAGAAATGAGTCCCGACAGGCATGCTCAGTCAGGGCAGCTACAGATTGCTCCTGACACCCCAGGGTCCGACTACAGCGACTGGATCGTGGCCAGCACCGAGAGGACAGGGCCTCCCGCGTTCCCCACCCTAGTCAGGGTGTGAGCGGATCTGCAGGCTGCTCCCAAAGACTGGGAGGAGGCTTCCAGGCCAGCAGTGGGGATATTTCAGGAAGCTGGTTTCAACGCCAAGAAGGGAAAGATAGACCTGAACTCATCTGAGGCTGGGCCATCTGAGATGATTTGTAACTCCTGCAGCGGGAAAACGCTTCCCATCTCCAAGTGACACTTATACTTGACTAGGTGCTTGGGAAAGGGGTAGCTGCTTCCTTCTTGCTGTTTCGTTTCTTTAGGTAAATGAAGTGCCCTTTTGTGATCAGAAAGCCTGCTTGGTTCGTGTATGCCATGTTGAAATGATTTGCCCTATATGCTCACACTGCTCTTTTCTACTGTCAGGGCACACTTGGAGATATTGAACTCCCACGTCTCCCAGGGAACCCCCTCTGGTTCCTCCTGCATTAAGTGATCACCAGGGCTTGCCCAGAGAGAAGGGACGGTTCCTGTGAACATGTCAGGTTTGATCACCTAAGAAAAACTGCTCGTGGTGATGGCGGGAGGCGCTGACCTAGCAGGGCCTGCGGAGGGGCCAGGCAGCAGAGCCTGGTGGAAGTCAGCACATGCTGGGACAGACCAAGGAGACAGCCTCACAGCAGAGAAATGGGTTTCTTGATCACTTCACACAGGAGTGGTTTCATTTCACTGCAGCTTGCAGGGTGCTACGTTTACCCACTTGACAGCAAACTTCCCCACAAGGTTGGCTCCTTCTGCAGCTTCCACTGCCTGCCTTGCAGCATCAGACAAGCCTAGTGCTGGTTACCAGACATCTTGACCTGGTTCCATGCTCTGCGATAGCTTTGCAAGGTCATCTGCAAGAGGAGAAAGGAAAAGGCCTTAATATGTTCAGACAGAAGCGATATGTTGTGGAGAATGCTGCAAGGCTGGAATCTAGCCTGGCCTGAGCTGCTGTATTGCTTGCCCCTTCATCCCACCCTGCTCCCAGCTGAGCTCAGTGCTCGCTGTGGCATGCTGAGGAGAGCTCCTGCAGGTCTACACCAGCTCTGGTTTCTCCCCTGAATGGCACAGGAAACCTGCAGACCCCACACAACAGCACTGTATAGAAACCTACAGTACCTTGCATGGTAGCAGGAGTGTTGGACATGCCCTGCCACAGAGGGGGCCAGCAAAGAAAACAGGTTTATAGCCTCAGTCTTATCCCAGGGACAGCTATAGGTTCCTCCTTTAGCCCCTGGAGCCCTCGCTTTTCCCCAGCTCCCAGAGGCTGGCAGGACTCTGGGCAATGCTGCACAGACAGCATGCAAGCCAGAGCCTGGGTCTGCTGGTCAGGGGAGCAGCTGCGTGAGAAGGGATCTGCTTGTGCAAAGACAGGCCTGCATGGGGCTGCCACCACTCCGCGGTAGCTGATCTCATAGCACTGGTGCTGATGGGTCAAGCCTAAATCCACACAGTTCTGGCCTCTGAGAAATGCTGGACCACATAAGCACTGTCCACTGCATGCTGGGGTGCTGGAGGGTTAAGTGCTGGACAGACACAAGCTCAGAGCCTTCCCCGTCCCAGCCACAGCTAAGCCCATTGCCACTCGAGGACGAGCAGGGTGTCAAGGTACAGACAACACTCTCTGTCCCACCCAACACAGCCACTTCCCTCCCCACGCTGCTGTGCACATGGCGCAGGGATACAGACATCTCCTGCTACCTCCAGGCTTTGACTATGTTCCTCTGTTTTATCTCTCCATCTCCTCCCAGGCTGCAGGAGCTGGGGCAGAAGAAGAGTCAAAGATATTAAAATCCCAGAATCATTCAGGTTGGAAAAGCCCCTCGGGATCATTGAGTCCAACCCTCAGCCCGACTCTACAAAGTTCTCCCCTACCCCACATCCCCCACAGCTCACCCAAACGGCCCTTAAACACACCCAGGGATGGGGACTCCACCCCCTCCCTGGGCAGCCTATTCCACTCTCTGACCACTCTGTCTGGGAACAATTTTTTCCTAATGTCCAGTCTGACCCTCCCTTGTTGCAGTTTAAAGCCGTTCCTCCTTGTTCTGTCACTAATCACCTGTGAGAAATTCTTGCAATTTTGCCACACACTCCCGTTTGGATCTTGACCAGCCTCTCCTTATTAGGAAGGAGTCAAGATACGAGCAAGTAACAAATGTTTGAGACTATCAAAGAGGACTACAAACACTGGAGAGCCATCAGGGGTGCTGGAAAAGGCTGAGGCAGGTTTCATATGCAGTTGGAAATGTATTGGGCTGCCACACATCCCCTTCCCCTTACACACGTGACACATTTCAGTGTAGCCACAGTCCGATGGTGCTTCCTGTCCAGTTACAAGCTGTGTCCTTGCCTGGGATTCCCCTCTGAGCTGTGTCATTAAAAGCCAGCTGTCCTTGGGGTAGGGAGCGATCACAGCTTGGTAAGCAGGAAGAGCCTCCAGCTCTGCCGGGTGGGCAGCGAGCACCCCGCTCCCCGGGGCAGCGGCAGGCACAGCCGTGGCTCCCCAGCACCCAGCTGGCGCATGTGTGGGCTCCCGCACACCCAGCCCAGTCTTGCTCACCTCAGCACCTGCCACCTTCCTCTGCCAAACCTTGATGCTCTTCTCGAGGTCAGTAACTGCCATCTTCTTCCGAACATAACTCATCACGGAGGGGGCACTGTACTCTGAGAGCTTCTTCCGCAGCTGCCAATTCACACTTTCAGCTTCGGCTCGTTGCTGTTGGAGAAATAAGGACAAAGGGCAAAGGAATCCCAAGGAAATGTCTGTCAACTGCTCACCTGTCCTCCAGGGAAGGAGGCAGGCAGGTTAAATTAAACCCCAAGCACTGGGGTGGGGAGCATGGGATGCATCCACGGGTGCCTCCATCCCTGCCGGGCAGCACTGCTGGGAAGCCTGCCAAAGCTGATTCCCAAAGCTGTGGTGTCCCCACAAGGCTATGTGTCCCCAGACTGGTGTGACAGCAGTGCCACTATCCCTGAGGAGGATACTGCTGATGAAAAGTTCAAGGAAACAGCATTTCAGGAAGCCAATGGTAGGTGCCTGTGGAGCCAGGGCCAAAACGTGACCTCTTCTGCAAACCTGCCTGTGCTCGCTGGCACCAGCAGAAGCCCCAGGACTTGCTCAGACCCAGAAAGGCACACAGGTGTCCAGCTCACTGCCAGGCCTCAGGTGGTATCCAACATACCACAAATAGTACCTCAAAAGAGTCCTCCCAAGTGAAGTCTCAGGGCCTCCCAAATCGCTTTCTTACCTCCTCCACCAGAGCAGCTTCTCTTCGAATTTTCTTCAGCAGCTCTTTCCTCTGGGAGATGTCTTTCATCAGAGAAGTGGACGTTTCCATGGCGTCCTGCAGCTTCCTCTGGAACACGAAAGCAGGACAGCATCAGCAGGAGCAGCAGCAGTCCCCAGTCACCTCCAAAGCTACCCCTCTACTCCTCCAGCCTGGTCCCAGCTGGCAGTGCAGGAGCTCTGCTCCTGAGGGAGCTCTGCGGCACCACTCGTCCCCTGCAGAAGGCAGCATCATGCCCTGGTCACACAGCGACGGCTTCCTTCTGTCCTTGTGTCACAGGAGAGCACAGCCCCCTGCACAGCAGCTGGGGCTCAGGGCCAACCCAGACAGAACGGCTGATCAGAGAGAAGCAAACACACCCAGCTCAGAAGCACTTTTCACTGGTAAGAGCAGAGACTCAGAGCAGCAGCTGCAGCTCATGACATCTTTTCAAATGTTACAGGTTATGTAAAAAATGTATTTTCCTGTGCAAGGCAGCACTAAAGCACTTTCCTACTGGAATTTTTCCCCTGGGGTGTAAAATAAGCGAAGCATGATCTCCATCATCAGGCTGCAGTCAAACATGAATGAGGGCATTGCTGCTTTTGGTGTGTGAGGCGAATCTCCCAGCTGAATGGCTAAGTCAGTGGGAAGGCAGGGAGGCGTTCAGCGTCCTCTGACTGAGAAAGGGAAGGATGCAAGTGCTGTTAATCAGCTCATGTGTGTGACTATCACAGAATCATCTAGGTTGGAAAGGACCTTGGAGATCATCTAGTCCAACCGTTCACCTAGCACTGACAGTTCCCACCTACAGCATATCCTTAAACTCTAAATCAACCCTACGCTTAAACACCTCCAGGGATGGGGACTCCACCACCTCCCTGGGCAGCCCATTCCAACGCCCAACAACCCCTTCTGCAAAGAAATACTTCCTGACATCGTCTAAACTTTCCCTGGCGCAACTTGAGGCCATTCCCTCTTGTTCTGTCACTTACTACTAGGCTAAAGAGGCTCAAACCCAGCTCTCTGCAGCTTCCTTTCAGGTAGACAGAAGAAAGGCAAAATGGAGGCACTGGGAGGTTCACTCACTTTATAGAAGTTGAGGAGTTGGGTGGTCTTCTGGGAGGTCAGTTTGAGCTGCACCAGCTCCTCATTCTTCTCCTTGATCTTTTCCTGGTACTGGGCATTTCTAACCTTCAGCTGCTGCACTTGGATCTCACAGAGTGTCTCTCCCATCTGGTCCTTCTGCAGACCCCAAGGAAGCAGAGCTGTAAATTGCTGACCACAGCTGCAGAGCTTTGCTCTGTGGGGAAAGCAGACCTAAAGAACAGGTTCTTCAGCCTGGCTGAAAACCTGGGGCTCCGGGAGAAATGCAAGACCCAGCGTGCCACTGAGCCTGTGCTCCGTGTCCTAGCTTCAAGTGTTCAAGCAGTGCAGAGAGGTCCCTCTGGCAAGCCTCCTGCCATGCCAGCAGCAGCCAGTCCCCAGGGAGAGGAGCCACCATACATCTTTTCCAGGGCACGAATGGCACAAAGGCATCTGCCATCTTCCACGCTGTGAGACTTCTGGTCTCATCCCATGCATGCAGACATGTGCCAGATCTGAACCTGGACAGACACCAGCGCCCTCTGACAAAGGCAGCAAGGCCAGGAGCAACAGAGGAAGGGGAGGAGGAGGAGGGCGGCCACGCATCTCTGCACAGAGCAGGCCCTGCATCTGCACTGCCTCTACTTTTATTCTTCAAGGGGCCATTGAGTCCCTGCTCTCCTCAACTGCCACACGCACCTGCCTGAGCTGCTGCTGCAGCTTCTTCTTGTAATCCTTGAGCAAACAGTTTTCTGCGAGCAACTTCTCTCTCAGCAGATCCTAAAGAAAGACATCAGATTTCAGTGGGCCAGCAGAGCTTGCGAGGAGAAAGAGCACCCAGACCCCACTCCTTACGGTGCAGTTCCCATTCATTTCACCCACACTGCAGTCTTCACTGCTGGCTTAGAAAGGAGCCCAACGAGAAACTGCTCAGCACCACCCTGCCCCAAACGTGGGCCCATGGCCATGGGCCTTCCCAGGCCTCGTAAGGGCCCTGCATCCCCCGTGCTCACAGCCATGCTACAGCTCAGCAGCCTGGTGAGCGCCTGGGCTAGTCACCAACGGCCAAGTGTGACAAAGATTGTCCAAACAGACCTGCTAAGACAGTCTGGAAACATGATGCAGGCCACACAGGAGTGTAGGGACTAGGATTTTCCCTAACCAACATACTTGTCAGATGACAGACCAGCCTCCAAATTTTCCATGATGCACTGACCCTCTGGCGGTTCTTTTCCTCCAGGTATCTCAGCACCTTCTCAGAAGCTGTGTTACTCCCTTTCTTGCTGGATATGGAGCTCATGATGTCTTTCTCAAAGTCACTGATGGATTTCTTAATATCAGCCCACCAAATATCTGCTTCTTCAATGACTGCCTGCAGAAATAAAGTTACGGAACAGAGCTAACTTCCCCCATTCAAACAGCTTTAGGAACAGAGAACACCAGAAAGGATCAGGCATGCTCTCTAGTGGCACAAGCATTTCTCCTGTGGGATCACTGAGTTTCACCCTGTGCAGCTCGGGGTACATGGTGCTGGCTCACACAGCACTGCTACTTCACTGACTCAACAAGAACAGGGAAGAAATCTCTCGCATGCCTCAGGTTCAACAGATGTCACTCCATCCTGACCTACAAAGATTGCCAGCCTGACTAAGCCAACACAAGACAAATTACCACCCTTTGTTCACTGCAGATGCCCTGTGGCCACACAAGAGGGACGGGCTGCCTGCTCCACCTCTCCTGGACACTGCAGGCAGCATGGGTGGTCTGAACCAAATGCAGAAGTCTCTCCTTCCCCAAAAGCTCCAGAGCAGCTTGGCTAGGAGAGGACTTGGCAGCCAGCACAGAGCAGGCAGAGATGGTGATACAGCAGCAGGAAGTCAGTTTCAGAGACTCAGAGCTCTGAAGAAATCCCAGACAGTGGAAAGGCAGACCCCAGAGAGGACTGCATGGAGCCCAGCCAAATCAGGGAGCTTCTGGGAGCTGCTGAAATTAAAAATAGGTCTGGCACAAAGGGCACACCTTCAGGAAGCTGACAAAAAGGAGATTTTTCTTTCGAGTGTTGACCTTTTCATCTCACACAGCAGATCTGAGCTTCTCTAAAAATCTTCACCTTGCCTGTATTATTATTAGTTCCTGCCATAATAAGATCCATCTTTAGTGACTGGGCACCTCTGATCTCTTTTGGTGTACTTGCCTTCAGGAAAGGGGTGAGGTGAGAGGACAGTTCTGGCTCCCACTCTCAACCCAGAACCACTCACAGCAATGCTCTGCTATGAACAGCCCTCACCAAGCAAGTCTGTCTCACTGCCTGAGGGATGGCATATTGAAAGAGGTGTGAAAAGAAACAAGACTGATGCCTTGGTGATCATAAGGGTCCCAGAGATCCATACCTCAAGGTTCTGCAGGGTCTGCTCTGAGTCCTCCTTCATCCTCTGAATCTCATCCTTCACCTCAGCCAGCTCCCACTCAACCAGTTCACATTTCTGCTCCACTGTCAGGCCTACAGTACAGTCTGTCACACTATGCAACTTGGATCTGCACCTGCCACGTATCTGCAACAACCAAGGAACAAGGCAGATGCCATTAGAAAGCCAGCACTGTCCAACTGTGGCTGCACTTTCCTGTATTCAAAAAGAAAAGAACCTCAATAGTCACATTAGAGGGATTCCAGTTCACAGCAAGGACAAGGGAGCCTCTCCAGAGCAGAGGTGACTCAGAGCCACGACTGGGCTGACCCCATCTGTCCTCTCATCCACCCACAAAACCTCCTACACAAGCACTTTCAGTTCAATTCAACAGGCAAATCAAGGGCTACAGGTTAAAGCCAGAGCAACAGCTTCACGTGGGGCAGGTAAAACACCTCTTCATAAGGAAGATGCTGATTGTTGTGTAGGACAGATGAGGTCTCCTACCACTGCCTGGGTCAGGTGCCCTGAGGAGCTGAGCCCTTGGGAGCAATGCCTGGTGCCGTGGGGACACAGCAAGGCAGGCACAGCTTTGCAGAAGGCAAGTGCTCACCTGGCCAAAGGCAAAGTTTCTAAGGGCTCTGTCTGGGACAAAGCAGCTACTTTGGACACAGGCAGGTGCTAAAACCCAGTGCACAATGCTAGTTGAAAGGAGCAAATAAAGGGTCTATAGCTTCTGTTCACAGTGTCTCTGGTGAAAAGGCAATGCTCAGGCCAGGAGGTAAAAACCTGCTCCAAAAGCCTGTTCATGGCTCCTGCGCGAAGGAAGAGAGCAGCATGTCCTCAGCGGAGGTATCTGATTGTGGATGCAGGTCTGAGCCCATGTGAACTTCCCCGGGAGTGAGAAGAGCATCAGACTTGGCATGGCCCTGGGCAAGTCTCCTGCTTTCTTGGCACCGGACGCCCTATTTGTTCAACTTGTACTTCAAATTATGCTGTGTGGGGGTTAACTCATTCCAGATCTCCCTGGCACTCACTGCTCAGGAGGACACGGTGCTGTCACACAAGGGAAGAGACAGCATCAGCCGAAGGAGGAGAAATGAGAAGACAGCCTGGCTTTTACACTGAGCGCAGGAAGGGCAAGGCAGCCCAAACTCTTACACCTACAGAGCAGCAGCACCTTTCTGCAAGCAGGTGTCTAGGTTAAGGGCTCGTCACTGTGAAGCCCAAGTGCAGAGGGCTGTTGTGGGACTTCCTTCATCACATTTCAAACTGAGGAGCTGCCTGCCGGCCTCCCGATGAGCAGTGAGCTCGGAGGAGCTGCGAAGGAGGAAGGCTCATGGCTCCGTGCAGTACGGTGGCACCCGCGCCTGCAAAGCTGGTACCAGGCAGGCAGCGTCCCGGCCCTGAAGCTGTACCTGCATCAGCTCCGGCGGGGCGTCCTGCGGCTGGGACAGCGGCTGGAGCGAGGGCCCGCACGACTCCAACTTACGGCACCATTTCTCAAACATTTCCACCTCAATTCGGAGCAGGGTGATGGCGTCGCTGCGAAGAGAGTGGGTCGGGCTGAGCCCTGGGCCAAGCTCAGCACGGCGCCAGGGGGTGGCTGACCCCCCCGAGCAGGCGGGACCCAGGGCACAGCGGCCGACCCAAGCGGGGCGCGGGGCCCTGGCCCGGCCCCTCCTGCCCGCACCCGGAGCGGCCGCCAGCACATGGGGCACCGGCTGGCACCGGGGCCCTGGGGCAGGGAGCGGGGTGCCTGGCTCCACATCCCCCCGCGGCGAGGCTGCAGCCCTGGTCCAGCCGGACCCCCGGGGCCGCTGGGGATGGTGCCCCGTCCCCCCAGCGCGGGGGCAGCCGGAGGCACCCGGCCCGGCCCGGCCCTGCCGGGGGTAAGGCCCAGCGGCGCCCCCAGCCCCGGCCCGGCCCCTGCAGCACCAGCAGGAACCCGCGGCCCCCCGCTCCCCGCCCGGCAGCCGGTACCGCTCCTCCTGCAGCTTCGCCCGGAGCTGAGGCAGCGGCAGCGCCTCCAGGTCCGGATCCGCCATCGCCGTCTCCTGGCAACGGCGGGCCGGGGGTGGGCACAGGAGGCGGAGGGATACAGGGCACGGGGACGGGGCGCAGGAGCAGGTGGTCCCGCGACGGGCGGGCCACGATAGGCGGAGGGATATGGAAAAGGGGCAGACATGGACATTGGGACAGGGACACGGGGGACACGGGCCCAGGGGGACATGGGACGAAGGGGGGACATGATGGGACAGGGAGCATAAGGGACACAGGGACAGGGGGCATGGGGTCACAATGGGACATGGGGGGGACACAGGACACAGGGACATGGGCAGACACATGACATGGGACACAGGATATGGGGACGCACAGGGCCAGGGGGCATGGGGGATACAGGGGCAGAGGACAGAGGTCATGGGGACATGGAATACAAGACATAGGGAGACAGGGAATGGAGGGACACACGGACAGGGGCCACAGGACATGTGGGCACACAGTGACACAGGGACAGGGGGCCTGTGGGGACATGGGCACAGTGACGCAAACACATGTAGGGACACACACAGTGTCATGCACACAGACGCACACGCACATGTATGCACAGGCACCTGGACACATGCGCACACACTGACACGAGGTCACACACATGTGCACACACACGCAGCTCGAGCCCTGCTCCCCCCTGCACGGGGCTCCCGGGGGTCCTGCAGGCCTCCGGCGTGGGGGGAGCCAGTCCCCCAGTGACACAGCGGCCCCTGCCTGAGGCTGCATCCCGGGGGATCCCTGAGCCCCCAGGGAGGCGTCTGCAGTGCAAACCCATCCAGGGGGGGTTGGCTGGGGGTCCAGTGCCAAAGGGGGAACTCCCCCGGGAGTCGTCTGGGGTACACATCTCTCCCGCTCCTGTGGTGCCCGCTCCCAGGTGGTCCTGGTTAGGCGCTGCCTCCTGGCCCTTCCTCTCCAAATAGCCCAGGCAGGATCCAGCCTGTCAGCCTCCGGCGGGGTGCAGACAAACACTGGCCCCCGGCTCCCATTTGGGGTGCATCTGCACCACGGCGGGGCTTTCTCTGCCTGTGATGCTACAGTCTTCCTCTCAGACACTCTGTTTTATCAGGGTCCGGCTGTAGATCTGGGGGGAACAGTAGCATGGGTCCTGAAGGCAGCTGCCCCTGCAGGCATGACTAACTCCAGGAGCTTTGTGAGGGTGGGGAGCACCCTTTCCAAGTGTCCGTGTCTGGATGCAGCCCATGGCACAGCAACGTGCTCTCACTTCCCTGTGCTGGGTGCTCAGGACCAATGGGGGCGGGTGGCAGGTCTGTTTAAATGTGCATCTCTCCCCCGAAAGTTGATGATGTGGCTGGTGATGCATCTCCATGGCTTTTCTGAGATAAGGGATGCAAGTCAACCTAATTATATAAATGGAAGAAAAATCAATGCCCTGGCAATGACGGTCCTATTTCTGGCCAGAACATGTCAAAACTCATCTTCAAAACATATCTTGAGTCATATCCGCATCCGATCCATGGGAGGAACCACGCTTCATGGCCTTGTTGGTTACAGGGATCAGCACCCCTCACTGCAGGATCTTCATCACATACAGAACTCAATGTCAGAAATCAAGCATTTTGAGATGAGGAGGAGGGGACAGCATGGATGTGACATGGCCTGGAGGTCTTCTCTGCGTGCATGGTGGGACAGGTATCCTATGAAACAGCTTAACATGGGGACATGAATGAAAAGGTGTGTTAAAAGCAGGGCAGGATTAAGACAGCAGACATAATTATGACACCAGACTGTTGGTCTCTGCACCGGCCCATCTTTTATGATGCTCCAGCCTGAAACAGCCAGTCATTCATAGTTTTGTAGGATGGGGAGATGCAGCTGAGTGACCCAGGGGAACTTTGCTGGGATGGTGGGCAGGGATGGCATCTCTGGAGGGTCCAGCCATGTTGCGTTGGAGGTTTTGCAGCTTCAGGAAAACAGGGTGCAGATTTAAAAAAATTTATAGCTCTGTCCAGCTGCACAAAGCTTTTCAGAGGTCAGCAGGAGACTCAGCACATCTCCCAGAATACTTATCCCTTGCCAAATGCCAGGCTCCAGAGCTCTGCTGTACCTTCAGGACAGGATCTCCAGGTGCTTTTAATGGCTGAAAACATATTTTCCCTGACTTTGGTGTGGGAAACAGCTGGACCTTTCTGGCCAAGTTTGAAAATGGTAATAATGTTAATATAAACAGCTCACTAGCATTTCAGAGACAGTAGGTAAAGCTTGGCAAACTTTCCCGTGACTGCAAACAGAGCTTTTTGCTGTGGGAAGCACTGGGCAGAATCAGAAACCAGCAGGCAGCCCCAGTTCCCACGGCTGGGCAGCCGAGACATCAGCTGGAGGAGCTGAAAGCACACCGGCTGCCTTTCCTGCCAGAAATCAGCCTAGCAAGCCGGTTTGGTAGCCTGCCTGCGTCCCACTGGAAAGTGCTGAGGAACATGTCACTGGTGATGAAACTGCTGACCCAGTGTATTCTACTGGGATCATGATCCTTCAGAAAAATTTTAGCCAGCTCAAAGTTGGCTATCCCCAAACAGCAGCACCCTGTGAAATGCAAATCTCCCTTTTAATAAACGATTTTACTGTGGTCCCATGCAAAATTTACTGGGAGAGATGAACTGGGTTCAGTTTTGGGCCCCTCACCCCAAAAAGACCATTGAATGACTCGAGTGTGTCCAGAGAAAGGCAACGGAGCTGAGGCAGGGTCTGGAGCACAGGTCTGATGGGGAGCAGCTGAGGGAACTGGGGGGGTTCAGTCTGGAGAAGAGGAGGCTGAGGGGAGACCTCCTGGCCCTCTACAGCTCCCTGACAGGAGGGTGCAGAGAGGGGGGATGAGTCTCTTGAGCCAAGGACCCAGCACCAGGCCCAGAGGGAATGGCCTCAAGCTGCCCAGGGCAGGGTCAGGCTGGCTCTGAGGAAGGATTTCTGTGCAGAAGGGGCTGTTGGGCGTTGGGATGGGCTGCCCAGGGCAGGGGGGGAGTCCCCATCCCTGGGGGGGGTTGAAGAGTCGGGCTGACCCAGCACTGAGGGATCTGGGGGAGTTGGGAACGGTCAGGGTGAGGTTCATGGTTGGACTGGAGGAGCTTCAAGGGCTTTTCCAACTGAGACGATTCTGTGATTCTGTGAACATCTCAGCTATGCAGCAGTGCAGATCTAGGTCTGTGGAAAAGCCATACACGCATACTGGTGTCACAGCACCGCTTTAACCTGTGACTCAGTGCCTTTGCATATGCTTTCATAAATTCCGGTTTATGCAAGGGCTGACTGCTTTGCTTATGCATTTCTGCACCTCCTCCAGGCCCTAGCAGATGATCATCTCCATTCTGCAGTCCTGGTAGGAATAGGTCAATAATCTGAACTCTGGATGTGGCAGACTTCCCCAAGGACAGCTGATTTTCCTCTCACTTTGGTAAGATGGGTTTAGCAGGAATGGGTGCTGAGCTTGCCTTTTCTCTCTAGTGCTGAGTACCCTGGGAGACCGAGCATTCTGAACACATCCTCCTTGTTTTCCAAAGTCCCTGCAAAAGTCTTGCCTGTACTATGTTTGGTCAGGACCCAAAGTATAAAATGATAAAGTCTTGTTGGGTTTTCTACTCATTCAGTCTCAGGTATGTGGAAAGTTCACTGTGTTTTGCAGCACACAGTTGACTCCACATCTTTCTAGGGAGACTTTCCTTAGGTTTCCTCAAAACTTCTAGGCCCAGCACTCACATCATCTTTAGCCCTTGTGAATTGAGGACCCTGTGGTTCCTTTTCCTTTCTTAGCACCCAAAGGAAAAGAATATCATGTCTCTATGTACTTCCATCGGGGAGAGCAGCCTAAGGTTTATCTCTGCTTACCAAGTACTGCTTTTCCCATTAACAGCAATACCAAGAAGTGCAAAATCTACAGGCAGTTTGAAGGCTTCAACCTCACCTTGGTTTTTGACTTGAAAATGCATGCCTACAGAAAAGGACAGTGGTGGCCCTGTGACCTGATGGCTGGAAAGGCTCCTCAGCAGCCAGCGTGAAACAGCCTGGAGCCTCGTCTCATTTCCAGCTGAGCCTGGGCTGATGTTTGGAGACCAACCAGGAGCAGTGCAGGAGTAAGTCCAAGCAACCTGTGTCCCACTCTCTGCTCTGTCACCCCATGGGCTGGTGGCTGGTGCTGCAACCCAGTTGGCACGGGCTCAGGGAAGGGCTGGAGTTGGCAGCTGCCCTGGGACTCACCAGGCACTGGGAGGTGAGGCCATGAGGTGGATTGAAAACTGGCCCAGAAGGTGGTGGTTAGTGGCACAAAGTCTAGTTGGAGGCCAATCACTAGCAGTGTACCCCAGAGGTAAATGCTGGGTCCAGTCCTGTTGGGAAGCAGCTTTTCTTGAAAAGGTCTTGGGGGTCCTGGTGGACACCAAGCTGAACATGAGCCAGCAACATGCCCTTGCTGCAAAGAAGACAAATGGTCTCCTGAGCTCTGCATTAGGTAGAGCATTGCCAGTCTAATCATCTTCATTAACGACCTGGATGATGGGGCCGGGTACACCCTGAGCAGGTTTGCAGATTGACACCGATCTGGGAGGAGTGGCTGATACTCTAGAAGGTTGTGCTGTCAACCAGGGGGACCTGGACAGGCTGGAGAAATGGGCCAGCAGGAACCTCCTGGAGTTCTTCTGAACAAGGAGATGTGCAAAGTCCTGCCTCTGGGGAGGAACAACCCCAGGCACCAGTATACACTGGGGGTCACCCAGCTGGCCAGCAGCTTTGCTGAAAAGGACCTGAGGGTCTTGGTGAACACCAAGCTGAACATAAGCCACAAAGAAAACTAATGGTGTCTGGGGCTGTGTTAGGCAAAATCTTGCTGGGTGGTGGAGGGAGGGGATGCTCAGCAATGGTGGGGCCATCCCTGGAGTGCTGTGTCCAGTGCTGGGCTCCTCGGTACAAGAAAGACAGGCACATACTGGAGAGCCCAGCGAAGGGCCACGAAGATGAATGACTGGAGGGAAGGTGCAAAGAAGAGGGAGCCAGGCTCTTCTCAGTGGTGCCTAGTGGTCACAAACTGAAACACCGCAGGTTCCCTCTGAACATCAGGGAGCACTTCTTCACCGTGAGGGTGACTGAGCACTGGAGCAGGCTGCCCAGGGAAGCTGTGGAGACTCCACCCCTGGGGGTATTCAGAAGCTGTCTTGGACACAGTCCTGGGCAACCGGCTCTGGGTGGCCCTGCTGGAGCAGACGACATCCAGCAGTGCCTCACCTCAGCCAGCCTGTGGTTCTGTGAAGTCCCTCCAGAGGAACGTGGAGCCTTTCCTCAACCTCAGGTCCCACCATGGGGATGACAAAAGGTGACGGGGCGACAGGGGATAATGAGGGGCCGTGCCGGGGGCTGTGACAGATGCTGATGCAGGTGATGGTGTAACACGGGACTGCTCAGGGCTGTGAGGGGGCCGTGGTGGGGTGACGGCAGTGGCAGATGTGGCAGGGTCTCTGACAGGGGGTGAGGGGGTGACAAGGGTGCCACGGGGTGACAGGGTGCGGGCGATGAAGCCGTGCTGGGCCAGGAGGGGGATGGGGCGGGGCTGGGGGACAGGGCCGTGCCGGGTGGCACGGGGCGGCCCGAGGAGGGGTGACGGCGTCCCGAGGCGGCTGCGGTGGCGGCGGAGGCGTGACGGGACGTGACGAGCGTGACAAGGCGGGCCGGGCCGGCGGGCGCCCATGGGCCCGACCTCCGCGCCGCCGGGGGGCGCTGCGCGGCGGGGCGGCGGCGGCGAGCGGGCGCCTCTCGCGGCGGCGCCTTTTCCGGGTTGGCTGCGCGGCGCTCGGGGCCGGCCCAGGCTGCAGCCGCCGCCGCCGGCACCGGGCCCGGGCCTCGGCACGCTCCGCGCGGGGCCCGCGCCCGCCGCCCCCGGGCCGGCCCCGCCCCTCCCCTGCCCGCACCGGCCCCGCTCCGGCCTGGCCCTGCCGCCCGCCGCCGCCGCCGCCCTCCTGCGCGCCGCGCCCCGCCTCGCCGGCCTGCCGCGCCGGCCCCGCGCCCTCCTCCTCCTCCTGCAGCCGCCGCCCGGCGCCGCCATGCCCGGCCCGGCCGCCGGCAGCCGGGCGCGGGTGTACGCCGAGGTGAACAGCCTGAGGAGCCGCGAGTACTGGGACTACGAGGCGCACGTCCCGACCTGGGGGTAAAGCGCCCCGCGGGCACCACCCCCTCCCTTTCCCGGGCCCCCGGCGGCCCCGCACCCTCCTGCGGGCCGCAGCCCACGGGGAGGGTTCCCTGCCCCCCTCTCCCCCCCCCAGCCCCGTTTTGGGGTGTCTCCGGGGGGCTGCGGGCGGCTGGGGCGGGGAGGGGGATTGGGAGAGGGCCCCCCCCTCCCCCGGCCTGCTGCCCTGTCAGTTATCCTCTCCCCTCCTCCTCCTCCTCCTCTCTCCTCTCGGTGCCCGCAGCAATCAGGACGACTACCAGCTGGTTCGGAAGCTCGGGCGGGGGAAGTACAGTGAGGTCTTCGAGGCCATCAACATCACCAACAACGAGAGGGTCGTCGTGAAGATCCTCAAGGTGAGTGTCCCGTTGATGGCTGTAGGAGCTTGCAGCACCTGGAAGCGAGAGGGAGAGGAGCTGGGTTGGTAGGGTTAAAGGATCTCCCGTTGGATCTCCTGCTTCACCCAAAACTCTTGTTTTCTCATTAAGGACATTGGGATGGTGGGTTTGGAAATTAATTTGGTGTCCCACGTGCTGTAGCGATGTTTTGATGTCTCCACCCCTCCTGTCCAGCATAGCTCTGGGCTGAGAGCTCCTCTGGAGGAGGAGAGCTGTGAGTCCTGACATTTGAACAGTGTTGCATGTGCTGCCTGCGTTTGGTAAATCATATCTGGCAATGCCTGTCTAAAACAGCCCAGGGACTGCCATGTCAACAGGATTGCGAAGCCTGGAGGGGGGAATCTTTCTGTTAACCTCTAGACAGCTGGCACGTGGCCTTCGCAGAGCCAGGCTGCAGGATGCTCAGCAGGCAAAAGAGCAGGCAAAATTCCTCCCTTTAGAGGATCTGACATAGAAGAGAACTTCACCACAGGCAGGTCAAAACCACCATGGAAACTTGAGGAGGCTGAAAGAGGCTGTCTGAAGTTTGGCAGTGTCAGTCACCTGTCATCTGGTGTGTTGGCCCTAGTGGGGTCAGGCTGTGGGGACCTTCGTGCAGCAGTAACAGGCTGTAGTTCGGGATGGCTGAAGGCGTGGGTTAGCCGCTGCAGGGTGTGCCTTACCGTGTATGATGCTGAAGCAGCAGACTCAGGGAGCTGTGGTAACTAGCAGCAACCTGTGGTGGTGATCTGGGGGTAGACAGGAGTGTTAAAAACCAGAAATGAATGGTTGATGTTGAGGTGCCTTGGTTTTGGCTTGGCTGACACTTGTGGCTGTCACTTGTTGGACCAACAACACTTGTCAGTCGTTCCTCAGGAGCACGTGGGAGCTGGTGTCTGATCATGGCTGTTCTAAGAATTTGGGCACGCGTTGATCCGCAGTGTGCAGGGTCGTCTGAGCTTGACCTGCACTTGCAGCCACTGAGATGAGCAGCTACCTAGGGCAGGCCTTTCTTTACAGGGCTGTAGCCTTAAGGCATTTGCTAGATCCACTCCTATAGTGTGGCTAGCTGTCTCCTCTTGTCTTTGCTGATATCCCACACACTCACTGTGCCCGCTTCCTTGGGATCTTCCTTGGCTTCCCAGAGAACTTGTCATGCTTTGTCTGTCCACTGCTCCTAGGCAGGGTGTGGTCTCCCGTCTGCCTCTGGGAGGAGGTGTGCACACCCCTGCTTTGGCTGTGGTCAAGGTGGTGGCCAGGTGAGCTGTTCATGAGAGCCCCTGTGGCTGAACCTGAGAGCAGGACAGAGCATTGAGGCTCATATGTTCCTCCAGCATGCTGTTTGGACCATCCCCTCCTTTAGATGCTTTTTGTGAGTTTGGGTTTTGTTTTTTTTTTTAACCAGGGGCAGGTGGGAATTTCTGCTATGGGAGAATAGTCCAAGGTACCCAGTGCAGAGCTGGGTTTTATGGCAGGATCACTTGTGGCTAGGCTGAGGAAGCCATGCACTTCTGCATGTTGCTCTGGAGCCCGTGATGGTCTCTTCAAGACTGCTGTGGTTTGTTGAGATCCTAGGTCTCGTCCCACATAGAAAGGCACCAGGAGACTGAGAAGAGACTGCAGGGAAAGTCGTCAGAAATCCTCCTTGCCTCTTCCCAGCCTAAAGAGCTTCCCCTAGAGCAGTGCTCCTCTCCCTGCCGCAGCCGAACTCTGTCATGTCTGGGGAGCCTGTCAGCGTTGGACTGTGAGTCAGCGGGCAAGAGTCATCTGAGGGCAGCTGGGTGCTCCTTCTCCTTGGGGCCTGAATGTGTTGCCTTAATGCCCTGTGAGCAAGGGACTGGATTGTCCCAGATTTTAAGCGGATGGTGTTGCCACCAGTTTCCCTGGCTCCCCTCACTTGCATTAACATGCAGACAGCATTCCTGCAAGTGGGCAAGGAAAAGCAGAAAGTCCAGATACATAAAGATGAACTTTCTTCCCAGTGGAAAGTGGGTCAGTGAAAAGTGAGTTTCAGAGCACCGCGTTGTGTATGTTATGAAGACTTGTGAAGTGTGGCAATAACATCACCCTGATCTGTGGAAAGCTCTTCTGGTTTCCTGTAGCTAGACTCAGACTTAATTGCAAATGTAATTGCATGTATCTACAGTGGAGTCTTAGCAAAGAGGCTGGGTGTCTCTGTTCCTCCTAGTTCAGGTTGGATCTTGTGAGGTGGGAAATGCAACTAAAAGTCTTCAGCTTTTTGTGTGGCTGTAGGGTTGGGACAAAGGGGAAGACTATTGCTGGGCAGTGGATGTGTCCATTTAGCACAGTTGCTCCTTTGTAAGGTTTTATGTTACGTGTTAGAGTGATTTTTAGCAAGAGTCACTGTTTTGATATCTGCTCCTCATGGGAGGTGACTGGTGTCTCTTCCCAGCCTTGCCCTTTGAAGCAACTTATCCTTACTGAGCTCAAGTTAGCACATAGCAAGTACTTTCCCTGCCGTTTTTGTCCCCTTCTTTGGGGTTAGGCTACCTGAACATCTTGTACCCACCTCCAGAGAGGTCAGGAAATTTTATCACCCTTTCTATGATGCAGAACTGAGCCACAGAGATTTCCTGTGTGACTTTGGGCAAGTCCCTTAGCCTCAACAAAGCTGAGACTAGAGCGTAGGTCCTAATCCAGTGCTGCATGAAGGCGATAACTGCTCTTTCTCTTCTGGCAGCCACTGCCTTGTTTAAGTGCCCTGTGAGCATTGGACAAGACCAGGGCTCTGATTGGTATCACAGTGCCCCAGGCCTTTTGGGCTTGCATAAAGCAAGATGCCCCATTTCCTTGGCCAGTACCTGGCATTGCCTTTCTGTTCTGCTACCCCTAGTGCAGGATCAGGCGTAATCCTGTGGGAAAATGGGATGTGCTCATGCCTCTAGTTGTGGTCATAACATGGTCAGCAAAGGAGCAGAATTAAGATCATGCAGATGACTATAACATCACCATTTCCTAGGTCAGGTGCCTTTCTTTGAAAATATGATGCTGTTAATGTCACTTTTTCCAGGAAAATTCTGCAGCTTTCTTTAAAAAAAGCAAATGAAGCAAACACAATGCTTCTCACTCCACTGTGGCCAGACATCAGGATGCACCATGTAGGACAGTGTGTGCAAAGCAGTGAGGAAGGGGCCCTGGTTTGCCACGCAGGTACCCCCTGCCAGGTGTCCTCCAAAAGCTTTTTTTTCTTGAAGTGAGGCAAAGGGCATCTGCCCACCTTTTCAACCTTTTTTCAAGAAAAAACACTGTGGGGCTGAAGTCTTCTTGGTAGGTAGTGGAGGGCTCTGCACTGTACTGACCTACCTATAGGTAGGAGGGCATGGAGTTAGCTGTGCTCCCGCCATCCCTAGCTGTTGTAGGAGGCTCTGGTGGGCTTTTTGATCTGGCTAGTCTCAGTACAGCTGTGGGCATGCTTCCTGCATGCTTAGGGGAGGGCCAAGCCAGAAAGAGGGAATGTGTGAACATGTTCTATACGTGCTTTTGTGTCTTGCTTAAATTTGATGTTACGGTTTGACTCCCAGGATGAGGTCTGACATTCCCCAGCATGTACAAAGGAAGTTTAAGACATCTTTCTTTCCAGTGAGTCATGTGTCGTCTACATCCAGCGCAGGTATCTAAAGCACAGCTCTGCTCTTTCATATCTAACTGCATAGATTTAGATTTTTGGTTGACCGCTGAGGTCAGTCTGCAACCTTTGTGCTGTCTCTGATGAACTCATTACGCTTTTCTGCCATTGCAGCTCCAAAGTGTCTGCTAGTCTCCTTGTGTGCCTTAAAAGTGAATGTTCTGGGTAACAGTGTTCCTGGGGGGTGTGAACAGCATTGCAAGTTGCCACTTTAAAAGTCAAAGATAAACTTTCCACCTTGCTTGTAACTTTTATGGGTGATTTTTTGTGGTGAGAATGCTCCTGTTAAAGTTACCTACAGTTAGGGCTGTTGGTGAGCTTCAGCTGTACTGCAGCGTCCTTGACAGCCTATTCTCACACTGATTCCCACCATCTGAGTGTCCACTCAAGGCGGAGATCACAGCATCCATAGTCAGCTCTGTACAGGAGTCCTCCTGCTTTCCTGATGCACATATGTGTCTACGTACACCCTACTTGACTGCAAAGCATTAAACCCATCGCATAAAGAGACTGTTTTGTCTCCTTGTATGGTTATTATCTGCATAGGCACAACACGCAGGCGGAGATTAGGGGAAGAATGTAGTTAGAAGGAGAGGGACCAGTGAAACAGAGGTTCTGCATCAGTGATGAAATAGCCCCTTTCTCCTTTGGTGGCTTTTGTCCCTCTGTGCTGAGTCCGTGAACTGAAACTTTCAACCATGTACGTTGTTTCACAAGTGCATTCTTGTTTGTTTGGCTTTGTTTTTCCCCTGTTCCCCCTTTTGGGCTGTGTGAACCCTCCGGAGCTGCTACTCATACCAGACACTGCTGCAAGGTCCTTCCAGTGTTGAACTCAAATTATCACTCTAGTAGCTAGAGAACCATTTGGGTGAGATAGCCCTGTGGCTCTGGTAAATTTTCTTCTGTCTCTAAAAGCTTTAGAGCCCACATACATCAGCATGTTCTAGATGGGGGCTGAAATGCCTCCCGTGCTGGTGTGCAGAAGGGATTACACAGGGCAATAGGATTGGATGATGTGGTCCCTCAGGCTGGAGCTTTCGACTGCATCAGTGACCTTCTACCACAGCCGTTCAATGCCTGTTCCTGGCAGCTGTCTGTGTCTCTTACTTCTCCTGTGTTTGCATGCACTGAATCAGCTCTCTCTGGCCCACTTCCTCCTCTGGCAGTCTTGAAATGAGCCCTTTTGCAAGAGAGCTGGGTACACAGCTCTTCTCTTTTAAACACCAGTTGCCCATACTGAGCTTGGCACAGTTGGTTGCTGGAGTCCAGCCTTGTCTGGAGCTGAGACCAACGGAGACTGTACCAGGTGTCTCGCAGAGGCCTGGAGATAACTCTTGCAGTGGTATTCTAGCACCGGGGGACTGGTGAGCTGCGATGCTGCAGCTCCTGCAAGGCGGAGGGTGAGTTAGGGCACTGTGTCTGTCAGCAGTGGCCTAGGGCAGAGCCCGAAGGAACCCTTGTAACGGTGGGGATGGGAATCGGTGCTTAGTCCTTGTGCATCTCCCTTTTAGTTGACTGCAGAAGTCTTGATGAATTGTGAGCAGTCCTGAAGCCCCAGGAAGGCTGTTTTGGGATGCGCTATCGAAGGAGGAAAGGCATTCTGAAGGAAAGAATAGTGCTGTCCTCAATAAACATGCTTGTATATCCTACTGAAAATAAAAAAGCAAAAGTGCTTTAGTAGTTTCAGGGTAGGTTTTTTCCCTCTTTTTTTTTTTTTTAAATTCAAGAGCAGTTCAGGAAAGTTTGAGTTCCCATAATGGAACTTGTAAGATGCAAACAAATGACAGAATATTAACGCAAGTGGGGTCCTTGATTTTTGTAGTTCTTTTGAATATGATTGTTTAGTTTCCCAGCTGATGTCTGGCAAAATAAGCACTGCTGCTCTGAAGCCAATTTTCCTATTGAGCAATTGGCGTCAGGCTTTATAGGCCGATTATTATGATCCTTTCAATAATACTTGCTAGAGATGAATGAGCTTCTGCTGCTGGCTTTTCAGTGTTTAAAGCCTGTTATAAGGATGCTGCTCAAGCCTTTTGCTGGTCCTGGATGTTGTGTGTTGAGATTTCCTTGCTTGTTCACTGGAAGCGTTGTGGTGTTTCCAGGCTGTTCAGATTTAGTGTGCAAAGAATAGATCTTTTTTTTTTAGGAGGTGATGGAATAAATTGCTTTAGTTTCTTGCAAATTTGTATCTTTTGACTGTTAAACCTTCTCCCTTGCTGATCAAAACCCCCAGGTCTTTTTCAGAGCACCCCAGCACCTTCTGCGACTACATGTGCTTCTCAGCTGCTAGTGTGTATTTACTGCCTGCTGCCCACTTTTGGCTAGTATAAAATTATTTTTATGTTTTGGATTTAAGTCATATTTCACATGCCTTCCTGGTCACTACTTTTCTTTCTCAGTGTAGAAATGCACAGAGAACTTGGGATAAAAAACTTATTTTCTCTCTTTGATTGAATTCAAGCGATGTGTCCCCAGGTTGTTGGGGAAGGCTGGAACTGAAGCATCTGACAGAAGAGTGTGCTCCCTTTGCTTTAGAAAGCAAGCAGAAAAGATGATTAAACAGACAACCATTTATTCGTTCAAGACAGGAAGTGATGGTTGCGGCCTTGTATTTAAAGGTTTATTTTAGCAAACAATGTTAATTCTCCCAGCTGGTGTTTACTGCAGCTGGACTCCTTCCCTGCTTTTAAGTTTACGTGATCTCATGGAAAATGACCCAGGATCTGATCTCCCGGTCACAGAGAGGTGTTTTCTTCTGCATCTACCTGACTGCAAAACTGATCCCATGTCATTTCTCACCTCTGCAGAGGGATGGTGTCGCATGATGCTCCTCAATCTTTGGGCAAAGGCGGCTGGGATAGTGCTGGCCACTGTCACTGCCTCTTCTGCCTGACTTTCAAGTAGATTGAAGCACCCTCATGGGATCCTTTTGGCTGGTAGGGTGGGACACCTGCAGCAAAGGCCTAGCTGGGGACAGTTGAGTGAGAACTGCCAGGTCCAGCAGAGACTATCCTCCTGTGGCTGGAGGTCACCTTGTCCCTCCTCTCTGAGTGCTCAGCGTAGTGAACAGCCATGAGCAGCATGTTTTGTCTCTACGGTCACCTCACTTCCAGTTTGCCTGAGGAAGGAAGCAATTTCCTGGAAAACTGGAAGACTGGCTTGTGCTAGACAGTCATGTTGTTCTAAGGGTACTGCTGCAGTTGAAGTAATTAAACCCCTCCCAGTGTAGACATGTTAAACTGAGACATGTCTTTTAGCCTGGTTTCCTATGGAAACAAGCCTTATGCAATCCTGCTGTCTGTCAGCCTTTCTCCCCCTCCTCCCCCCCAGTAGTTTTTGCACTGGTAGGCCAATTTCAACCAAATGCGACAGAAGTCTCCAAGCTGTCAAGTTTCTACAGATTTAATGGAAATAGATGTTTGCATAGAGCAGAGGGACTCTGTCGGAGCCTGTCTTGGAGGGAAAGGCTGCAGTGAGGGTTTGACTCATAATGGTCATTGGAGAATCCCAGCATGGAGAAAAGCTTTGAAATGCCTCTGCCATGGGAACAGATGGACTTGTAGTCAGCACCTGTATAAAATGTTGCCTTGCAAACACAAGTGGGTCAAACTCGGGAGCAGTTAATTTTGTCTAGGTGCCTGCTCCATTCCTCTGCTGGAAATCCCCCCTCGCAGGGCAGGGGGACTGAGCTGTGTAGGAAACACAACCTGAAATGATGCTGTTCATAGCCTGGTTCAATAAAATAATCCTTAAATGAGTACTGTTAAAATACTCTGGCTGCAAGGGCTGGTGTTTTAGAAGCTATCCCTGCTGGGAGAGGCAGATGGTTGGAGGCCATAATAGCTTCAGTTAGTTCAAATTTAATCCATGTATGTTTGGAGTCAACATCCTTGGAGAGACAGATCGGGTGACTCTGAGAGACACTTGTAGCAACCCAGACTTAATCCTGGTGCTTGGAGGATATGCTACCGATTGCCTGTGGTTTCAGCAGTATTGGGGTCTGGGGACAGGAGAGAAGGTAGCAGAGTTTCTGTGGTAGTGAGTGGTTATCTCCAGTGCAGTACTGGCCACGTGCTGGAGTGGTTTGCACCGAGATGTTTGACTTGCCAGATGCAAAGAGCTTGGGCTTGGGATCAGTCACTGGGCAAAAACTGCACCCCAGTGATATGCTCTTGGGTAGTAGATGGTGTTTGGGGGTTTGACTGGAGCAATGGTGTGGGACAAAATGGGGGGTAGGAGGTGGTGTGTGACTGGGCTGCGTGTTGTAGAGTGGAGGCCAGCAGTTGCCACTGTTTTCTCCTGTAAATCTGAAATGGGGAAATCCTCTGTTCCCTGGCATTGCTCTCTGAGGAAACTTCCAGGCAATAGCTTTTCCTCTAAGATGATATTATTTCAGCCTGTGGCATTTCACCCCACCTCATCCCTCTTTACCTAGTGGTAGAAAACCCTGTCTTGACCACTGGCTGTAGGTGGGGATTGCTCTCTGACGACACACTGCTTACATCCCTGCAATGAGCAGGGTTTCCCGTACCCCCACCCTGCCTAGAGCCTTCCAGGGTCCTTGCTCTGGCTCACAGCTTACGTGGAGGTGGTGTAGCCATGTGTGGGCAACCTGGCCCAAGCCACTGCAGCTTAGCAGGAAAACAGGCAAACAGCAAGAGGCTTTTAACTCTCCCTCTTGCTGGGACAGTGTTTACTGGAGTATCTTCTCTTGATCATATTGGAGGTGCTGCTGTTGGTGATTATTTGTAGGCATTTCATTAAAAAGAGATCAACTTTCTTCACTTTTTTCCCAGAAGTTTCTGATTCTCCCTGATTGTGTCTTTTAATAAGTGTGTCATGGGTCAGGGTAGGTTTCTGATGGAGGACATAGAGGGCATCATTTTCCCATCCTGAAAAACGTGGAAACATGTGGAAGTGACTGAAAGACAGCATCTTCTGCCCCAGTGGGAGTGGTGGTTGCTATGAAAGGAGAAAGGGGAATTTCAGAGAGATATCCTCCCCTACCTTGCTGATGCAAAAGGCCCTTGAAATAACTACAGTACAAAGGAAAAGGTATTTCAAAGTGGACTTTGGGTCCTCTTGACTGTGCTTGGGCAGTGTTTCAGCTCCTGATCGGGGTGCAAGTGTCCCGGGAAAGAAGCTGTGATGCATGTCTGTTGGTAGCCAGGCCATTCAGCGAGCGTCTTCAGGGTGGCCGTGGCTCAACTACTTCTCTGAAGTTCATTGGAAAACAGCTTGTGTGTGCATCTGCCTCTCTGGACAAGCAGAGTAACTGAATTACATCCTCTAATTCCATTTTGGTCTTCTGGTAAGATCCGTGCACGTGGGCAACACAAGAGTGGAGTCTGTCCTCATGCCAACTTAAATTAAATTAGTCCCTAATGAAGCATCTTCCTCTCGGGTTCAGAAACGTAGCCCTCACTTCTGGCTTCTGACCCTTGCTCTGCCTGCCTCTGCCTGTCTGTCCAGCCTCCCACTGATTCCAGCTGTGTCTGGGTACTGCTGCGGGGTTGCAGGTCGCCCCTCCCCAGCAAACCCTGCCCCTTGTCGCTCCAGCTCTGGCTGACAGCTGCCGTGGCCTCACTGCCATTTTCCACAGTGGCTTTATGAGGTGCTGACACTCCCTGTGCCGGCACTGGTGTTATTTTTGGCACTTTGCTTCAGGCTGAGTTTCTCATCTTTTGGCTTGGAAGTCTAACTCCTGCCTTTTAACTTGGAAGAGGAGAAGGGCAGGATTTGAATCTGAAGGTTTCAGCCACCTGAAGAGCCTAGGAAGGCAGCATATTTTATCACTTATATAAACGCCATATTTTCCTACTATATAAAAAGCTTCTGTTCCTTCTCCCGTCTGCTCGTTCATTCCTGTGAGGGGTCTGAAACCAGGGATTGCCTTGGATTCGCCTGTAACAGGAGTGCAAGTTGCCCCATTGGCACTCTGCAGCCATCATCAAAGTGGGAGGCTGCGGCAGAGGCAAGGTGGCAAGCGCGAGCTGTTGAGCTTTTGTGGCTCCTTGTCCTCCATGTAGACATCTGATAACATTTGTCACTTTGGTAAGATGCCTCACAGCTCGTTGCCATTCCCCATTACTCCTCTACTCACACAGCAGACTCTGTGCTGGATGGTGAATGTTTTAGAAAGCCAAATGTCTGGAGAGGAGGGTTTTCAGCAGCAAACTGCACATATAGGGCAGGGGCTTTACCAGCCTCTGCAAGATGTCTCTGCAAGATGCCTCTGCAGCTCTCTGCAGTGCTACCGGTGGTGCAGGAGTGGATGCTCTAGCTCTGCAATGAAGGGCTTCTAGATTCGGTGACTCACAGTCGGTGATGCCCACACCGGTCACTAGCCAAGGCTCATTAGTCTCACCTCTAAGCTGCCTTTCCTTTCAAGCAGGCACAGAGCTAGTTGTCCTGGGAGTGGATGAGTTACAGAAGCAATTGTTCCTTTGCATTGAAGTGAACCGCTGGATCAGCAGAGTGTAAAAGCTAACCCAACCTCCAAGCCCCTGCCTTGGGAGCAGCTGCTCTTTGTCACACTCTGCAGGGTGGTGTCCAGAGAAAAGCTTACTTTGCAAAGGGTGTTCCTGGGACTGTGCAGGTTCGAGGAGGAGTCAAAAACTGTTTAAAATGTCTGTAGGCTTTAAAAATAGTCATGGTATATGGATACAGTGGCATGCTGTGCAGTTGGGTCTATGCTCTTGGGGTGGTTGCAAAAGACGTGCACATAGTTAGGTGTAGCGGTGTCTGAGCTTACTAGAAATCTTGGTGTTGGAGACTCTTGGGTCATCATTTCATTGGATTAAAGTACTTCTTGGGAAGTGGGTTCGGATTAAGGAGTAAAAAACTGGTTTGTGCTGGTAAACAAGAGAGTGTGCTGAGATTTCCACATAGCAGGCCAAGGTGCTTTTAACCACAGTTACTGGAGTCACAATTATGTTTGGAGTGGTTTGATTATCCCTGATGAGTGGAAAGCTTTCACTGATGAGAGGGAAATCCTAGTTCATACGAGGTGTGTGTCTCTACTTCGTAGCTAAAAATGTTCCCTTGTGAGGGTGGGAGTAGAGAAAGGAGGGGAGGTGATGTGATCCAGTCAAAATTAGTGGCAGAAATCAGTGTTAATTTCTGAAAGGACTCTCACTTCTAATTTCTTTTGTCTATTTAAGCCAGTGAAGAAAAAGAAGATAAAACGCGAGGTTAAGATTCTGGAGAATCTACGTGGTGGCACCAACATCATTAATCTGATTGACACTGTCAAGGATCCGGTGGTAGGTGCCTGTGTGTCACGGTATGTGTGGTGGGCTGGGCTCTGCTCTCAGCTGGGGTTGGGTGCTGCCCGTGCCCCTGCCTTCCCACCAGCCAGGGCTGAGCCGTGTGCAGCTCATTATTGTCTCCTGAGGTGGGTTGGTTTGGATGAGCTCATGTTCTTCTCTGTGATCCTCAGACTCTTTTACAGCCTTTCTGTGTCCTCTGTGAGTTTCCCATGGCTGATGGAGAAGTTTTGTAGCCCTGCAAATTTTCTGTAAGGAAGCAGAGCCTGTAGCCTTACAGCTTCTGTGTGGCACCTGGAAACATAAGTATCTGCCAGAGCAGTTGGATGATAAGCGCTTCGCATCCTTCTGTCCTGCCCAGTGACCAGAGGCCATATCCCTTGATTGCATTGCCACAACTACCCCATTCCTAGGAATTTTTCTCTGACTAGCAGCTGGCTGAAGTTTGTGACTCACAGCCTGCCAGCAGCCACAGGGAGGAAATGGTGCTGCTGAGCACTGGCAGTTCTGGCTGACCTTCCTCCTGCGATGGGCTGTGGAGGCCTTTGCAAAAGGTGACACCTTTTGCCTTTCCCAGTGCAGTCTCTGCTCAGTGGCACGGGGAGGACGGCACTGGTCAAAATGCTGTGTTGGTGCTTGCTGTGTGGCTGTAAGTGGAGCTCGCCTCTGCCTGCTGCGGGAGCAGGGCTGCGTTTCTGTCCCGCACCTGCCCTGCTTTCCACAGGAGGGTTGGGCAAGAAGCAAAAGCTTTCTTGGGTCTCTTGGAGCAAAGAAAGGTCACGAGGGTGTTTTAAACCATGACTTACTTTCTCTTGCAGTCAAAAACCCCTGCTCTGGTGTTTGAGTACATCAATAACACAGATTTTAAGGTGAGTCTGCCTGAGCATGGAGGGGAGAGGCTTCCCACTTCTGTTGAGTGCTGTGATCTTGGGTTGTCAGATAATCCTCGAGACCTAGGGGGGGAGTTCAGAGTTTTCACCTATGTCAGCTTCACCTTCCTTACCCCATGTAAATCAGAAACCTGTAAGTAGGCTATTGATGAGAAAGAATAAAGAGCTTGTGTGCTGAATCTCCTCCCAACTTTGAGCAGTAAGTTCAACAGGTTAGATATTCTTACTCCCCTCTCAATTTAGTAATTGCTGCTGTGCTGTATATTCAGCTCAAGTTAATCCCTGTGCTGCAATGCTTTATTTACAGCAGTGCAGTCGATGGAGGAGGTGACACCTATTTGTGCTGGAATCCTTCAGACCTGGTGACTGTGGGGTGGCAGAGGCTGCAGAGCATGGCTCCTACTGCCTGGGCCTGGTGGTGGAGGACTGAGCAGTCTTGAATACATCATAAGAGCTTTTCTCCTTTCCTGAGCTTATTCTGTGGCTCTTCTGATTTCTGGGGAACTCCAAGTGGTATTATTACTCCTTCCTGAAATGGGAGTCCTTCCATCCAAGTGCAGCTACCACTACCTGTGCTACTGAAATGCTTCTGGCTGGCAGCAGCAAGCTGATACACAAAATGGATATATAATTAGCAACCACACCTATTTAATGGTATCTTTGCTTTCCCTGTGTGAATCTTTACCCTACACCATTAAGTTGGTGGTGGAGAATTAATTGAGCAGTTGCCATTAGAAAGCCAGCAGTCATCCTCTCCTGCACTGTTCAGAGATCTTTTTCATTCCATGTTAGGGGACAGTGCTTTTTAGTTCCTGTCTGTGCTGGAGTGTTATGTAGTTACACTCCTTGTAGGATGCAGCTTCAGCAGATACACCAAACACCCAGAGAAGGACCCTTGGTTGGTGTTGGTGGAAAGGAGGCAGCTCATCAGCTGGCCCATGGACTGTCTCCCCGGCAGCCCTACGCCCTGTGAGGCAGCACATGTTGTTTCTGTCCCTCTAGGATCGATTCCGCGAGCTGAATGCTGCCAGGTGGGACACTGTGCATAGCCAGAGCTGTGCTGGCAGAGGTAGTCTTAGTGATATTTAATCTTGTAGAGACTTCCTGCAGAGGCTAGAATAATAGTAACTTGCAGCAGCGTCTGCCCTGACAGCTCTGGGCAGGGAGGTGAGTGTTGCCTCCATCAAGTAAACAGCCATGAGACTAGCACTATGTGGCGACCTTTCAGGGTAATTAAAGCAGGCTTGGTTTGTCTGGGCTTCGCTGACATCAGTTGAGCTGTTCCAGTGCCATGTGAATGTTGGGAACGTGCCCCTGTGCTTCTCCTGGTGACCCAAAGACTCATCATAAGGCTGATCCTGGAAGTTTTTAACTTTCTATTTAGAGATTTTATTTATTCTTAATATACATCTTGAGATAAAATAGGCTGCTAGGGCAGTGGCACACCTGGCTGAGGATCGCTTTGGGTGTCTCTTAGTCAAAATGTGATTACTCCACTCTTTCATGGCCTTAGAGGGAAAAAAACTATCATCCAAGATATCACCCAGTAACTGAAATATGTTCACAAAGTGGAGCAATAAGTAGTAACTTGAGACTGGTGGCCAACAGGGACTCTTAACTGAAGAATGAGGGCTTGGAGTACGTGGTGGGTCAGCTGTCCCAGCCACGCTAAAAGCCATCGCAAGCACCATCGCAGCCAGTAAGGCAACACTGGTCTGGCCACAGCAGCAGTAACAGTGCTCAGCTCTGGCTGCTGCATTACAAACAAGTACATGATTTTGCAGCAGATCATTTCTAGGCTCCGAGGAGAAAGCCTGGCTCCTTGAGGAAGTCCAGATTCACAGCTGTACATGTCCAAGACAGAAAGTATTGATGCTTTTGATGCTGATTGGTACAAGGCAGGAATAACTTGTCTTGAGAATGCAAGTGTGTCCCCCAGGGCATGCAGTGTGGCTGTTCCTGTTCAGAGCTTATTTGTAACCTGAATTTCACTAGCTATGTATGGGGCGTGTGAGTTGAGTTACACTCCCATGAGCTCTGCTGCCTATTTGGGTAGGTTCTTGGGGCCACAGCTAACTGGGAGATTATAGAACTGCTGCTACTCACTGCCTGTAGATATCTTCTGCTATGCAGAGGCTCCCAAGCTGTCTCTTCCCTTGCTCTGAAGTGCCTTTGCCAAGCAGAAAGTGCACAGAGTAGGTGAGACTGTTTGTGTTGGAGGTCTTGGCTTGCCCTGTATCTCTATACACGAAGCAGCTGGAGAGCACCCAGCCATCGTCCCCTCTGCTCCACATTCTGCTGGAGTTAAGTGTCACATGAGCTAATCCTGGTGACAGGGACCTCTTATATTTGTTTTGAGGCGACGGCTGATGATCTGCCCATATCTGCAGTGACTTCTGATGCAGCAGTACTGACAAGTATCCTGCATCTCGCTGGCAAATCACTTTCAGGGTGTGCGAGGGGGTTCCCAGGGCAGCTTGTGTACAGCAGGTTGTTGCTGACCGCTTTACAGGATGGTGGTTTTCTCTGTCCTGACAGCAAGAGTTGCTCACGAGCTTGGATGTCTCCTCAATTGTCTCCTTTCTGGCAGTTTGTTTCCTTCAACATTTTGCTTAATATTACTACTTTCACCCCTCTGCCCATTCAAACGGCAGATCGCTATTCATGTCTATGCACCCATGAAAATGCCTGCTGGGTTTCCTCAGTTCTTCGTGCACGCACAGAAGCTGCAGTTCTGTGGGCCCTAAGCTATGGCTGGGAACAATCCTGGGTCAGAAGCCCAATTTTATATTCTATGGTTTGGCTATTTTTAAATGACGGTATAAACAGGAGACTTAAGTGATACCTCTCTAGAGCTGATTACATTTTCTTAAATTTACCCAGCTGGGTCCCTTCTGAAAGTGAAAGCTGTGTACTTATATGATGAATTGGAACTAGACTAAATGCATATGCTGCTGAGTGAGGACAGCAGCTTGCGTATGGGGCTAGTGATTCTCTTCAGATCAGCTGTATTATTTGTCACCCGTGAGCACCCAAGCTACTCACAGTCCTCTGCCGTAAATGATAGCTGCACTGCAGAGCCACACAGTCAATCAGTAACCACCAGTGAAATTAAATGTCTTTTGCTAATTGGTTTCAAACTAGAAATGAGGTGCCGGTCCTTCAGCCATACCTGGTACTGAGACTTTCCTTGCCCCAGAGAGGCAAGTCCCTTGGAAGAGAAGGGGGCAGAGCCAGGTCTCAAGGAGGAGTTCTCGGTTGTGTTGGCTATTTCATGCTTAAAATACAGTAGCACATTTGCAGCTGAAGACGAGATGGGCAAGAAAGGCGAGCAATGAAAGGTTGCTTCAGGGTGTTCAGCCTGTCGGAGTTGGGAGAACAGGGGGCTTTTGAGTCAAATCTTCCACTTTGCTTGCACCTCGGTGAATTTTGAGGCCAAGTTACTGTGAGAGGAACTGCAACAAGGGAGGTTCAGACTGGACATGAGGAAAAAATTGTTCCCAGACAGAGTGGTCAGAGAGTGGAATAGGCTGCCCAGGGAGGGGGTGGAGTCCCCATCCCTGGGTGTGTTTAAGGGTCGTTTGGATGAGCTGTGGGGGATGTGGGGTAGGGGAGAACTTTGTAGAGTCGGGCTGAGGGTTGGACTCGATAATCCCGAGGGGCTTTTCCAACCTGAATGATTCTGGGATTCTGTGAGAGAAGTGTGTGTATGGGTTTGATCCTTGTACATCCAAGGTTAGTATAAAAAATAGTTGTTTCCCTGTATAGCTGATACAGAAGTATGAAAGATTCTCCTCCCTTGCATGACTGCTGAGGCTGGGATGCTTTGGGAGCCGTTTCCTTTTCTTTTGCTGCTGCCTGTCCTGCATCCCAAAGCAGCGTCTCTCTCCTCCAACAGCTCCTCGCAGCCACCCTGTTGCTTTGCAGATGCTGCTTCCTGCACGTAGCCAGCTGTGTTGCTCACTCAAGGGAGAAGAATAAGTGTTTAACTCCTGTCAGACCCATGGAGAGGGGACGCATGTGTCTGCCACCTCAGGCACTAACAGGATTAGTTTACGATTGGTTACATGATGTGTGCCAAATTATCACGGAAAACTGGAGAGGGGTAAAGGCTGCCTGTGGGTGAGTTTGGCCTTTTCTCATGCTCTGTAGGGACAAAGGAGACCAAACTAGGTCTCCAAGGCCTTACGTGATCCTGAGTGCTGGGAACTAGCTGAGCAGATGTTTGAGCTGGGTCTGAATGATCTCCACAGTGATGTTTCTGGTGGTTTTACTCCAAAGAGCCAGCTGTAAGAGCACAGCATGGGACATGTGTCTGCTCTCCCCTGCTAGGCTGGGCTGAGGGGATTTGGAGCCCACTGTCAAAGCCTTCATGAGGCAGCTGCTCTGCAGGACCCACTTGCTGTGGAAACCTTGGCTCTGTCCTTCAAAGCCTTCTGCGTTCATCAGCTGCACGCAGCGGGGCTGAGCATGCTCCTGCAGAGGCTGTTCCCTACAGCAAGCAGAGCCTGGCCACTGCTAGCCATGCTGTTGGCCTTGGCACAGAGAAAGGGTCAGAGGTGCTGGGTTTTATAGGCAGCTCTTCTAGGGAAGTCTCTTGAAAGCTGGGTGCCCAACAGCTGCTTCTGCTGAAGGCTATGAGTCGGAGAACCTACAGCATCATGGCCCTGAGAAGAAAGGCATTGGTGCCCCCTTTCCATCCCCTCCCTGCTTCCAGGCAGTGAGAGGCAGAGGAGCCAGGGAATGGGGGAAATGGGGTCTAGCCTTGTTCTGCTACTACCTCTCCTGCCCTCCTCCTTCCCCCGGTGCATTGATGCTGCCAGGTGAAGTTGAACAGGGTAGTGATTCCCAGAAAGATATGTTTTAAGCATCTGTGTCTCCCTATACCATTTGTTACCTAAGCAAGCCATTTAAACTCCTGGAAGGGTTCTGCTGTCCTCTGCTGGCCCTGGGTCCTGCATCAGAGCCATGCGCAACCGGGTCAGGAAATCTATCCCTGCTGTAGCTTCTGGCTATGTCTCTTTTGCTTCCCTGCTCACTTGTCTGCCTCAGTGGATTGCTCCGAAGTGTTAGGATCGTCCCAGCTCATGAGAACACAGTGCAGCTTGTGTCCCAGAGACCATTAAAGCTCTGTCTGTGTAAGTGACTTTTGTATGTTTGTCAGATGATTTCCCAGAGCAGTATTTGGGCTGTTTGGAGCTGGCCCTAAGTAAGGCAGGATCCTGAGGATCTTGGCATGGGCCTGGAGGGGACCCAGGGCCAGAGCTGTTTTCTTGGAATGTGAATTTCAGTCCCTCACTGGGATTTTTGCTGAAGCTGCCAAGTGATGCCTGTGATTGACAGCTGGCTCCACTGCTGCTGCAGTTGGTGATTTGACTGAGCTGTGAGATGATCCTTGTTTGTTCGAAAGGGCAGAAGTATCTGGTCCTACTGCTGCCCTGTGACTGTCCTTCCTTGTCCTGCCCTGGCGTCTCACCTTACTTCCCCTGGCTGAGAGCGCAACTCAGCAAGCTCAGGCTGGCACTGCTGCCAGTGACAGATACAGAGCAGAAGGCAAATTTGGGCCAGTTGTGACCTGGCATGGGAGCAGCAGGATGATTTCTCCAGTGATGGTGCTGGTGGCACAGTGCAGGTTAAAGTGCACCCTGGATATTTGTCCTTTCCCCATGAGTGGCTGCAGAAGGACACAGAGGAGAGGAGGGTGGCAAACCTGTGCTGGCAACAAGCACTTCCCTGAGAGTCTGAGCTGTGCTGTCCTTGGCCCCACAAGCATTTCTGTGCTGTTGAGTTGCATTTGTCTTTATCCTGGGATAGAGTGGAGCCTCTGCAGCCCTGAGGCTGTCTCTATTCTTCGTGCTTCCCCACCCCATGCTCCTTTAGGTTAATGTTTTCCTCTCCCTGCCTCACTTTGAGACTGGAAAGCCTTGCCTATGTGTTCCCAGCCTGCCAGCTCTGAATGCTGTTATCCATGTTGTCAAGTCACCATGACAACTTTTCATGTGAATAGATGGTCAAGATCATCGGGCCCAACTCCAGCATGCTCTGAAGGGCCTGCTGTCTTCTCCTTGGACAGCCTGCCTGTCTTCTGCTGGAAAGAGGTCGTGACAGGTCTGAATGATCCCAGCAGCATTTCATGGGAGCTTTTGCATACTTTCTGGATTTCCGAGTCCTGGCAGGTCTGAGACCAGGACAGCCCTTGGCAGTGGCAGCATTCACAGGGGATCTGGAATGGGATCAATAATTGGAGACAGGTGGGGTGCAGGAAATTAAACTAATCTAAATCTGGAATATTTACTTTTGTTTATTTCTCTCCCCCCCGCCCCCCTCCCCACATCTGTTTCAGCAACTGTACCAGATCCTGACAGACTTCGATATTCGGTTTTATATGTATGAGCTGCTGAAGGTGAGTGGCATTGCATACAGCAGTCTGGATGGGGAGAGCAGGAATGAGAGAGACAGTAGGAGGCCCATGGGACAGTGCTGCTAAGCGGTTATTTCTCTCATGTTCAGTGCAGAATCCATGTCTCATAACCTGGGAAGGTTTGGGAAGAGATCTGGTTACCTGGCTCGTTGCTGTGAGGTATTACAGCCAAACTGGGGACCATTGGCCACCTCCAAAGAGTCACTGATTCCCTGGGATCTGTTCTTTGCCCATGAAGCATTGTGGTTGTTAGTCGCCACGTAGGGCTGTGCTTGGTCTCCCTGTGTCTTTGGCACTGTTGGGCTGCTATGAGGAAAATCATCTCCCTCCCAGCCCAGACCTAGTGCAAGCACCAAGGGGTGCAGGGTGCAGGGCTGTGTAACTGGGGACTCTGTGGCATGTGGGGAGAGTGGAAGAGAGGGATTGCCAGCTCCAGCCTTTCTTCTGCTGCAGTATTCAAATGTAGCCCCAGAAAGTGACTTCTGCCTACTTGGTCGTAGACCTCCGTGTCTCTGGGTGGGGGATCTAGGACATTTCAAGAGCAAGCTGGCCAGCTGGGTGCCCAGTCACAAAACCCCATGGATGTGGTCATGGGGAACAAACCTTATGGTTATGCTGGCTGTTATATGTTGATATAACACTGGCATTTTCCTCTGAGACCTCACAGCCAAAACTCTCCCTGCCCCTCTGACAAAGGGCAAGGAGTGCCCTAGATACCTTCTCTTAACTAGCCTAGCTTGGAAATTCCCATGGAAATTGCTCATGGAGCTGTGTGACAGATCTGTGAGATCCACCTATCTGGGGTCTGTGGCTGCAGGACGCAGCAGGCAACGGGGCATTAGGGAGGGCTTAACAGGTTTTGGCTGTTCTGTGCTGATCTGCTGGAGGAGCAGCTTGGCTGTGTCAGGTCCTAGCAGGGCCTTGGGGCTTCTGGACTGGCACTTTGCAGGTTCCCTGCCTCTGGAAATGAGTGGGACCAGCTGGGGCAAGCTCTTTGTGCTCCAGGACTTCCTGAAATAGATCTAGTGGGCTTGTGAGGGGATTTCTTCTCTGCATCCCCAAGCTTGCTGCCCCTGTCTGCAAGGGAAAAACTTGCTTACCGACGGTTGAAAGGAGTCTGAGGCAGCCTGGGATTAGGGTGGGAGGGGTGATGAGGGTTAGATGATACAGCCTTGGGACAAGCAAGACCCTAGAACAGCTTCAGCTCTGGAGGCAGTTTGTCCAACCTGCTACAGATCTCTCGTACTGGAGATCCCAGGACCACCATTCGCTGTGGCTCCTGTTGGTTGCCAGGCCACGTGTCACTGCAGGGATATTTCCTGAGGCCTTGCTGTGATGGGAGCTGTTCCCTCCTGTGCTTCCCGCTGTGGCAGAGGCCCAAGGGCAGTGTTACTTCTTGGCACTGATGTCTTGGCTATTGAATGACTGCAGGCTGTACCCTCCTTCCATGCTGCTGGACATCTCTGAGCATCTGATAGATGTTGATGGATGGATCTCCCTCCCCCTTGGAGATGAGAAAACAACATTCTCACCCTCTCACTCAAGGGAACAGCTGCATGGGGGGTCAAGTGGTGCAAGATCATGGAGCTGGAGAGCTTATGTGTGCTTCTGCCTTCCAAGCTTAAAGCAGCATCGCCTTCCCTCATGTGCTATCACTTGCCTTTTTGTAAGTGCAGGTTTGGCTTAAATGAACTGGGCAGAGGTGACTTTCTAGCTTAATTGTGTTCTGGGACACAAGTGGAAAGCTGCACTGGAAGGCTACAAAACTGTATGCGTGTAAGAATCATCCCTTTCTGGGGAGAGAGTGTGACCTAGGAAGCACAGGGCTACCCAGGTTGGAGCACTGGGCTTGCCACCAGGTGAGACTCCTCTCTGCATCATGTTCCACAAAGTCTGTGCAGGGGACATGGTTCCAGGACCTGTCACTGCAGTAGGACAAAAGATCAATACAGTCATGTTGCCAGCTTGTCACTTCATCACATTCAGCATAAGAACTGAAAATGCCAGTTTCTTGTGCCAGAATTGCAGCACTTCCTTGGGAACGGGGCACTCTTGCTCCTGACCAGGAACTGTCTGTTGTATTGTTAATGCTGTGCCTGTAGTTACAGACGTGTCTAATATATGTGTGTGTGTCTGCCAGGCCCTGGATTACTGCCACAGCATGGGGATCATGCACAGGGACGTCAAACCCCACAACGTCATGATAGACCACCAACAGAAAAAGGTACTGTGGCACCAGGGCTTAGCGTTTTTCCAGGGAAACTTGAAACTTTGCTGCCTTGGTACCTGTAGCCTGTGCAGCTGTACTTACCCCTTTAACCTTCCTTTACTGGCTCTTCTCCACTTGTGCCAGTGTCAGGAGATGGCTGAAGTCTCGTTGACGAGCACTGCACTGGGAGTCCGTAGCTTGGAGGTTGCTCTTTCCCCCAGGTCATCCATGCTGGGTTTCTTTGCTGAGAAGAGCGTGTCTCCACCTGGCAAGGTGTGGCAGGAGGGTGCAGAGGCCCTGGGCAGAAGAAGGGTGGCCTTGTCTGAAATACACATGGATATTTTTGCATGTGGAACATAAGCTCCTCCTGTAGTACAGCCTGCTTGTCTTGCAGTGGCTTCCTCGCTCCTGGGGCATGTTGATCATGGGAAGCAGTTGTACCCAGCTCACTACCATGGAAGTGGACAGCACAGGAGCCTCCCCTCCCCGCCATGGTACTTGCACCTCATCGGGTGCTGTGTGTACCTCTCTTCCCCAGGGACCTGGGATCTGCAGCAGCAAATTAGTTGCTGGTCCACAGGTCCCTCCCTGTTAATCAGCAGTGGTTGTACAGGCCAGTCAAGATTCATAAGAAGGGGGAAATCTCTTATTAACGTGCTGTCTTTCAGTAACACAGCAGGTAATCCATCCCTTGCAGGGTGTGCTGGGCCCTCTTCCTACCTCATTTCCTGCTGTCAACCCCCAGTTAAAGTCAACACTGCCTTTGACTCAGCCCCTCCTAACAGTGGGATAAGACAGGCTTTTGCCTGTTCCCTAGTAAGCAACAACCTGTCTGCTGTGTTGGTGGGGCCAGTAAGGAGCCAGTTGCCCAGCAGTAACAGTGTGCTTGGACTCAGGAGGCAGAGGAGCTCTTTAAGCTTAGCTTTGCCCCCAGATGGTGATAGGGGAAAGGGAAGAGCCTGACCAGAGCACTGCTGAGAGCATCTCCTATACTCAGCAGCTCCTGCATCCCGGGCTCCATGCTTGCATCCCAGGATTGAGAGTTTTGGCCCGCGTGGCTTCACATAACTGGCTCATCCTGAGGCTCCTGACTCTGTGTCTCTTTATCGCATGTTCAGCTGCGGCTCATAGACTGGGGTCTGGCTGAATTCTACCATCCAGCTCAGGAATACAATGTCCGTGTGGCCTCTAGGTACTTCAAAGGACCGGAGCTCCTTGTGGACTACCAAGTAAGAGTCTGCCTTCTTCTTGCTAGCCAGTGATTGTACTTGTGGTTACACTTTGGCCACCTTTGGGTTGTCTGGTTTTGCCTGCCAGGGCACTGCCTGGGTGGGAAGGAGGCTGTTAGTGAAGTGAAATGGCTGAGGTTACCTGTGTGGTGGGGAACCGGGCTGTGGTGAGCATGCCTTTTCTGACAGCTTCTCCTTTTTCCTCTCAGATGTATGACTACAGCTTAGACATGTGGAGTTTAGGCTGTATGCTGGCAAGCATGATCTTCCGAAAGGAGCCCTTCTTCCATGGCCAGGACAATTATGACCAAGTAAAGACTTATTTCATGAGACATTCATCATCGCCTCATCTCTTTGTATAGTGGGGAGGTTCTGGGGCTCGGACCACCAGGCTGGGAGGTCGTTGCTATGTGCTTAGTTAAGACATCTGGGATTGTGCTTCACTGCCTTGTGCAGGGGACTTGTTTTCTGCACATGTTGCAAAAACAAGTTTCAAGGGAAACAAGGACAACACTCCTTCCATCTGGGATGTTTCCAGAAAGAGAGCTCTTAGATTTGGGCAGCTCTGCCTCTGCAAAAGGGTGGTGGCCTGCCCTCTTGCTCTGTCTCAACATGCCTTTTTTTCCAGCTGGTTCGCATCGCAAAGGTTCTGGGCACAGATGAGCTGTATGGGTACCTCAAGAAGTACCACATAGAACTGGACCCGCACTTCAACGATATCCTGGGCCAGTAAGTGGAGTGAAATGCTGCCTTTTTGTCTTGTAGCAGAGAGAGGGAGATAACCTGTTGTCCATCCCCTTGAAGGACTCTTGGCAAAGGCCTGTTTTGATCTTCTGGGTCTTCTGCTGCTTGCAGGCCTCCCATCTGGCTGCTTATGTCACCTCAGGAGGTCACTGAAATACAGGCTCTTTACTTTTGCATCTGCCATGATCCACAATCCATGTTTCTTCCTTCACCTGCTCATTGACATCCTAGAAGTGGAAAAGTAGACACTGGAGTTGGGTGTGGGCTGAGGGGCTCAAAATCTCCCTGCTGAGATTTCTGAAAAGGACAAGAGGTGGATGGGATAGTGAGGATGGCTTCTCTGAGGCTGGCTGGCAAGGCAGAACACTTCTTGTGCTGAGGATGTCACCCTGCCTGCTGCATGCTGTTGTCTAGTCCCTCTAGACAGAAGGGAATGTGCAATATTGTGCGTTTCCCAGGTGTAGAATATCCACACGACTGTGTACCTAAAGAAGAGTGTTTTCCCACTTTGACAAGTGCTTGCTGAACAGTAGCTTGTTCAAGGAAGAGCTGTAGGCAGCGTCTGTCACCACCATCTCTTCTCAGAAGGGGATAGTGGCAGGTGACTCCCCTGGGACCTCTGGATGCTGCTGTGCTGGTGAGAGGGGGGCAGTGACAGCTGGTCCCTTTGCAGGCATTCCCGGAAGCGCTGGGAGAACTTCATCCACAGTGAGAACAGACACCTGGTCAGCCCTGAAGTCCTCGACCTTCTGGACAAGCTCCTGCGATATGACCATCAACAGAGGCTGACAGCCAAGGAGGCAATGGAGCACCCCTATTTCTGTGAGTCTGTGGAGAAGCTGGGGCCAGATGGGATGGAGAGGGGTCTTGAGTTCTGGGGGCAGATGTCACTCTGTGAAAGCCTTAGCAGCTCTGTGGGCTTTGAGGGAAGTTTCTCTGGAAGGGTTTGCCAGGGTGGAGCTTCCGCTTCATTAAATGCTGTTTCCCCTTCCTGCCTGGTCTGTCTCCTGCAGATCCAGTGGTGAAGGAGCAGTCCCAGCCCAGCTCAGAAAACGCTGTGCTCTCCAGTGGCCTGACAACAGCGCGATGAAGACTGGAAAACGACGGGTAATTCAAGATGTTTACAAATAAAAGCAAAACCTTCGGTCACACAGTGAAGGGAAAAGAACCAAGGACCCCCCCCCCTCCTTCCCCTCCCCTTCATACTCGGCAGAAATCTAACCTTGGGGGGGGGTTATAAACCTCAGTTCCTCTCTGGTGGTTGTGGTTAATGTAACTCTAACCCTGTGGTACCAAAGCCCTGGGCAAATGGTCTTGCAAGAGCTAAATATGTAGTGATATCCCCAGGGCTCAACACAACTGATTCTGGTTCACATCTCTATGGATCCTTCTCTTCCTTCTCAGTCCAGCCTTCCCCACCACGCTGGTGGGGACAAATTGGTTGTTCCACCATCAGCCCTTAGCATGCCTCTTTCTAAACATGCCTTTCTGACTTACAGACTCTGGACGAACCAAATTCAGGCTGGGGGTCAGCAGGTGCAACTCTGTTTTGAGGTCCAAGTCCTACTGCTCACTCTAGGCTTGAATTTGGCCCTTGAATTCCAGTTTCAATTGCGAATGCCAGGGCAGTTGGTGGGAGGGGGGAGGCTCAACAAAAAACAACCCACAAACCCAGCAGCATCTCAGGATTGGTTTGGAGCATTAAAATGAAGTCACTGGTCTGAGTTGCCTGGGTGAGGTGAGATCCCCCCCTCCAGGTGTGTTTGACAAAGGCTGAGAAGAAACTCAATAGACCTGCTTTGGAAACTTGTGAATGTGAGGGCTGTTCTTGCAGCAGGGGAGGGGAGGGACTGTCCAGACTTTCCCACTGAGCTCAGGAAAGTCAGTGTTGCAAGATTTCTTGTGATAGGTGTGCAACCACGTACCTCATGACGTGGCTCCCATGAGAATTCGTGCCAGACGTGGACTTGTGCCAGAGCATCGCTCTGGAGCGGTTCAGCCCAGCACCGCGGGATGGAGGAGCGGAGAGGAGGCCAGGGAGGAGAGCGCAGGGAGGGGGAAGGATCAGCAACCAGCAGCGTGGTCTGACAGGGAGGGGGTTGTGCAGCTACTGATCCAGGACTTGGGATCCCACGTAGTGTTTTAACAAAGTCAGCCATTTGTTGAATTCTGGGGTGCCAATCCTGTTGCGGGGGGTGGGGGGTTCATCTTGTGGGTTCTTTCATCAGATCCCTCGATGGCTTTATAGCCCCACAGTTCACGGTTGCCTCCTCTTCTTGTTCTGTGTGTAACTTCATCAAGTGGTTCTGGTGACACTCAAACCTAGAAGCTGGAGATAGTGTTTTCCCACCAGCACCTAAACACAGAATTTCCTTCTGCGGCATTGTTGAAATAGTTAATTTTTTATAAGGTTGCAATGTTTCTATTTGAAACATCTGTTTACATTCCATATTCCAATAAAGTTCTATTGGCATCGATAGCAGGTCAATCCATTTGTATAATTCACTGAAACCAATAAATATCTATACATCTGAACGTCTGCCGTCTCCAATCTATGGGCTAGCAAGCGAGAGCTGAAGGCACTGCCTCCTCGAGGTCAGGTTGACTCTTCCAGCTCCTCTTGTCTGAGTATTTTGGGATCTCTTAGTCTTTGGTTGCAGTTCTTCATGCTGTCAGCCCTGAGTTTCACTGGCAGATTTTCTGTGCTTCTGCGGGGCTGTAGAGGAGGTGCAAGGCTTTGGGGTCAGCTCTTGTGGTACGTTGGATTCAAACAGCTGCTGCCCGTGGTACTAGCCCCAGGCCTTGTGTTACACGGCTGGTCAGATGAAGTCACTGATGCATGGCTGGAAGTTGGGGGTTCTCCACATGTGCACCCCCACGCTTGTCTCCTGTCAGCCTGGCTGCGTAGCTTTGCCTAAAGATGTGCTGAGCGAGCTCAGTTACCCGTGTCCAGGCTGAGGCGTTGGGCTGTGCTGCCGTGCCCTCACTAGCATTAACTCTCCTGCAGATGCTGCTAAAGGCATTGGCCAGTGTTTCCAGCCCTTTGTCCTTCCATCTGCAGGCCTGGCAGAATGAGAATAGGCAGGAGTGGATGTTTCTCATGTCCTGTCCAAGTTGCTGTGGGACAAAACTTGCGTTTTCCAGCTCTCTGTGTTGACATTTCCAGCTTTCAGAGAGCCAAGGCGGGGGGGGGGGAGGAGAACAGGCTCGTTGTGAGAAAGTTGATAGGTAAAAAACGTTGATCATTGTATGTGAGTGCTTGACAGCGTCCTGACCTGATGGTGGAGTTTCAGGATGGTGCTTTGGGAAGTATCAGTTCTGTAAACCTGAGTTAGAAATTCTTTCCTCGTACCCTCAAGCAGAGGAAGAGAGATGCTTTTCCCAGCAAGTGAAATGAGTAAATGGCTTTCCCTGGTTGCAGTAACCAGAGAGGCTGGAACAACCTGCCCCATATCTCCCCATATCTCTCCTCCAGCTCTAGGGTAGGATGAACTGTGACAGATTCATCCCAGAGGGAAACAGCAGCTGAGCAAGTAGCCCGGGAGCGAGGAGGCTGTGGAGTCTTCTGGACCCAGGGTGGTGTGGACGCTTGGCTCAGCTTGGGCCAGTTCCTCTCCACACCCACTAGACCTTCCAACACTCAGAGCAGGAAAACCTGCTCCCCTCTGGACTGTAGCAAAAGAATTGTCCTGCCTGTAGGGACAATCGGGAGCTGGAGAAGACAGTATCTTGTCCTTAGGAAGGAAGGAGACTGGGGAGCATGCATCTTCATATGCTTTCTCCTGGAGAAAGTTGGGAGAGTCCTGGAGCACATCCTGGCCATTCAGCCAGAGGTAAAGTGGAGGTTTGGCTGGGTGCCTTGTAAAAGGAAAGGCTCAAAACCAGAACCATGGCAGCCGTGGAGGGTTGTGGCAGGAGAGGGATGCAGTAAGCAACTTCCCAGGCTAGTCCGTGCCTGTTGCAAATGTGCTGTGGCATGACAGCAGCCGTTAGTGGGACTAGAGGAGATGTTTGTGGCAGCAGAGGGAGACGTGACACAGGAGGTTGGGGAGAGAGCATCCAAACTTTCTGGCTGCCTGCCTGTCAAAGTGCTGCTTTGCTGGACTGCGTCTCTCCCTTGCCTCGCTCAGCCCTGCCTTCCCCTTCCACCCTGCCACCCCTTCCAAAGCAGGCTGAGGATCTTCTACTGTCCCCACACCCAGAAGGCACGGAGGGTGCAGCCCGGCCTGGCTGGGAGCGGTGTGGCAGGGCATGGGACAGCCTGCCCAGCCATCTCCTCCTCACCCGGGGCCAGAGGCGCTGTGTTGAGCTGGCAGTGTCCTGTGACGCTCACCTCCCTCCTCCCATCTCTCCTCAGGTCTGATGCTGTTGCTCCCAATTTTCCATAAGCAGAGTGAGAACCAAATCAAACATCTGATCGGCACATGTTGAGTGACGGCGGGCAGCCTGTGTGCACGGGCAGGGCTGAGAGCAGGGCAGCGTTCCTGGCTGGACGGTACTTGTGTCTTTATGACTGCAGCCCTTCCCTCTGAGTGTTAAAGGTTCTTCTGCCTGGTTCCTTGTTGAGCTCTTCCCGACCCAGAAAGCGTGGAAATGTGAAGGGTGTGCAAAGCAGTTCTTGGTTAGTTGTTCCTTCCTGCATTTGGGCTGTTCCCCCCAACCTCTGGCAGACCCTGGTTAGCCAGCTTGCACCTGCATTTGCCAGGGTGTGGGGGTGGCAGGGGGTGTAGTATCAAAACGGGCAGTTCTATATTATAATTAAAAGAATTATATATTATTGAATAAAAGTTTTAAAAGAAGAATATGAGGAGGAGTATTCCATGGGGAGGGAGCTGTGGGGCAGGAGCAGCCACACTGGAGAATGCTGGCAGCATGAGCCGTTTCTTGTGCCCTGCTAGGACAGGCTGGGCGAGGCGAGCAGGAGGAACTAGTTGTACAAAATCACCATCTGCAGAGGCAGAGGAGCTGCTTGCCAGCTTTGGGGGTGTCCCTCCGTAGGCCCCCACACTCTTCTGGAGGTGCCTGCCTGGGTGGTGGCCTGAGTGCTGATGCTGGTACCTGCTTTTCCCAGCCCATGGGCCTTGGGCATGGCTCTGTCTCTGCACTCCAGGAGCTCCCACCTCTTCCTCTTTCTTGGGCTGAGACTGCTCCTCCTCCTCCCCAGCACTGTCACTGCAAAGCCCTGAGCTTAGAGCTCCTGCCTGTGGGCCTCTGCACTGAAGGAGTTCCCCTGCAGACATGGTGCTTCACCGGCAGCTCTCGGGAGAGCCTGCTTGGAATGCTGGTGGTTGTCCAATCTCTGCTCTGCTCTTGTATGTTAACAGACCACTTGAAACTCTGGTCTAAAACCCTCCAGCTGGACTCTGTATGACTGTACACATTCATTCTCTTCTGTTGTACCATTCCTTCACTGCCCATGTGTTTTTCCCTACACAGTTTTCCTCTATAGTGAAACTGCTCAGCCTGAGCCTACCTCTGAGATAAAGCTCTTGACTGGGAAAGGCAGACCTATTGCCAGTTCCCAGGGCAAAGAGCTCAGATGAGAGGAGCTGTGGGCTCCTGCTGGTACAGTGCTGCTCTTGCCCAGCCCTGGGCAGTGGCCAAAGTGGAAATGCAGGAGTGAGTCCTCGTACAGAGCCTGTTGAGTGGTACAGGTGGGGATTTGCCAACACTGTCTTCATACATCACACCTGGAGATGTGCTGATGTGGGGGCCAGATGTGGACATGTACATCAGGTAAATTCAAGCTCCTGGTGCCATGAGGCCCATTCCTGAGGCATGGTGTAATGATAGCCTTGTCGTATCCAGGACTCTGCCGATCTCTGGCGTCTAAATTCAGCAAGACTTTTTTCAGTTGGTGAAGATCGGGCCAGTGGGGAAGAGCCCATGGTGGAGTCCACCTGAGGTTCACATGTGCTGGGCAGAAGCAGCGCTTTGGGAATGCACCGAGCTGAGTCCCTGCGGCATGGTGTTACATCCAAGTGCTGTTGCTACCTCAGCCATCCCTCTGCTGATGCTGTTGGGTCATGCCTCCCATTCCCACCTGCTGCCTGCTGCAGCCCATCCTCTCCAGTTCAACAGTTTGTCTCTAAAGGACGCTCTCAATGGCTCTTTTTAACTGTTGCTTGTCAGAAATAAACTCTTCTTTGCCTGCCTGTTTTTTGTCTCCAGTTTGTCCTGAGTCAGAAAGGTTTTGTTCATTCTCACCCCATGACATCCATTGCACAGTGGTCCCGTGAAGGCACTGTGTCCTGCTTCCTGGACTTTCTCTACCAAAGACCTCCAGCACACGCTGGCACTGTCTGCTTCTGCACCCACTAACGTTTAGACCCCTGTTCTCTTCTGATCCCTTGCGCAGCAGCAGCCCAGCCTCCTCCTCCTCCTCCTTCAGCACTGCTCAGAGCTCAGCCAGCATGAGGTCCAGTGCCTTTATCCAGGTTCCCTCAGCACCCAAAGCCCCTTCTGCACCTGCCTCCCCTCCCATATGGTGACTATGGATCTCCTGTCCAATTCCCTTTTTGGTTTCCTCATTACAGCTGCCCTTCATCCAGTCCTGCACGCGCAGGAAAATCCAGGCTGGGATAGATGACTGGAGTCATCTCGAAAAATCCCAGGATCTCACACTCCTCGCAGAAGTAATTGCTTTTTTCTCACTTTTGCCATGCAGTGAAGGCTTTTGGCTCACAAAGGTACTGGCTAAATCCAGTTCTGGTTTTACTGGTCCAAGCACTGGCCTTTCAGCTGGGCCACACAGCCAGCCCAAGGCATCTGCTCTCCAGCAATGGCTTAACCTGAGAGGATGACAGCCCAGGTTAGGATTTCCCAGGCCATGAACTTGGACTGTGTGCTCCAAGGCAAGCACAGACTTGTTGATCCTGGAGAGGATTTTGCTCTAGCAACTGCACCCAGGAATGTGAAACTTCAGAGGGGCAACATTTCAGGAGCTTCCTGAGATCTCATTCCTCTGAAGGCATCAGATTGCTAGGAACAGTGCTCAGAAGGCGTCTGAAAGGCAGGAAATGCTTTAGTGGACAGGTATTTCTGGAGCAGGCCACCTCTGCTCACTTCTTGGACTAGATTATTCTCTTAGGATGGGCCTTGTCCTCCACCTGCTCCCCAAAATCCAGTCCCTCTGTACCTTGGGAACTGGGAATGGGAGTGATGTAACACAGTGACACCTTCGTAGTGATCTTCCAGATGTATAACATCAGCATGTGTGTCTCACTGAAATACATCTCCCAGGGACCTCTTCCCAAATGCCAGCCTCGATTATTAACATGTGTTAATCTCTCATTAGGCTACTCTCTTTCTACCCTCTCCTTTAGCCTGCACATGCCTGGGGAAGGAGAAGAGGCAATGAGTATTATTTTTTGTTAAAATTCATTGAGAAATAGGGACAATTTGAAACCACAACTTATTTCCACGTGCATCACTTGCAGCAAAATGTAACACTAAAATGGTAAGTGGAGAGCATATGAATGAGCAGGCTGTTCAGGAGTGGCAGCTGGATATTTGTGACAGTTGTCTCTGATTAAGGGACCAAGTTATTTAATTGTGCCATATAAAGTGTACTCTATATGCTAAATATAGCTGATCATTTCTAAATACCGCCTTACTGTCTGTGTGCTCTGCTGTTTGTTTGAGGAATTGTAAATGAAGGAGGAAGTGCTGCTAACCCCGGTGCTGCGAGGGACTGCAAGTTTGGGACAGGCACAGTGCTGGTGGCTGAAGGGAGAGACAGGCACAGCCAAGAGCCGATGGTGTGGCTGCCGGTGGGGTTTGGATGGGGCCTTAGTGAGCAGCAAGAGCTGCACAGGGCCCTGGAGTTAAACTGTGTGACCATAAAGCTGATGCAGGATGGTAATTTTTATGCTGTTTAGTGTCTGTACATTGAAAATAGATGCTGTGGGTGTTATTACAGCAGAAAGAAATGCAATATATTTCGGTTTAAAAATGTAATTCCTAGTCCAAACTGTTCCTGTTAAGGCTCTTTAGCTGTGCAAGGCCCCATCTATACTTGGAAGCATTTTCACATCAGTGAAGCTGTACATCAGCCCCCCCTTACATCATCAAGGTACTGCCTCTTATCCTGGCTCACAAAAAGACAAAAAAAGCACGTTTCTTTGCATTCATGCTGTAAGAGACAAGGATTGTGCTGGCCCAGTTATCTCAGAGTATGAAGATGAACATACTCAGCAAGCAGGTGAGCATGATCCGGCAGTGTGCCCGGGTGGCCAAGAAAGCCAACGGCATCCTGGCTTGTATCAGAAATAGTGTGACCAGCAGAAATAGGGAGGTGACAGTGCCCCTGTGCTCTGCACTGGTGAGGCCACACCTGGGGTGCTGTGTCCAGTTTTGGGCACCTCAATACAAGAGAGATCTCGAGGGGCTGGAGCGAGGGCAGAGGAGGGCAACGAGGCTGGGGAAGGGCCTGGAGAGTAAATCCTGTGAGGAGCCAGGGAAGGAGCTGGGAGTGTTCAGTGTGAGGAGGAGGAGGCTGAGGGGAGACCTCATCCCTCTCTGCAGCTCCTGACAGGACATTGCAGAGAGGCTGGTGCTGGGCTCTGCTCACAGGTGATTAGTGACAGAACAAGGGTGAACGGCTTTAAACTGCAACAGGGGAGGGTCAGACTGGACATGAGGAAAAAATTGTTCCCAGACAGAGTGGTCAGAGAGTGGGAACAGCCTGCCCAGGGAGGGGGGTAGTCCCCATCCCTGGGTGTGTTTAAGGGCCGTTTGGGTGAGCTGTGGGGGATGTGGGGTAGGGGAGAACTTTGTAGAGTCGGGCTGAGGGTTGGACTCGATGATCCCGAGGGGCTTTTCCAACCTGAATGATTCTGGGACTCTGGCATACTCCGCCAGATAAAGGTTTCTACTGGAGGCCAGAGCTGAAGGCAGCAGCAGTGTGGAAGGAGTACCCAGCGTGAGCACTGAGGGCTGGGCACTGTATGCTGCCGGGCTCTATTCCGGTCGGCGCCCAGCGCCGTGGCCACGCCGGCCCCAGCCGCGCGCAGCCCATGTGTCCCCCCGGGCCGGGCAGCAGCCGGCCCTGCCAGGGCTCCCCTCCCGCCCCAGCCCTCGGCCGGGCCGTGCCCGCCGCCACTCAACCCCGCTGTCCCGGCGCCGGGGCGGGCGGGCCGGCACGAACCCCCGGGGCCGCCCCGATGGGACCCGGGGAGGGGCCTGTCCGCGCCCGCGCCGGCCGCGCCCGCCCCGCTCCGCCCCCGTTGCCATGGCGGCGCGCTCGTCGGCAACGGCCGTCCGGCGGCGGCGGCCGGAAGTAGATCCGGCGGCGGCCTCGGCGCGAGGAAGGCAGTTACCTAGTGACAACGGCGCCGCGTCGCGGAAGGATCCGAGGGTCGTTACGCACGGCCGCGGCCCCAGTTCCAGCTCCGGTGACGGTAGAACAGCGCCCGGCCCGGCCCGGCGCAGCCTCGGCATGTTCAAGAACACGTTCCAGAGCGGGTTCCTCTCGGTGCTGTACAGCATCGGCAGCAAGCCGCTCCAGATCTGGGACAAGAAGGTGAGGTGGGGCCGGGGAGCAGCGGCGCCGCTCGCTTCAGCCTTCCGGGGCAGGCCCGGGGCTGCGCGGGGCCGCTGTCGTCCTGGCGCGGCGAGACGAGGGGCCGCGGCCACCGGGAAGCAGCCGTTGAGGCCCGGGCACCAGGGAGACTGCTCTCGTCAGGTCGCCTATACCTGAGCCGCCCGTGCCAGGTCACCGGAACTCCCCCGGGGTGGTATTTTTTGAGGGGAATGTGTTGTAAAAGTTTTTTCTGCCTTTGCTGAGCAGAAGAGCCCCACCAGCGGAGCGGGCCAGCCCGGGGTTGGGAGATGCAGCACTGCAAGAAGCTACAAAAACTGTCAAATGTTGGAAATAGGCAGCAGAAAACGCAACGACCCGTTGCCACCTATGGCAGCTTTCCCCCGGAGGCTGGATGGGGTCCTCTTGCGTGTGACCCGTTTTTTAAACAAGTTTGCTAAAGGTATTTAAAGGTAGGCCGTGTGGCAGCTTCTGGGGTGTATAGGAAGTCATGAACGTTTCATCTGTTTGTTTTTCCTTCCTGTCTGTTTCTAGAGCAGTTCTGATGAGGGTCCCCCAGCTTCTCCATGGTACCTTGCATCAGAGAGCCCTGATCAGGAAGTTTGGAGGTGTTGAGACCTGCTGCTTCCTCCCCTGCACCAACCACTCGTAGTTGTGTTGCTGCCTAAAAGTGATTCTGCAAAACACTTGTACTCTCTGAGAGCAGGCTCTTCTCTCAGAGGATACAACCTGTATTCAGTTACTTGTGCTTGATCCAAACCTGAACTCTTCGTGGTTTCAGCAGGAATGAAAGTCTTCAAGGCAGTTACCTCAGTGGGCTCGTGTGAGCATTTACGAGCCATGGGATGGGGACAGGCAGTGCAGACCCATCCTGTTTTCCACCAGTGGGCTACCCATGCAGCCCTGCAGTAGCCTGGCTGTGTGCATGTGCCTGCATTAGGGCCTTTGCACAAATATTTGTGACTTTAAAAATGAGTTGACAGCTTATTTGGATGGTGTGAGGATGGGATGGGTTAAAGACCCTTAGACAAAGGGATGTAGCGTGCTTCCAGGCTGGATAAAGCCATGAGCAATCTGAGCTGACCCTGCTTGGAGGTGGAGGTTGGATTGGAGACCTCCTGCAGTACCTTCCAAGGGGAATTGTCCTGAGGAGGGTGATACCGTTGCGCTCATGCAGCTCATGGGGTGGTGTTATGGTTTGAGCCCAGAGAGCAACTGAGCACCGTGCAGCTGTCCACTCACCACTGGGAAGAAGAAAAATGAATCAGGAATGGAGATAAGGACAGAGAGGGGTGGCTCACCTATGAAGTCACATGCGAAAGACAGGCTTGTTAGGGGAAGAAAAAAGGATGTCGCTTTAATTCAAAACAGGATAACAACACTTAAGAGACAGAATGGGACAGTGAAAAGTGTTACCATATCTCAAAAACACCTCCCCCCACCCCTCCCTTTTTCCCAGGTTCAGTTTTGTTCCTGATTTCTCTACCTCCCCAGCAGCCCAGGGGCAGGGGATGGGGTGCAGTCAGTTCACTGCTTCCTCCTCCAAAGTGGGGGGAAGCACTGTTTTGCATTCCCTCCCCCAGCTCCACGGGGCGTCCCTCTCACGGGAAACAGTCCTCCTCAAACTCTCTCCAGCGTGAGTCCTCACCATGGGGTGCATTCTTCCTGAGATGCTCCGGCGTGGGTGACCCCCATGTGTTGCAGTCCTCCCAGCACCGAACTGTAACAGTGGGGGCTGCTTCTTCCCGCAGAGTCCCAGGGGTCCTCTACAGGCTGCATGCAAGTCTCTCTGCTCCTCTCGATCCTCCGTGGGTGGTGGGGGACGGTCCTGCCCTTTCACCACAGGATACAGGGAGGCTCCGTGCTCCAGCGCACATTTCCTCCTTCCTTCCCCTGACCTCGATGTTTGCACTGGTGTCCTCAGAACTCATCCTCCAACTGCACCCCTACACCTCACCTCCCTCAGGTTCCCCTTCTTAAATATGTTATCACAGCAGTGCAGCCACTGTCACTAATTGGTGCGGCCTTGGCCAGAGGCAGGTCTGATGTGGAGCAGGGGGAGCTTCCAAGAAGTTTCTCAGAGGAGCCACCACTGTAGCCCCCTCCCCTGCTACCAAAACCCCACCACGCTCCCAAGCCCAGCACAGGTGGGCAGCAGGAGCTCTGCTTGCAGGGTGAACATAAGTGGTGGTCCATTTGAGTGCAATAGTTGCTGGATTGGCCTGAAAAGTTAGCACTGCTGTTCCCAAGAACAGCAGGTGGGTGTGCAGGCCGTTTTTCTGTGGCCAGCTTGCATGTGGTTGGGCTTCTCTGGCACTGCCCGGCGGCAGCAGCCCTGCGTCCCTGTGAGTGGCAGGGCTGTGTGTGCTGCTCTTCCTCACTCTGCACTCCGTCTGTCCTGAGGAAGTGTGGTCAGCTTGACTGAGCTGCTTGTGAGGATGGCCCTGCTCACAAAGGTCTGGCGTGAAACCAGAGTGGCTTTTCTGACTTCTTTGCCTGTGGATTGCATGGCTTGCTCTTTTGCCTCATTTTCCATTTAAAAGGAGTTGGGGTGGTGGGTTTGTAACACCTTTGGCATTTCTGACCCAACACCTGTGTTGTGTTCACAGCACAGGCCAAGAGCAGCACTTTGGGCATCTTGCTGCCTTGGAGCTGAAAAAGAGGAGCCCCTCAGGTCTTTACTCCACCGTGCATGGGTGTCATCTCCCCTGCTCAGCCCTTTCAGAAAATCCTGCTTGTGCTGCTGACTCGCATGTTGGGTGATGTGAGACTGTGTGAATTTAAGAGTATGGGGAAGTGCCGATGGTGGTTTGGATGCTGCAGACAGGGAGCTGGGTGCTGAGCTGCTGCTTGAAGCCTCTCTGGCTCAGTGCAAAACTCTGCCAGGTCGGCTGGTGTCTGGCTTGGGCAGCGCATGCATGAAGTCAGTGAATGTCCAGAAACAGTGAGGGATTCATAGCTGTCCTAATGTAGACTCCCTTATCTTTGCAAAAAGTACCAGCAGGCAGTGATTTCTTTTAGATCTTAGGGAATCTGAAGCTTTTTTATCATGGGGAAAACCATTTCTTATGGATGTGCACTGCTTGTGCTGATGGAGTCAGTATGAAGTAGAGGCTTCTTCATTTGATATATGTGTAGAAAAGGGGCACTGGAAGCCTTTCCTTGTTGTGAGCATTTGTAACCTCCCTCCGAGTATGAGGGTACAGTCCTTCCCTTCTCTCCCCCTCCATCACGGACTGTGGGTAAGCTCTGGGCAGTCCTTGGCAGCAAACCCTGCCAAGCCCAATCTATTCTGGCCACCAGCAATCCTGTCCTGGGGAACTCTGTCAGGACTGAAGTGTCTAGACCTTGGGAAGAGCACAGGGACCATCCCACCATCTGCTTCCTCCTTCAGCCTCATGCGCAGAGAGCTGGGAACTGCTAGGCAGTGCTCGTTTCTCCTGCCTTCCAGCGCTGCATGTGCTTGGTTTGGAGACCTGTTTGCAAGGTGGTTTCTGTTTGCTTTCAGCACTTTGTTGTTCAGAGTCCTCTGTTTATTCCTCTGGCGTCCTGCCACCACGGTCCCCCCGCCAACGTGTGAGACATGCTGACCAGTCTCTGGGGGACTTGCTGAGACTTTTCTGCAGAGCAAATGGGAACGGTTCAATGAAACTTTTTAAACCCATTGATCCTCTTTCTAACTTCTCCGTATTCCTTCTGCTGGCATGTCAGTGCAGAATAATGTTAGCAATTTCAAATGCTGTTGGGAGGATGCAAGGGCAGCCAGCATTCAATACCCATCTGAACGTCAAACGGTGCTCTGCCACCAGGGTGCAGATAGCACTTTCCAGGATGAGCGTGGCCAGGATCAAGTCCCTGTGATCGCTGTGGCAGGGTCCTCTCTTGCAGCCTTTCTCTGACTTGTTAGTTCTCTCTCTCACAGCATCCTTGTCCAGGCTGCCCCAGATCTCTGCATCCCAAATAAAGCAATCGGTGCTGCTGACCCCCTCCCCAAACCTGCGCACCAGGTGCTTACAACAGAGCCAGGTCACCTCTTGTTTCACCCCCTCTCCCTTCCTGGGGGAGGAGAGAGGTGGTACAAGGGCCTCATGCCTGTTCTGGACCCAGTGCTGGCTTTGAGAAATGCTGGCCTGTCTTGAGGTGAGGGCGTGCCATGCCTATGGCAGTCTGGGCAGTGGCCCGGCAGTGTTTCAGCTTGCTGCTGCTGGCACAAGCCCATCGCCTGATGATGGGGCAGCCGGCAACGATACGGGAGTGAGCCTCCAGAGGTCGGCCTCGGACTGTGGTGGGTGGGTGTCTGTGCCTGGGGAGGATTACTTCTTGCTGCTTTTCCTCCGGTCTTTGTTACGTTTGACTGGTGTTGTTTGTAGCAACAGCAGCCTCAAGAAATATGTATGTTCAGACACAACTGACTGAAGCTGCTGCTCCTTCCAAACCCTGTGAGATTTGAGGTTTGCATTTGCAAAAAAAGCTCTTCCAGTTTGTCTTTAGACAGCAGGTAACTTCCTAGTTATCCTGATTCAGAGGATATTTGGCATTTGAAGAGCTTGTTTTCTAAGAGGGCTATTACCCTTTTTTCCAGCTTCAAAAACCCACCTTCTTAGGCTTAAAATGGCTAGAAAATATTGGCCGAGTAGAAGCGTGGAGTGTTTTGTTTAGATTTCTAACATTTTCTGAAATCTTATCTTTCTGAGCTTCCATGAGGTAGGAGAAAGCCCCTGAAGACTGGGAGCTCTTGCTGAGTAGACACTGTGAGCACAGCAGGACAGTCCCTGCCACCCTGCACTGCACGGAGCTGGTGGCTATGCCTGATGGAGCCGGAGGTTGCCTCTTGGTGCGAGCTTGTTGTGAAGGGACCCCCAGAGCTGGCAGGGGAAGACAAGTGCTCCTCTGGCTGTGACCAAAACATGTCCTCCATCAGAGAGGTGGTCCCCGAGGCAGGCGGGAAGTGAGCTCAGCCTCCGGCAGGGAGCCACGGTCTGGAGAGAGGATGAGCTGGGGCATTAGACACCACCAAGTCACAGAATCACAGAATCATCTCAGTTGGAAAAGCCCTTGAAGCTCCTCCAGTCCAACCATGAACCTCACCCTGACCATTCCCGACTCCCCCAGATCCCTCAGCGCTGGGTCAGCCTGACTCTTCAACCCCCCCAGGGATCCTGGGGACTCCCCCCCTGCCCTGGGCAGCCCATTCCAACGCCCAACAGCCCCTTCTGCACAGAAATCCTTCCTCAGAGCCAGCCTGACCCTGCCCTGGCGCAGCTTGAGGCCATTCCTTCTGGGCCTGGCACTGGCTCCTTGGCTCAAGAGACTCATCCCCCCTCTCTGCACCCTCCTTTCAGAGGGTGAGGGGCAGACAGCACAGACATTACTTGAGACATTACTCTGTGCTGTCTACCCCTCAGCCTCCTCTTCTCCAGACTAAACCCCTCCAGTTCCCTCAGTCGCTCCCCATCAGACCTGTGCTCCAGACCCTGCACCAGCTCTGTTGCCCTTCACGCTCAAGTCATTCAATGGCCTTTTTGGGGTGAGGATCCCAAAACCGAGTCCCAGAGACCAGTGCTTTGAGCCCTGCTGGCTCTGAGTGCTTCTGGTGCCGTTCAGCCTCAGCTTAACCCAAATGGCCAGGCCACGTGGACTTCTGATCCAGCCGGTGCTGGACGTTGTGCTCCTCTTGTCTGTGTGTCTGTCCAGCGCTGGCTGCAGGCACATGCAGACAGGCTGGCCTTTGGGCAGAAGGGCACCTGCACGACCTGGCCACCATCTCCCTGCAGCTGAGCAGTAGCGCAGGTCACAAAAACTTATACCAAACTAGGTAGCACTGGGAGGGAAGGGCTCTGCCGCAGTCTGGCCCTGTTTTGTACTTATCTACTCTCTTTTCTGCTGTCTTTCACCCTGTTTCTGGCAATGCTGAGGAAGAAGAGTTGCTTCTTTTCATTGTCCCTGTAATCTGGGGCAGGAAAATCTTCACAGGCTAAGGAAGGGGACCTGGTGCAGATAGAAACACTGCTGACTAATTGGTTTAAAACATGTTTAGCTGGTTTCTGTGTTACTGTCTTCTCCAGAGAAGTCCAAAGCTGAACCTGCTCCCCTTGGTGAAAGCTGTCTTATGTGGCATGGAGGCAGGCTTTGTTGTGCACTCGTCACCTGCTTAGGCAGGGTTATTTCCCAGTATTAAGTCTGCATGCTGTACCCCGTGGCTTCCAGGATTTAACTTCCCATATGCCAGTTACGGCTTCAAATACAGAGGCACATGAGGCTTCTGCTGGGCTGATGATTTTTTTTAAAAAAAAAAAAGAGGGGGCAAAAAGGCAAGCAACTCATCCAGACCTCATGCAGTTGGTATCTCCTGAGCAGACTAAATCTGTGTGAGTTGCATTTGATGCAAAGGTTATCCTGTAAGGATTCTTTCTCTGAGCTTAATGTTTTCTGGAAGTATCTGTGTGGGCTTGAAGCAGAGTTAAGAGCAGCCTGGCAGGACAAGCTGCACTCTCGTGCTTAGCAGCAGCAGCTGGGTGATCCAGGATGAGGTTCCTTGAAAATGCTTAATGTAGAGAGAGGCCAGGGGGGTGGGCTGCTCACAAGACTTATCTCTTTCTTCCAGCAAATGTATGCAACATCACCCAGGTGGGTCCTTCTGAAGAAATGAACTTTGAAGATTAATTGCTAAACCTGTAAATCATTTTGTAGTTCATGACTGGAACCATCCCATTAGAAGCTTAATGTGTCCTATATGTTAGCAGTGGTGATAGATGCTCAAGAAATTAATTCATGGAGCTGGAAGGAGCATTGCAGTTTGCTGATCTAGCACTGGGGAAGAGCAGAGGGCTTAATTAGCAAAAGTGCCTTTTAAATGGAAGATAAATTTGATGGCAAGTGAGCTGCTTCATTTAAAAAAAAAAAATCCTCAGACCCTGGGATTCAGCCCTGTTACTTGTGGAGAAAAATTAATTTGTGTTGGCTCCTAGTTCCGGCCCTGGCCTCCCTAAGCTCTGTGGGGAGCTGGCTGCATCCAAGTAGCCAAATCCCTGTGCCCCTCAGCAGAGCAGATGATGGCTCTGCGCTTGTGTGCGCTTCAGTTATGAAGAATTTTAACCAAGTTTTTCCACAGAGGCAGTCAGCCATGCCCAGCAGTAGAGACTAAGACCCCTTGGTGACCAGTGGCGGGCTGGTGCCTCCCTTTGCTTGCCCCCATATTGCTCCTACTTGGCTTTACCCCTTATCCCACTCTAGTTTGATCTTTCTCTGACACTTTTGTGTTTGTTTATTTGGGCCTCTAACATGAGGCTTGAGTCGCTTGTGTTCACTGTAGCATGTTTTGATAGATCGAAGTCTTGCACTCGGTGTCTGTGCAGCATGCTGTGCCATAAACTCTTGCTTAGAGTCCTGGCACTCTGGGGAGGTGATCAAAGCCTTGGAAGCAGCAACGTCCAGGACAACAGGAGCCAAATTAATGTAGATGGGTCCTCCTGGGATCTTTTCCCTCCTCTCAATGGAGCTGTGGGCGTCTCTTGTTTCCCTCTCAAGTAATGTCTGTGCTGTCTGCTCCACTTTTCTTCCAGGTGCGCAATGGCCACATCAAGAGAATAACTGACAATGACATTCAGTCACTGGTGCTGGAGATCGAAGGAACCAATGTCAGGTAGGAGAAGGCATCTTCTGCACTGATGTGCCCTGGGGGCTGGGCTCTCTCCTTCAGACTCTGCTGCAATCTCTTTGTCAGTAAATTGAAGGATATGATCTGGGGTCAGATCACTGATACCCCTCTGTGGCACTGTACCATGCCTCTACTGTGCTTGTAGAGCTCCTGGTCATCCTCAGTGGGGCTAAAGGATAAAAAATAAAAATAAAGTCCCATTATTTTTCCATTACTTGAAGAAAAAAGCTATATTTGATACACGGTTCTCAGGCAGTGCCACCAATTACTGAGAAATCAGCGCTCTGTTTTCTGCATCTTTTATTGTCTCAGGCCTGCTCTGTTGCCCTCCCCACGTGACAGCTGCTCTCTCGGCAGCAGGAAGATCAAAGGGAGATTTATGAGGGGAGTTGCTTATGGTGCTTCACTTAGCAACCTTGTCTCTATCGACCGGGGAGAGAGACGCCAGCTCCGTGAGCGGGTTCCGAGTCTCCAAGGCTTCTCCAGGGTGATTCAGAGCAGGGCACTCCTTATAAGGGCAGCGGAGACTCCTCTCCTGCAGACAGGCTGAGCCAACGCTTCTCTTCATCCCAAGATGTGTTGATATAGAACTTGCCAGGCGTGACGTGTACTTCTAGGGCTCATGACCTCTGTTTTTCCCACCATATAGAGCACGCAGGGCCTCTGCTGTGCTCTGGCGGGCTCTACCTGTTCAGTCAAGGGTAGGAGGAGGTTGTGTTATGAAACAGCGCTGACATGGCTTTGAAACTGGGGAGGTGAAGCTGTCCAGGAAGGTGTTTCACACACTGGGTGAGAAAAGTGGGATTTGAAATGCATCCTTTGGGCCTTTTATCTTGTTCTTCCTGCAGCTACCTCTGAAACTGTCTCTGCTGTTATGGGAAGCCCTGGCTGTTGCTGAGATTATGACCACAGCTATCTTTTTCCTGTCTGTCCTCCAAGACTGTGTTGGGTCAAGGTTGAGACTCAGGACTTGGGCTGTGTGCTTTGTGCTGTGTGAGATTCTGAAGCGTTTTTTTGTCCCTCTCAGTACCACGTACATCACATGCCCTGCTGACCCAAAGAAGACCCTGGGCATCAAACTACCTTTCCTAGTGATGATCATCAAAAACCTGAAGAAATACTTCACTTTTGAAGTGCAGGTGAGGAGCATGCAGCGGGGAGGCCCCTCCAGGGGCTGGTGCGAAAGGTGCCAGTGAGCCTGCAGTCTTGTTGTAATTTGTCCCAAGCAGTGAGTGGTCCTCAAAACAGTTTTGCTTTCTTGGCCATGTGTTGTGTCAGGTCTTATGCTATGGGCACATCAGTCAGCACACAAGCACATCGTTGCTATTCCTGAAAATGGGTGTTTCCTGTGTTAAAAATACTTCTGCTGTGCAATGGAGGAGTAGGAGTAGGAGACCCCTCTCTGAGATGGAACAGCTGCTGTCTCGGAGAGCTGGGTGCCGCTGGGTCAGCAGCCTGCCTTCTTTGCCCCAGGTTCTGGATGATAAGAATGTACGCCGGCGGTTCCGGGCGAGTAACTACCAGAGCACGACTAGGGTGAAGCCCTTCATCTGCACCATGCCCATGCGGCTGGACGATGGCTGGAACCAAATCCAGTTCAACCTGTCAGACTTCACACGTCGGGCTTACGGGACAAATTACATCGAGACTCTGAGAGTTCAGGTGAGAAGCAGGCAGGTCCTGCCCCCAAAAAACAGTGGCTGGTATTCTTCCTGCTGGCTGGGACAGCCTTGCTCTAAATTGGTAATCTAGGTTTAGCCATGACTGGTTCTTCTGCCAGTGCTGCTCTTTTCAGAGCCCTGTGGGAAGGGAACAAAGGCCCAACTGAGGCAGCAGAGCTCTTGGTGCTGCCTCACTTCACTGGACTAGGCTGAGATGAAGGAGGCCATTTCTGTCTTATTTCTCTTGCTGGCTCTTGCTTAGGGTAAGAGTTGCAGTCCACCTAAAGTTCCCTGTGGCATGCCACAGGATGGAGGTCTGCTGGGAGTTAGCCCTGTGCTGCCTCACAGCGACTGGCTGGCTGGGAGCCTGGAGCCTGGCTGGTGATGACCCAGGGTGTTAGAGTCCATGCTTATCCCTGGTCAAGCTTGTTTCCAGTGCAGGTGGAGTGACCCTGCCTTCACCAAGCCCCTTGGACCAGAGCTGACGCGGTGTTTGTTCCTGCTGAGGCCATGAAACTTGTTCCATGTGCTAGGGATTCATGTTCGCCGTGGCCAGTGGCCCGTGTTGTTTTGAGGAGTGCCTGTGTGCGGAGCGTGCCTGTTCCTCAGTACGATGGGACTGCTGCCGGTCCTCCTGCAGCTGCCCTGAGATGAGCAGGCAGGCGGGTGGGAAAGGTCTGCCTTCTCACATACCCTGCGACTCCTTCGCTGCCACCTGATAGCGGAGGCAGCACAGACTGGACAGTCTCATTCCTGTCAGACTTGGAGAGAGGCAGTGAGGTCTCTTCTTCAGCTGCTGAGCCAAGGAATCCAGGCTGCTGCATGACAGTGAAGCTGGAGGTAGAAAGAGCATATGGAAAATGGACTGACTCTTTGTTTTGACTCAGATCCACGCCAACTGTCGCATCCGGCGGGTGTACTTCTCTGACCGTCTCTACTCAGAGGATGAGCTGCCAGCTGAGTTCAAGCTGTATCTGCCCGTCCAGAACAAGGCCAAGGTGAGGAAGCTTGTGGGCAAGGAGGGTGGGAGCAGCAGCTGGGTCAGGCTGGCATTATTCTTCCTCCTCCTGCTGCCTTCACAATCCAGAGTTTCTTCTGGCAGCAAAGCTCTTCCCAACTTCGGCTGCAAGCCAGGGAGCACCCTCACAGTTGCCAGGGGGAGCAGTCTGTCAGGGGCACCTTGCTAGGTGGCTTTCCTGCCAAAACACGTGGAAGTTGTCATTCCCATCTAGGAGCCGGGTGAGCTGCTCCCCACGTTCTTCCTGTTCCTGTTGAATAATTCGAGGCAGGCTGGCAGCCTCCCGGCATCCCTCCGGAGCTTTCACCCATGACCCAGCACAGTGGCTTTGTTCTCAGAGCTAGCTGTAGTTCTGCACTTGTCTTCCAAGAGAGATGCCATTTGTGTCCCTCTAGCCCAAATTTACTCCCTTCTGATCTCTTCCCTGCCCAGTGCAGGCAGTGGTACTGTGAGATGGGAAGGGCTTAGGCAGGGTTGTGGCTGCCCGACAGGAAGAGATGCCAAGCTCTGCTCTTAGGGTGATGGGAGAGGAGTCCCTGGCATGTTGGCAGCAGCCTTGAGGCTTGTGAGGAAGCACCTACTTTGCCAGGGCCAGCCTGTCTCAGCACAGATGCTTCTTTTAGCAGAGAAGATTCTTGGGCAAAATTTCAAGGAGCTGAGGGAGGATGTTGGGTGCTGATCTTAGTGGGAGGTAGAAGGCAGTGTTAACTGCAGGCAACAGGAACCTGTCACTGCCTTCTGGGCTGTAGCAGCCTCCTGGGGGTGGCTGGGGAATGCTTTGAGCCCTCCCAGTACAGTTGTCTTGGTACTGCTGAGTCTAATAAGTGTCTCCTTTGTTCTCCTTGCTCTGTCCAGCAGTAACACCATCTTGGGAAAAGATGCAAGAAGTGTTTGAGGTCATTAGGAAAACAAAAGCAGGTGGAGGAGAAAGCCCTGCTGAGACCAAGTTTTAGATCAGCTCATCTGTTTCTTCTGATATCCCTTTTCTGGACAGGACACAATTAACCTTGTAACAGGCCTGGAACTATGTTGTTGGTGTGTGAGTTGTGCAGAATCAGTTCTCCTGATCTGGTGTGGCACAGGGGCATTGCTCAGAGTCACCACTGTGCCTCTAAAGAGGGGATTCAGTAGCAGTTACCAGGTTAAGTGTGCCCTCTACAAGATACTGGTTTTATCTTTTCCTTCCTTGTTTTCTGTCTCTTATATATGCTCTAAATATGGATGTAATACTCTTGGGAAATTATTAAACGTTTGACTCTAAGTCTGCTTCTGTCTTCTTCTTCCTTTGATGGATCCTTTAACTTACACATGTTAATGCTTCAGAAAGTGACAAATAATTTCTTTAGGAACCAGATCTTAGAATCTGCCTCTGAATGTGACTTTGACTGGCAGCCTCACTGTTTAAGGGAACAATGGCAATCTGGAGAGAGGAAAAATAGTAATGTTTCCATAGAGGACACAGGATCTGTCTCTAGTCCATGAGGTTTGTGGTACTCTACCTATGACAAAAACTCACACTTCCCTTCTAGTATATGGAAATGGGTCTTTCATTCTCTTCTTTCTCGAAGCCCCTTTCTGAGCAGTGACAAAATGGCCCTACCTGTCTGTTAGGCTGTGTGGTTAAACAACTCCCTCCGGCTCTCAGGCCTTTAGCAGCTACTTATAGCAAGAGGCATACAATAGTCTTCCAGCTGCCAAATTGTCCCTTTCCCCAGGGATCAAAGGGGAGGTTTAGCAAAGCAGCATAACAGGAGCGGAAGGCTTTTCCTGTGCTGAAGCTGCCCTTCCCTCCTCAAACCGATCTCCTTTTGTTGTGGAAAGGCTTGTGGAGGGGAGGCCGCAGACCTCCACAGCTACTCGGGTGCGTGGGTACTGACCGCCCTTCCTTGGTGTTGGGCTGCACAGTGAATTTGGGAGACTTCACTTTCATTATTTGCTGTAAAATAAAGCTGGCCTCTCCCAGGAGAGCCTGGTGGGGCACATCTGCCCCGGATTGTGGGTTTTATCTTGGCCACTGACTCTCCATCTGATTTAAATCTTTGGCATTCTGTGCTCCCTCGTGGTCAGCGGCTCCTCTGTAGGGAACCCCCTTCACCTCTGTGGCAAGCTCTCAGGACCCCTCTATTGCAGCTGCCTTACTTGTGAAAGGGCTCAAACCAATGAATTTCTGATTGAGACTAAACTGTGATGTATGAAAGTTTTGCTTGTGTTTCCCAAGGACTCCTCAGCTGTTTTCCCTCAGGCTCTTTGTCTGTCTGGACAAAAGTAAAATGCTCCCTGTATAACTAACTGAGGGCAGACTCAAAGCCTTCAGTGGGCACTTGGGCAAACTGAGATAAGGGGAACTCAAACAAAAGGACCCAGAGATACAACCTAGGGAGGGCAATGATCTTGCTGGTTTAGGAAGAAGGCACCTGGTCTTTACCTCACAGCCATGCTCTGGAAAGAGCTGACACCGTGAAGAAGACCACATACTTCTGCCCTTGGCCACAGAAGCCCCCCACCCTATTGTCAATGGGCATGCTGGGACTGTGTAAATGAATTCTGGGAACTCATGATCATAAAACACCCCTTTCTAGGAAATCTAATGAATATGTATGATTTTGTGTGTGTAAACTGATGTCCCTTGCTAGTTCTTGGGAGCCCTTATGGTGGAGAATCCCCAGGGCGACCCCAGAGCTGCTAATAAAGAATTCCTGCTGAACATGTTGGATTCTGACTGGTGAGTGAATTTCTTCATCTCACTTGCACCTTTACTGTTCGTGGGCTTTGAACTGGAGGTGCTGACCCTGTGCTGCCATGTGGTGCCGGACTGCAGTTGCAGAAGGCTTTCTGGAGAAGACCTTTCCAATTTTTATGGCAGCTGAATAGCTTGGTAACTCTAAGGAGCCAAGCCAAGGAAGCCTACATGGGAAGGCACCATCCATCTTGTTTTGACATCTGTCAAGGCTTGGCTGGGCTTGAGATTTGTTAAGTGGAATCACACTGTATTGTGTGCCAAGGATCAGCCTTAATGAAGTCTGTGGCGAAGCTTTCCTGCCATGCTTGCGAAGCTTGCCACGGCGGGGGGAGCTGCTGCGGGGACCCACCAGCCCCCAGCAGGGTGAAGCGTGCCTCTTCTCCCACAAGCCCACCAGCCTGTGTTCTTGGCAGTGGTTGGCAGCTGAGCACTCACCAGGAGCTGCTGCCGCCTTTCCCTGCCCCGCTGGGGCCCATGCAGGACTTACCCCTTGTCCTTGAGGAGTCAGGCTTGCTCTGAGCGAGTGATCTTAATGTGTTGAGAGGGGCTGGGCTCCCCAGGGCCCGGAGCTGGCTGCCTCTGCAAAGAGATTAGATGGGCCCTGCTGCCAATTCCTGCCTGACCTCTAGGAGCTGTGCCAGCGGATTTGCTGGAATAAACTCCCAGCCACAAACCCTTACATCCATGTGGGCCCTCTGTATATTTCTTTAATATGAAACAAAAATACTGAATCTTCCTGTTTACATAATGCATAAAACAGAGCATCATCAGATACCAGCTCTTTCCTTTAGGGCCAGACAGGGGTAGATTTACATGGTGGTCTTCAAAAATCTTCCTCTTCTACTCTTCCTCTCCCATCAAAACTTTAACCATCTCGCTGGAGGTGTGTGAAGTTTGGATGCTCTCCCTGCAGGAGAAGAGGATGCTGCTGGCTGATAGGCCAAAATGTGACAGGTGTCCTGTCAGCAGCCGTTTCCTAGAGCAAATGTGCACCGGCAAAACCACTGCGATGAAGTGCCCAGCTTCTTGCTACTTTGGTTATGGCTCTTGACCCACGTGGAACACAACGTCCTCCTACATGGAAAGAGTGGGGGAAGGCAGGAAGAACATGGGAGCAGAGATGGGAGCCTGTGCGCTGCCAGGGCAGCCCCAGCATGGTATGAGGGGTGAGCAGGGGGAGTCATTGTTCATTGCAGACACCTGTGGAGAAAAGGTCTTAAACATCTCTTCTTTCACCTTTCTGTGGTTGGCCTGCTCCTTCCTTCCTGCTTAAGTCCTCATTGCAGTCTATGTCTGGTGGGCTAGAAAGGAATCTTTCTTTGCAGGGAGCCCTGGATTCAACCCGAGGCAGAGTGGGGCCTGCCTAGAGATGAGTTTTCCTTGCCTCACCGGCTCTTCGCCCTCCTCTTCCGCTGGCTGGGGCAAGGTCCTGTGCTTGGGCGCTTTGATCAGGACCTAAGCGCTGGGAGCCTGCTTTCTACATCAAAGGCAAAGCATCCCTTTGAAATCTCAGCTGCTGAAGGACAGTGAGTTCATGGGCTGCAGCACCTCGGCTCACGGGATGGGAGAGCCCTGGGTTGGGCCAGGGAGCAGTCGTGCTGGGATGGAGCTGGAGCAGCTGGCAGTCACTGTGTGGCTGGGACATCCCTGGGCTCTGGTGGCTGTGCCTGGGCAGGTGGCAGCAGCTGGCAGAGGAAGCAGACGATGGGGTTTTCCTGGAAAGGTTTCTGTGCCTTTGCTCTGACGCTGGGGCAGAAGCAGTCCAGGTGAGAGCCTGGCCCAGCGGAGTGGCAGGACACTGGTACAGGCTCCTGCCCCTGCCTGTGCCCTTCCCCTTACTCTTCATCTCCTTCCTATTTAAGTGAATCCTGGCACAAAACACAGAGCTCTGATTACAAAGGTGATTTGCAGGAATCAAAAAAATCTGGGCCAAACTCGGCGCCTTGCCCTCTCTGTCTCCTATTCTGCATCTCCCTGGATGTCTTGGGCCAAATGTTGTCATCTGTGTAGAGGACTGTGGCCAGGATTACACCTCCAGGGCAATGCTAATCCTCTGCAGCTGCTGTCTGGTGTGGGGCGGGTGGTGCTGGAGGTGAGGGAAATATTTATTTTGAGTTTTGCCATTGGCCACCACCCAGGAAAAATGAGTGATCGTACTGGGGACTTTGGCCACTTCTGCCTGCAGCAAGAGCTGATCTTCCTACCCTGCTGGCGCCTGCGGGAGAGGGGTGAGAGCTTACCCTGGCAGGCTGCAAAATGGGACCACCCAAGCAAGATTTTATTTGGATGAGGAAGCAGCTGTGCGCCCTGAGAGCTACCCTGGGATGTGGTGGGGGAAGCCTTGGAGCCACCAGAGGGAGAAGATGATGGATGCTAAGTCATGCTGAAGCAGACCGGCAGACCGTCTGCTCCACCATCACCTTGTGCGTTGCCCTTGTGGCCCCAGAAATTACTTTCCTCGTTGTGAGCTGAAGGGTCTGGCACCACGGGGAGTGGGCTGGCGGCTGTGAGGGAGGTGACGGGCATGAGCAGTGCCCACGTGTGCCGAGCTCAGGGTGGCCTGCAGGTGCATCCCGCCTCAACAGCAGGGCTGTGCTGGCACCCACCCCTGCCCAGGCAGCACCCGGAGCCTCAGTCCTGCCTGCAGCGTGCACAGGCAGCAGGTTCAACCCCGCCCAGGGCCCCACGGCCCTTCCCTCCATCTCCAGCATCGTTTCCTCTGGCCTTGAGGCCGGCCAGTTGCTGCTCTGGCCCCAGTTCTTCCTCTGCGCCGAGCCTGGCTTCCTCCCTGCTTTCCGGGTCCTCTTCTCGGCGGCACATAGGGGATCATGCCCTGCCTTGCAGAGGAAGAGGAGGAAGCATGGCTTCTCCTGTGATGGTGCCAAGCAGGCAGAGAAAGCGCCCGCCAGCCCCAGTCACCCGTCACCCCCACTCCAAGCAGCGTGTGGAGCCCCAGCCTGCAGCAGCCAGCACTGCCTCGGCAGGGCAGGGCCTGGAGGACGCTGCGCTCCCGGGGTCTCTTCTCCAGCCTATTTTTGGGAAGCTGGGAGCTGCCTGGTGGGGGTGGATCCTGGCAGGGCTGCCTGGTGCCTGCCAGGGCCAGGCTAAACAGGACTGGCACTCCCCCGAGCCACCCAAAGCCCTGTCCCTTGCAGCAGTTGCATCCCTGCCCTCCCCTTGTGGGCAGCCAGAGGCGAGCTGACCCTGCTGTGGGCATGCAGGGCCGAGCAGGAGCCACCGACAAAGAGCCTGGGCCCTGCTGAAATGCTGGGCTTTGTCTCCAGTGGGGTCCCTTGCTGCTGTCCATGAGCATTTCCAGATGGCCCCGGGCTCCTGGCACCGGCTCCACTGCAGCATCCAAAGAAAAGCAGGGATGAGGGGGAGTGGGAAGCGATGTCCCAGCTCACCCAAGCGAGGCAGCCTGGGGCTCTGCTCCCAGCTCCGCTAATTGCCCTGGGGAGTTGCTCCCAGATCCTGTCCCACCCCATCTCAGCCAGGAGGCCCCTTCCCTGCCCATGGAGGGGGATGCCATGAGTCTCTGGCCCTGGGCATCCTCAGCCAGCTCCACTGGCTTTCCCTGTGAGCCAGGCGTCTCTCCAGGTACCGGGCTTTGGGGTCCCCACCCCTGCATCCCACCAAGCCCTCAGCACCCCTGGGAGAGAGGGAAAACACAGCTGCCCTGGGAAATAAATCTGTTGTCGGAAATGCATCTGCCATGGGAAGTGCATCTAGTGTGGGAAATGCATCTGTCGTGGGAAATGCATCTGCACTGGCCTCTGGAGCCGCCTTTGTGGGGGCGGGGAGCAGCAAATCCCACCAGCTTTCCTCCTGCCTCGTCTTTTGGCCAGGTTCAAGCCTTTTGATAGCTGATGGTGTTGGTTTGGCCCCAGTTCAGGGCAGGCTGGGTGCTGGGCTGCCCTGTGGCTGGGCTCCCAGTCCAGCAAAGCTGTGGGTCTTCCCACAGCTCTGGGGAAGACCCACGCAAGCACAGATCTGGGCAAAATGGTCAAAACCAAATTGAAAGGAGTTAAGAGCCAAGGAATGTGACCCAGCACAGCCCAGCCAATGGAATATAACAGCCCAGAGCAACTTGAAGACTCTTTTTTTCCCCCCCAATCCTTCAGGGTTTTTCTGTCCCTGGTTTTGGCTCCTCACTTGGCTGCAGCGATGCGCTGAGCCTGAGCCAAGCGTGTTTCCCAGGGAATCAGCTCATGGCTGGGAATCGCTGCCCAGTGCGGGCAGGGGTGCAGGCCGGGGCAGGGGACGGGTGGCCCAGGCTGTGGGGTCCCCCCCCAGTGCCGGCAACCCGGGAGAAGCAGAGTGAGAGCCAGCATCAGTCCTTCCCTTTTAAAGTAATTAGAGGCTGACAAGAGGCACAGCAGCTCAGGGTAATTTAGTGCTGGGAAGTGGCTGCAGCTGAGTCTTGGGCAATGAGCCAACAGCAATGGGTCCTGAGGAGGGGTGAAGATGGGGAGGGGCACAAAGGCTTCACCCCCACCCATGAAGGGAAGGATCCCCTCCTGCCAGGGCTAGCAGGGTGGGGAGGGGGTGGAGGGGCAGCCAGAGCCCCAGGGAGGAGGGAGCAGGTCAGGGGTAGGTTAACGTGCACCAAGCTCTGTCAGAGGCACCGTGGGGACAGAGCAGAGCCCAGGTCTGACCTGTCCGCATGGCAGCTGGAGTCCAGGCCCACAGGGAGAGCCCCCCACTCCACAGTGTCACCCCCACGGGGATAGGCCAGACCTACAGTCCCCTGCCAGTGTATGAACAGCGCCGGGCCTCTGCCACCCATCCTGAGGCTGCCCGGGCTGCACCTGTCAGCAGACCCAGTGTCACCAGCAGAGACGGAGAATCCGCCACCTCCATCACTGCCGCCCGCCGTGGTTTGGCTTTCTCTCCCATTAAAGGCTGAGCAACATTTTTCCCTGGAAAAAGCCAATTTCCTACCCCCCCTGCGGGTCTAATTTTTCCCACTCCCACAATTACTTCCCCAATCTCTGCAGCGGTCACAACTCCTCCTGCCTTCCTCTGCCGAGACGCAGCGATGAGACAGGATACGGCCACCCCTTCCCCCCAGGAAACCCGCTGGGGCCGCGTGGGGACAAGCAGCCGGCAGCACCGGGGCAGGCGGCTCCGGGAGGGACCCCGCCGCATCCCCCAGCCCGGGGAAGGCAGGCAGCCCCCCCAGGGCTGGAGCGTGGTGCCGGCAGTGGGAGAACAAGGCACACTGTGTTCCCAGCGAGGCCATTGCCACTGCCGTGGGAGCTGGTGAAAGGCAGCTCTGTCCTCTGCTGGGGCAGCAGGGGGGTGTGTGGCTGCTTTTGGCGACACCCCCACCCCAAATTGGTAGCCCCAAGGTGGGGGCTGCTGTGGGGACAGCGCTGCCCACACTGGACTCGTCCTTGCATGCCCTGGCCCAGCACCCACAGGCGAGCCCCCATCACTGTGAAATCTGCCAAACCCAGCCCAAGGCAGCCCCCGTCGCTCCTGCCCCTCTCCCGCAGCAGAAAGGATGGCACCACAGCTCTCCACGCACCCAACCCCTTTAATACATGTACAAGGTGTCCACGGCCACTGTCCTGCCCACAGGAGCGCGTGTCCCCAGGGCTTCACCTCACGCCGAGTCTGAGACCACGTAGGGACCCCCCCACACTATCTTTAGGTGCCACATCCCTGTATCCCCACGAAACACGGCTGTGAGCTCAGCCTTCCCTTCCCCTCGTGCTTCCCTGCCATGGCAGCTGAGACCTGCCAGCTCACTGCACTTGTGAGCAGCCCCCAGCCCGCTCACAGCCCCGTGTGGCACAAGCACAGCCGCAGCAGGTGCGCATGGGAGGCAGGAACACTGCTGGGACCCCGCGGCAGAGGTGGGTGAAATGCGATGGGTGGCACCCCGAGTGTCACGGCCTGGGTTAGGGGACAGCTGCTGGGGAGCAGGCAGGACCTGGAAGCCGTCCAGTCCCCCCCCTGTGACCACCTCCCAGGGCCAGCACGCCTGCTCTGGAGGGGCCAGGGAAGGGTGGGCATCCCCCCTTTTCTGAGGCTGCAGCCATCAAGCAACAGCGGGGCAGAGGGGCCAAGGCTGCAGGGGGGGCAGCGGGAGGGGGAGGCCAGGTCCATCGTTAGCACCATGGTGGTGGGGGCGGCTGGGGGAGGGAGCCAGGGTCAGACCCACTCCTGCAAGGAGCGCTTGCAGTATAAGAGCATTCGGGGTGCGCCCTTCCTCTGCATCTGGACGATGACGTAGATGAGGCCAAGGATGCAGAGCAGCAGCACCAGCAGCACCAGCACCATGACGACGCTCATGGTACGCGTGTACTCATCAATCTGCACCACCACATCCACGTCCCCGCCTGGCCGGTGGCCGCCTTCGCCGTAATCCTCCTCATCTTCCTCCTCCTCCTCCTCCTCCTCCTCTTCCCCCTCCTTGCCTTCGGACCGCCCGTCCCCATTGGGGTTGAAGGGGGGTTGGTCCCCATCAGGCCAGCGGGGATGGGGATCGGGGACCAGCTCCGTGTGACAGCCCATGAAGTCCCGTAGGATGGATTTGGGATAACCTGGCTCCGTCTTGAGCCGCTCGTTGTCAAATTTCCAGTACTTTGTGCCTCTGTAGAAGTAGGTGGAGGCTGGAGTGGGGAGAAGATGGAGGCAAGGGATAAGTGGGCAGGTACAGGGCACCTCACAACCTGTGCACCCCTGCAGATGCCCAAGACATCTTGCTCCAGGACTGATGAAACCCTTCAGAAAGGGCTTCACTGCTGAATCCCAGGCACCCCTCAGTCTCCATCCCACATGGCCAGGTCACCAGAGGGGTGACCCCCTCCCCTGCCACCCAGCCCTCTTCTCCTCTACTTACAGGCGTCCGGGCTGAGGAAAGCACCCTTGGGTGAGGGAGGGATGCCCACCCAGACGGAGATGGGCTTTGGGTACCCAGGGTCCACTGAGCGGGTGTCTTCGTTAAAGCGCCAGTATCTGGGGGAGGGAGGCAGTGAGGAGCACGAGGGGTCTCCACCACCCGCCATGCCCATCCCTGGCAGGGGCCAGGAGGGGGCAGAGCAGGGAGGAGGACCCCACAGACACTCACCTGTCCTCACGGAAGAAGAAGGTGTGTCCCGTGGGTTCCCACCAGATGGCCGTGTCGATGCTGTCATAGGGGATGCCCTGCCCGTAGGTGACCAGGGGCTGCGGGTACCCAGGCTCCAGGTTGGCTTCTCGGAAGAGCCAGTACCGGTCACCTGGAGGGGGACGGGAGGGGGCATGAGGTGGCAGTGCCCCGCTGCTGCAGCAGGTGCATATGTGGATGGGGACAGGGTACGGTGCCACCCCAACCCTTTGGGATCAGGCAGTAGCTCCATCTGGGGAGGTGGATCAGGATGGAACAAAGCCAACAAGCTCGCAGGAGCAGGGGGGGGTGTGGGGTGTGGGCACTGGCATCCCCTCTCCTCCTCAGCCCTCCCACGCAGCTTCCCTGCTCACCTTTAAAGAAGACAAACCTCCCGTCATGCCTCTCGTAGGCAGCATCGATGTCCCCGGGGAGGCCCCGCCAGAAGTGCCCGATGGGCATGGGGTAGTTGTCCAGCACCCGGTTGTGCCGGACCCTCCAGAACCACCGGCCCTGGTGGGAAATGGGTTGTTGGCAGAGGATAGGGGACACACAAGGACACAGTCCCAGTGCCAGGCATCTTGCCGGGGGGCTCTTCCCACCCAGGGACCCACCACATCCCAAGAGAAGGGGGAGGAGGGGGTCCCGGCAGGTACCTTGAACACAAACATCTCCCCACGCAGCACCGCCACCGTGTCAAAGTTCCCGTCGCAGATGTTGGGGCCATACTGGTCAGGTCGGTCTGGGCTGCCAGGTTTGGGGGGTCGCTCTGGTTTCCCCGGGGGAGGCGGTTTAGGGGGTCTCTGGTCTGGCCTGCCAGGTCTCCGGGGTGTCACGGTGGGCAAAGCCTTGGTGGGCTGAGGGTGCCCGTCCGCGGTACCTGGATGGGGTGGGTGAGAGAAGGGATGGGGTGATGCAGGCCAGCAGCACGTGTCCCTCAGTTGCCCAACAGAGGTGCCCAGCATCCCACCTCTGGGCTGATCCCCTCCCAGCTCCTCACCATACAGCTGCTGGATGCCCTTGAGGTCGTCCTCAGGCAGCTGGAAGTTCTCTGTGTCCATCCACTGGTAGAAGGGAGCCATGATAGCACTGGGGTTGCTGGAATGCTCCAAGCCCAGCGAGTGTCCCAGCTCATGGACAGCCACCAAGAAAAGGTTGTTCCCTGCAGGGAAAGGTACCACAGGATGTGGTGGAGAACATGATGTGCGAGGTGGGTCCTTGGCCCCAACACCCTGCGATGAGGGTGCTTGGGTGGGAGCTGCCTGCATCACCCAAGGCAGAGCTGCCCTCCCTGCCCCTCCTGCCCACGCCAGAGCACCTCCCTGCTCTCAAACCCAGGGGCCCGTGAGGCTCCTCTCGTTGCCGTCGTCACCTCCTTGGCTCTCAACTCACCAGACACATCCGAGTTCTCCAGTGTCCAGGGCTCATCTGAATCGAAATGCGTGTCCCCCCCCATGCCAGGACCAGGAAAATACGCGTGAGCCAAAAACCCCCCGATGCCGTCGAAGGGGGAGCTGTCTCCATGGAAGCCAGAGGCGAAGAGCACCATGATGTCAGCCTCCTTCTTCCGCTTCTGTCGGATGTCCTCGTAGGGCACCTCCCGGAAAACCAGCGGCGTGGCTTGCTCCCACACCCGGAAAGCTCGGCGGACGGCCTCGTATGAGTGGTATCGACCCAGCTTCTCTGTGTAGTTTTGGATGCTGGGGGTAGAGAGCTTGCTGAAAATGGCCCAGGCCAGCGCTCGCCCCCTGCTGGGGTCCACGGCTCTCTGGGGGCAGGGGGGTGAGCCCTGGAGATGCTGGTACCTGAAGGTGAGATGGCTCTGGCTCCAGCGCCGCCCCGTCAGCGCGTACCGCTTCCGCCGCATGTTGGACTTCATCCGCGCCCCAAACTGGTCCGGGACCCCACAGCGGGGACGTTTCATCCACCTGCCAGGAGGGGCATCGAGCCAGGGCTCAGTCCACCACGGCCAAGGTCCCTGGGGGGGGCGTTGCAGCAGCCGCGGATGGCGAGGGAGGTGTCCTAGCTGCAGCGGCACAGCCCCCAGGAAGGGAGCTGCAGCTCCCACGGGAGACAGGGCCCACGCTTGCAGGTGCAGGCAGAGCCCCGGGGCCAGCAGGCAAAGCCAGGGAGCGGGGCTGCCTGCTGCCAGAGCAAGAGGACATGGAGAAACTCACGCCTTGGTCTCCTCATCCAGGACACCGGTGACCGTGATGCCGTAAAACTTCTGCATCTCGGCAAGGGCTGAGGAGAAGGTCTGAGCCGAGCGCATGGTGGACATCTGCCGGCTGGGCTGCGGCAGGTACCCGTAGAGCCGCAGCCATGCCTGCGCCGGGAGAGCCGGGCGTCAGGCCGCGGCGGGCGGGGAGCGGCCCCACGGCCGCACCGGAGCTCTCCCGGGGAGCCCCCGGCGGAGCAGGACCCGGCCCGGAGCCCGCGGCCCCCCCCGGCCGGTTGGGCTCCCGGAGCATCCTGGCCAGCTGCCCTGGGCAAAGGCCGCGCCCGGGCAGGGCGGGCAAGCCGGAGCACGCGGGCAGCGCTGGGGGGCACCGACAGGAGCTGCGGCCCTGCCCCGGGACGACTTGGGGCGGGGGTAGATCCTGGGATCTCGGGGGGCTGTTGCCCACCCCGGCCCCGGGGAGGAGGCTGGCACGGGCCCGCAGGCTGCCCGGCTCCCCTCCTCCTCCTCCCCCCCGGGGGCTGCTGACCCAACGGCGGCAGGAGCCCCCCCCCGCCTCGGCAGCCCAGCACCCCCACCCCGTCCTGCCCCCACAAAGGGGCTTCTGTCCTTCGGGGCCGGCAGCCCCCCGGGGCGACCACGGCGAGGGGAGGGGAGCGGCAGAGGGGCAGCGGGGCTGGGGCCGCTGGTCTTCCCCTCCCTGCGCCAGCCCCCCTCTGCCTCCCCTTCTCTAATTACTTTCTTCCTGAAATGTTTAATTTTCTTTTTGTTATTGCTTTACATTTTGAGGGGTTTTTAAATTTTAATTTTCACTTTTTAATTTTTTCCTTTTAACTTTTAATGTTAAACTTTTTTTCCCTAAATTCCTTTTAATTTTTCAGACTAATTTCTTTCCTCTTCTGATTTTCCACTATCTACCGTTTTTCCACTTTCCAATTTTTAAAAAACGGTTTAATATTTTAATTTTGAAAAAAAAGAAATTTTTTTTTCCCCACCCGCCCCCCACCCCAGGCAGGGCGGCGGAGCAGAGACTTTATCAAAGGCCCTTTCACCCCCTCCCCCGCCGCGGCCCGGCGTGGGCACAAAGCGCTTCCTCTCCCCCGCGGCCGCTGCCCCCGGGGCCGACCCGCGCCGCCCCGCCTGCACCTGCCTTTAGGGCGCGCAGGGCCGGCGGCCGCAGGTGCAGGCGGGGGGGGCCGCAGGCAGGGTGTCCCGGCAGAGCCCCCCCGCCCAGCCCGCGCCCCCCGCTCACCTCTGCGTTTATCTCCTCGCCCGCCGCCGCCGCCCCCACCAGCAGCACCAGTAGCACCAGTAGCGGCGGGAGGGTCCCGCTGGCCCGCAGCGTCCCGCCCGCCCGGCAGGGGGCGCCGCCACCTCCGGCCATACCGCGCCGCCGCTGGTTCGCGGCTGCCCCCGGGCCGCGCCGGGCCGGGCCGGGCCGGGCCGGGCCGAGCGCGGCGGTGTCGGAGCTACGCCGCCCTCATGACCCAGGGCCGGGCCGCCGCGGGGGGCTGCGCACGGTGCATGGGCGGCGCTGCCAGGCGCGGCCCGTCGCCTCCCGGCCCGCCTTTGTGTGTGGGATCAGGCCGGCGGCGCACGGCACATGGGCGGCCACCGCGGCTCGGCTCGGCTCGGCTCGGCTCGGCTGCCCTGCCCTGCCCTGCCCTGCCCGCCGGGAGCAGCGGAGCGGGGCGAAGGAACGCGGGCGCGGCGGCAGCGGCGCGGCTCGGCAGGGAGCGGGCGGGGCGTGGCCGCGGCGGCGAGGGGCGTGGCCGCGGCGGCGAGGGGCGTGGCCGCGGCGGCGAGGGGCGTGGCCGCGGCGGCGAGGGGCGTGGCCGCGGCGGCGAGGGGCGTGGCCGCGGCGGCGAGGGGCGTGGCCGCGGCGGCGAGGGGCGTGGCCGCGGCGGCGAGGGGCGTGGCCGCGGCGCCCTCACCCCGGCACCTGCCCCGGGCGGGGCGCGCAGCCGGAGCCCCCCCGCCATCTGGGGCAGCAGGGGGCCGCCGCCCACCCCCGGCCTTTTGTCCCTGTGGCCACGCCGCTGAGCCCGGCCCCGGCTCCCCAACACCCACCGGAGTTGCACAACTGGGCAATGGGCCAGGCCGGGCCCCACCGGGGCAGGAGTGGGGCCACTGGTTGAGCATTAACCTGGCACTGCTGGACTCGGGCTACGGAGAAACCGGTCGTGCCAGAGCCGGTTTCACTGAAAGTCACCAGAGACTAAATATATCTGTCTTTGTTTACTTTTCCTTCCCCAAAAGAAAACTCGGGGTGTAATCACACATCTTATTGCACAGATCCCCCCTCCCAGAAACTAACTGGCTCTAGACTTCACAGAATTTTGTGAAGGATTTTGGAAACCAGCCACTGCCCGGGTGCTGGCAGACATCACAACCCGTGCCGAGATGCTCCCCGGGCTACGAGGCGCCCAGGCTCCCTCGGGTGCAAGGCCAAGCAGTGCAGCACCCAGCTCACAGAAAGGCTTGCAGGCATCTCTCACCTGAAGCCTGTGGGAGCTGGGCATGGCTGAAAGGGAACAGCCAAGATGTACCACAGGAAAAATTTTATGACACAAGGAGAGGTTTTTACTGCTCAGAAGTCCCAGAGACTTTCATCAGACAGACACGGAATTAAAAGATTCAGATTAAAAGATTCATCAACATCCTGCTCTGAATACTAAAAAGGCTGCAGCCAACTGCTCTGCAGGAAAAAAAAGGATTAAAAAGGAGCTTCTCCCAAGGGACCGAGTCCAGCCCACTGTCCCCAGGGTCATCATGGCATCAGGGGTGCTGTTTCCACAGGGAAAAAGCCTGGAGCTCCAGCAGGAGCTGCCACCCCCTGACTCACCTGTGGGCATGGTCCATCCAGCTCAGGCAAAAGCTGACGCTGCCCTCTCTCAGGCTTGCCCACACTCAGTAGCAAGCTTCTCAGGAGAAGCAGCCCACCAAAAAACTCCTGGGCTTATGGCATGCACAATCTTAGACCAAACCTCTTTCAGACCCAGCCTGGAGCACTGGAACACAAGGGATTTCTAACCTCTCCCCTCCAGATTTTGTCTTTTGCTGTTTGGCAAAAGGATCAGATACTGAACTTTCTCTATAGAGGCAGCAGTAGTGTGAGAGGGACACAGAACACGACCAAGGAACTTGTCCCAACTGGCTTAGAGTAGGGAGATGCTCTGGCAAGAAAGTCCAGCTCAATGTCCTCAACTCTTGCTACTCAAAGCATGCTCAGAGCCTCCTGACAAGCTGGCAGCGCTGTTTCCAACCATGACAGACACTCTCACTTTAGCAACCAGCTTCCCACGTTACTTTCTTCCTCCTTCCTATAAGGCATCTATGGCTTTTATAGATACTTTCTTTTTTTAAAAAAAAAAAAAAAAAAAAATCAGCAAAATTAGCGACCGTGGGATGGCTGGAACCACTGGTGCTGACTATAGCACATACAGCAGTAAGGATGAAATCTGCTACAAACACACATTTCTTCATCCAGCAACTCAGACTTGGAAGTAGCCCGACTTGAGGCCACAAACAGCACAGAGATGTTGAGTAGGCAAGAAGAGCGTAGGAGGTGGGTGACAGCCTGCACCACTCAAGAGTTTCACTGGAGAACGGTCCTTGGTTGAACATCAGGGTCTTCAAAGCTCTGAAATGCACAGCCTCAGCTGCCCCTACCTCAAGGGGAAGGAGAAGTACTTGTTGCCTGACTTGCAGCGGATTTCTTCCCACTGGACACGCAGCAGGAGTGCTGAGTCCTCAAACCTATCCACGATGTCCTGAAAAACAGAAGCAGGAGTCAGTAGCAGGAAGGTGGATCTGCCAGAGGACAGAGTTGGCAGCTCCCTCTCTGAACTAAGTCACAGACAAGGCCATTTGTGGCTGGAAGCCTCTGACTTCCTTCTGGAGGGTGATTTAACTCACACGCCCCTCAGAAGCTTCTCTTCTTTCAAGCCAGTCAAGTCTGTCTTGCTCAGTGAAGAGAATTTCCCACTGTCCACCCTCGGCAGGGAGATGTGGCTGGACACCAGCTCTGCTCTTCCCCTGCTCTCCACACTGCGTGGGGACACACCTGGAGCTCACGCAGACACTGCCCATCCAGCCTGCCAGACAGGTCCCCGACACACCAAGCCAAGCTGATATGGAACGACGGGTCCTGAAGACAAAACAGAGGTCAGATCGTGAGGGCTAACAAAGGAGGCTTTGCTCAACACATGGAGCCACAGTGGGAGATCTGGTGTGATGCTGCCCTGCCTGGGATAGCAGAGATAGGAGGATCCTGAAGCTGGGGGCCCCCTCTGCCAGCTCAACAGTTGCAGAGCTGATATGGACAGTGCTGGAGGTGAGATGAGGCCTGGGCTCCCCACACCAGCCTTTTTGGACACCAGTAGGCAAGGCTGCCTGGTTCACAGCCTCCCTGTGGCCAACTTTGCAGAAGCTTTTCCAACTGCACAGAGAACCTCTCATGGACAGTCCTGGAACAGGTAGGTGGATCACTTGTGAATAACCCACAAGATCCCCCTGCTCAGCTCTGGAAACAGAGAAATCAGGGTCTGGCCCTCCAAAATCCAAAACCTGTCCCCAAAGCTAATCCCAAGCCAAGAGGCTGGACCAATGCCCCAGGAAACTGCCCAAGGAAGAGGCACAAGCATCGCCCTCAGTCCCACAGTGCTCACCCTAAGCCCATATCAATCCTAGGACAACCCTGCTTCCACACACAGTGGGGCAGCAACTGTGATGCAGGCTCTGGCCCTTCTCCCCAGAAACCTGATTCTCCAGAGGCTACCAGATAGTTAACACATTAATCTCCTGCACAGGATGTGATACAGAAGTAATAAGACTTGCACTAGTCCCATTCTCAGCAGGATTGTGTTCAGGGTGTTAAGTATGAGCATCACCAACCAGCCCAGAGGAAACCATTTCAGAGTCTAAACTCCCTGGTCCTGTTTATTTGGGGTGAATATTTCAAGGACCCCTCGCAGAGAACCAGTCGGCATCTCTGAAGTGGCAGGAAAGTAAGTGGGAGATCCCTCACCTTGTAGAACGTGGGAAGGTCAAATTCCTCCAGAACTCTGTCCACCTCTGAGACCAGCTCCAGCAGCTGGAAATGCCCAGCGGAGACCTCCAAGCCAATAAAGGTCCTAAAGAAATATAAGAAGAGACAGAAAACACCCTTTCGTGTTGCAGAAAGCACAGCTGGAAGCACACCTAGCCCTGCATTCCTACCGGGTAAATTCCCTACCTCCTAACAAAAGATAATTTGAGGAACACCAGGTTTAAGCATTCAAGGATGCTGACCATATTCTGAAGAAAAACAGACATGGAGAAGCAGGACTGGATGATCTACCACGTAGATTTACTAGATTAGCTCAGTACCTTTTGGGACATGAAAACTCATTTTCCAGGCAAAGGATGTGCTTAATGGGTATTTCAGCAAAGCACTGTATCGTGCAGGAGCTGCATTCAAAAAATGGAAGTTGGCAGGGGGGTTTTACAGCAGAAGAGGAAGTGGAGGAAGTACTAAGCTGGAGAGACCTCACAAAGAGGTACTTTCTCAAGAACTGTCTGGGGAAGACTTAAGTCTCTCTCAGGTTCCACATCATCCCATCCATGACTATCATGGGCTGCCATTCCTGCTAGATTCAGCAACTTTTCACAATTTTAATCACCTTTGCTTTGACATTTAAACTACTTAATTGTGTTCAGTTGGAATCAGGCTTCTGAGTTGACGCCTGGAAGAATTAGCACTGTCTGAGCTATTTCTCTCCAGTTCTTGGAAGACCTGCACTGCAATCTCATGACTGGCACTGCTGCTGAAAGAGGCAGCCCTGGCTCTGCTCACGCTGGCACAAGAGTTCATGAAACCACAAGACAAACCAGATGGGAGATGGCAGTGAAAGTGGTTGGCTCCTTTAGCTGCTGTGAAACCGTAGCATGAATCTAACCCCAGCAGAAAGGTCTGCCTCAGGTCATGTTGTGAACAGATCTTTCTTCAGAAGACTGAAATCCTTCAGCCTGAGGTTTGGCCACCACTAATGAGACTGACGGCTACCAGAGAATCAGCACAGAAGCTAAAAAGTTGTGCAGTTTGCTGGGGAAAGGTGTGAAATCTCCGGTGATTGCATATTGTCCCACCACACAGGTCAGCCTGGTCACAGTGGGACAGGCAGGGTGACATTTCCCATCCAGCCAGCACTGTGCCCAGCCTTCTACCCAGGCAGGCAGGCAGGCTGCCCTGCTGCTCACTCACCTGGTTTTGTTCTGGTTGGTGTAAACCTTCACCTGGTCAGCCACACAGAAGAACCTGAAATAAGAAAGATCCTATTTCAGCTGGTGGGGGAAAAAAAAAAAAAAAAAAAAATAAAAAAGAAGATGGGGAGGGGTCAGGATTTCTACAGAGCTGTGGAAAGATAAAGGCAAACGTGTACCACAATCGGACCAAACTGGTGCAACCAGAACCCTTCTGGGCTCAAATTAATCCATTTCCTCCTGGTTTCCGGTCCTCGAAGCCCAGACAGCGACAGAGGCCCTAAGCAGCTGATGCTCAGCAGGCACCTGAGCCAGACGTAAGCGGGAAAACCATCCATGGCTTACGGGCTGGCACAGCTCCAGCCACCTCCTTCAAAGCCGAGACCTGACCCGACCCGTTCTGGGTCCCGAGGCAGAGAGGAAAATTCCCCAGGGCTTTACTGGTACAGCACCAGCTCCCGGAAAGCACAGAAAGGGTGTGGGTGCTGGTGAGGCCCGGGCCGCAGGGGAGAGGGACGGGTGCGGGGAGCGCTGTCCCTACCTGTGGAAGGCGGCCAGGCGCTCCTTGAGGGAGCGGACGAAGGGCCCGATCCAGTGGTAGCGCAGCACCACGCACTGCGAGAGGCTGAGGTGGAACTCCTCCATGGCTGCCAGCGAGGGCACAAAGGTGCGAGCGCGGCAGAGCAGGAGCTCCAGCAGCTCCAGAAACTCCTCCCGGGCCCTGTCTGCGGGGCAGCGCCATCAGAGCCCCGTCCCCGCCGGGTCCCCCAGGACTCCCGTCCCCGCCGTGCACCGGCCGGGCTGAGTCCCGCCCTCCCCTCCCGGTCCCGCCTCGGGGACACCGGTTACCTACGGGGCAGGTACACGTGGGTGGCCCAGCTGCCGCGCTCGTGGGGGAACCCGCGGACGCGGCCGCCATGCCGGGAGCTGTCGTCGCTGGCGGCCTCCTCCGGCTCCGAATCGCCCGGCAGGCCGGCGGGGGCGGGCAGGCGGGGGCGCCCGGCGCTGCAGGGACCGGAGAGGAGGATGAGGAAGGCCGCGCGTTCCTCCGCCGGCCCCGCTCGCTCTCTCCGCACCCCGCACAAACGGCCCCGTGCCGCAGCACCCACCTGGCCCGGGGGGGCCCCTGCGCGCCGCTGCCCCGGCACCCCCCTTCTTCTTCCTCCTCCTCCTCCGAGCTGCTGTACCCCACCAGCGCGGCCCTCATGGCCGGCCCGGCCCCGCCTGAGCCCGCCGGGCCCTTCCGGGGCGCTGCTCGCGGTGCCGGTGGCGGCGGGCGGGGCGCGGGCGCTGTTGTCGGCGCGGCCCGGCAGGGGGCAGCCGCCGCGGCCCGGCCCGCCCCGCCCCGCCTCCTCCGCCGCCGCGGCCAGCCCGGCCCGCTCCGCTCCCTCCCGCACCCGCCGCCCACCCGCCTCCGGCACCGGCGCCCCCTTCCCTTCCTTCCCTTCGCCCTTCCACTCCTCCCGGCTCCCGCCGCCACGCCAGCGCGGGGCTCGGGCGGAGCGTGCAGGCCGCGGCCCCGCCGGCGGCGAGCGGGCTGACAGGGGCCTCCCGCCGCAGGTGAGGGGCCCGGCTGCCGCCGCCGCCGCCCTTTGTGTGGGCCTCGCCGGGGCGGGGGCGGCCCCGGCCGGGCAGGGACCCCCCACCCCACCGCGGGGCCTCCCGGCGCGGCGGCGGCGGCGAAGGCCTCGGGGCGCCGTCACCGCGTTTGTCCGCAGGCCAGCGGGGTCGGAGGACCCGTCCCATGGGGAGAGGCGAGCGGCGGGACGGGCCTTGCCGCGGGCTGCGGCGGCCACGGTTGGCCTCCGCGCTCCCCGGCCGCCCCCGCGCCCCGCGGCCCCGCCGCGCCTCTCCCTGAGGCGGCCTCGGCCCGGCTGTGGGAGGCCTGGGCGGCGGAGCGGACCATGCCGGAGCGGGCCGTGCCGCGGGCCGCTAACCCAGTTTGAAAGTACCTCGGCTTCCCCGTCTGCTCTCCTTAAATGGTTGTCGCTTCCCACCTCCCACGGAGGGACGAGTTAGGCTCGGAGCTGGCGCCGACTCGGGTACCCGTGCAGAGCCCCCGGTAAGCCAAGGTTGGTATTTCGTACTCTTCCCTGCTGGGGGATGCCGCCTCCCCTGCCCGGTAGGCCGGACGGTCGCGATGCCTTCGCCTCGGGGCTGCTCCTGCCGTGGGTAACGGTGCCTGCGGGGGAAGGTGGCGGCTGGGCCGTGCTGAAGTTTTGTACCCGTTAAGCTCGGGTGTGAGGTGGTGTAACTGTGAGCCCTCCCTTCGCGTCGGCAGTCGAGGAGAGCTCCATAGGAGGAAGAGGAGACCTTGCATGCCAGCAGGGCTGTGATGGGGCCTTTGGGCATTTTACTGCCCGGAATTGTGCCGGCAGACAAGGTAACGCCGCCTCGCTGTAGGCAGAAGCACAGTCTGGCACTGCCCAAGCTCTCGGGCACGATCCGGACTCAGCTGAGCGCTGGGGGAGGTGGGAGTGCTGGGAAATGGGTTTCTCTGAGGCTCCGTGTCGCTTAGTTTTCAACACAACAAACACATCCTGAAAGATCGAGGTTTGACTTACGTGGGTGAGGGCAGGCAGTTTGACTCAGAAATGGGTGTGCTCCTGTGGGGGTGAGGGCTTGTGGCACAGGAGCACGGGCTCCTTGCCAAGGCCTGGACCTCTCCTCTCTCAGGGTGTGTTGGCACTGCTGCTATCTGCTGCTCACTGGTGGGTTTTACTCTTCTCTGAGTTGATACCAAGTTTCACCAGACATCTCTAGAAAGGCTGGAACTTTTCAGTGAGCAAAACCCCTGTGATGTTACTATAGTAAGCCCAGGCATCACCTCTCATGTAGGTTGTTCGGCTCCAGTGTACTTTTATTCCATGGCTTTGTAGGAGGTTCAGCAGAGCCATTGCTTTAACGCTTCTTTCATCTTCACAGAGTGTTGTGCACGATCCTTGCGGGTTCTGTGTTTTGTCTGCAGATAGGATAACGTTGAGGGCAAACCTTCCCCTGAGCTCTCTGGCTCTTCCTAGTCTCTGAGTGCTGCCTGGAGAGGGGGAAATCTCTCATATACATCCCCTGGGTAATGTGCCCGATACCCAAGCCACAGAAGGAGCAGAACTGCTTTGCTAGGGTGGGATCAGATTGGGATTTGTCTTGATATTTGTAAAATCTAACCTGGTAGCTTCTTGATTGCACAGCATTGGGCAAACCTCAGCCACTGACAGCGTAGAGGGTAACGGCGGAGCTGGCTGGGAGCTGGGCAGTTGCGCTACCTCTTGGGAGAGCACGCTGCTCAAACGTGTGCCTGTTGGGGCTGGGCAGAGCCCGACCCTTTCCAGGCTGCGCCCGCCTCGTCCCAGGCCTTCTGCGCAGCAGCAAGGGGGGTTCTGGTTCTGGTTAGCTCCCACACGCTGGCTTCCTGGTAGCTTTACAGGGATGCAGGAGAGTGTTCAAAGTGAGCCATGGGGGGAGGTTGACTAGAGAGTTGCCTGTCTTTCCTCTGAGACCTGACATGAGCTGTCTTCCTTGCAGAGAGAGCTGCTCCCTGCGCTGCTTCCCTCATCCTTCCCAAATGTGAGCGCGTCGCAGCCAGCACGGAGAAGGGCCTCCTCTTGTCTTCAAGGCGCTTGCTTCTGCCTCCTGTTCTTTTGTCCAAAAAAGAAACAGCCAAACCAAATCGGTCCACAAAGAACTTGTGCTGATCTAAGGAGGAGGCTCTGGAGTCTCAGTCACCTCTTTGTTTCCCAAGATACTGGCTGTGGGCTGGATTTTCTGTCCTTGACTTCAGGGGATCAGCTACAAGGAATTAGGATCTTGGATACTTTGGATTTTTGTTTTTACTTGAACCCTTTCAACTGAGAAGCTGAAGCTGTCACTGCTAAAATCCCGGGTTTTTTTCCCAAGCATGTCAGAAAGCTGGCAGCAGCAACAGCAGCAACCACAGCAGCCGCCGCCACCGCAGCAGCACCACGCTGGGGCAGCCACCCTCCCAGAGCACTCCATCCCGCCTAGCACCACTGACAACCCCTTAGGCTGTGCTGTCTACGGCATTCTGCTCCAGCCAGACCCTGGCCTGCAGCACCACCAGCACGCCCCCATCCAGGCTGGGGAGCCGTCCCACAAATGTGGGGTGTGTGGCCACGACCTCGCGCACCTCTCCAACCCCCATGAGCACCAGTGCTTGCCAGGCCATGACCGCTCTTTCCAGTGTACCCAGTGCCTGAAGATCTTCCACCAGGCCACTGACCTCCTTGAGCACCAGTGCATCCAGGTGGAGCAGAAGCCCTTTGTGTGCGGTGTCTGCAAGATGGGCTTCTCCCTCCTGACCTCGCTGGCGCAGCACCACAACGTCCACAATGGCAACGCCATGAAGTGCTCTATCTGTGAGAAGACCTACAAGCCTCCCGAGGCAGAGCATTCCCAGCCTCTCGACCCCTCAGAGAAGCCCTACAGCTGCTCCATCTGTCAGAAAACCTTCAAGCATCTCTCAGAGCTGTCCCGGCACGAGCGCATCCACACGGGTGAGAAGCCATACAAGTGCACGCTGTGCGACAAGAGCTTCAGCCAGTCATCCCACCTGGTGCACCACAAACGGACGCACAGCTCGGAGCGGCCCTACAAATGCACGGTGTGTGAGAAGACCTTCAAGCACCGATCCCACCTGGTGCGCCACATGTACGCGCACTCGGGAGAGCACCTCTTCAAGTGCAACGTCTGCGAGCTGCACTTCAAGGAGTCGTCAGAGCTGCTGCAGCACCCCTGCACGCCCAGCGGGGAGCGGCCCTTCCGCTGCGGCGAGTGCCAGAAGGCCTTCAAACGCCCCTCGGACCTGCGGCAGCACGAGCGCACGCACAGCGAGGAGCGGCCCTTCAAGTGTGACCTCTGCCAGATGAGCTTCAAGCAGCAGTACGCGCTCATGCGCCATCGCCGCACACACAAGGCCGAGGAGCCCTTCAAGTGCAACCTGTGCGAGAAGGGCTTTGTGCAGCCCTCACACCTGGTGTACCACCAGCACGTGCACGGCATAGAAAACCTCTTCAAGTGCAACGTGTGCCAGAAAGGCTTCAACCAGTCCTCAGAGCTGCTGCGGCACAAGTGCGTGCAGAATGCGGAGCGGCCTTTCAAGTGCGCAGTGTGCAACAAGTCCTACAAGCGGGCCTCGGCTCTGCAGAAGCACCAGCTGGCCCACTGCGCTGAGAAGCCGCTCAAGTGCACGCTCTGCGAGAGACGTTTTTTCTCCTCCTCCGAGTTCGTGCAGCACCGCTGCGACCCGGCCCGCGAGAAGCCCCTCAAGTGCCCCGACTGTGAAAAGCGGTTCAAGTACGCCTCGGACCTGCAGCGCCACCGGCGCGTGCACACGGGCGAGAAGCCCTACAAGTGCCCCTCCTGCGAGAAGGCCTTCAAGCAGCGCGAGCACCTCAACAAGCACCACAGCGTGCACGCCCGGGAGCAGCAGTACAAGTGCATGTGGTGCGGGGAGCGGTTCCTGGACTTGGGCCTGCTGCAGGAGCACAGTGTCCAGCACACGGCCGAGGGCGCCTACCAGGTGGCTGCCTGCTTGCCGTGAGCCCCCCGCCCCGCAGCGGCTTTCAGCTTGCATGTGACGCTCCTGAGCCTCGGCCTCCCCTTCCCTCTCCTCGGTTGTAGACAGCCTCCAATGCGTTTTGGGGGAAAGGGGAGGAATGGTGGGTGGGCAGGTAAACTTTCCTCTGTCCTCGGTGGTTGATAGGCTACATGTACCACAGGGGTGACGGACGACGGGAAAAGCTCAAAGGGGTGGAGAGGGAAGGAGGGAGGTGGGGAGAGGAAACGATGCCTGTAGTTGCCTGGTGTCCCCTGAACTGTAGTTCACGCTGTACCTGCAGTTATAGTGCTGGGAGCTCAGCTGCCCGCTGAGGGCACCAGCCCTTTGCGTGCGGCCTTCTTCCCCTGCCCTAGCTGGGTTGGCAGGGAGGGCTGTGGGTAACTCTCCTCTGGAGAGGGCTTGGGAGCAAGGCAGAGCTAGCCCTCCCTTCTCCCAAGGTGTGCTGCTTGGCAAGGAAGTAGCAGGTTTCCACTGCTGGGCTCTCCCAACTTTCTTGGTCCAAGCTCAATTGAGAGGACCATTGCAGATTGCTAGCATTGATTGACTGCCCTGATCTCCCTTGTTCTCCCTCTTTCTAGAGTGTAGAAAGGGAAAAGCCATGGGGCTGCACAGCTCCAAAAAGCACTTTGGCATTGCTGCTTTTGCAGTTGCTGGCTGTCACACTCCGTGGGGGTTCTGAGCGAGCCTGCCCACCCCCATCCCTGCCAGCAGCGTGGGGAAGAGTAGCAAGCACCACGCCGCTACCGGAGAGCATGACGAGAAGAGCCTCCATGCCCTGCTCTTGGCTGAGATCATGGCATTTAAGAGCTGCTTCCTGAGGGACCTAGCTCTTCTGCCAAGACTTGCCTCCAGGCCCCTTTCCTCTTTGCACCACTTGGGCTGTTAGTTACCTCCGGGGGTCAAGGAAAGGGCCATCCCAGCAGTTCAAACACTAAAGGGTGAGACGAACACTACTGATAACCTACAACTTCGGAGGCGTTACCATCACCAACAGTAACCCACACCATGTGCCAGGGGCTTGGTGACTGATTTGCTGGAGGGGACCCAGAGCAAGCGAGGAGAATCCTTCCTGGCCTGTGGGCTCAGCTCCATGGGAAGGGGAAGGTTAGCAGTGGGTAAAGGAGGAGGGTTTTTTTTTCCCCTCTCTTGCAGGAGTCCTGTTTTACTTTTTTATTCTTTCTTTACCTCTTCTGTATTTTTCAGGTTTTGCACAGTTGTTGTAAACATCACTTAAAAATAAATTTCCCCTAGCAAGGTCAATGCAGCCTCAGGTGTTTTCCTGTGCAGGATTTTGCTGGCTTCTCGTGGTCAAGAGACCCGTTACATGCCAGTTAGATGCCTTGGAGGTTGAAGGCATGCTTACTCGGTTGCCCACCAGCCTTACCTTCTCCATCTTTGGAGAGAGTAAAATATCCATCTGTGCAGATCCTCAAGCCCTGACTGGATGTGGTCCTGGACAGCCTGTTGTAGCTGACCCTGTGTGAGCAGAGGGTTGGACTTCCGTGATCTTGGCTGGCCCTCGTGTGAGGTAGGAGTGTTGTGGTGACCTGTAATTAGTGAACAGCAGCCAGTAAGTTGCCCATATGCTGCACAGGTGATGAGGACAAATTTAATACCTGTTGTCCATGGCAAGTACAGATAGATTAACCTTGCAGAGAGTTGGGCTGTGCCTGCTTTGCTGGTAGGGGACACTCATCTGAAAGGTGGAGAAAGGCTTTTGTTTCCATTTCCAGCTCAGTGAGGGGGAATGGGGTTCGTTTTTGGGGCTGGGACACTTCTGTGACAGGTGTGACTGGGGCTGAGTCTTCATGCGCAGCTTTAAAGGAGGTTAAAGCAGACCTTGATCTCTGCTGCCCAGGGAAGAAGGACTGATGGTTATCTTGCTTCATGCTGACTCAAAGATTAGAACTTCCTACCAAGTTTTCTGTCTGTTTCTTTTTCCTTTTTTTTTTTTTTTAAAGCAGTTTGTTAATATTCATTAAAAAATACTGTATAGTTTAACTCGATGTCATACTGGATCTTTTTTAAAAAAAAAGATGTGATAACTTGGATTCTTAAAGAGCGCTTTGGTTCTAGGTAGCTGATTTTTGCTGTTTAATATATAGTAAGTTCAGTGTACACTTTACTGTAGGAGTAAAACCAAGGAAGGCTAGTCCTGTCTTTATAGAAGGGCTTGGTGGTGATGGGGGCAGTGAGCATGGTCCAGGGCCAGCCGGTGAGCTCAGCACCCACCTGAACCCTGACGCTGTTCCTGCCTCGAGGCAGGGTTAGCTCTGCTCTTGCCTGAAGCAGCCGGGTGCAGCTGCCACAGGTCCCACAGAGCTGGGGACTTAGAGGTCACCCCGACTGCTTGAGCATGGCACCAGCAGCCAGGATCAATGCCTGGAGCTGGGAGCTTGCAGAAAGTCTCTTCTTTAGTAGGAGGAGGGTGTGAAATGGAGGCTGTTGGAGCCTCCAGGGGCTTTTGTGGCCACATTTCTTTTTTGGGGCAGCTGTTGGCTAGAGGAGAAATTGTTAGTGTGGCCCCTGAATGGTTGTGCCTGCTCTCTTCCCTCCCCAGGGGCCTGGGTGGGTCCCTGGGTGGCTGGACAGCTTCGGGTACTTGGGGTGGGGGAGGATGGCGGTGGGCCCGGGCACATCTCTGCACCATGTGCTGGCCACGGAGCTGCGGATCCTGGCCCCTTGATACCAGCTGGATACAGGGACTGCTGGGTAGTGTTTCCCTCATGCTGAGCAGCTGGGGAAGCCCTCAGTGTCCCAGCAAGGAGCTCTGGCTCTGCTTAGGACGTGGCAACAGCCAGGCAGCACCCTGGGCAGAGAGAGCATCATCAGGGCTGTGTGCTGGGGAGCCCATGCCTGGGGGAGAGGGGATTTTGTGGGGGGCTCAGCGGGGCAGGGTATCAGCCAGGGCCTGTGCATAGGTGTCTCCAGCCTCAAAAACATCTTGGTGCAGCATTAGAGCATCATTGAGTAGGACTGGCCATGGTCTCGTAGTGACTTGGTCTCTTCATCTTGTTTGTTGCCTTGCAACAGCCCAGATCCAGTCGAATCCAGTGGTGGCCTTTGGTGCTGGCAGGTGGAGGACCTGTGCAGAACAGGCAGCTGAGCAACTACCATATTTTTGTAGGGAGATTGTCTGGTTGAGAGCAGCTGTGTTGCATGCAGGTGGGCTGGGGGAACAAGGTCAATCTCCGTTGCTGTGCCTTTGGGTCATGTTTTGTACCATGAGGGGAGAGGTGATGGAAATAGCAGGAGGCACGTGAGTGTCAGGAGCGTGGTGCTGGGGGGCCAATGTCCCCTGGGCATCATACTGCACAGGGCGCTCTGCTAACTGCTGGTGTTTCCTTTTCAAACCAAAGAGCAGTTGTGGCCAAAGCCTCTTGGGAGTAAAAGGTCTTTCTACTCTACTTGGGTTGCACTTTGCTTCTGACGTTTATTTCAAGACACTTTCAGGCTGCTTCACGCAGCCTCCGTTCGGCCTCTCGCATCACTCGCTGCCCCACAGCACCCAAGAGGGTCACTGTGCTGGAGCTGGTGTTGCGTCAGCCCCGTGGCAAGTGCTTGCACATGTCTTCAAGACCTGGTTGCCAGACCACCTGAGGGTGCTCTGTAGGGCTGGAGTAGGGGATGGTCCCTCCCGAAGGGTTGAAGGGTCATTCTCTTTGTCAGGCAGCTTTAGTGCAGGATGCTGCAGGGGAGGCAGCGGGAAGGGTTAGGCTGGTCGAAGGCGACGTGGATATTGTCCAGGAGATAAATCCTGCTCTCTAGGGCTGCTGTTCCTCTGGCTTCCTGGGTCCAGGAAGAAGGTAGGCTGTTACCTGGGCTTTTTTCCCATCTTCACTTCCCCTTACACTACCTACAGGATGCCTTTGGCTGTGTCTCAGCCCCTTCCCTTCCACAACTGTTTTGCTTATATAAGCAAAACTTTTATAAGACCTTTTCAGCTTCTTTGCCCTTTGTTCAATTCTTTATTTGTAAGCAGTAGTTTGGTTTTCATCCGTTTTTTCATTTTGATTGCCAGTTCTCTTGCCCCTCTCCTCCAGCCACCCCACTCCAAATTCTTGTTGCAGGCTGAGGTTGGATCCAGGTGATACCAAACCACTGATGATGTGATCAGGTGTTTGGAATCTGAATCTTCCTGGAATCCAGTGGGTGCTTCTGGTCCTTCCCCACCATGAGGCCAGCCATCCATCCCGCTGGGTATGGACACCTCCTGTGGCCTGGCAGCTTGGCTCGTGTCTGTGGTACAGCTGGCTCTGGTGAGTGAGTCTGAGCCAGGACCAGGAGCCAGAGCAGAGTTGTGAGAAGCAGGCACTGGGGTAGGAGTGGCCATTTCCATGGTGGGTCTCTTTGCCATGTCTCCAAGGCTGGGGGTTAAGTCAGTGAAGGGCTGTCAGACACTCCTGGGGAGAAGTCATGGTGCTGGGGCGAGGCCGGACCGCTCAGTTCCCGTGGGAATGAATACCTGCGGAGGGGCTCTGTGCCTCAGGCAGGAGACTGAGCTGCACTAGATGTGGGGGAGACACCCCTGGGGCCTTGGGTATGCTCAGGCAGCCCTGCCAGCTCTCCAGGGAGCAGATGCCATCCCTGTAGTCTGGGTGGGAAGATGGGCATGTCTTTGGGCCCACGTGCTGGAGTGGGGGGCAAGGGGAAAGCATCCTCTGACAGTGGTTTGGGATCATCTCTGGACACTCAAGCCTGGTCTTGCACTGTTAGAAGGGAGGAGAGCACTTTCTACACTTCTCTTGAGTATTTACCACCAAGTCCAGGCTGCAGCCAGAGCCTGGCTATTAATAATAAGCAAAAACCTTGTTGTTCTCCAGAGTTTGACTCTTCCTCTGTTGGGTGGGGAGTTCACCTGCGGGAAGGTTCCTGCACGTACAGGCGTAATGCTAAGATGCAATAATGGCAGGGTAGCAAGGCCTGGGGCCAGCAGCTCTCCCCCATGCCCTGGTGAGTGCGGCTCCTTCCCAGCTGCCAGGATTCCTCCGCAGCAGCTCTCTGCAGCCACCTCCGCCACCTCCTGGGTGTGCCCGAGATGCTCAGTGGGGAGTGCAGGACCTCAGGTGGGAGCTAGACCATGGGCTTGTCTCCAAATGCCTCTGAGCTGTGGGTCCAAGGGGTTCCATGGCCGGTGAGGTTCTCGGGCTCCTCCAAACCTGCGCTTGTGCCTCTAGCAGAGTTCCCAGGGCCGGGGGAAGTTGCAGCCAAGGATGATGAGGTTTGTGTGGCTTGCAGTGCCTTTAACACTGCTCTCCGTGTGTTTCTAAGATGATACTCCATGTATCTGTGTATATATATTGTATTAACACATCCTGCTTTTCTGTGTGAGTGTCAAATGGTTTTGCTTTACTAATAAATTTATAGTTATTTATACCTTCCTGTGGGTGTGTAAGATTTCTGAAGCGGAGGCCGTGTGCCGGGCAGTCCCTCCCTGTCTGTCTTTGTGCTCTGTCTGACTCCGCTTGATACTTTTTTTGTGTGTGTTTTCTTTCTTTCCCCTGAACTTTTTTTGATGAAGAAATGATGGTTCATCTGCCTAGTAACCAAAAGTTGAGATGTAGGGTCTGGGCAGGCTCTCAGGAGTGGAAAGCAAAAGCAGGCAGAGTCTGCAGTGCAGGTTTGCCCCTTGCTAGAGGTGTGCCACCCCCTCTCTGGGTCAAAACTTGCTGTTGGAGCTTCAGGGCAGAAGCAGGCAGGATCCTCTGCCTGCCAGGAAGGAGCACCTGTTGAGAAGGCAGAAGCTGATGTATGTTGTGCTCAGAGGACTCTAGCCCCACACATGACAGTTTCAGCTTTCCCAGAGGTTTTTTTTGCATCCCCCCATCCTGTGATGGCAAGAGAGGAGCCCGCTACCTGCAGATGACTTGACTTGCTCCATCCCACACCCAGGCCAGGTGAGATGTGTGGTTGTCTCTGAATCACCAAAAAACTGCTTCGGACTGAAGGTTTGGGAAGGGAATGGGATGGGAAACTGAGGCAAGAGTAGGGACAGCATTCACCCAGGATCCCACAGCTGGGAGACATCTCAGCTTCCCTTCTCAGCTGGCTGCTTCATTCAGAGCTCCTTAAATTACAGCAGAGAGGTGCTCCGGAGGAGGAGGAGGGATGTGCACGTCTCAGCTGACGCTGATACTGGGTCACCAGTCCCTCTGTGGCAGCTGTGCGGAGCCCTGGGAGGGTGTTAGCGCCACCAAGCAGGATCATTCCTGGTGGCAGAAGGGCAATACCTTTCCCAGCCGCCCTAATTTCTTATTCCCAGCTGGATGATTTCCATGGGAAGATGAAAATATAAACCGCAGCCAATAGTCCTAAACTGTGCCTGTGTTTGAACTTTGTGGTTTGAGGAAATACTCTGTATCCTCAAGGCAGGCAAGGAAACTGCATTGGCACCACCAGTGCTTTGCATGAGCTTTTACTTTCTTGTCTTTGATTTCCCTAGATCACCGCAAAGCTGTGTAATTTTTGCACATGCCAGAGCCCCAGGCTCTGACTGGGGAAGCGCCGGGAGTGGCTGGTAGGAGCAACCTCTCGGTACCTTATTAAGAGCCCCTTAAAGTCTGGCTGCTTTTCTAGAAGATCTTACCTTCTTGGCAGCTATTTTCCATGCAGTTACCATCAGCAATCCCTCCTGCCTTACCCCATGAACGTAAAAGTTAGGGATGCAACCAAAAGGACAGCAGAAGTGGATGGAAAACAGTTCCTCAGCAAACATGGCAGGAGTGGTGGCAGCATTGCCTAGGTAAGGAGCAGAGCCTTCTCCTTCCTCCCCCAGGTTCCTCCTGGACATTTGCTTGCAGAACTAAGTTGAAAACCTTTGTAGACAGGTCTGGCTTGAAGACAAGGTGTCTCCAGAGTGACCTTGGAGGAGATGCAGGTTTAGCCATCAGCAGATGCTTCTTTTTTTGAACCCCTCGCTGCAGGATTTCATGAGCCTGAGCCTGTGAAAGACCACTTGAACCTGTCCCTGCCTTGCTTTGCTCTTTCAGACAGTGCCATCTCCTCAGGTGGGACCTCCTGCGAGGTGGGACCTGGGCCAGGCTTGTGCCCCAGGGGGTGTGGGATTTGGGATTCAAGCCTGTGCTGCTCCCACTGCTGATCCCGCTGCACAGTAGCAAGTCAATTTAATGCTGTGCCTGTCCGGGAGCCTCTGCTGCTCCCCAGGAGCTTGCACATGGGTCTGTTGTGCCCACCACAGTTTGCTCCCTTCACGGGGATGGTTTTTCCTGGCGCTCCAGGGTTGTGAAGACATTACACAGAAGCCTTGTGCCCTGCTTTCAGAGCCGTGGCTCCTCTGCCACCCCCAGCCCTGGCGCAGGGGTCAGCATCCGTCCCGCAGTGGGGAGCAGAGGGTTTGCCCCCCCCAGGTAGAGGCATGCATTTGGGGCAGCTGAAGCTGCCAATAGATAAAACTGAGAAATTTTTTTTTTTTTTTTGTTGGGTGCTGGAGCATTCCCTGCCCTGGCCCTCAGCACTCCCCAACACCCCACTGGTGGCCATCTCCAGGCTCATCCCACTCACTGTGGCAGGCTGGGCCAAAGCATTGGTGGCCCATCTGCTCCATGTGACAACAGCACCTGTGTACAGGGCTTCGGCATGTTCATGGGCACAGCTTCCCTCGCTTGCCCCATAGCACCACTGGCCAGGGGCTGCGCCAGGGCTGGAGGTAGCACAAGCAGCTGGGGAGGTGAAGGGACAGGCAGGGGCTGCCCTGATCCCATTGCGCTGTGGGGGGTGAAAGTTTGTGAGATGGGCCAGGGGTCTGAGCCCACCCTGAGGAGGAGGAAACTGGGCTGATTGGGGCTGTCTGGCCTGGGGTGGGAGCCCTGAGCTCCTCTCCTGGTCACCATGGAGGGTTTTCTGCCAATCCTGCTAGGGCAGGGGCAGATCTGCTGGATGGAGTCACAGGCAGCAAAGTGAGGATTGCTGATGCTGAGTAATGGCTTTGGTAGCCACGAGGCCTGGGAGGGTGCGGCAAGCACCATCGATTCATGTTTCTGACACTAAAATCAGAGGCTAATGCTGAGCCGTAAGCAATCATCACTCTGCTTCAGAGTGAACGGTTTCTCAGAAATACAAGGATGCCTTTCACTTGGCTTCCCTGGACCTGGCAGGTAGGGAACAGGGTGCAATTTAGGAGACCGCTACTCTGTGCCTCCGTTTCCCTAGCTGTGAATCAAAGCTGCAGAGGTGCTGGGCTGGGGTCAGACAGGATGTGTACTTGTTGCTTGCCAGGCTGGGGATGCCCACGGGCCCGGGGAAGGAGGAACCAGGCTGGGAACTCTAGCCAAAGGCAGAAGCTGGGGCTGGATGTCGAGCAGCAAAACCATGCTGGTACCAGGGTTCCAGGGTGTGACCACGGCCGAGATTAGGGGCGATGGGAAAGGCTGGCAGCCACTTAGGGCTGGAGGTAAACGGATCAAGCAGCAATTGGCAGGCTCAGCAAGGGGAGGCTTAGCTCAGCCCTGCACAGATTTGCTGTCTCCTGACACAGATCCTTTGGGGCTGGGGCAGAGGGTGGGTGGAGCATCCTCAGCACATCACCCCTGCATCACTCCGAGGGGTTTCTGCAGCCCCACTGCTGCTTCTCTGTGCATCCCTTCGCCCACCTGTGCCTGGGTGAGACGACAGGCTTCCCTGCAGCGCTGCTGGGCTCCTGCCTGGCTGGTGAGTGCCTGGGCTAGCTTGGTGGCTCCAGGGATTTTGAGGATGCTCAAATCTGCTTGATTTTTGTGTTTTCTTTGCACTATCCCGCATGAAAACCAGTCTGGCTGCCAGGAGCCGGGACATTCAGGACAGCTGGGTGCTGGTAATCCCATTTGCAGGCAGCGCTGGGCTAATCCTCGCAGAGTCCTGAGCGGATTGGGGTGGGTTTGGGGAATCAGTGGCAAGCTGCAGTGCCCAAGGGAGCCCGTGCATCCTGGGGGTGGCTTCCCGGGCAGGTGGCAGTGAATGTGCGGGGGTAAGTGGCAGCGATGGAGGTGAGGGATGCAGCTGGGGGTTCTGCGGGGCCACCTCCACACATCGCGGGAGGGTTCGGTGCTCCAGAACGGAGCTGGAGTTGGCAGGGGCGCATGGTGGGGAGTGATGCTGCAAGGGAAACGGAGCTGGGCAGTGTGGAGGGGTTTGATCTGATGCTGGAGAGGAGGGTAAGGCCGCAGTGCTCCCTGCTCCGAAGGGGGATGGCAGGTCTGCACCTTGCTTCTTGCTGTGGAGACTCAGGGCCCTTTGCCTGCTAGCATGAGCCCCACGGAGCTGGCACGGTGGATGGTGGCACTGGCCGGTGCCTGCAACACAGAAGAATTGCACGTGGCTGCTTGCTCTTCAGTGCCACCTTCCAACAACAATTTTTTGGGGACCTACAAATATTTCTGTCCCTCTCTTGTTTGGATGTACCGGAAGAATGGCCCTGGCCACTTTCCTTCTCAGGCCAAGGACAGGCTTAAGCTCCAGGCTTTTACAGCTGCACAAGCTTATGTTGAGGGAGAAGGAGACCTTGGCTGTTGCGGGAGGCTCACTCCAGCCCCAGGGGTCTTCCTCTGGGCTTCTTTGGGCTCAGTGGTGTACACTGTCCCTGGGTTTCTTCGGGATCTGAAGCATGAGTGGAAATGCCACTGTGCTGCAGGGTGCAGCTGGGTTTTCCTTGCTGTTTCTGGAGCATTTGCAGCTCCTTAATCTCTTATACCCATTGGGAGGTAAAAGGAAATTTATTAATTGGTTTCTGGGCATCAGGTCTCCAGGGAAGTGTTTTACAGCCACCCTGTCCCACTGTGAGGATGTGGGGGTCTCTGGGAGAGCTGAGCCTGCCCATGGTGTGCTGGGCGATGCTTTGGCGGCATCCAGACCCAGCTCCTGGGCTTGCACAGGGTGTGGGCAAGCAAAAAGCTGAGGATGCACATCACCCTGCCTGGGAACCTCAGCCGGTTAAGATTTAAGATGCCAGGCTTTGGTCAGCCCCTGATGAACCACCTCAAGGGATTTGAAGGCATTCTGCATGCCCAAAACCTGAGTGAATTTAATGCAGAGCCTGATGCTGAGCAGCTTCCAGTCCTGTGGGACTGGGGCCATATATTAACCCAGGACAAAACTCTGGTGCAGTCTCCTGGCTGGGTGGGATGGAGCTCAGGGATCGGCTTTCTCTTTGCCCTTCACTGCAAGCAGCAGCATGGGGGCCACCTGAGATGCTCCTGAGATGCTCACTGAGCAGAGTGGGGCGTCTTTGGAGGGGCATTTTGGGTAGAGTGGGGCTCTTTAGCAGGACAGCAGCAGAAGACATCCCCACTTTGCACTGGGCAAGAGCCCTCCGTGCTTGTCCTGTACCCAAGCATGGGAACATGCAGCACTGCTCAGCTCACTGGTGCTCCCGGCCCAGAGTCACACCAAGAAGGGATGGGAGGGACCCAAAAAGACTGAGAAAATGGAGCTTGAATAGCTGAATCCCTGCTCTGCAACATCTTATTTTTACCTACTTCATCAACATCTCTGCAGCCACAGCAAGTCAGTGCAGGTGTCTGCCCCAGCGGCCACTCTGGCCCTGGGCTGTGACTGGAAGGTGACAGAGCAGAGTTGTTTCCTAGGGGTGGAATGAGTTGATACCTGTGCTGGGATGTGAACTTGCTCATAACCAAATTCTGCTTAAATTACTGTTGTTTTTCAGCCCTTGAATGAAAGATAGAGGACCCTGAGCAGAGCATCGCAGTTTCTGTGATCTATCTGCTACGACTTCATGAATGCTTCTCCTTGTGTGGAGAGCCGTGGAGGGTTGTGCAAAAAAAACCCCACCTAAACGAGCAGTTACATTTAGGAAAAACAAGTTTAACTGAGCCTGTGAGCTTAAAATAGCGTAGTTTGCGCATGATAACAGTGAAGGGCCAGGGGTCGAGCCAGGTTGGGTCTGGCTGTGCTGCAACACTGTGTTTCCCAAGCAGGACACGGAAACAGGAGGACACCGAGGACCTTTTGGGGCTGCCCTGTGGACACCGTGAGTGGCTGGTGCACCCCGGGGAGTGTGTGCTACTGCTGCTGGCCTCTCGCCGGTCACAGACCCCTCCTCGCTACTCGAAGGTGGTGGGATGCTGAGCTGGATCGAGCGGGTGGTTCCCCAGCCCCCAGTGCCCCATCCGGCAGAGGTGACGCCCCCAGTCCCAGTGCAGGACCCGGCACCACCTAAGGTGAGCAGGAAGCCAGTTTGGGGGTATTGCGGATCCTGTGAACATGGCAGAGAGATGCCCCGTGCCTCTATGTCCAGCCCAGGGATGCTCTGCAGCATCCCCGGGAGGGATGGGGCCAGGCTGCATCCCTGCCCTGCGCTACTGGGAGGCAGCAGGAAGGATGGGGAGTCCCTGGAGTTTGTAGCCACCTTTGAATGGGGAACAGATCCTCTGTGCCTCACTCGGACACCTTCTGCCTTTTTCCTTGAAGGCACCAACGGGAAAAGCTGATGGCCCTGCGGATGCTGCTGACCGCACACGCACTGAAGGTAAAAGCCCCCAGGGCGGGGGAACACGCTGGCTCGGACGGCAGATCAGCATTCTGTTACCGGCCCGGCCCCTCCTGCCCAGCACACCAGGGGCTGCTGGAGCACTGATGGGAGCTTGATTTTTTTTTTTTCTTTTCTCCTGCTGCCATTGAAGAAACAGAAAAGAAGGTGGGATGGCCAGTTCCCAAGGACCAAGGCTCTGTGTTTGAGAGGTATTGCTTTTGCCCCCTCCGGCATGCAACTTGGTTTGCTTGGGATTTTGCTTTTAGTGAGAGGCTGGATGCCTCATATGGGGTCCCAGCCTGACTCATCCCTTTCCCTGGCAGTGTAGGGAGCAATGTTCTCTCCTGGATCTCCCAGGGGCTGGAGAAGGTGATTCCCCAGCCAGCCCCAGGGACAATGCAGTCGCTTGGGAAGAGCTTTGAGACAAGCATTGACCTTCCCGATCAGGTAGGTGACAGATCCAGACAACGGTCTGGCATATTTGAGCTTCTAGCTCTTTTTACTTTTTCTTCTTTTTTTTTTCCTTCCTACCACTCTCCCAGTGCTAACTGGGAATACTAAACCCTGCCCCGCATGGGCTTCTGCCTTCATCCATCCCTGGGGAAAGGGTAGGTTTATCTCCATGCCCAGCAGGATGGGCCCCACCTCAGCTGCTGGGAGGGTGACGGTCTGTTTGGCTTTTCAGACAGAGGTCCAGATCCTCGCGGACAAGGAAGAGGATGCTCTGGGTAAGGAGAGCCGGGAGCCTTCAGCTTGCTGCATCCTGGGGGCCTTTCTGGGACTCCCACATCCCACCTCCCTGGTTGGTGATGCTGGTGCTGTTGTCCCCTTGAGCCAGCCGATGGGGGCACCAGGAGGTCCCAGCAGTGTGGGTCCTGGCTCTTCCCCATCCCCACAGCACCACTCTCCTTGCAGAGATAATCCCCATCGATCTGGAGGAGGACGAACTGGATGACTGCAATGACAACGCTGGCCCAGATACTGGCACAGAGGAGTGGTGGGTCCCTGGGGAGGGTGTCGGTGGGATGCAGGAGGGGCACAGGACAAGCTGCCCAACTGTGGTGTGCTTTCCCTGCAGGGCAGGAGCACGAGTGCTCAGCTGGCTGGTGCAGGGCTTTGAGAGGATTGTGCCGCAGCCGGAGGTGCTGAAAAAGCCAGAGGTGAGCACTGCCTGGCTGGAGGAGACTGGGAAGATGCTGGGGAGAGTTGACAGTGGGGCAGGTTCCCTATCCTTGTCTTCCTGCACATCCTGGCTGGGACCCTGGGGAGGAAAACCCCAGGGGAAATTCAATAGAGTGAGAGATCTCAGGGTGCTGTTCTGGTGCTCCCCAACCTGGACATATACTGGGGGGGATCCTCCATTCAGGACCTGCTGGTGCCAGCAGAGCCAGGGTCTGGATTCAGTGGTCCTTGTCAAGGAAATAGGGCTGAAACCACAACGGAGGGTGTGTGGGGCTGCGCATGTGGGTCCCCTTGGGGTGGGGGATGTGCCCACCCAGGGGGAATGGGGCCACAGGCAGTGCTTTGCTACATCCATCCATCCCTCTGTCCTTCTGCAGCTGGAGCCAAAGGAGAAGAAGTGTGAAGCTGTGGCGGGAGGTGAGTCCCCCTTCCCTGTGTGGCCCTTTCAGAGGGAGCACTGCCTTCAAGAACCCAGGTGCAGGCAGGCACCGGCACGGACTGCCCTCCGTCCTCATGCCCTGGGGTACCAACTGTGCCAAGAGGGGTGGGCACCCTGGGTCCTGCCATCATGACACTGCCCCTACACCACATCTGTCCCCAAACCACCGATGTCCTCGTCCCAGGCTGGGTCCCTGGGGCAGAGGCTGCCAGAGATGTCCCCCAAGCCTGTCCTTCTGTGGGAGGTGACCCTTCCTTGCTTGCTTCTCTTCCCAACAATTTATAAGATGATGGCTGCATTGCCTATCCCCTTTCTCTTTCTGAATAAACCTGATCAGGCACAAAAGGGGCTAAAACCCAGGCAAAGTCAAAAAGCAGTGTTTCAGCCACTCAGAGTGTCCCAGTAGCAGTGGAGCCAGCAGTGGTCAAGGCACAGCCGGAGCCGGTGGCTACCGTTGTCCCACGGTCCCCAGCTGGGGACGGCAGCAGGTAACCACAGCAGGAACTTCTGCGTGGGTATTGTGGCCAGAGGGATGGCTGCCATGGGAGCAAAGGCTCTGCCCACCAGGTCTAACAGTAGTTTCTGGTCATCAGGATGTTTGCCTGGTTTGTCCAGGGGCTGGAGAAGGTGATGCCGCAGCCGGTGACCAGGGAGAAGCAGGACACGCAGGTATGTTGTCTGCTGGATAGGCAAAGGGCACGTGAATGACACGTCCCTAGCAGGGACGGGGTCCTCTGCCATGCAGGTGCCACCAGATCAGTGCTGGGACCTGCTGTGGTGTCGTGTTTTAACCCCAGCTGGCAATTTAGCACCACACAGCCACTCGCTCACTCTTCCCCCCCCCCAGCAGTGGGGTTGGGGAGAGAATCGGGGGGGAAAAAAAGTAAAATTTGTATGTTGAGACAGTTTAATAGGACAGAAAAGGAAAGGAATATAATAGTAGAAAGTACAAAACAAGTGATGCACAGTGCAATTGCTCACCACCCAGTGACAAATGCCCAGCCAATCCCCAAGCTGTGGTGCCCCCCAGCCAACTCCCCCCAGTTTATATACTGGTCATGATGTCACATGCTATGGAATACCCCTTTGGCTCACTGGGGTCAGCTATCCTGACTGTGTCCCCTCCCAGCTTCTTGTGCCCTCCCAGCCTCCGCTGGCAGGGCAGAATCAAAAGCTGAAAAGTCCTTGACTTGGTATAAACACTGCTTAGCATGTTAATGTTATTCTCATCCTAAATCCAAAACCACAAACCTATACCGGCTATTAGGAAGACAATTAACTTTATTCCAGATGAAACCAGGACATGTGGTTTGGGCTGTCACACAGCTCCTTCAGAAAAAATGACACCACGACCTGCTTACCTGATGGAAACCAGGATTTGGGTTCTAAGCATCAAGAGAGCCCATACCATGTGCTTTATTCCCTGCTTCCTTACCTTTCTGTGTGGCACTGCGTGGTGTCCAGGCCCTGGCATCTTACCCAGGTGTAGTCCAGCTCTAAGAAGAAGCAGCAGCAGCAGCTTTACATGCTCTCCTCTCCTTCCCTTGCACCCAGGCGACCCCACTGGTGTCTTCCTGCCTGTTACTGTCATGCAGGGGGATGCTTGTGCCTATGGCCAAGCTATCCAACATGGCCCGAGAAATCACAAGGGGTATTTAGGGCAAAAGAGACATGTTTACTGAAAATGGGGCATTTAGGGTAAAAATTTAGGTTTACTGAAAATGGGTGGCCTCTCATGTTTCTGTTTTCCTCCTGGCAGGGAGTTGCTGCAGCAACCTCGAGTCCCGTGGAAGAAAGTAAGTGGTTGCTCCATCTCACCATGCTGGTTAGCTTGCTGAGGTCAGGCGGGTTACTGGGAAGAGAGGTTGCTGGTGGCCTTTATCCCCCAGTCTGCTGTGGGTGCCAGCTGGGGAGCCCCTGAAATCCCCCGGGGAAGCCATGAGAGGCTGTTGCTGCTTGAGAAGCAGGAGCAGATCTGGAGTTGTTTCTCGGGCTGTGTAAAACTCGGGCTGTAGGAGTCTCTGAGTGTGGCATCCCAATCCTCAGGTCCTGGGTTTTGAGATTAGTTCTGATATCAAGGTCTGTCCTTGAGCTGTGCTGGAAGATGTTTGCCAAGCTGGTGGGATTTGATCAAAGGATTACAAGGGAATTCAAACCCGCCACCTTCATCATCCCTTTTGTCATGTTTGCAGAGCCTGGTGTGAAATGTCTAGGGAGATACCTTGGGAAAACAAAATCCTGGGATAAGATGTCTTAGAAGTGAGTCTGAATGGTGGTAGGAAAGCATTGTGGGTTCACACCACTGCTTGCCTGCCCATGGAGGGGAGCAAGCACCAGCCCTGTGAGCAGATGGGCCTGGCTCCCCCCACCAGCCACAGTGCGGGGTGCTGAGCAAAGCAGGGAGCCTGCCTGGGAGCCACCCTGCCTCCACGGCTGGAGCAGGCGGGGGAGATGTCATGCAGCCCTGTGCAGGTGTCATCCCTGGGGAGGAGTGGTTGGTTGGGCTGTGGGAGCTGACGATGGGAGCAGGGACCCGCTGCGGCACGAGGGGGCTGTGCATCGCCCAAGAGACATGCCAGGAGGTTCCTCCCACCAAGCCAGCAGCCACTTGGTGGGATCTCAGAGCAGGAAATCCTGTGGGAAGTAGTTTCTCTGTGTTTGTACAAATTGGAGACCTGAGCGCTGCCCTGGACCTTGGAAAGAGGCAAAGCCAGTGGGATGCTGCTGCATGTGTGGGGCAGTCGCGCCCTTTGTGCGTGGCTGGCTTTCTTACAGCTCACTTTGGTGCCTTGAGGCATCTCAAGGTCGCTTAATCTGCCCAAGGAACAGAGTGATTAGGTCAAGTGAGAAACCTACCCCAGCACCAAAATGACAGCACGCTCACTAATGTTTTCCTTCTCCTTTTGTTTCAGGGGGCAAAGGGGCTTAACGCCTCTGAAACAAATGGAAAATGAAGACCATGGTGAGCCAGCCCTTCCCACAACCAAATGAGACCAATCCAAGGAGAAAACACAGCTGGGGAGGAAAAGCAAATGGTCTCTAGCTCCTTCCCAGCTGGGGCAGCATGTCCCCAGTCCCAGGGCTGTCCTATCCCAGCTCCCTCTTGGCTCTGGGAACTGGAGCTATTGGTTTTGCAAGATGATGTCTATGAGACAGGAGCTATAATTTATAGGAAGGTAGAAAAGCATCACTCAGGACACCTCAGAGGCAGAAAGCCTCTTGCTGCAGCCTCCCAGCACTCCTGACCCTCTCAACTCCCCCCTAGAATCTGAATATTCACCCCCAAAACCTCCAGCTGAAGCCCACAGGCTTCTTTCAGTCAACTTCTGCCTCCGAGGTGTAATGATATAAAGCTCTTTAAGCTCTCGTTAGATTCTTATGCTTTTCTTCCATTAACTGAGTGTTTTCTCCCAGCAAGTGGAAAGGGCTCTGGTTTGTAGCAGCAAGTGCAGGCGGGTGAGGTTAATCTCTAGGTCAATAGGTAGGAGTTAATGGTTAAAAGCCTTTTCCAAGGCTCTCCTTATAGGAGAATTTATCACAAACTCTCCTTACCCCCAACCACGTCTGCTCTGTCCCGAAGCTCACAGCTCTTGAGATGCAGCACTAACCGTGGCGGCAGGAGTGTCCCGGCAGGGCAGGGATCTTGGGGGCTGTCTCCAGCCCGGAAGTGTGCAGGCAGGCATAGGCAGGGCAGGCACGTGGGGCTGGATGGGGTGAGAGCCCCTATACCCCAGGCTTTGAATACAGACCTTAGAATTGCTGAATAGGTTGAGCTGGGAGCGACCTTCGAAGGTGATCTGGTTGAACCCCCTGAGATGGGCAGGGACGCTCCACCAGCCCAGGTTGCCCAAAGCCCCGTCCAACCTGGCCTTGAACCCTTCCAGGGAGGGGGCAGCCACAGCTTCTCTGGGCAGCCTGTGCCAGTGTCTCACCACTCTTACTGTACAACATTTCTTCCTTGTGTCCAATCTAAATCTACCTTCTTTCAGTTTAAAACTGTTGCCCTTGTCCTGTGACTACAGGCCCTGGTGAATCCATCTTTTGTATAAGCCTCCTTTATACATCAAAAGGTTACGATAAAGTGTCCCACCACATCATTGCATCTCTTTAGGATGATCTAGGCAGCTGTAGTGATGTCATGAGCCAAGCAACCACCCTGAGCTCCATCCCCTGTGTTTATAATACACCCTGACAGTACCAGGCTACAATTTTCATATAATGTATCAAAAGTTGTGGTGTGTTTTAAAAGCCATCTCCCTGATTGCTGTCCCATGTTTTATTTAACAGAGATCTAGAGGGAGTGGGCTAAAGGCAGCATGGGCACCATGGAGTGGGTAAATATTGCACAGAGCTGACCGTGGGTGGTTTCCTGCCTTTCTGTAGTTGAATTTGCACGTTTCCTATTAGCTTCGCTGCAGACATGTAAGTTTTGTTGTCAGGCAGACCTCAAAATAAACTGGTTTTACAGTATGCGGATGTGCTTCCTCCTCCTGTTTCTCTGGTGTGTGCCTGATGTGATAGGATGGGTACCCCTGGGCCATGGAGGGGGCTGGCCATGGGTCAGACCCACGCTCTTTGCTTTGCAGCTGGTCCAACAATCTCAGTAACCCACGTGGGTTTTCCCCCAGTGATGCTGGGAAGTGGCGGGGTGTGCGGGATGCTTCCTACACCATGCCCAGGGGAGTGTTTGGAGCAGACGTGGCATGGTGCTTGGGGCATCGCAACGTGGGCTCCAGATTGAGTCTTCTTCTGCAAAATCAAGGCCCTCAGGCTGTTCACTCGAGGTTCTCGAGGGGAAAGGCTTGGGGCTCTGCCTGTGGCTGCTGCTGTTTGCAAGGAGAGCCAAAACGTGTCCTGGAGAATTGCCAAATCATCTGCTGGTGGAGGTTGCTACATGCATAGGGAAGCCAACAGGCATCTGTATGCAAAGGGTTATAGTTTTCGTAGGGCTTTAGCTGCGCTTGGCACAAAATGGTGAATTTTCTTCTTCTTTCTGGCAAAAGTGCCTAAAGCATCTGTCCGGCACAGCTCGGGGGGACCAGGGCTGCACAGGTCTGTGCAGGCGAGATGGCAGCACCTCTACATTGAGGAGCTAAAATATGGGATGGGCCCTGGCCCTACCCTTGGCCTCTTGAAAATGTGCTGCTCCCCCTTCATGGTCCCCCTTTTCCCATTCCTGTTTCAGTTCATATTGTCCCTGGGGAACCTGAGGAGACCGACCTCATCCTGGAAGAGATTGATGACAACTGGATTAACGAAGCCACGTGTGAAATGATGGCCCGGGGTCGTGAGGCTGAGCTGGTGGCAGATGCTCATCCCCTTCACCCTATACAGGAGGAACCCCAGGAGGAAGAAAACAGGTAGGAGAAGGGAGATGCTGTTGATAGGCAGCTCTGCACACTCTCTGGCCACCAGCACGGTGACCATGGGAGGGGATGAGCACGTCCCTGCGTATCCCTCCTTGCCAGCGCTGGTGGTGGAGCTGGCAGCAAGCAGCTGGGGTGCCTGTTTCCAAAGAGGGGGGCACCAGAAGGACCCAAAAGGTGTTTGAGCAAACAGCCTTTCCTTCTGGGGTTGATATTTGGTTTGGAGCAGGCTGTGGCAGAGCCGTGAATGCAGTGCTTCACATTGCCCTGCAGAGGACAGCTGCTTAGGCTTCCTGTAAGTAGATTTTGGTCCTAAGGCAAGAGGATTTGGACCTCGTTCCCATCAACTCTCACAGCATTTGGAAATGGTAGTCTTCTCTATATAATTCGTCCTATGTCTTCCAGAAGAAACCCCTGCTGAGGTCCTCCCGAGGGCTGGACAATGTGTTCAGAGCCAGAAATGGGCTGCATTGCAGCAGGGGGCTGAGGGGTGTCATGCACACTCCAGAAGTGTTTGGGAGCCCCCCGGAACAGTCCCAGTGCACGTGCAGGGAGGGCACAGCAGTCCCCACCTCCGACATGGGCGATGCTCAACTGCAGTAAGCACAAGCAATGCCCAGAGCCACATTCTCTCAGCAGAGCGCTCTCCTGCTCAGGCAGCAAACACTGGACATACTATAAAAATATTTTTCAGATTTTTGTCCCCTTAATAGATGAGCCTGAGAATCTGTGGGCAGCAAGCAGGTCCTGTCCTGAAGGGTGGATTGTATTAAGAGGGAGGTTTTGCTCAAAAGCAGCAATTCCAAAACTTTCTCCTGTTCTTCCTCTCGCTCGCTTGGGGCCACAGACAATAATGGGCTGTGAAACTGCGTGTGCTCAGGCGTGTCCACCCCAGCGGGATGCTGGCTGGGGATGGAGAGAGGGCACCTCCAGCCAAAGGGCTTGCACAGACTGGCCGTGCTCCTCTTGTGAGGTTCAGACATACTTTCTGGATGTCACCTAATGAGTTTCTCCTTCCCAGGCTCTGGTTGTGCTCCCTGAGCGGTGCTGAAGAGGAGGAGGAGGAGGAGGAAGAGGAAAAGGAGGAGGAGAGGGAAGAAGAGGAGGAGGAGGAAAACAAGAAGGAGGAGGAGGAGGAGGGGGAAGAAGAAGAGGAGGAAAAGAAGGAGGAGGAGGTGGAGGAGGAGGAGGGGGAAGAAGAAGGAGGGGAAAAGAAGAAGGAGGAGGGGGAAGAAGAAGAGGAGGAAAAGAAGGAGGAGGAGGAGGAGAGGGAAGAAGAGGAAGAGGAAAAGAAGAAGGAGGAGGAGGAGGGGGAAGAAGAAGAGGAGGAAGAGAAGAAGGAGGAGGAGGAAGAGGAGGAGGAGGTGGTGGAGGAGAGTGCAGGGTGAGTGCTCCTGTTGTCTTTATGGCTTTGTTGGAAACAGGCGTGAATGCAGTTGTTTCAGCCGCATTCACAAACCGGAGAGGCTGGAGCACCCGTGGGTGAGCAAAGCTCCTCCGGGCAGAGCAGAGCTCCCCAGCCTGTCGGGAGGGGAGGGAGGGAGGGATGCTGCTGTCGGGAGGGGAGGGAGGGATGCTGCTGTCAGGAGGGATGCTTTCCCAAACCGGCTCACCCCAGGGCTCGCTGCTGACGTGGCACCTGGTGACAGGCAAGTGTCTCATGGTGACACAGGCTCCGTCTCCAGCGCGGCCGTACGTAGCAACTGCAGCCCCTGGCCAGCCATCCCGCCGGGTCTGGCGGCTCGGCAGAGCAGGGGCCCCGGCTTGTGCATTCGTCAGGAGTCCGCGGTATTTAAAACCACGTCCATGAATTCAGGGCAGTCAGGATTATTAGGAGTATTACGGAGCTGAATTTAAAGATGGGATTATGTGTTGTCCCTGCAAATGCTACTTAATACAAGTAGGTACAATTTTACCTTTCTACTGTTGTGGAAAATAGCTGAGTTATTGTCAGCTGTTGTAGTGGTGACTGGTCTAGATGGTTTTAGGAAAATCTTTCCACTTAGTTTAGTGGTTTGCTCTGATTTCATGTGAGATAAACATTTAGGGATTTGTTACATAGTGCTGCAATATTATTCTCTGTCACTTCCTCTGAAGTATCTAGACTTTGAGGAAGAAGCTGAAAAACACATGATTATTTGGTGTTAAAACCTTATCTTTTTATTGCATCAAAATCTGTTCCTGGAGCTCCATTACAGAAACTTAAGCTTCAGTTGTTGGGTGAATGAGATGCTGCTCCATCCTTCAATGTGTCTGTTTATGGGAACAGAGAGACACCGAAGGGTTTTCTAGATTAGGATGAAAAGATTTGCAATTACATTTGAAAGAAGCCTAATTAAATTTAAAAAAAAAAAAAAAAAGGAGGGGATATTATTAAAGATAACGAAAACAAAAAAGACCTTGGAAAATAAGTTTCTCAAGTCATAGAGATAAAAGAGTAAAAGCAGCTGCTGTTTGTTATGTACATCTGCTGATTTACGACCTGCCAAGGATACAGAAGGATGGTTTTTCAATTTTTATGCATTTAGCTGTTATTTTTTTCTCATTATCCCCAATCCCTGCTTTGCATCTCCCACCAGGAAAGAGCAAATCAGAAGATATGTGCACAGAACCTCATAATGTGGCTTTTTTTATTCAGTTATAAAGTTATATTAAACCAATAAAATTGATCTTGTGAGCCCCCTTTGTCAGAATGGCAGAACTGGGGTCTGCACTTGCTGCTGAAGGAAAAGGAGAATTATGTGTCCTGGTGGTGTCTTGCAGAGGCAAACTGGTTTCAGATGGTGCTTGTGGGGCAGCCCTGCCTGGAAATTAGGCTCTCAGCTTTTTATTTGGCAAATTTTAATTATATGAGAAATTATTATGCGTAGCAGGAGAAACACACTGCCTATGTCTTTCTGCATATGCAATTTTTGTTTATGCATGTGCAATGCCCTGCATTATTTATGCACCTCTCATCTGGTCTCCCATGTAGTACTTTTTCCAAGTCCCTCCTAACCTAGGCAGCAAGTTTTTTGGGGTGCCACTACTGTATCAAACTCAGATTTCTGTGGGATTGTTCTCCTGCAAATGAGGCTTGTGGTGCAGTTGGGGGACCAGTGCTCCCCAAAACTGGGAGAGCCATGCATCATCCTGCATCATCCCCGTTGACCTGATTCCCCTCCATGACGTGATGCCTCCCCATTTGCAATGTCCCCAACCTCAGAAAGGGCAAAAATGAACTTGGGCGCTTGTCTCTGCTTGTTCTCTACCATCCAGACCCCTGCTCCTGTCACCTTGTCTGACCATTGACGAGGGTGTGGATGAAGTGTACTTTGCAGAGGAGGCTCTCAGGTTTGAGCAGACGGAAGAACCTGAGATAAGTGATCTCGAAGGTGCTTTTTTACAGGTATGGCATCGCTCCCTGCTTGGGCTCAGGTCTGCAATGGGCTCTTGCTGCTCAGCGCATGCTGGGGGCTCAGAGCTTGTCCGTGGGGACACAGTGCCCTGGCGAGGAGCAGGGACCAGGATGGGCAATGGGGATGTTGCCCACTGAGATGACCCCATCTCTGAACCTGAGACAGCAGCAGTAGCTGTGCACCAAGGGGAGGATGATTTCACCCTAAAACATTGGCACTGAACAGCGAGCTGAGAGGCTGGTGGATGGTGGGGAGATATGGGGCACCCAAGTCTGCTCTTTTACTGATGGAGGAGGTCTTTTTCTCCTTAAAATGGCTTTTTCATTTTGAAGGTGGAAGAGGAGACAGCTGAAGCCGCTGAAACCGATGCTGAAGGTATAATATAGAGCAGCGTAATGTCAAATTAAGATGAACCAAAGCAGGCAATGTGATGCCCAGCAGGGGGAAAATGCAGCTACTCCCTGCCCACCTCTCACTGTCCTGGAGCGGGCAGCTGGGCTCTCTGCAGCGTGGGCCATCGGTGCTTTTCACTGGCTTAAAGCATCCCATGGGCACAGTGTGATGGCCACACCATATTGTCACCAGCTAGAGCCAGCTCTGAAAGGCTGGTGCTTACGCAGTGCTTAGTCTTACCGTTTAAGCAATCTCTGATGTGAAGTAAGAGTTTCTCCTTCAGCTGAAGAATGTAGGGGAGGATAAAAAGGATTTTATCTACCACTTTGATCAATTTGGGAAATAACCAGTGGCATAAAGCGCATTTTAATGTAAACTTTTAGAAGGTAATAGGTTGGTAATGAAAATTAGATGGTGAGTTCCCATTGCAGCCTTAGTGAGCACAGACAGGTCCTGACATAACTCCACCGACGTCGGGGGAGTTGCACAATGGATGGCTTGACCTGAGCCCTGCTACAGCTGGGGACTTCTCTGCTGATGCAGCCCTCGCAGAGCACCCTGACCTTGCAGCAATGCTAGAAAAGCACGTGGTAGGATGCTCACCACCCACCACCCATGAGTGTTGGGCAGCAACGAAAACCCCAGCAGCCCTGCATTTCTCTGCGCTGACATAATTGTCCTGTCTCAAACCACTCTGTGTTTTATTGCAGCTTCAGATGCCTTGTCCTTTGCTTGAAGCTCCTAGGCGCCTAGCAGCATGTCCAGGCGTGCCCGAGACGTCGAGCTCGACCGCCTGGTGTATGACAAGCCGCTCGATGGCAGGGACGCCTCCCCCCCTGGCCGTTGTGTGCTAGAGCAGCTCCCTAATGTCCCCAGCTACCGAGCCACCGCTGCCTCCCGCATCCCCGTCCTTGTCACCAGCAAGCCAAAGGCTGGGGTTGTCAACCCCAATTTTTGTAATGAGGAGCAATCCCCCCTAGGTATTAGAGCTGTTGGCTTTGACAATGGGCTTGCGTAGTGCGAGGGGGGCAAGGGGTTATTCCTGGAGTAGCTGCTTTTTGTTGCTTTTTGGCAAAAAAAATAATAAAAGCACAATTCATGTTGTGGCACAAAGGTTGGGGAGAAAAAAATCATATTTTTTCTGCTTCTGCCTCATCCCTATGTGCCTTTCTAGCTAAGTGCTGAGAGTGTGTGCAAATCTCTATAAATGATATGCTGTATGTTTTGATCTGCTTGGCCGAAAACTCTCCCGAAGGATCTGCAGGCAGAGGGTTAAATATCTGCTGCACAGGCAGTTTTCTCCTTAACATTTGTGCAACCCATTCATACTAGGAGGATGGTAAGATGAAGGTTTGCTGTTCACAGTTTTCTGCCTTTTAACCCAGAAGTACAAATTATGTTTCTGTAGCTTTGCTTTGCTTCGTTTTTAACCAGTGAGCCAGATTCTGCTGCTTTTCCCTCCATGCAATGGGATTTAAACTTTGCAACCCAAACGGGCCTTTTCTGAGTGGTTTGATCGAGCCACGCTCTGATCCGCTGGTCCCACATGAGCATGGGACAGGAGGGGATGTGTGGGCTCTTTCGGGACCTGTGAGACCCCCCCTTAGAAGACATCCTGCAGGAACTCCTTGCGTTTTATCATATCGCTAAGAAAAGGGATGGCACTTCACAGCCCAGCCAGCTGTGGTGTCTAGCCAAGATAACACAGTGCCATTTCTGCCTTGGGGCACTGGCATCTCTCTTTAACCACTATAAACATCCAACCTTCCTGCTTCTAATCTTGCTTGTGGCAGGAAGCAGTTATTACCTCTGCAAAAGGGAGAGGCTGTGCTTATTTAAATAGTGCCTTATTCTGCAGGAAAAGCAAACGCTTGTGTAATTCAGAGCTTGCATATCCATATGTTTATGTTCAGAAGACCCAGATGCTCTAGACCCTGGGAGGCAGGTTTGCAGCTGGAAATCCTGGGTTCCTGAATGACACCACAGCTGGTAACCCTCATCTCCATCATTTTCCGAACCACAGGGACCCAAAGCTTGCACAGAGTAGTTGCAGTCACTGCAAGCTGGGAAAGCAGAAGGGAAGCAGGTGGACCTTCTTATAGTGTTAAAAACTGGGTGAAAAAGAGAAAGAAATGCTCCAAACTGCTAGGAGAACGGAGTGCCAGGCAAGAAGGGAATGGAGGGAAAAGGAGAGTCCTTCCAGCACACCTCAGGGTTCAAGGGCAGCTCCACAGAAGCGATGGGGCTTGGGGACTCAACCTGGCTGCATGCTGGGCCCTGCACCCTTCTCACCCACAATTATTGTCCTTTTCCACGGGCCAGGCAATTACCCCACTGTGGATATCAAGGATGTGGACAGCGGAGAGGATACTGTGGAGAAGGATGGTACCCACTTACCAGTGCCCACCGCCAACTCTCCCAACATGCTGGCGGTGCCTGGCACGGCACCAGCATCCCCCAGGTATGGCTCTGCCTGGGCATGGCACCCGGCTCCCAAGGGTGTCACTCCCCCGATGGTGCTGGTACATGAAAATTTATACAACCATATGGAGCAAGCCATTTCTGGCAGGTTTGGGTAGTGCGCTGAGGTGATGTGTGTGCAGTGGGTCTCACCCCCGGGCAAGACAGTGCAGATGGCACAAACATTGCCTGTTGTTTGCATTTTTTTAATCAAATGGTTAAATTTGGTTTCAAGCTTTTGGGGGATGGGGACAACCCTGTCTGTGTGTTCTCCTGGAGATTAACTCAACCCCCAGGCTGTGGTCAGATGCCATTTGTCTGTTGACACACACATCTGTGCTCCCAAATTCAGAGCATGGGGAGTCTGTGTGCTGGGTAAGGGCCTTCATCATAAAAAACATCATAAAAAATTCAGTTTTCTTCTTGCATTTTTGCTGGAAGGGTTTGCAGCATCTCTCCCCTGGCTTTGTACCTTTGGATCAAGGGTGCTCATAGAGGGGGGTGTTAAAACTGAGCTTGACAATTAAGGCTGGCAGAAGCTGGTGGGTTTTGAAAGTTGGAGGGTTTTTTGAGGCTCATCCTTGCAGAAGGTTAAAAATAAAAACCAAGGCGCTTTTTTTCTGTGCTGAAAACCAGTTATTATATTCATCCTCACATAATAGTTAGGAACTTCTAGTAAAAATGTTCTTAGAGGACTTGGAAATAAAATGGCAAATAGGCCCATAATCCAGTCTGTGGAACAGATTTTTAAACTTGGAAAGCAGAGCTCAAGGACTCAAATGAAATACCTGCAGTGCAAATACTGACAGCGTTAAGAAGCCAGTTATTTAAAGCCTACTGAATCTCACTGCCTTTTTTCTATTAGCCCAGCAATGAAAATTGTCCTGTGACAACAAGCTCATCGCTGGAGAGTGGTTGAGGCTCACAACCTCGGCCACAGAGCGCTCGGGATCAGTCTGGGGAAACAGCTTTGGCAGTCGCTGCTCTGGATGCATTTTTCTCCCTCAAGTTAACGAACAGGACAGGCTCTTTTCCTGAGACAGACAAGTCCGTGTTTTCTACTCCCATCAGCAGGCACACAGCTCTCACCCTGAATCAGGGTCAAGGTGATAGGCTTTCTCCGATGCCTTCAACTGACATAGAAAATGGACAACAATTCTGATTAACGCCCATGTCATGCACATCTTGGGCATCTTTGGAGCCCAGGGTCCAGCAATCCAAAGGCAGAACCTTTGTTTATTTAGATCCACCTATCTATGTGCAATTCTGTCCCCTGCATCATTTTTTATCAAATCTTTCATCAAGACATTATTGCAGCCTTTCAATAGGCTTATAAGAAAGACAGAGGAAGACATCTTCCGGAGCATGTAGTGACGGAACAAGGTGCAGTGGTTTTAAACTTAAAGAAGGTGGGCTTAGATTGGTTGTAAGGAAGAAATTCTTCACTGTGCGGGTGGTGAGACACTGCCCAGAGAAGCTGTGGCTGCCTCTCCCTGGAAGTGTTCCAGGCCAGGTTGGACAGGGCTTTGGACAACTTGATCTAGTGGAAGATGTCCCTGCCCATAGCAAGGGGGTCAGACTAGATGGTCTTCAAAGGTCCTTTCCAACCCAAACCATTCTGTGATCCTATGGTTCCCCAGTAGAGCTATTTTGTGGAGCACCTCAGTTTTCTCGTGCAATTTTCTACCAGTTTCTTAAAGCAGTTGTGTATTTCTGGTTACATGTATGAGCATATGAACCTTACCATGTCTCTAGGTAGTGTCTCAAGACAACACTGGAGGTCCCTTGGTAGAGCTAGAGACTGTTAAAAGCAAGCAACTCCTGTGTCTCTACATAAAGAAATAAAATTTCACCATTGTGAACCAGAAGGAAAATCTTGGCTCCAGCTGGTGTTTTCAGAGGAAGAGGACATCAACCCCACATTGAGCAATCATCCATTTATCTTAAGTCACTTCTGTTGGCCACAGTCTTGAGGTTTTTTCCCATGTGAGACTGTGAAAGATTAAGGTTAACAAAAGACAGACTGGAAACAACTTGTTGCAGGTGATAAATACCAGGATACACAGGACAATGCCATGTGGGCAGGGCCCCGTGAGGGACCCTGTGAAACCCTCTGGGCAGGCACAGGACAGCCTGGTGGTTATGGCTGCAGCTTTCCAAGGGCATTGAATGTGGAGCAATGTTTAGGCTGCCACGGGCTCTTCCATCCCAGCTGGCTGTTTGGTGTCTGGTTGACGTGGGGACTGGTGGCACAGAGCTACCTGAGCACAGCTGGAGGCTTTGCTTCTGGGCAGCAGCAGAGCAGCCACCCGTGGTCCACACCAGTGGCCAAGCCCAGGCAGTGACTGCTGGCCTCGTGCTGCTCATGCTATAGCTTTATTTAGACAATTGCATTAGACAATCTCTACCTGGTCTCTTGAGGTGATAATTTACATTTTTATTGTTTGTATTCAAATTCTTTCATGCTTGGCTTCCTGCATATTTGTGCAAGGGAGTTCATGCAGCTCTTTGTACCTGTGCTGTGCATCTCCACTTCTCTATTTACTATTAATTAATTAATTACTCATTTACTCTTTCACCTTTAGCTTTTACTTGGTCTACATGTGCTCCTCCTCCTCCTCACTAATTATGCATCCCTTAGGTCACTTCATATTGTAGGAGATGCAGTCTGAAGTATTTATGCATCAGTGGAAAAAAAAAAAAAATCTGGTTTTTAGTTCCTTTTGGACCAGCAGTCTGGAGGTTCTGTCCCAAAAAATGTCCCCTGCAGCTAGACTGTATGTATGGACTGAATGTTTTCCAGGGGTTTGTCATACAGGTTCCTTTTTTCCCACAGATGGCTAAGAAACTGTTTAGACCTGCCAGGGTTTTGGACTTAGGGTTGCACATACATGAGCTTCTCCATGGGACTTAATGTTAGACCCCAGGTTCCCTCTAAGCCCTTCAACTACCAGTTTCCAAAATCTGCTGAAGTTTGTGTTGCTTTTTGGGTAGCTCCTACTCCTTCTCATGTCCACATCAGCTAGGAACACAGGTGAACTACAGGCACCACAGAATGTCAAGGGATGTTTCCTGCACATCTGGATTTACAGCCTTCCTGAGGATGTTTATCAACTTTTACATCTTTCTGAGGGCACCCATTAATCAAAAAAAGGGGCATTTTTTCCTAGATGGATGCTGACACACAAAGCCTTGCCTGTACTTGGCGGGTGACCACATGAGCTCTGTGGCCCATGGGAAGCCATGCCACAGGCAAAGTGGGGGGATGGTAATATCATCTCTGCAGGGTCCCCCTTACAGAGCAAAAAGACATTGGGCTGTCAATGTAGGCGTCTTGGGCTTGCTCATGGTTGAGGGTGAGCAATGGAGCAGCGTGGTGCTCCGAGGGGACAGAGGCAGGGGAAGGGGAGCTGGAGACCGGTAAGAAGTGATGGATGTTGTCCTAACAGCATTATGGGCCTTGGCAGGACTATTTCTCTAGACTGATGTGGTTTGGGGAACCTCTCCACTCACATCTGAGGGTACTTTAACTGGGAGGTTGGTGGTTTTCCTCCGCCCCTGTTCTGTGTGGTTTGGGAATGCAGGTTTCATTGCCCTTGTTCATCTGCTCCTGATCCTAGCAGGGCACACCTGAGAGCCAGTGGGGCTGGAGATGGGTGGGTTCATAACATTTGGCTTTCTTCAGGAGGCTTGTGATGGCAGGATGACCTTCCTTGGCATCCTGCTTGCTCCTGCTCCACACACAGCACCAAGCCATTTGCACCCGAGTCAGTGAGATCCTGGTTAATTTAGAGCAACAGCTGTGGTGGCAGAAGACAATTTCTTTGTCACAGTAAAACTTTGTACTTGACTGCAGGATTGCAAACCAGTCCAGATATTTGCTGTGATTAACATTTTCATATTCAGCTCTCCTTCTGCCACTTTGCTTGCCCACATGTAAAGAAGTTGCCTCAGAAACCAGTCTGTGCCAAAGGGAGCTACCAGCTGCGTTAGGACACATCTTCTGGGAAGACGTGAGCTGCCACTGGCTCAGCATCACCAGGGCTCCTCTTGAACCTGGAGCCGCTCCTGGCTGTTGCACTTTGCACTTGGCTTTGCAGATATCAGCAGCCATCAGAGGGTTGATGTTATGTACCTGCTGCTCTGGAATTCCCTCTTTGTCTTGGGGATTTACAATGCTACGGAGCCAGCTCAGAGGCAGGCAGTGTCTCCAGTGCCGTTGCTTTTTTCCAGATTTCACTTTCTTGCTCCACCTTACCAGCATTGCATTTTCTTTGCTTGTCTCTCAAAGTGTAGGGGTGTGATGGTGCAGCACTGGGGATGCGCACAGAGGGGTGCCCACCCTCTGTGCATCTTGCCAGGTGCCCAAAATAGGTTGTAAAAAGGGCCACGTGGCTGCATGCCCATGCAGCCCTGGGCTCGGTGGTGCCCAAGAAGAAACAGGGCTTTAGCAGCAAAGGAGTGGGGTGGTTTGCTCCCATTTACTTCGAGCAACACCAAAACTCAGGGGAAAACTGACCCTGGCAGGAAAAGGGGGAGTGGAAACAGATGAGACCTGGGAGGAGGAGGAGGGAGAGGAGCTGGCTGAGATGGGGGGCAGGCTGAGTCTCAGTTGCTGTGTTTGTGTCTGCAGGAGGAAGCTGCTGGCCCCTGAGGATGGTCTGGACAAGGGACCAGGGAGCCAGTTGCCCACCCAAGAGCAGCAGGGCTGGGACGAGGAGCAGAGGGAAAGGTGTGTGGTGGGACCAAAGGGCTCTGGATCAGCCCAGCTCCCAGGCAGTCGGATACCGGGGCTCAGGTGGAAATAGCAAAGATTGTAGAAGTGCTGGGATACCAAAGGGAGAGGGAGCTGTACCTGCAGCGGGTCTAGAGCTGTGTGAGAAGTAATGCTCCCCATCTCCAAAAATAATGATTGTGATGCTTCCCGAAGGAGAAACTGTTCTCTTGTTTTTCCTGTATCCAGGTAGAAATATTCTCCTTAAGATGAGGTTTAACGACGGAAAAGATGCACCTTTGATCTACATACACTATAGCACTATGGGGACACGTTGTTTTTACTGTTTCTGGAGAAATTACCTTTTTCTTCCATGTAGGAAGAGAGCACAAGCTATACATCATGCACCCCAGGTCCTGGCTTCCCTGCAGCCCAAGGGACCTGCCTTCCCTGGGAACCGAAGTCTTGGGGAGGGTCTGCACCTCCATGTGGGGCAGGGTTTTGCCTTCCTTCTGGGCAGAAATTGTGCCAGTTATCGCAACAAAGCTGCTGGGAGCTACAGCAAACGAGCTTGTTTCTGTCCTCCCTCCTAGTGATGCTTCTCAGCCATGCTAGGTAAAGCAGGCTTGTCTCAATCTGTCCTAGTTTTAATAAAGAGGCTGGAAAGAGATAATGTAGTTTATAAATTCAGGGGCTTGGTGCACATTTTCACCCCATAGTTCTTCCAGAATCTTTTCCCAAGCACAGGCAATCCAGCCTGGGATCTTGGTGCTTGTCAAGTCTGACTGAGAGCATCTCACACCCCAGGGCAAGGATGAGGCTTAGGCTGGTGATTCTTGATGGTTTTTTACTGAAACCACCTTAACTTGTGTTCTCCTGATTGTACATTAGCCAAATAAATATGGGTAAACCCTAATTGAGGATCCTGTAGGTTAAAAAATGGGTTGTGACCCTCCCTTGGGCTTTCCTACCTGCATGAAATCCCTGATGGTCTCCTCGCAGCCTGCCCATGCGCACCGGTTCAGCCACAAGCCTGAGCAGTGCCATCGTCAACCAGCGGCTCCAGGAGCTGGTGAAGCTCTTCAGAGAGAGAACTGATAAGGTGAAGGAGAAGCTGACTGACCCTGATATCACCTCGGATGATGAGAGCCCCGCAACATGTAAGTTTGAGTGAGTCTGGGAGTGTTTAACTGGTGGGTCCCCACACTTGCTGTGTTTTCAGGGAGACAACTGCTTTATTAACAGTTTAAAGACCTTAAAACGAATGGCTGTAAGATGATTTTCTGCCCTTTAAAACAATTGTGTGGCCTCTTCCAGCCCCTGCCAAGCCAGCACCTGCACCAGCACCAGTGCCTCCCCCGGGAGGGGAACCAGAAGGGGACAAGTCAGCGGGGGATGAGCACTACTGTGAGATGCTGTGCTGCAAGTTCAAGTGCCGGCCCTGGCTGTACCACCTGAAAAACTACCGGTTCCCCAGCAGCATCGACCCGTTCACCAGTGAGTGATGGGACATAGCCATGAGTCCAGGCTAGGGGCAGCCTGGTGTGTCCTGGGGAGAGAGAGTAAGGAGGAGAGGAGGTGTAAAAGATGAGACCTTGTGGTGGAGGGAGGACAACTAAGCAAGGAGCAACTTAGCTTACATCTCTCTACTAACATACAGAGTTTTAAATTCCCCTGCAAGGCACACTCTTTCCTAAACACTTCCTAACAGCTGTGGATGTCAGGAGCATGACCAGCAGGGAAAGGGCAGCTGCCTTCTGCTTTTCAGGCTTTTTAGTGGGCAAACTGTCCCTGTGGTGTGGACACCCCAAATAAAAATAAGAATCGCACAAAAAAAATCCACTGTCCAGTGGATACCCCACAGGGACCCAGCTCTTTTTAGCCTTTGCTATTTCACAGTTATTTTGAAGACCCCAGCCATTGGCTCAGCACAGCCTCAAGGGGAAAAAAGCAAAGCAAGAAAGCTGGTATTGTGGGAGCAAAGCAAAAGTAAACCCAGTATAACAGCAAAGTTAGAAGAGGCTTTCTGTTAAAAACCAATGTGCTCTGCAACCATGCACTTTGCATCCAGGGCCTAGCTCACTTTCAGTTAAGTGCTGTTGATAAGAGACCTCCTGCAGGTTTCCTTCTTTAACTTGGGGCAGGTCAGGGGATGAAAACCCCTTTGCATAGCTCTGCAGATGAGTGGCATAAGTCCAGGTAATTGTGTCGTTCCCTGTGCGCAGATCTGATGTACGTGCTGTGGCTGTTCTTCGTTGTCATGGCCTGGAACTGGAACTGCTGGTTGATCCCCGTCCGCTGGGCTTTCCCCTACCAGACACCATCAAACATCCACTGCTGGCTGTTCATGGACTACCTCTGCGACCTCATCTATCTGCTGGACATCCTCATCTTTCAGACCCGGCTGCAGTTTGTCCGGGGGGGAGACATAATAGTGAGTGGCAGCACTCTGCATACCACTGCTGGGGACTGGCTGGGGGGACCTCTCGGCCCTGTCACCCTGGGTGGCATGGGTGGTGCTGGTCACTCTGAATCAAGCTCTCCAAGCTCTCCCACGATGGCTGTGGCCGTCAGGGCTGTGTCTGCTCTTGGAGGACTGCGAGCACCTCTCCTGCCATGCAGTCGATAAGCCAGCAGTCTTTTTGTCTGCCAAACATATATATTTTTCCTCTGAAGTCAGTAGCAGCCCATCTAGAAAGTGTGTGGTCCATGGTGGCCTCTGGTCCTGGGTGGGGATGCTCAGAAGGTGCTGCTCCACAGGGTGGCCCTGCCGGCGGGGTACGAGGTGCACACTGACTGGCCCCAGTGCAGCCACACATTTCTAGCCATGAGCAGGAGGTATAATAAACACAGGGTTTATTTTTCAGGAGCACAGCTGGGCAGAATGCATTAGCAATTCCCCAACATTGGACACTTTTCAGCTGGACAGGGTGCGGGGCCACCTTGTCTAGCCTGTGCTTTTGCCAAGAAAGGTTGGACCAGATGACCCTTGACGTTCCTTCCAAGCTGGTATTCTATGATATGTCAAAAGGCATTCTATGATATGCCAGTCAGAGAGGGACCGGGGGGGGGGGGTGTGGTGTGTGTGTGTGTGTGATTGACAGCTGGCTGAACAGTAGCCAGCAGTGTGCCCAGGTGGCCAAGAAGGCCAATGGCATCCTGGCTTGTGTCAGCAATAGCGTGGCCAGCAGGGGCAGGGGAGGGATCTCACCCCTGTACTCGGCACTGGTGAGGCCACACACCGATTCCTGGGTTCAGTTTTGGGCCCCTCACCCCAAAAAGGCCATTGAATGACTCGAGCGTGCCCAGAGAAGGGCAACGGAGCTGGGGCAGGGTCTGGAGCACAGGTCTGCTGGGGAGCGGCTGGGGGAACTGGGGGGTTTAGTCTGGAGAAGAGGAGGCTGAGGGGAGACCTCCTGGCCCTCTGCAACTCCCTGACAGGAGGGTGCAGAGAGGGGGGATGAGTCTCTTGAGCCAAGGAACCAGCGCCAGGACAAGAGGGAATGGCCTCAAGCTGTGCCAGGGCAGGGTCAGGCTGGCTCTGAGGAAGGATTTCTGTGCAGAAGGGGCTGTTGGGCGTTGGAATGGGCTGCCCAGGGCAGGGGGGGAGTCCCCGGGATCCCTGGAGGGGTTGAAGAGTTGGGCTGACCCAGCGCTGAGGGATCTGGTGGGGTTGGGAACAGTCAATGATAGGTTGATGGTTGAACTGGAGGAGCTTCAAGGTCTTTTCTAACCTAGACGATTCTGTGAAAAGCAATTGCAATCTGAATGCATAGATCACATGCCTGAGATAAGTGTTTCTATATCTAATTAAATAAGCTGTGAAGAAGAAAACCTTGAGGGTACAGCCTTCCCATTGCCCATGCAAATGCTCAGACAAGGAGGTTTCTCCTGTAAACTCTGTTTTCTGTGGTGCTGGCACTGTGATGTGCTTTCTCTGGGGTGCAAATCAAGCATGGGATGTCCTGAGATAGGATGGGAAGATGGCATACAGCCAGGTCCTCTCCTGGTCCTCTTGCTCTGCTCCAGGTGTGAAGGAGGCATCTTCCCTGTTGTGGTGAAGAACAGGAAAGCCAGGCAGGACAATGTTGGCCATGACTTTGCTTTCTGCAAACAATGATTAATCTTCTGCTCTCCCCATCCTATTTCTATCCAGACCGATAAAAAGGCCATGAAAGAGAACTACATGCAGTCAGAACGCTTTAAGGTTTGACATAATTTTATTTATTAATCTGAATCTTTTATCTGAACTGTGGCTTGCAGCTCCATCCCACCACACCTGCAGGTCCCCACAGAAGTTTCTCTCTTTGTGTGGATTTCAGATGGATGTAGTATGCCTCCTGCCCCTGGATTTCTTGTACTTCAAAGTTGGTGTCAACCCACTCCTGCGTTTTCCTCGCTGTCTGAAGGTGAGTTGGAGCTTACAAAATCAGGCAGAACACCAGTTGCAGCAGATGTGGAGTCCCATGCTGGTTGGGGAAAGCTATGTCTTGCTACACTCATCAATGCAGGCAACAGAATTGTAAAAAGGATGGGAAGTCTTGTCCTGAAGGCTTTGCAGGGCTGTTGGTCAAACACTTAATTTCAATCCTAAAACATCCTCACGTTTGAATGAAAGGGAACTGAGAGATGGAGCCAAAGCTGTCTGTGGCAGTTAAATGCTGCACATGGGCTTCAGGAGGGAAACAGAGGGGGAGTGGGGTTTTATGGGGTTGTAACTCCCAGTGCAGGAAGATGGAGCATGCTGTTTTCCTTCTCCTCCCAGTATTTGGCCTTCTTCGAGTTCAACAACCGCCTGGAAGCTATCTTGAGCAAGGCATACATCTACAGGTGAGAGGAAAGGAGGGAGGGAGACAGTGTGGAGTGGCTGTTTGCTACTGGGGAAGAAGGTTCACTTTGGCATGCACCCCTTCTGAGTTTCTGATTTATTTTCCTGCTGCGCCTGGGCCAGCTGACATGGCATTGGCTGGTGCAGGAGGGATGTGCAGGTCCTGTAGCCTGCATGGGTAGGATCACCTCTCCCCGGCCTGGTGGGGACAGGGGTGCTGGCGGTGAAGAGCCACCAGTAGATAAACTGCATTTTCTAGCAATTCTGGAGCTGCAGGGCTGCAGGAGGGAGCAGCAGGGCCACACATTTGGGTGCTCTGTGGTTCCTGCATTGGCAGGACCTGCATGGTCAGCGCTTGGCTCACCATGTCAAAGCTCTTTGTGATGCCAAAGGGGATCTGATGTGTTTCTCCTAGCAGATACCATATCATCTCTCCTGCTCTTTCCTATTCTTTTGCAGAGTAATTCGGACCACTGCCTATTTACTGTACTGCTTGCATGTGAACTCCTGCCTCTATTACTGGGCATCAGACTACGAAGGACTGGGCTCTACCACCTGGGTCTATGATGGGGAAGGAAACAGGTGCAGGCCAGGGCTTGGGTCCTCACATAGCACAGCTTGTGGTGATGAGCTGGAGCAAGAAGGGAGATACTAGGATCCATCTGGGTTCATAAAAACCCCTGAAGCAAAGGGTTGGGAGTGCCAGCAGAAGATGCAGAGCCAGGGAGAATAACGGGGGACGAGAGGAATGGGATTTGAAGATATATATGGTGCTGCAAGGCAAAGAGGCTGCAGCTGGGCTGAGATCAAAGGCAATGACAGCTTGAAGAGGCTGAAAAACTGGGAACCTGGTGCTGGGAAGCAAGGGAATGCTCCCTGGCCGAGCAGGGTGGCAGTGTGAGCCATGTTTCTGTTTGTGTTGACTTGCTGCCCGGTCAGGATGGAGGCTTGAAGCTGTGTGTCCGAGGTGCCATGTGTCAGCCCCCTCAGGCCAGCCCAGTGCCCTCCTTCCCAGGGGGTGAGACAGGGACAGTGGCCACCCCATCCCTCATCGTGGCATTTCCAAGACACATGTTAAATGTCCTTTGCGTTGTCAGAGCTGGATGCCACAGGGAGGGTACTTGGCTCATGAGCTAAATGCTGCCTCGTAGCAAATGCCCACACATACGTGTTGTGCAACACGGGCAAAATAAAATACTGAGTAACGTTTGATTAATTTAGCACCACACAGCATATGAGAGCTTCCTGCAAAAAGGCACAGGCAAGTGCATTAAAGACTTAACATGAGGTGTGGGTTTAGGTGAGAACAAGTAACTGTTACCCATGCAGCCTTAGTGCAGGTGTTGCCTTCCCCTTGAGCACTCATCTTCCCATGTTAATGTTGGTGCTATAGAGTTATTTTGTGTGATATACGTATCTGTAGCTATCTCTGAGTGTGAGTATAACATCCAAGGGAGTGCCCAAGACCAGTGAATCAAGAATTCAGTTGATGTCTCCCAAGTCCTATGCCAACAATTTGCTCACAACCCCCTTTTTTTTTTCCCTGACTGTTTCTAAAAGTGTAAATCTTGCTGAAAGTACATTGCTGGTTTATGGTAGCAGAGCCATAAGAAATAGACAATGGGAGTAGCCAGTGCAGCTCAGCCTCCTGGAAGGCGGTTTCTGGAGGGTCCTTATGTTTCCCAGCTCCTGTAGCATCTCCAGAAGCACATGCAGGTGTGGTGGGGAGTCTGCGGCCCCTTAATTTTCACTTCATCACCCATAATTACTCTCAGCAGGCTCTGGCTTGTTGTTGCCAGAGGATATAAGATCAGTACTGAGGGGTGGAAGAGACCTTCATGCCAGAAGCACCTTCAAAGCTGCCTCCTCTTTTTCTCCTAGCTATATCCGCTGCTACTACTGGGCAGTCAAAACTCTCATCACCATCGGGGGCCTGCCAGACCCCAAGACGCTGTTTGAGATTGTCTTCCAGCTGCTGAACTACTTCACAGGTGTCTTTGCTTTCTCCGTCATGATAGGGCAGGTGAGCAGGAGTCGTGGGGGGCTCCCAATCTCAGGTGGGGACGGTTTTGGTGGGATTTGTCTACAGGTTTGTATCTCCAGGTTTGTTTTCCCCATGTGAAGACCTGCTCAGCCTTGGTGGAAGACAAAGGATTCAGCAGATGCTGTGAAGACCCAGCATATGGGTTCTAGACTGCTTAACCTGCAGAATGGATAAGTGACAGCAATTAAAACATCTGTTCCACCTCTTTCTCCCATTCAGATGAGAGATGTGGTTGGTGCTGCTACTGCAGGGCAAACTTACTATCGGAGCTGCATGGACAGTACCATTAAATACATGAACTTCTACAGAATCCCTAAACCTGTTCAGAACCGAGTGAAAATGTGGTATGAGTACACATGGCATTCGCAAGGCATGCTAGGTGAGACCCAACCGCTCCAAGATTCAAGTCCTGCGCCACATGTGTTTTACTGCGGTTGCTTTGCAGAACTGAAATGTTACTGTCAAATAGCACTACAGTTCTGGGGTGGAGGGTGACTTCTTTTACTTTTTGCTATATGGTCTTGTTTGCCTACCTCTGGAGTATATAGGCTGCCACCAGGTCACAGTGCCACAGTGACCCAGCATCACTCACAACGCTAAGTCCAGCATCCCACCCGTGGTTCCTGGGGAGAGGGCAGTGACTGGCAATCACTGGCCAGAGCATGTCTGACAGCAAGCCCATTAGCTTGCCCTACCAATAAATGGTCAGGCAGGACCACTGCACCCACTCTCCTGGCCAAGAGAGATCCTGGCTTGGACTCCTTGGCCTGTTCCTGAGAGCCATCAGGGCAGAGAAGATGGGTGGGTCTCTGTCACCCATTGGCATTAGACCTGCAGGTTGCTGGGTGGGCTGGAGGAGACCCAGGCTTGTCCTGCCCCCTGCCACCAGAACACAGCTGCTTTCCTACTGCCAGGCCAAGGACATGCTCTTGGATGAAGTGCTGGAAACAGCCCATTTTCTGCTTTCTCCCACAGATGAGTTGGAGTTGCTGGTGCAGCTGCCAGACAAGATGAGGCTGGACATTGCCATTGATGTGAACTACAACATCGTGAGCAAAGTGGCCCTCTTCCAGGTACCCTCTGCGGCGCGGGTCCTGGCCGGTGGAGCCCGCCGTGCCAGCACAGACTAACAGCACTCTTGGCTCTGTTTCGGCTCAGGGCTGCGACAGGCAGATGATCTTCGACATGCTGAAGCGGCTCAGATCGGTGGTCTACCTGCCAAGTGACTATGTGTGTAAGAAGGTAACAAGGTGCTCTGGTGCCCTCCCGTTCCCGGTGCCATGGCTGGGCTGGGCAGGGCGCCAAGAGCAGTGCAGAGTGAGGAGAGCCAGGCTTGGCCCGTCACCATGGCATCGGGCTGTCTCACAGGGAGGGAATTCAGAGCAAAAACATCCTCGGTTGCAGTTGGTCTTGTGCAAAGACTGACCTCTTCTGCTGCAGCTACGAACAGCAGGACAGCAGGGAAGAGCCTGCCGATCTGGAGGAGACTTTGGGATGCTTAGATGAGGATGCTCCCGAGTGAGCACCGTCAGGACAAAGCATTTTGAGAGCTTGGAGAGGTCGTGGGGTTTTCCAGCAAGATGCGGGTTAGGGCATCCATAACATCTCCCTGTTTCTGGGCACTCCACACAGCACCCATCTTCATTGCAGGGAGAAATCGGCCGCGAGATGTATATCATCCAGGCGGGACAAGTGCAGGTGCTGGGGGGACCCGATGGCAAAACCGTGCTGGTGACTCTGAAAGCTGGGTCTGTGTTCGGAGAAATAAGGTGAGTGAAGGAATACCAGGGAGCCAGGGAAATACAGCTTGTGGACTCTGGGCAAGGGCAGTGGGAGGTGGGGAATCAGCAACAGCCAAATTAAATTTTTGTGACTGAGAGCCACAAACACTGAACAGCATCTGCTACACAAATGACAGCTTTTTTCTTGGAGCTTTTCCATTATTTTTGTCATCATGCTATTTTCTGCCTGGGGAGCCAGTGACAGTAAGCAGAGGTATATGGAGGAATGGGAAAATGAATATGAAAAGATGTTTCACTAAAGCAGCGCCCCAGCCATTAATCTGCCCATTTCATGGGCATGTAAAGTCCTGTACCAATTTGTAACACAGTTATAGAGTTTGCCCCCCTACTGCCCAGAAGACACCAGGCTGCTGTAAAATGCAATATTTAAACATACAAAGAAGCAAGTAATTTTTTGTATAGCGCTCCGTGCCAACGTTTCACATCAGTCTTTAAAAACTGGGCTTGGAAGATTTCATCAGGGGCGAAAATTAAACTGAGTCCTCTGAAAGAGGAAGGTGGAGACCTGAAAAGGGAGATTTTTAAGTTATGCTGAGCCTGTGAATGACAGCATTGATGTCTCACCATGTCTCTCTCAGCTTGCTGGCGGCAGGAGGGGGAAATCGCCGAACAGCAAATGTTGTAGCTCACGGCTTCGCCAACCTTTTCATTTTGGATAAAAAGGACTTGAACGAGATTTTGGTGCATTATCCAGAGTCTCAGAAGCTACTGCGTAAGAAAGCCAGGTGCGTGTCAGGCTTTTCTAGCCTGTGGGGTTTTAAAGAAAAGCAGATCATGGGTTTCAGAGTCCCAGGGGAGATTTCTGTGGGTGCGGAGCCCTGGGGAAGCTCCTGGCAGAGCACCGGGCTGCGCCGCCATGCCTCGGCAGAGGGCACCCGTCCCTCGAACTGCGCTGGGGGCACAGAGGTGCCCAGCGCCAGCCCAGCCCTGCTGCAAAGCATCACCACTGACAGGGGGGCAACTCAGGGACAAACGGGACCAAAGGGAATTAATTTAAAAATCTATTAAAATATTCACTTTATGTTTTAGCATTACTTAGATTTGTTGTTCTGTCCTTCCCAAGGTGTATAAAAATCCGTCTTTTTAAATGCTGTTTTTTATGCATTATAAAATCCAGCTAATATAATGTGTCCCCAGACTGTGTGCCAGCACAGACTAACAGCACTGTTGGCTTTGTTTCTCTCATTTTCCTTGCTGTAGAAAAATGCTGAATACCAACAATAAACCCAGAGATGAGAAAGCGCCTGGAGACCCCCTGATCATTCGCCCAAAAGTTGACACCCCAAAACTCTTCCAGGCTGCTCTAGCTGCCTCAGGGAGGATGGGTCACAAAGGGCCACTGGCGCAGCTCCGGTGGAGGCTGAAGGAGCTGAAGGAGATGCAGGCAACACAGGTCAGTGTGGGAAGGATAGCAATTTGGGTTTGCTTCGTTAGGTGCCAAGTCACCACTCCACCCCACTGGCTCCAGAGACTGAGTGTCGTTAAGGTGCCTTAAAGGAGTGAGCTCAGGTCATTGGGGTCTGAGAGAGCATGGGCAGATGGGAAGGAGTGGTACAGCATCTTACACACAGCCTTGGGAGAATGACAGTGTCCCACAGGGGTTTGTTTTGCAACACAAAAGGGATATACACTGACTATTTGCCCAGCTATGCTAAGCCTAAATCTAATTTCTAGCTAGGTTATAGCCACAGAGAAACATCTCTTCCATGTCACAGAGACAGAGCCACTCACAATGAATCGATGAGATGGCAGGATGGAAGGTGATACTGGCATCCAGCATCCACAGGCCAATCAATATTTGCAAAACTTTCATGGCACAGTTGGGGCAGAGCCCCTCAGCAGCAGACACGCCACCCTGCTAGCTCTGCGTGAGCTGCAGTGACATCACTCTTGCTTTTTTGTCATGAGCAACTGAAAAGGAAAATGGTCCTGCTATTTTTTTTTTTTTTTCTTCCAATTGTCTCTGCTAAACTCATAAAAAGGATCGTATCTCCTTGCAGACCTTGTTGTTACTCTTCCCATCATGGAATTACACAGACTATCGTATTTGGACATGTAAAGGGAGGTGAAAGAGCAGCTGATAGGGAACAGCGCACTGTGGCCTTGAGCCTGGGTAAATATCCAGGGAGATGCTGAGCATAATTGCATTTCTGCAGTCCTTCACAGAAGCACAATGAGGCTTCACACAATGTGGTGCTTAACACTAATTAATAACCAGTTAAAGTCAGCAGTGAACAGGCACACTGCATGCTCCGTACAGTGGTGACAAGGCCCATCGTCAGCGGGTGCATGTGTTAGGAGCTAACCCCACTAAGGGACCCCATCAGAAGGATGTTCCTCTCCGTGGCACGTCTGTAGATGAGGTTTCTGAGGCTCCTCTCTAAAGGAGGCTTTAGGACAGAGCTGTTCCCTCACAATAACACTTCTGCCAAGCTTTTGCCAAGATAAACCACTCCAGATGCTTCAGGAGCAAAATAAGAGCAAGTGCAGGAGGTGTGAGAAGGCTTCGTTGCACTCATCTCTATGTGCAGAATATAATCCAGCTGCCCTTCTCACAGGAGCCGTCTTTGGCAGCAAGCTGACATCCCAGTGATGAGGTCTGCAAAACACCCACCTGGCTTGCGCAGCGCAGGCGCTGTGGTTGGGGATAGTGGATAAGGGTTTGCTAAGGTTGATCTTGCCTCCTTTTTTTTTTTTTTTTTTTCTTTTTGATCACAGGATTCCGGCCTCAGTCCAGTCCCACCGGAATCACCAACGCACCACAGATCGCCTGTCACCCACCAAAGAGCACCCACCCCGCTGGGAGAAGAAATATTCTCAAAATCTTCTGATAGTTTAGTCACCATTCGCGTGATTTCTACCGCACAAGAGGATGAAGAAATCCTTGCTGCTGAGATTTCAGAGAAAGAAGACGATGAAAAAGAAGAGAAAGTAAAACCAGAGCAGGAGTAGGAGTCAGGCAAATGCCTGGGGTAGAAGCTTTTTGTCGTTAACAATTTCCATGCAGTGGCTGTAGGCTTCACTAAGTGCTGCAGGTAGGATCTGCCTTTCTTGTCTGCCTAGACCTTCACCCACTGTTGATAAAACCCTCTGCCATATGACCCAGAACCATACAAGGTTCCTTTGCTCTAGAGACCTACTTTTATTGAGCATCTCTATGAATATTCCCACTAAACATCAGGCCAGACCTTTTGCTTCAAAATCCAACCTTACAGAGAGGGAGCCCTGAAGAAATTGCTTTTTATGGCTCTGGATGGTTAATGAGTGTTCAGATAAAGTGTGAAGAGTTATTCACCTCTGACAGCTGAGTCACCGCTTGGCCAGAAACAACCAGGGGAAAAAAAACAACTAGGTTTGGGCTCAAGGTTGTCAGCAGCAGCTGAAGAGTGATTCATCCAGAAAGGATGTGGACTATGCTCACAAGCTGAGCACAGACCAAATCACACTGTCACGGGAAGGCTGAGGTCCATCCCAGTGTGTATAGTCTGCAGTATGCTCAGGGGTCCCAGTGTGGTGCCAAGACCACGTTGGGTTTGCCACTGGGAAGAGGAGTTCCGTGTGGGGAGGTGGTGGGCTTTCCATCACTGGTAGCTGTTACAGAGAGATTTGATGAGTATTTTCCAGGGATGGAGAAGCACATGGATGAGGACATGGACATCCCTTCCAGCCCTGGGTTTCCATAGGTGCACCAACCTGCTGCTGCCCAGAGGGGTGAACTGAGTGCAGGAAGGGAGGAGCCATGTTGGTTTCCAGCTGGGATGGGAAGAGAAGTGCAATTAAGTCCTCTCCTCTCCCAGCCCACACTTCAGGGGCCAGAGCCTGTAGCGTGCAAACAAGCATGCACAAGAGTGCAGGTGGTCCCCTATGCTCATTGCTGGACCTCAGTGATCTGCCACGTTTCCAGCAGCCAATTTCCAACCCCTTTTGGTCACTTGGTTGGCTCTTGGCCACATCTCCTACGTTGAAGCTCATCACTGCAGCGGGGTGCTTGTGAAGGCTCTCTCCCAGCTGTGCGGGGACAGGCGCTGATAGGGAGGTGCACACCTGGTTTGCAGCCAGCATGCCCAGCTGATGGCTCAAGGGGTCCAGCCTTCCTCCAGCACCACCAGTTCTCCATCTTCCTCCAACCCAGCCCCAACTGGAGCAAGCTGCTGGTGGGCTGAGAGGTGGCAAGAAGCGGTGGGTGAGCCGGTGCCGGGGGAGGCGATGCAGATACTCCCCAAGGTTTCGACTGACCACGTCTCTGTTGCACGGCTGGCTCCATCGAGAGGAGCCAGCTTCCATCCTCTGGAGGAAAAGCCGGGGCAGGCTTTGCTGCAGGGAGCAGCCCCGGCGCCACAGCCGAGGGACTTTTCAGATGTTCAGCAAATACTGAGCAGCGCTGCAGGTTTCACAGGTCTGGCCCCGAGACAGCCGGGCTGTTCGTGACAGGTGGCAGCGCTGGTGTCACCCTGCACGTGGGTGATCACCCACCAGCAGCCTGGGGCTGAGCTTCACCTCCTACAGGGTCGTTTTATTTTGTCGCATTTTTTCCCTCTCTTGCAAAATAGATTCCTGTGGCAGAAAAAGCCAGAGTACATGTTGGTGTTAATTAACAATGGCTTGCTCTCTTTCAAACAAATTTAATGAGCTCAAATATACTGCAGGAGGGTCTGAAGCCACCACTGCCCTTAACATCGCCGGGGAAAACCTGGGCTCCCACAAACCTCCCTAAATACTTCTCATCCTCAGTCATTTGCAAGTGGTTTCCTGATGGGTAGAAGTTTTTGCTGGGGAGTGCAAAGTATTTTTTTCACTATATAAATATTTATATAATCAAACCAGGAAATGTGCAAAAGTCAAACTGGGGTTTTGGTTTTTTGCTACAATTTGATATGGTTTAGAAAAAGCATTTAAATAAATAGTGGGCTGTAATGTCTTTCATAATTCGCTATATCTACAATAAACACCATGTAGATTGCCCTTCATTTGCTGTGGATTTATTTAAAAATTCCAGTTGTTTTCCATCTTTTTTGCTCACTGGGGCACCGGTGGAGCCAGGAAAGTTCCCACATGGTGTTTGCAGATTTTCCAATAAACTTTTTAGAGGCTCAGAGATCACATAATACTAGTAGAAGAATTGTGATTTTTTTTTTTTTAATCACCAGAAGGAGGGAGAAGAGCTTGCTTAAATGGCAAATACTTGTGTGGAGATCTTAGTTTTCAACATGCAGCATTAGATGGTGATGGATACGTAACTGGTAATTCTAGAACCGCGGGGAGATTTGAAATTATCCTCCTCTGCAATCTGTGTACAGCTTTAGTTCTTTAGAGAGATTATTCTCCAGGTAATAATTAGGTCAAGGTAGGGTCGGGCTTGCAGGCTGGGTTGGAGAGTTGAGCTCAGATCTATTTGCTGTGCAAGAGTATTTAGAAATGACAGGCAGGCTAAGGAGATGGGCAGCTCATTTAGTGCCTTTTGTTTGGGGGGTTGCAATAAATTGTCTTTCTACTGACTTTTGTAAATCCATTCATTTACCAGTTTTGCTGCATTTGCAGTGGGCTTCCTTTGCATTCGTTCCTATTAAATATCTTGTAGCATGCAAGATCTGTTCTTTCCACTGCCCTTGTAATGTTCCTGATGGATTTGGTCACACTCCATCTACCTTTACCGCATTTCTTATTAGCTTTTGCTCATTCTGCTTTGATGTCCTTAAGTGTTGGATCGATCCAATATGATATCGTCTAATAATATTACTGCAGTATTTGGGGGATCTTGCTGGGCAGTTGCTTACTGTCAGTCCAGCACTCTAGAAATTCTGCATTGCAGTCTTCCTCCTGATTTGTATTTCTGATTAGAAGATTTCTCAGAGGTCCATAGTCATAGAAACCAGATTTTCTTGCAACAATATTTTAGCTGTTGCTGCTTTTGAGTGAAATATGTGGAACAGATAACTGATGAAGGAAGAAGCAGAGGTTGCTCTTGTTGGATCTGTATTAATGTGTTAGGTTTTGCCTCACTATCACAAGTAGCATCTTTACTGGAGGCTTTATATATACTATTTTTATATGTGTGTATATATATATATAATTTTATATATAGATCGATACTTTAAATATATATACACTTTTTATACTGGAGGTGTATTCATATTCCCTGTGGCCTGTGCTGTTACATCTTTCAGAAAAGTGATACTGATTTAATGTTCTGTAAGAAGTTAGAGAAGACAAATGTCACTGATATAAAAAAAAAATAACGTACAAAGGGAATAATATAACCCACCACAGACATCTAGCTGTGGAGGAAATTGTTTTCCTCTGGATAGAAACAGAGCAGGTAGCTTCTCTGTATTTATAGTCGGAGCAATCTTTTAAATAGATTAAGTGCAATTGCAGGTTAATCACTGATAAGGTTATAACGAAAGTAAAAACAAATAAGCAGGTTTGGGGATTAGACTCAGGTCTAGAAAGAAATTGCAGAATAAATAGAAAGCCCAGTTAAATGGTGTTTAATTAGAAATCTTGAAATAATATTAAGCACTTTAACCTTGAAACCTGGAGACCTTAACCAGCAGGACATGCTCCTAATTCTGGAAACAGTCTGTAAACCACTTTTTCTGCCTATATATATTTTTTTCCATTGTGTAGATCTGCTTTGAGTCATGGCTACAATTAAATTCCCCTGAATCCCTTCACCTTCCTCTAAAATGAAGCTAATACGAGCTTGGTTTTCTCTGCCCTGAGCACACAGCTCCTTTGAAGTGCAGTAATGGTCCCACTGGAGTTAACACCCTGAAAAAAAAGCCAGACCAGCATTTGGGAGGGGGTCACACAGAGGTACACAAGCCGACTGGTGCCCATGCCAGTGTTTGTTAACAGCAGTTCGGGCTTAGCTCAGGCTGGATGACATTTTTCCTTTTCTCATTCTTTCCTCATTTATTTTGGGATGAAACTTTCCAACTTCAGTTCATGTCCTAGGGTGAATGTCTTAGGGAGATCTGAGCAATACCCAGCGAGTTGGGTTTGAGTCATCTGAAGAAGTAAAGCATAGATATCTCTGTTATTTCATGCATTTTTTTCTGCTTTTAGAAGTCACCTGATGCATGAGAAGAGCTGGAAGTCAGATGGCTAACGTCTAAAACCTGTTTTCTTGGATAAATTGGAAGGAATTTTGGGGGAAATGTAAACAGCTGAAGAAGTGAGATAAATCAGGTTGTGGGGATGCTATGGGGCAGCCAGGGGACACCCCCGCCAGCTGTGGGCTGTGACATCCAGGGCACAGCATGGCCCAATGTGCTTCACATGCATTGCAGACACTCGCTTTGCAAACTTGAGCTCGCCAGGATGGCCGCTGCTCCCTTCCCAACTTTAACAGTTCCAAAGTGGTGGGTCGGGTCTGCCTCCACGCAGCGGGACCATTGCCACAGCACCCTGTGAGCATCCTTTTGCACTCCGGAACGTCTCATATGTCCCAGCCTGTGGGTCTCCACGTGGATGGTCCAGATTTGCCCCAAGGTGAGCATCACGTGAGCCGTGCCGTGCCGTGCTGCTCCGCCTTAGCAACAACTGGAGGAATGAAGACCAGCCAGACTAGTTACTCATTCTAGCTAAGAGGTTCTTTTGTGCTGCAGAAATACCAATATCACGTGAAAAATCTCTCTGCTGCCATGGTTACTATTAGTCGCCGTCACAGCCGCCGGCGAGACGGGACTCATAGCATTGACAGGGCTTCTGGTCTCCCCTTCGGAAGGGGAAACTCCAGCCATAAAACCTACGTTATGCCCCAAAAAAAGGAGGGGAGGTGTTTGTGAGGGCTGCCTAACCCTTCCCCGGGTGAGCTGTCCACATCTGACTTTACGATGCTCAGCGTATGTTGTGTACAGTGTCTCTGCCCTGTCACTGGGCATTAGGCTCTGGGTTTTATAAATTCCTCACTAATAACCTGAAATATTATTTAAAAAGTGAGAAAATGCTGCTGTGGCCTGGGTGGGCAGAGATCAGCTCTGCCCCTCTTCCTGTTTTTCTGGCATTTAGGAAGGACTTGACCTCTTCATGCTCTGGCTTTTTACATTAAAGCACTTCTCATTAAAGTGCTTTCCTGAACACTAATTAGGGCAGTTTTCCTTTTGTAAATTAGCCTGATACGATCTGTGTGTCTTGGCAGACGCCCTCTGGAGCAGGAACCGAGGTCGTTGCGTTTGATCCCTGTTTATTTTGCAAATCTCCCCGGTTTTACTGTTCTTGGCTGCCTCCTTTAAAGTGCTCACAGGTGGAGGTTAACGGGAGGGAAATGGGGCTTTCCAGCTTGCCTGCCTCGAGAAACTGGAGAGGTTTTGGCACTACAGGGTCCTTCCAGCCAATGCAGGTTGATGGGGTGCTGTGGGCACACATCCTGGCATCCTTGCGTGGTGTGCAGTGGAGGAGCACGTTGACAAGGAAGGGCACTGCCAGAGCCAACCTTTTAACAGGTGATGGGGAAAAAAATATTCAGTTAACCCACCTATGCAATTAAACCTCTTCTTTTGACTGTAGCCTATGCTCAGAGCAGCAGACCTGAGCAACCCCAAACCCATCTAAATCTGGATGTCTGCTGAGGGAGGAAAGTCCACTTGTCTGCCAGTGCTCCTAAATAGGTTTGTGTCAGCAATTTGCCCACGACCAGTAGTGCTCAGGAGGGGACAGACTTTAATCGGCTATCATTTTCTTAATGCACTGGCAGATGGGAGTGGAGGGGACTTTGCTTTCTACGTCTCTAGTCACGGACAGGGCAGAGCTGCCAGAGGTTGGTGTGGGCTGAGAAATTCAGCGGCGACGCTGTCGCTGGGTGCAGGAGTCCATCCTCTGCCTTTGCTCGCTGGGGAGGCTGGCAGTGAGTGGAGCATCCCCGGGGACTCCTGCCACCCCAGCTCTGCATCAGCCGCTGGGACCCTTCTGGGACCGGGTGCCATTACGGACCATCTTCACAAAAGCATTTACTGGTCTTTAACAAGAGAAGAGGAGAACTGCTGGGAGGCTTCACTCAGTGATTGGGACAGAGTTTACAAAGCCCCTGACAAAAAGACAACGATTTTGCAGCACTAGCGTGCCAGCCGTGTGGCACCATGTGTGGAAAAGTGCAGTGAAGCATCTCATCCCAGAGAGCTGTTGCCAGCATTGGCCAGGCTAGCCCTGGGCTGCCGCAGGCTGCCTTGCTCCCAGGGCCCTAGGGAGGACTGCGACAGGGGTCCCACGGGCTGGTGCTGGAGCCTGGCACCCCTTCCCGGGCTGTGCCGAGCCATGCACGTGCTGTGCGCACTGGCGGGGCTGTCGGTCCAGGGCTGGAGCAAGAGTGGCAGCAAGAGGAGCGGGATGCAGGCTGTGGAGAGCATCCCTGCCCGCGGCGAGGAGGACAAGAGCAGCAGCCTCGAGGGGTATTTCTGCCAACCTGCGGGCACCATGCAGAGACTGGCCTGTGGAGGAGGACGCTTCCAAAAAATGTGCTCAGGACCAGGGTTTGCCTGGCCAGGCCCGCAGGTGAGAACAGTGAGGTGGGGCTGGGGGGTGAGCAGGGTAGAGTCTGCATCAAAAACGAAGGCTGGGGATGAAAACCAGCAAAATGCCTCTGGATTGGAGTAATTTCCATGAAACATGCCTGGATGTTTGCATACAGACTCTGTATTTCTTCCGCGACTGTTTCCCAAAGGGTTAATTAAGCAGCACTCTTTGACTGGTGGGATGAAGATGAAGGTAGCTGAATAGAGAGCCACATGAGCCCTGGAGAGCCCCAGTCCCACCTGGTCTGGGATACCGAGTGCCCCAGCCATGCCTCAGTCCCACCTCATGTACTATTTCTTTCTCCATCTCATCCTTATTTTTACACCCAACACCTGTCTAGGATCCCCAAAATAGATGTGAAAGCTCAGGAAGGTTTGAGTTTAAAAAAAAGCAGCAAGCTGGCAGTTATTCCACATCAGTCTGCATAAACGGTTCTGCCTGCGCTGCCAGATTTTCCTTAATGTCTCCTCGTTTTTCCAGTTGTGAGTGATTGCTCAAGGGATCTCCTGGCAGAGAGGACTTGGGTTCACCCTTCACATCCTGCTCATCTCTAAGGTATATGCATAAAAATATGGGTGTGGGTCCGCTCCTCTTCATAAAGGCAGATGGAATCTGCTCACGCAGTGCCAGGCACAAGCAGCAGAGCCAAAGCATGGGGCTGTTTAATATTCATTGGGCATAGATGTAAAAGTTTTCTTTTCTAAAATAGCCTTGCACAGTGCCGTGCTGTTCTGTTTTCCCTAAACCTTAACAGTAGGCTGGAATTTAACATTTCCTTTGATTGTCTACCCAACTTCCACTGGCTTAGCCAAGAACCAGAAAACCCAAAACCTGCTTTGAAGGCAATCCTGGCACTTTATTTGCAGTTTTCAGTTCTGTAGTCTGCTGCGACAGAATGATGTCTTTGAAGCACCAACAGAACAAGAAATTTTGCTTTTGTTTTGAAACAGGATGAGTTTGTGTGGTAGTTGTGCATCTATTTGTGTGTTAGGTTTTAAGAGGAAAGAGTAGTTTTCCCTGTAAAATTCTGGTAGTAGTTTCATGGAGCTCTTTGGCAACTCTTCCTATTAATTGAGTGCAATTTTCTTCACAATCTCAATTACACCTTAGAAGAAAAAAATTAGAATATTGTCCCAGCTGGGTCCACAATAATTAAATCACCATGGTTTCAGTAAGTTAAACTTGAAAGAACTCAGCCTTTTTCGTTGTTAAGTGGGAAGCTGTGATAGTACAGGGTAGGCTGGCATGCTTCAGCTCGAGGAAGATAACAGTGGAGAAGAGATGGCCTGGCAGGGCAGGGAAGTGGTGGGAGCATCCCCAGGGTGCCATGGAAACGGGTGGGTCGGGTGCAGATGGGTGCCTGGGCACAGCTGAGCCGATGTGTCCCCAGGCTGTGGCCCAGGCGCTCTGCTGGTGCCCGCCCAGGAGCTGGCACAGGCACCACTGCTGCGGGGCTCCGAGCTGCATCACCAGCACTGGGACATCCATTATATATAACGGGTGTCAGTAATGCAGGGGGGTAATATTTCTGTCCTGCTGTGGAGTTTTGATGTCCAAGGTTCAGAGCAGCTGTGGCATGGCATCCCACACACGCTGGCTCTGAGACACGGCTGGACTGTGCCCCCTGAACAGCCCCCAGGCACCTTAACATCTATAGGTGACACCGAGTGCACTGAGGAGCTGGCGGCAGCAGCATCGGTGCAGCTGGACCCATGCTGGGGTGAAATCACGGTGGGGTTTTGCAGACAGTTCGATATGGAGCAGGCAAAGCCGGCTAGCTGGAAGGCTATTTAACTCCATCAGAGAATATCCCACCTCATTTGCATGTTTGTCCCTTTGTCAGCTGCAGCTTTCGCGTTGCAGTTGGGATGAGCTGAGCCCATCTTGTGGATCTCGTTGTCACAATACTTCCTTGTTACATGCATGCATTTACTTTATGACCACAGGGGTATTCCCCTGTAGAGGCTCTTACTGATTTACCTGTTCCCATGCCTAAACTAGCTGGATATTATTAGTGAGCCCTGCATTCCTCCAGCCCTACCCAGCATGGCACAGCCACTTACATCAGCCCCAAAACTCTATTCCCTAAATTATTCAGAATTACTGCTTTTGCTTCGTTTCTTCTCCAAAGCCAAGAATGCTTTGGAGGGCACTAAAAAAGAAATGGTTTTGCTGAGAACTGAATCTATTTTTTTAAAGGAGATGGCTCCCATCACTTTTGCCTGTGCAGAGAAAAGCCTAACCCACTCTTTGCACACCCTGTTACTAGTGTCACCCAGCCAGAGTAAGAGGCTCGGTGGCACCGCAGGGGCTTGGCTTCAAGGAGAAATTGAGTGGCACAAGTAGCAAATCTCTGAAAAAAATCCCAGTTGCTCACCTGCAGCTTTATCTTCATACACTTTTTTTATTTAAAAAGAATTGCAGAAAGTACCCAAGGTCCCAAGTGGAGAGTCCCAAGAATGTCCTGGCCAGGGGACCACCAGTGGGCTCCTACCAGGCCAGGAGCTCCAGGATCTCCTGGGCCTCATGCTTGGAATACAGTGATCTTTTCTGTACAATCTTTTTTTTTTTTTTTTTTTTTTTTTTCCTGGATAAAATGTCCTGGGTGGAATTTACTTGGTATGAAACCACCTCCTTGCTGGGTCTGCTCAAAGCAGCATGGGCATTCCACAGCCAGTGGGGCAGTTTTAGCCTCAGCTGAGACACCTCGTGCTTATTCTTAGCCTTGTTTCTAAGAAGTGCTTTACAAGCCTGTGTTGGTTAATGCCATGAAAAATTAATGACTTAGCAGGTGAGATGCGGTCCTCCCGCAGAGCAGCTCCCAGCTCTCCAGCAGCCAGTGTGGCACAGGATGAGCCGTGTAGTGCTTTGCTTAGGGGAGGCACCAGCATGAAAGCCAAATCCAAGTTGTACCTGAAGTCAGCTGAAAAATATGACAAAGACAAAAGGTAGGTAAAAGGAAGACACAGAGGGTGAAGTTTTGTTTACATGGCTCTGCAATGCAGTCAGAGGTAGGAAATTCGGAGGGGTGCAAGAGCCACCGATCTGATGGCTGCTACGTTTTGCACCACTCTCCCCTGACTGCATGCAGGTTGCCATGTGGGTTGTAGAGTTTTTCTCCACCTGAATATAGCAGGTTGAAAAAGATGTGGCTTTTTGTCATTTGCTTGATATAAAAGAGTTTTGCATGGGGGGACACAGGCAAAGCTGCGCCGTGGCATGCAGCAGCTCCCAGCCGTACCAGCCAGCTCCTCGGCTCTGGACCAGCTCCACGCTGCTCTGGGCTGCTCCCAGAACCCTGGCAGCCCAAACCTGGCCTAACCGGCTCACAGGCTTTGGCCAGGGGGGCTGAGCCGAGCAGCTGCGGAGCCCCCTGCCACCATCTAAAGCTGCTACCGAGGCCGGCAGCATCCCAACGCATCAGATTTAGGCAGCGATCCTTGCAACACCCCTCCCCAGCTCCTGCTCTCCACCCAGCTCAACGCAACCCTATCGCAAGGATCAGAGCCTCCGGGTTCAATTAATTCAATTGGTGAACTTTAAAATGAGTATTAAATTTCTCAGGAGCATGCTAAGACTTAATTAAAACTCCTATCTTTGTGCAAAACGGTCATGTAGTAATGCGGGGGGCTCGTTCCTGCTTTGCTGAGTGTTTTGTGTTGGCTTGGCAAACCCTGCCTCAGCGATGCCAAGAAATCCCCTTACCTCCTCAAGGAGGAGCAAAATTAGAATAATGAGCTGGGTTATAATTAATTGTGCTCTGGGGACACGTTCTCATGATGTCTGGTGCTTCTGGTGGGAATTTTCTACAGGGAGCATCCCAGTGGACAAGAGGCTTCAGGTATGCTCCTGCCTGCATTCCTGGACAAGGTTATTGGATTGCTCAAAGGGAAGGGAGGGAGTTAAATTTTTGCTGGGATTTGGGGGATGTTTTAGCAGTCTTACAGATGTAGGTTAAATATTTGCTTGGGGCAGAACAAATGCCTAATGCAAAAGGCCCCACTCAGCAATGTGTTTCGATTGTTGGAGCTTCCCCTCATCCAAGTAAAAGGCGAATTAACCTGCCTGACTTCACCGTGTTGCGACCGCGACGCTTTTCGGTTATGGCTGGGCTAAAAGCAGAGATAAGCCCCCACCATCCCCACCGTCCCCTGCAGCGTGCCCTGTGGCAGGCGGTGCCGTCCGCGGAGGGCAGTGTTTCAGAGCTGATGGGTGTCGATATGTCGATGCTACCTGCGGGGTGCTGGCAGGAGGGTGCCGCCGGCAGCCAGCCCTGCCAGCTGCTGCCTTTTCTCTGCCTGTCTGCAAAGCAGCGTTGCTAAAAATACCTTCAGCAATACCATCAACCCGTGCTTGCTCAGGTCACAGAGATGTGACATCCAAGAAAAGGAGGACTGGAGCATCGCTGGGGGACCGGGCTGAGAGAATCCCAGCCAGCATAGGTGAATCTCTGCAGAGAAAGGGGTTCGAGCAGGGTCCCCGCTGCCTGCCCAGGCTCCGTGCTGCCCCGCTGCCTGCCGCTCCCAGCACCTCGGGCATCCTCCGGGATTCAGGCCCTCCCTTCAGCTAAAGGAGCACTGCGGCCAAGAGAAGGGCGGCTGGTACTGGCTACCAGCACGCATCTAGCACTAAATAACCCCGCTTCTGATCCCTGGAGAGTCTGTCCCTGGTGCGCTGGGGCTGCAAGCCATGGCATCCTCGCCAAAAATCAGGTCAGAGGGTGGGTTTTTTCATGCTCACAGGTGACTATCTGAATATAGCTGTTGGCACAAAACCCCTTCCACATCTCAAATTTTTCTCCATGCTTATTCATTAAGTTAGTTTTCTAAACTGGGGAATTCACACATATGCCTGGTTAATTTGGACTTATTTGATGTAATTGATACAACTTACATGCATTGCATAATTGCAATACCATTAAAAACCTGAAGCATTCAGAAGCCAGGAAATTACTTACCAGTTAAAGTCATTTACATAAATGTTTATTTTATTTTACCCTTACACCTCGTAAATTAAGTCAGGGATGATATGATATTACAGTTGCTATTGGAAAGTAGAAAGTAACTTTATGTGTGCCAATATTAGCACCAGACTAGCCAAAGGAGCTGCATAGATAATAGGGTATTTACGCAAATCAGCACAACTGCTTAGGGCCTCTATGGGTATATACATATGTGTGTCTATAGGCACACACACACACATACATCCGCACTGAGGGCTCTGTGCTGGGAACACCAATAAACCTCAGCTGAAGCGAAGGGGAGGTGTCGCTTTGCAGAGGCTGGAAGGTTTTTGCCGGGTTTTTTTGCTGTGCTGGCTGCAGGAGGAAGGCAGCCGCAGCGCAGAGGTGGAGGTGGCTGCCGGGCCAGAATGGCGTTTGCTTCTCAGGGATGAGGTGCTGCGCTAGGGGCATGGGGACATGGAGATGACCTGTTCCAGACTCCTTTCCCTGGGGTGAGTGGCTGGAGCAGCTTGTGTCCCCCCTGTGACTCTCTCACCCCCCACCCGTGGGGCTGGCTTGTGACAGGGTATAGGACAGCATGTCCTAGGAGGTCTCTGAGGATGCCCAAGAGGGAGATGCCAGGATGAAAGGATGAGGCCAAATCCTGCTCCAAACCCAGCCATGAGTGAGCAAAAAGCTGTGTCCAAGCATGGCAGGGGAGAAGGTGACAGACCCCTGGCCCAAGGGGAGCACACCCCACTGTGGGCAGAACCCTTTCCTGCCCAGCCCTGCGTGTCTGCCACCAAACCTGCACCTCCCGGGGGACTGCCAGCCCTGCGTCCCCCAACCCAGGTGGCACCCGTGTGCCCCATGTGTCAGCCCCACGTCAGGCGTGCAGCCATGAGCCACCAGCACGGGGCACCCGCCGCCGCCCCCACAGATGCCAAGTTAAGTTTTGTTGTGGGAAATATCCGGTACTGCCAGTTAATTACCATGAACAAGTCATGAGTAACTTGTGTCACCCAAACCAGGCATTAACATAATGTTGTATGTGCAATACAGACAGGTAGATACAAATCACACCCTAAAAATGTGTATAAATTATATTTAAAGCAGAACTCTTTATTGCCTTTCTGACACCAAGGCCTTTGGAGAGGTCTCAGGGCACGTTGTGTGTTTTCCACATGCCCGCAGGTTGGAAACAGGTTATTTTCCAGGTGAAATCCAGGTCTCAGGGCCCCAGCGAGCCCGGGGTGCCATTCGGTGTCAGTGTCAGGTGATGCCCCGGCAGTGGGGAGCAGTGGGACGTGATGGAGGGCGAGGGCACGGTTTGTCACCTCTGGTCCTCAGTGTGTGGGTCACCAGCACCACAGTCACCTTCTTGGTGATGCTGGGGGCTCTGTCCCCGTCGACTGCCGCGGCCTTGGCCACGCCGGGGTTTGGTGCTGGGGGAGAGGGGCAGGGGCACCCCAATGAGCTATGACGGGAGGGGTGCAGGGGCAGCGTGGGGGGACACCAGGGCTCCCCGAAGAGCACCGGGACCGAGGTGGGGAGGGCCAGGGGCACACGGAGGGTACGAGGGACACAGCAGGAGGTCCCCAAGGCTCTGACAGGGGGACCGGGGCTTCCTGGGAAGGGCCGGGGGGACACCAGGGCTCCCCCAAGCTCCCAAGGGCTGCGGCAAGAGGGGCTGGGGGTGCACCGGGGGCTCCCCCCACCCCCCCGCCGCCCGGTGCGAAGGGGGGGGCGGGGAGGGAGCCCCGCCTCCGCCGCCCGTCGGGGGTTTCGCGGGTTTCCACGGCAACGAGAGCGGGGAGGAGCTCGGCGTTTCCGTTACCGAACTGCCCGGAGGGCGGGGCCGGGGCTGGCGCCGGCTGCCCCGCCGCTGCCGCCGCCCCGAGCCCGGTGAGTGTCCCCGCGGGGTCGGCACCGGCACCGTCGGGGCGGGGGGTGTGAGCCCGGCTGGAGCGGACCGGGGATCCCTTTGTCTGAGGGGGCTGGGGGGCGCCCGGCGCGGAGCACACGGGCGGCGGCGGGAGCACGGATCCCCGTAGCCTGCAGCGGGCGGTGCCACCGGCACCGGCTCCGGGATCGGGATCGGGATCGGGATCGGGACCGGGACCGGGACCGGGACCGGGACCGGTGGGGTGCGGAGCGGGGTGAGGCGTTGTCGGGCCTTTGCGCACCGGGACCGGCACCGGGACCGGCACCGGGGCGGGGGGCGCGGGGCGGGGCTGCGCCACCTGCGCACTGGGACGAGGGACCGGCACCGGGACCGGCACCGGGACCACCCCGCCCGCCCGGAAAAGCCCCCCGGGGCCGCTGGCGCCACCGCGGCCGCCACTTTGGCGAACGAGGGACCCCCGCGGCGGGCGGGGCGGCACCCGGGGCTCCGCGCCCCCTCCCCGCCGAGGCACCCCGGTCCCGGCCCCGGGGGCCTGCGGGGGGCGCCCGGCCCGCGCCCGGGGCTGCCCGCGGTCCAGCAGTTCATACACTAATAACCCCCAACTCGCAGTTAGGAGGAGCCTGGAAAAGCTTCAGGAATGAGTAAATTAATTACAGGCATGGTTTATGTCACATCCGCCGGGAGCACGGAGGGAGCCCGGGGCTTGGGGCGCCCCAGGAGTGAAATCGGGGTTGATGCAACTTTCGGTGGGATTCGGGAGTCGGGGACGGTGCTGCCGCCGTGGGTCCCCTGGGCTGTCCCGGCTGGACGCTGGGGCAGCTGAGGTGTCTTCCCTCGCGCTTACCCGCAGAGGTGTCGCCGCGCTGGGGACCCCCGTGCCATGATCACACCCCCCAAAACCTGGGACCTGGGATCCGTGTCCTCTGCCAGAGCCGCCTGGAAGACGAAGGTCCTTCCCGCGGACGGTGAGTGTGGTGCAGGGGCTCGTCCTTCTCCTTGGGCCTCGGCCTGCTGCGCTCACGCCCTGGCTCCCGCGTGGGGAAGGAGAGGCCGGGAACAGGCCAGCCTGCATTTTTCACATTTCTTTCCGGATGAAGCTCGGGATTTAAGAAACGGAGCCTCGGAAGAGGGCACAGGGAAGTAGGCAGCCGGCGGGGCGAGCAGAGAGGGCTGCCCCATCTCCCTCCGGGCCCTTCCAAGCGGGAAGCTTAGGGATAAGGGTTAAAATTTAACATGTGAGAAAGAAAACGGAGCAATACGCATGGCAGGGAAGACGCGGGGCCTTTGCTTCTTCCCGGCCTCAGCTCCTTGGAAGGGCTCCTTATCTCTCCTCGGCGCGCTGCCCCGTAGGTGAGTTTAGTCGAGGGCTTTTCTCCGTGGCTGAGCTGTTCCGCAGGCGGGCGGGTGACTGCTTGCCCCAGCCTGCAGCCGCTTGTCAGGAAACAGCCCTTCCCACCTCCCTCGCTGCTGGTGCTGGGTTTCGGCAAAGGGGGAGGCTGAACCCCCCCGTTTGGGCTTGTTTTGCTGTTGGCTTCAGTGTTCGCCATCCCTATGTGCTGGCAGCTGCTTACAGCACTGCTCATTCCCTGGCGTTCAGGCCAGCCCAGCCGAATGTTTTGAAACCTCCGAAAACGGGGTTTTTCAGTGCTGCCGCTGCCCATGCTGGGATGGGGAAGTCATGCCCTTTTATCCGGGCACCCACCAGCGCTTTGGAAACACTCGATTTTCACAGCATGCACGCGAAATGTTATGGCTAATTACAGGCTGGGAAGGAGTCCAGAGCAATGGACTGACTTCATCAGGGCACATCTCCCTCCAGATGCTGTTTCCACATCGGGCCCAAGTGCTTCCGGATGATTTTAGGGGAAAAAAATGCATTAGTGGGGTTTTATTTATGGGTCATTGATTTTTTTCACCTGCCTGCCGGAGAAACCATTTGGCTGCCATTTGGCAGAGCTTGTAGCAGACGGATGGAAAGGGAGGGCAGGGTCCCCAGGCAGTTCCCATTGGGATGTAGCCCTCCCCAGCCACTTTTCTGTAGCAGAGGAGGACCCAGCCATGGGAAAAAGCTCCTTGAGATGCTCTTTTCCTTCTGTGTGGCTCAGAAGGGCTGGGAACTGCTGCCCTGTCTGCTTTCGGGTTTGTCTGCATGACAAATAAAGGAAATATTTGGGGGCAGTGGAGGGAGGTGACTCTGTCAGAGTCCGTCTGTCTGGTTTTGGTGATGCAAGCTGGTTTTGGCAGCTTTTCCAAAATAGGATCACAGGAAGTGGGATGGCTTGAAAAGGGGCAGGGGTGGGATGTCCCCAGTGAGAGGACAGATCTGGTCCTGCAGGGGACAGATGGATGCTACACCCTGAATTCCCATTACTAGTTGTTGGCAACCAGTCTCCACCCTGAAGGGTTAATTTTTCTAATTAACATAATCAACATTTTTAATAAAACTCATGCACAGTCTCCATCACACCAGTGTGGTGGCGGCAGCAGGGAGGAGGAGGTGGGTTTGTGGAGTGAGGCTGAAGACTCTGTCCCTCCTGGGGTCTCAGGTTGATCCATTGATGCTCTTTACTCCATCTCAGGCCACGGGCAGGACACGCTTGTCCCTGGGAGCGGGTCGGACGCCTCTCCCCACGTTCCTCTGCTGCCTGCACTGGTTCACCGTAAAATCCTCAGCGTGAGCTGCCCAGACGCTGCAAACCCCCGCAGGTTCTGCCTGGCTCTCCAGGTGAGGACGGCTGAGCCGGCCATGGTTTGGGTGGGGAGGGCGTTTTTGGGATGCTGGGAAGGGTGCCCAGCACCCTGCTGGGCCATCTCTTGGTGGGAGCTGCCTCGGTAGGGAGGGACAAGTATCTCTGGGAAGGTTGGAAGGCATCAAAAAATGCCAGGGAACAGCCCAGAATAACAGTTTTGGGGTCACTTCTGGGTCATGCAGGCAAGAGAGCTCAAGGCAGAAGGGTGATAAGAAAATGCGGTGCCATGAGATGGTGTTTGCCAGTGGGATGGAGGAGGAGGAGGGGCAGGAGGGAGGCCACCGCGGCAGGGGACAGTGTTAGGACACTGTATACTGGTGTTGCTGCCACCAGTTCATTCTGGGCTTCAGGCAAATAATTTAAATTCCCCTTCTTTGAAAAGAAGAAAAACACCTTCTTATCTCACACCAGCCTTGATGAATTCCCTCTGGCAAAACCCTCCCGGAGTCTTAAATGTAGAGGCACCGCAGACACGCGGCTTCTCCGGGAGGATGCTGCCACCACCTCCCTCCAAATTACTCTCACAAATATTTGGCATGTACCGAGTATTCACCCCTCTGCTGGGGTGAAACGGGTTTCCCCAGCATCACTGGCCCGTGGGGCAATGCCATGGGCTCTGAGATAAGATATAAGTAAGAAAAGGCTGTTTTGAGCAGGCAGGGAGCCGTTCTGTGAGCTCAGCTGATCAGCAGCTCAGCTTTCCCAAAGCATGCATGCTGTAGCACTTTTAAAAATAGTGATTAAAAATTTATTTTTTTTGCTGTAAGCCAGCGATAGATACAATAGATACAGAAATCTGGGACCTCTATATTTCTTTTCCTCCTTCTAGATTTCTTCCCTGCTTTTTTGGAACTGTGCTCCATCCCACAGGGCATGGCATTACCTGAGCCATGGCTCACCAGCAAGCAACTTCACATTCAACCCTACTTGTAAGCCAGGGTCTTCTTTTTTTTTTTAAGGCATAAAGAGAAAAATAGGTAATAGTCAGTATAACTGCATGACCAAGCTGAGGGAAGGAGCTGTTTATGGGGAGAACTAAAAGCAACAGGAGAAGTTCATCAGTGCAGCTTCCCAGCACCGAAATCCCTTGGAGGGAGGGTTTCCCAGGTCCCGCTGTCCTGGCCCTGCGACCTCCTCCTTGCTCGCTCCTCCTGGCCAGCCCAGTGAAATCCCATCTGCTGGCACCACGTCCATCCCGATGTGCACGTTCGATGCATCTCAGCGCTCCGTCCTGTTTCTTCTCATGGACACAGGCCCTGCAGGAGACGGCAGGCGAGTGGCAGGAGGAGAGCCAGCACCAGGCCCCACCACTGGCCACGGAGGAGCCACTGGCATCCCCCCGTGAGCCAGCAGCTGCCATACCAGTGCAGACAGCCCCCACCATGAACCTGGAGAAAACAGGTAAGGGGGAGGTCAGGGTGCGGCGGCAGGTGCTCGGGAGGAGGGATGTGATGGGATGGGCAGCCGGTACCTGGCGGTGGGTACCATGGGGACCTCTCCTCTTTCGGGGTGCACAGACACACGGCTGTGCTCACTGGGCCGGGTCAGGTCTCAGTAGAAATCAAACACCAGGCAGCTGTCTGGTGACACCAGGCAACTGATGAATTATTTAACTGGGTGAACAGAGCAGGTGAGCACCAGCAAACCCACCACTGTTGCCTCCCTCTTAAGGAAAATATAACGTTTGTGCAAACACTTGCAGTGTGCGTGGCTGCGCCGGGGCAGGTGAATCCCCATGATTCCCATTGTTCACCATCAGGACGGAATTGTCTGGGCTTGTCAGGACACATCCCAGGAGCTGCTCCTGGGGTGGACCCTGGCTGCATCCCCCAGCAGCTCCCAGGGCAGGGCACCTAGTGGGAAGGGGAAGGGGTGCAGGAGGAAGGGAGTGGTAATGGGGCAGAGCCATGGAGACAGATGCTGCCTTTCCACACAGGTTTCAAAGCATTTTGGAAATCAGGAGGGTCAGCATGTCGTGCCTGCTGTGCTAAGACCCCATATTGCCACCAGCACGTCTGCCCAGTGGTAGATGTAGTGCAGGTCTGGCCAGCACCTCCTCTCCCAGGGATGCTCTTGCAGGATGAAGGTGTTGGAGCAAGGAGGAGTGCGTTATCTGTGTGGGACCACCCCTGCCCAGGAGTTTGACTTGCAGCCAGGTGTCATGGCTTTGAACCCAGCTCTGCCCTCGGTCCCAGCCCAGGATTGTCACGGATGATGTGTGCAGACACGCGGTGCTTCCGCAGGAGGCCTGGTGTCTCCTGTAATCTTATCTTATCCCTGCATGCTCCCCAAGGGGTGAGAGCTGGTGTTCCTGTTAACTTGAGGAGTTTTGGGGTGGGTTTTCTGTGTGGTGAGTTTAAAGAGAACATCACAGTTCCCTGCCTGAGCCGGGCTGAGCTTTCGGCACAGAAAGAAAGAAACGCTGGTGCCTGTTGTCACTCTTTCAGGGTATCCAGCCCAAGGCAGGAGCACAGAATCTGGCAATTCCTTCTGCAGACATTGCCAGATAAGTCCCATGGCACGCAGTCGACAGCAGAGCTGTGGTTTGGTCCCAGCATTTCCCTTTTTGCCTGCTGTGCTGGATGTTTTAAAGGTAGAAAGTCTGATTCACAGACAAAAGAAGTCTTGTTTCTTGTATTCAGAATGTTTCCCATAAAGCAGGCAGCACCTGCCCACAGGCAGTGAAGCAATTCCCAGCATCACCTCCTGCCTTTAAAACCTCAAGTTTCTGGTGGCAGCAGATGAAATCCATGGCAGGCAGGGAAGGGCACTGGGCAGCTGGGATACTGGCCACCAGTTCACCCACTGTGGTGCCTGATCCCCACATTGGGAATGAGTCAGGCCAGCTCATTTCTTCTTGGGAACTACCAAGTCATTTTAGAGATTCATTTGGTAGGCTCTGATGTATGGCCAGGCTGGCTCTGTCAGCACTAGTGGCTCTATTAACATGCAGAAAATGATGTTTAAAATAATACTAGGACGGTTAGAAAGCTGAACACGCAAGGATTAGGCAATGCGGCCATTCAGGGTACCCATATAATTTTAATTTGGCTTCTATTATATTTGTGTGTAACGATGCAGTCTTTAATAACGTGATCACATAGTAGTTTTCCACCAGCACCTGCTCATTCAGAAAAAAGGATGCTGGGATGAATCAGAGCCCCGTGGTGAAGGCGGTTGTTATCTGAGTGAGGTGACAGCGTCTTGGCGTGTGATGGGGCTGGGTCACGGCACGGTGGTGTGGGCAGGCACTCTGTTACAGCCTGGGATGCTCTGCTGGCTCCAGCAGATCCCTTTGACTCTCAGACCCCCAGGGGGGCTCACCCGGCCGGACCCCCACCGTTAGCACGGCTGGCCACGGTCAGCATTGTGACGCTCAGGATGCACCTCCCAGAACGTTAGTGCTCTCCATGGAACTTCTGCCAGTCCCACTTCCCACGGCCCCATTTCCACTGCAGCCCTCGGGGACTCTTCTCATAGCTGGCGTGCTGCTCCCCAGCGAGGCGGCCGAATCCTGACCACCTCCACCTTTGCTCCCATGCAGGAGGGAGGCTGTGCAGTGGGAAACGTGCCAGCCTGCCAGTGTCCCGTCCCTTCCCGGTGATCCAGAAGGTGATGGCCTCCATGGCACATCTGCAGGAGGAGAAGCTGCGACTGCAGGAGGAGTTGCTGGGGCTGCAGGAGAAACTGGCTGCCCAGGAGAACGACGAGCTCTCCCGGTCTCTCCAGCTGCAAGGCCAGGTACAGTGGGGACAGGGGGACACAAGGGGGTCCATCGGGGTCTCCAGCTTCATGTTGTGACTTGTCCAGAGTGCTGTGGCTTGCGGTTAGTGAGGGGCCTGCTTGGAAGGAGTGTAGGACCTCAATCATGGAGCGTCTTCTCCGCTCAGTTGCGTAGGGATGATTTGGGAGCTGGGGGCTCCTGAGCGTCATGGTCATCCCACTGGCTTCAGCTGTGCCTCCCTCGGGATGCTCCCAGCCCCCTGACTGACGTTATGGTGACATGGCGATAGTTCCAACAAGGGCGCGTGGCTTCTTGGACGTGACGTGGCCAGGAGGGCTTTGGGCATCGGGGTTGCAGCCCTGCAGCAGTCATCCATCCTCCTGGTGCAGGGCTGCTGCAGCAAGATAAGCTCGTTAGACTGACCCAGCAGATTAATTTTAGTGACTTTTGAGAGTCAGGAGGTGGAAAGTGAATGGGAAGGCACAGAGCTGTCTGCTGAAGGGGAGAGCATTTTGGTCGCTGCAACCAGAACCCCCCTCAAAAACACATCTGTGCTGGTCTGGCCGCATCCTCAGCGTGAGGACCTGGGTCGTCCCAGGGAGACTGAAATCCCGGCTGCTCATGAATGGATTTGCATGTGGCTGTGTGGAAGCTGTTACAGTCAGGTTCTGCTTGTTCCACGGGTGTCAAAAAGGCGGAGGTAATTGTCCTGCATTTGGTTGGCATACTCGGCATGACACAAGCGTGAGCGCCGGCAGGATCCAGCCCTGTGCTGGCCAGTTTGGCAACAAGCGCAGCCGACACCAGCCAGAGTGAAGAACTGACCCCAAGTTCCAAAGCTCAGGGATGGCTGGGCCACGGCTCGAGCCAGATCCGGCTGCGAAGGAGTGTCTGTCGCCTCCAGAGAGCAGGATGCAGCTGGAGATGCCCCAGCAGGTAGGGGATGGAGGTGCATCAGCATTTTCAGGCGCTGCTGGCATGGGAAGCGGTGGGCAGGCTTTGGCGTGCACATTGGCTGGCAAGGGTGGCAGCTGCCCTGTAACAAGCTGTGACTCTGTCTTCTCCGTCCTGGCTCTCTTTTTAAAAATATTTTTAAAATACCTTAATAATCTACCTTACTGAATATGGAAGTGGGATCTTCCCACTCAAGCATGAGGCTAGTGCGCTCAGCATGGGCTCAGCTCTGCTGCTGGAGCACAGGGCCCCCGCTGCAGTGTGTGTGGGGTGCTGACCCCTGCAGGCAGCACCCACCGCGTGGGGAGCTCACAGCCAGCACCCACCGCGTGGGGAGCTCACCTCCAGCACCCCCGGCCGAGCGCAAAGGGCTCCGCAGGAGGTGCTGCCCGCCACCGGCTCCGCAAGGGCATAGCTTCATAATTTACCCACATTAATTACAGCACCATGTCAGCACATCTGCATTTGTCATTAATCAGCAGTTCCTAAATTATGGTCCACAGAGGCCTGGCTGCTTAGAAAAAGCTGGTTATTGGAATGGGGCAATAGCCCGCCGTGTCTGGGTGAGGGGTTTGGTGGCACGGGGACGCCAGGAGCTGGGCTGGGATCTGGGCACAGCGGTGAAGTGCGCGGCCAGATTTGACTCACTCCAGGATAAGTTTTGGGGAGGAAGCAATGCTCACCCAGCAGACATCAGGTTTTGGACACAGGGCCGAGGGGCAAACCCGGTCAAACACAGCCCATGAGGATGCTGTCTTTGCCAAGAACTTGCTGTGGCCATTAATTTCAATAACTGCATATTTTTGGGGGAGCCTCACTGGTCCCTGCACAAAAAGTTGGAGGATTTATGAAATCCACCTGGTTTTGCAGGGAGGGCAGCCTGGTGCCCATGGGATGGGCAGATGCCCCAATGGGGTGGCTGGGGACCATCCTCCCGTTGGACTCAGACACGCAGACTTCTTAAAGAGCTCCTCCTCCCCCTTTCTCCCAAGATACCTTTCCTAGAAAGAAAAATAAAGAAGGCAAAGAGAAGCTGTGTTGCAAGGGCAGGACGAGGCGCTTCTGGCTCTTTAAACACAACTATGGATAGGTTTGTTTTTTTCCTTCTCCAAAGACGATGCTTTTTTTTTTTTTTAATAATGGTTTCTGCTAAAGCACAACATGTACAAATTATACCTATGGTCGAACAAGGTCAAAGCAAGGCTTTCATTAACGCTTCTTTTAATCAGCTCATGTGAATCAGGCGCTCAGAGCAAGGTGGAAAATTAAGGCATAACGAAGGTGCAAGCCAGACTGGACGTCAGAGGCCGGGGTAGCACCACGGGGTCTCCTCTGAAAGCTGCTGACATGCCTCCTGGTTAAACCTTGGCTGTGTTGACAGGTTGAAAGTCTGAAGGCGAAACTCCTGGAGCAGGCACAGGAGATCAGCCGGCTGCGCTCAGAGCTGGTGAGCTGCCACCGGGCTTGGGCTGAGGCAGCCTTGCCCTGAGGGGTGCTGGAGCTGTGGGTCCCCGAGGTGGAAGGGGGCACGTGGGGAGGGAGTAGAAAGATTAAAACCTCCCCAGCATCACAGTTTTGACCCTGTGAGCAGGTAGAGAGAGAGGTTGAGGGATGAAATTTGTGGGATTTTCTGTCCAATGCAATGTTGTGAGCAGTGCCCCTGGGGTACAGCCGGCAAAGGCTCCCCGGCACCGTCGCCCTGGGGAGGAAGCGAAAGCCCCTCTGGGCGCCAGGGCTCCCCTGGGGGCAGAGGTGGTGGGGGCTCCCCGGGGTACTTCAGGCTCCCATCCTGCCCCATTGGCAGGGGGGCACGGATGCAGAGAAGCACCGGGACCTGCTGGTAGCAGAGAATGAGCGCTTGCGGCAGGAGATGAAGGCGTGCGAGGGGGAGCTGCGGGAGCTGCGGCGGCAGCAGCAGGTGCCGTGCCGGGACTGTGCCCACCTCCAGGTGAGTCGCCGGCGGTGGCGCTGGTGGCGGCAGGGTGAGCAGCACCCATGGGTGATGCGGCCTTGGCTGTGCTGTTTTGGGGCCAGGAGAATGCCGGGCTGCAGGAGCGGCTCTCCCAGCTGCAGCGGGAGGCAGAGGAGGCACGGGCCAAGCTGGCGGAGCTGGACCTGGAGGTGCAGCAGAAGACAAACCGCTTGGCTGAGGTGGAGCTGCGGCTCAAGGACTCCCTGGCCGAGAGAGCCGAGGAGGAGGAGCGGCTCAGCCGGCGGCTGCGGGACAGCCAGGAGACCATCGCCAGCCTCAAATCCCAGCCCCAGCAGATAAAGGTGTGTGGGTTCTCCATTTCCTCTGGCTAGGCAAGGGGACTAGGCTGGGTGCCTAGCGGTGCCCAGTGGGTGCCCTGTGAGTGCCACCAGTCCCTTTGCCCTGAGCACATCAGCGCAGCACCATGATTTTGTAAATTAACTCCCTTGGGCCAGCACCAGCTTCATCCCAGGCCCCTCAGGTGCTGCTTCCCCAGTACACCCCATTCTCTGGGTGCTTTTCCGCCAGTACATCATCAAGACGGTGGAGGTAGAGTCAGCCAAGGCAAAGCAAGCCCTGTGCGAGAGCCAGTCCCGAAACCAGTATCTGCAGGAGCAGGTGGGGATGCAGAGGCAAGTGCTGAAGGAGATGGAGCAGCAGCTACAGAGCTCCCAGAAGACGGCGGCTCAGCTCCGAGCTCAGGTCTGAGCCCACTGGGTGTAAATGAAGAATCACCCTGCCTAGCTGCCTGCATGGTGCTTGCCGGGAGATGCAGGCAGTCACTGACTCAGCATTACTGCCCCTGCTTCTCTCCCAGATCATGATGTACGAGGCCGAGCTGGAGCGAGCCCATGGGCAGATGCTGGAGGAGATGCAGGCCATGGAGGAGGAGAAGAACCGCGCCATTGAAGAGGCATTTTCTCGTGCCCAAGTAGAGATGAAGGCAGTGCATGAAAACCTGGCGGGTGAGGAGGGCGTGGGGGGCTCGCAGGGTCACGTGGCCGGTGCTAGGGGGGGTTCCACCACCTGCCCCTCACCCTGCCTCATGCCTGCAGGTGTCCGGACCAACCTGCTGACGCTGCAGCCAGCACTGCGCACCCTCACCCATGACTACAACAACCTGAAGCGTCAGGTCCGTGACTTCCCCCTGCTCCTTCAGGAGACCCTGCGGAGTGCCAGGGCCGAGGTGAGCCCCACAGGAGCCCGGTTCCCCCCCCATGCAGGGTGAGGATGCTGAGGGGGTCACTGAGCCGCTGGTCTCCATCCCTCCCCAGATTGGCCAGGCCATCGAGGAGGTGCACAGCACCAACCGGGAGCTGCTGCGCAAGTACCGGCGGGAGCTGCAGCTCCGCAAGAAGTGCCACAACGAGCTGGTGCGGTTGAAAGGTGCATGAGGTGGGGTGGCGGGTCCCATTGTGGGAGAGTATGTCCCTGGGGGGAGGCAGGAGAAATGGGGGAGCATCAACCCACTGCATCCCAGCGCCGTGGCTTGGGTGCTCCACATCCCCATAAGATGCTCTGGTCAGTGATAGGATGTTTCAGTTGGCAGCGGGGTGAGGCGGTCAGCCTGCCCAGGGTTTGATGGTGACTGGAGGGCTGGCAGCAGGATGCTCCGAGGCTGACACCATCTCTGCATCCCCCCACCCAAGGAAACATCCGTGTTTTTGGGCGAGTCCGCCCCATCACAAAGGAGGATGGCGAGGGCCCGGAGGCAGCCAACATGGTGACCTTTGATGCCGATGATGACGCTGTCCTGCATCTCCTCCACAAGGGGAAGCAGGTGTCCTTCGAACTGGATAAGGTCTTCCCCCCACAAGCGTCCCAGGAGGAGGTGGGTGCTGCTGCCCACTGTGCCGGTGTGAGATGGGGACACTGCCACCTTCTCCTGACACTCCCCAATCCCCCCCAGGTGTTTCAGGAGGTTCAAGCCCTGGTCACCTCCTGCATCGATGGCTACAACGTCTGCATCTTCGCCTATGGGCAGACAGGGGCAGGAAAAACCTACACAATGGAGGTGAATTTGCCTGGCTTTGCTTCCCTTATCTTCCTTGGCTTCCTGTCCCACGGTGCCCCATCTTGGCACCCTCCCCTAACTGGGCTGGTGGCCAGCTCAGACCCAGGGTGCACCAGTGACAGTCACTGCTGCAGCCAATGGGTTTGTACACACACACCCACACCCCACCCCGGGGCTTTGCCCCTGCTTAGAAAAAAAAAGAATAAAATGCAAGAGGGTGTTTTCTCCCTCCATTTCTCACCCCAATCCATCAGGGAACAGCAGCAAACCCAGGGATCAACCAGCGGGCCCTGCAGCTCCTCTTCTCCGAGGTGCGGGGCAAGGCAGCTGACTGGGACTACGCCATCAGCGTTAGTGCCGCCGAGATTTACAACGAGGCACTCAGGTACAGGGGTCGGGGGAGCCTTCTGGTGGGGCAAGCGGAGCTGCTGGGGAGCTGGCCTCAGCGGGTACCACCCCACGCTGCTCTCCTCCCTGTCCCACCAGCCCTGCCTTGACTGTGCAGCTTGTTCAGACTTGGGCACTGAATTTGGCTGTGCAGGCTTTATTTTAATTTTTTTTTTTCGGTGCTTGACACCCTTTCAAAGCACTTGAGCTCTGTTAGTTATATGGCTCCCAGCCCTGCCATCGCTCCAACTCCCCCAGCCCTGGTGCCGCAGTCAGGGCATTCCCTTCTCCTCCCTGCCCCTACCCCGTGAACGTTATATTTAGAAATTATTAACTGGGAGTTGGAAGCATGAGAAATATTTTTCTCCTCTGCCCAGCTGCAGGCAGGAGGGGCCAGGAGGAGGGTGCGAGTGCATCTGTGTGCATAATGGAGACCAGGAATGGCAATAAAGAGCAAGCATGGGAGTGTGGTCTGGGTTGGGTGGGAGTGGGCACATGGGGAGCTGGAGAGCTGAGGTCTATCAATAGGATGTGCAGCATCCCTGAGAGGAGATGGTTGGGCTGGCAGCCTTGGCACAAAGCCCTGAGCTGCGACAGGGCTGACGTGCGGGAGGAGAACCAGCACCCATCATCCCCCCGGTGTGGGGATAGTGATGGGTACCCCTTTGCCCAGGGACTTGCTGGGGAAGGAGCCGCAGGAGAAGCTGGAGATCAAGCTATGCCCCGATGGCAGCGGACAGCTCTATGTGCCCGGGCTGACCGAGTTCAGGGTGCAGAGCGTGGAGGACATCAACAAGGTGTGGGGAGATGGGGATTGGCGGGAGGAGGAGGGTGGCACTGAGGGCTTGTTGAATTGCAGGGGGTGTCTCTGGTGCATGATCCAGAGATTCGGGACCATTTCTGAAGCACCAGGGAGCAACAGAGACCAAAATAGGTGCAATTGACGGTCACTGCCCCATGGGATGAGCTGAAGGTGGTTAAAAATAAAAGTGTGGGGCCCGGGTAGCTCCCAGGGGATTAGTGGGATGCCAGCTGTCACCACAGCGCCCTGCTTGTCACCCTCTGCCTTTGGTGCATCTTCCAGGCTGAGACCTGACAGCAGTCATCACCCTAATGGGCCATTGTGGGGGGGCTGTCGCTCAAGTTAAATCTCTGGGTCACGGGGGGGGGTTGTGGTGGGTTTGGGGCAGGCTGGCCTCACCCCTTCACCTCCCCCGCTCCCCCAGGTCTTTGAGTTTGGCCACGTCAACCGGGCAACGGAGTGCACCAACCTGAATGAGCACAGCTCTCGCTCCCACGCCCTCCTCATCATCACTGTCCGTGGCCTCGACCGCAGCACAGGGCTCCGCACCACAGGTGGGCACCATGCACAAGCCCCTCACTGGGGCGTCTGGGCCACGGCCTCCCCCGGGGGGTGTGTGGGGCCAGGCGCTGACGCTGCCCGGGGCGGGGGGGTTTGGTTCTGTGTCCCCAGGGAAGCTGAACCTGGTGGACCTGGCGGGATCAGAGCGGGTTGGGCGGTCGGGTGCGGAGGGCAGCAGGCTCCGCGAGGCGCAGCACATCAACAAGTCCCTCTCGGCGCTGGGTGACGTCATTTATGCCCTGCGCTCCCGGCAGGGCCACGTGCCCTTCCGCAACTCCAAGCTGACCTACCTGCTGCAGGACTCACTCAGCGGCGACAGCAAGACCCTCATGATGGTGCAGGTGAGGGCCGGGCACGCGGCACCCATCGGCATCCCCGCGGTCAGTTGGCACAGGGATGGGGTTGGTGCCTGCTTGCCCTGGGGCTGAGGCAGGCAGGAGGGATGCCGAAGGCAGGAGCTGGGCTGGGACCAGGAGACCGAGCTTGCACATGGGGACGTCCTCTGGTCTGCAGCCACAGTGCCAGGGGCAGTTCTGTCCCAGTCTCTGCACACTGGAGAGGGATGGAGGATGGGGGATGAACTCAGAGGTCTCTGATCCTGCCCTTGCTGCCTGCACATCCCTCTGGGCGTGGTTTTCTTGCATGTTGGCATCTCCCCATCCCCTCTCTCACTGGGAGGATTTTATGCTCTGGCAGCTCATCCATCACTGCCCTGTGACAGCCCCCCCCACCCCCCGCCGGCTGCCTGCACCCCACCAAGCCCCTTGGGAGGTGCCCGAGCCCCTGCCACCTGCTGCAGCCATTCCCGACTGTCCCTCACGCCGGGGCGGTTGGTGACAGGGGATGTCACCCAGGCCCGGATGGATGGGGCTATCCTGGGAGCAGCACGTTAATAATAGCACCTCGACGGCCCTGCACCGGTGTGTTTGCAGGGCAAGGGAGCCCTGAGGGGTGCAGACAGCTGGCAGGGTGACTTTCTGCCTGCTCCTGCCTGACTGCAGGTCTCCCCCGCCGAAAAAAACACCAGCGAGACACTGTGCTCCCTGAAGTTTGCTGAGAGGGTTCGCTCCGTGGAGCTGGGTCCCGTCTCCCGCAAGGCTGAGCTGGCCTCCTGGCCCAGCCAGGAGCAGCTGGAGGTAACAAAGAGGCTGTCGGTGCCCTTCCTCTTCCCCCTTGCCCCAGTGGGTCCCTTGTTTTGCCCCCACACGCAGTCCCCAGGGCTGTTTGCTTTTGGGTGTCCCCCCAGAGCCACCCCCATTGCTGAGCATCCCCCAGTGGGCTGCAGGCTGTCTCCGCGTGCTGTGTCCAGCTGATGCTGCCCCTTTGGCTCTTCCAAGCCCTAGTTTGCTGCAGCCTCACAAGTATACTGGGACACACTTTCCTGGCAAACAGGTTCCTCTGGGGCTGGGCACGGGCTGACCCTGGGGCCATGCCCTGTTTCCCCCCAGGGTGAGGCACCCTCCGGCCGAGGCCACGCGTCCCCCAGCCTTGGGCAGTTCTCCGGCCGTGCCACCTCCATCCGCAGGAAGCTCCAGACCTCAGGTGGGTGGTGGGACACCGTGGACCCAGCCCAGGGTCCCTCTGTAAGAGGAGGCTCCCACCGCTGGTCTCATCCCAGCCAGATGCTGGCAGGCAAAGCATGTGGGGGGGAGCTGTAATCAGCTCATTAATCAATGGATAATTAGTTAGCAGGAGCCTGGTTAGCACTTCCCCAAAAGCGCCCTTGTGCGAAGCTGGGGGTGCGCAGGGGGAACGATGCTGCAGGACGGTGGCAGGGCCCTCAGGCTGACGCTCTTTCCCCTTCGATTTCAGCCTGAATTAGGGGCAGCCGCGGCTGCCAGGTGAGTGCCCGCAGCCGGGAGCCGGTGGAGGGCTCTGCTTCAGCCCTGCTTCCCAGGCAGGGCAGGGTGCCGGGGGCGCTGGTGGGGGTGCTTGTACACGGGCTCAGCGCAGCACCCGCTGGATGGGGCTGGGGCAGTGATGGTCATGTCCCGTCCCGTCCCCCTCCCCCGGTGTGACCCACCCGTGTCTCCCTGTAGGGAAGCTGAGGCCGGTCCCAGTGTGACAAGTGCCAGCCCTGGCACCAAACCCACTGCAGGACCTGGCCCCTCACGGTGCTACAAGAGCCAGAGCCGGGTGCTGGAAGACACGAAGGCTTCAGCGCCGTCCCCTCGCCCACCTGGACCCACAGCCAGCAGGTGATGGCACCGTCACCAAGAGCAGCGTGGGGCTGGGGTCTCCCAGCAGCTGGATCCCCATCTCAGGATGGGGGACAGTGGTGCTGGGCAGGGATCTGTCCCCTTAGACACTCTGTGACTTGTTTGCTGGACAGATATTTTAGCCAGCGGGGGAAGCTGCTGGGTGCTCCCTCCAATCTCTCCAGTTTTGTTTTTATGACAGTAGAGGTGTCTGGCTAGAGGGCATGCTCAGAGCCAGGCAAGCCTCCAGACCTGTCTCTGCTCCCCCCACAGGGCCAGCCTGGCCACAGGTTCCCTAAGATTGCATCCAGGTAGTGGCCCGATGTCTTTCAGAGCAGCACTTCCTCCATTTTAAGCCAGAAAAAAAATCCCAGCAGCTGCTTTCCCTGTAGGTTTGTCAAGCCCTGTTGTTGCATGGAGGCGCCCCGGTGCCGTGCATGAGCCGAGGTGCCCTTCACCGCGGTGCCGGTGCTGCCAGGGCCCTGTGCCAGCTGCCCCAGCACCAGGGAGAGCAGTCACGGTGCTGCCTCTGTGTTATGTGGCACCCACGTGGGTTTAGTGGTCTCAAATGAAGCTATTGTGAAGTTATTTACCAGTTGTCTTGTCAAGAGAGATCACAGTGTGGTCAAGATGAAAGTGTTTGAAATATTTATATCCTGTCTACATGGTCTTGGAATAGAAAACAAGTGGAAAAGAAACAAACACTTCCAGCCCAAAAGCCTGTTGGCTTGTGTGTCAGGAGAGTGGCTGGCAGGGGAGGTGCGAGGAGACTGCCCTGGCCCCTGCACCTCTGAGCACTCACCCATGGGGATACTTCCTCCTGCTGCAAATAACCAACTGGATGCACTGATGGCTCTTTCCCCCTGCAGCCCTCTCCTCTCCCACAGTATATTCTATTTAAAAAAAAAAAAGGGAAAAATAAATTTAGCCTTTTGTAAGATTAGATGTTTCTATGTATTTTAATAATTAAAAAGAATAATCTGTTTTGTAACAAAACTTATTTTAAATAAACTGTTAAAACCAGTCCTCCTGCACTGCTGTTATTTCCCTGCAGCAGATTTGAGCCCCACTCAGGGCAGGTGCTCCCTCCTGCTCCACTCATACCACATCTCCCCCACAGCTCCTTTGACGCCCGGCTGAAAAAGCCCATTAAATCCTTCCTCTTGCAGCTGTCCCCGGGCAAGCCTGTCAGCACAGCCCCCCCCACCCCCTCCCCGGGCAGCTACAGGGCTCCCTTCGTTAGCAGGAGATTGAGTTGTTCAACCCATCCCATGCCTCTCCCCACGCCCCAGGCTGTTGGGGGCTGCAGGCAGGAGGCTGGCAGAGCCTTTTCACACCTCGGTTGGGTCCAGCCGCAGGATTATGGCCGGGGAGCCCCCACGTGAGGCAGCAAGCAGCTGCAGCGCAGGCAGGACATGCAGGACAAGGGCCCCGGGGCTCAGAGCTGGCAGCACCCCAGCCACAACCCCCCCTCAGAGCCACCTGCCCCGAGGCCATGTTGCAGAGCAGGACGCTCCCCTTCACTCCTAAAACTTGACTGTCTGGATGAAGTACCAGCAGGGTAGGGTCTGGCTGTAGCTTTCCTGCTGTGCACACCTCAGTCTCCTACATGCTCACAGAGCAGTACCTGGCTCAGGAGCTCACAGAAAACCACCTCAACAAAGCACTGCCACCACGCTGAGGGGTCCTAGGGAAGAGAGGACAGGCCACAAACCATGATGTTGCTCTTTGGCCTGGGAACTACACAGCAGAGTGAAACCTCCCCCGGGGTTTCAGCAAAGCCACCGGGCAAATGCTGGCTCTCCCACTGGCTCACCGCAGCCTCCCAGCAGGAAAGGTGAGAACAGGCAGCTTCCCACTGGGACACACAGGGAAAAGAGCCCTGCTTTCCCTGAATGCTCCCAGCTAGGAGCTGTGCCAAGGTGAACAGTACTTCAAGAGACTGAGGCATTTAACACAACTTTAAGAAAAGTTACAAATCTTTTAATAAAATTCGTGATAAGTTACAGTTTCCTGGAGAACAGGCTCCAGTGTATAAAATGGGAGACAGGCTGGGAGGAGCAGGAGAAGCACCAACAGGAACCTCTTTCCCCACAGGAAAGAAGAAAGAGGGACAGAAAGGTTCTGACAGACATTTATTGGATTAAAAAAAAACACCCAAACACAAACAACAAAACCTCTAAGAGTGGTCCAGTGGATGTAGAAAGACATTAGCCCATGTCCCTCCATTCCTCCACCCTCCCAAATCCCCACCCCCAAAGGCAAACACATACAAGTCCTGTTTAAGTCACATTATTTTAACAGATCTGGGTAGACCTCAGATCCCAGCAACAGTCTGAAGATATTAATATTCCGTGGCCCAGGGTGCCAGCAGGGATTTTTGTGAAGCCCAGAGACAGCCTCCTCTCGCTACAGGTCCTTGAGACTGCACCAGCATGGTGGCACAGTGGCCACGGCTCCTGTCTGATGACACAAGCCAAAGGGGCCAGTCCCACACAGCAGCTGAGGTCCCCCCTGCAGGCCAAGGGCATGCCACCCCCCCACAGGCTCTTGTGGAGCAGCCGGCACCAGCCCACTGAGCCAAGTGACAAGAACCGACAGCACACATGGGTGACAGAGGGGTGGCACAAGCTCAGAGCCCTCCCGGCAGGGAAAAGCCAGCACACAGACACAGAGCAGCCGAGGGCTTGGTGCTGAGATGAAGAGCCGAAATGAAGCTGCATCCCCCAAGGGGCTTCGCAGAGCCCCCCGGCAGGCAGTTCCCCTCCCTCCGGACCCATGTCTCTCCGCTCAGGGGCTCCCTCCAGCCTGCGAGCGCCAGGACTGGGCAGGCGGCCGGACCGCGAGAGCGCATTGCCTACCGTGCTGGGGGGGAGGATGGACACACAGAGAGGGGTAAAGTCCAGCCAGACCAGGAGCAGAAGGGAGCTGGTCACCTGTGCTTGCAGGTGAGGAGGTGGCAGCTGTCACTCCAGGACACCCATGAGGAGATGAAGTTCCCGAAAGGCACTACCATGGCGGCCACTAAGCCCAGACTTGTTCTTGACGATGTTGCTGATGTTTTTCAGCTGCTTGTAGCACAGCTTGCATTTATGGAGCCTGCAAAAAGCAGAGAGCAGACACAACATGAATCCCCAGCTGCTTAAGACATAGATGTGCTTGTTCCTACAGTGCCAAAGATGCAACTCAAGCAGGAGAGAAAACACAAGCCCTGCAAACGGCCCAGAAGAGGCTGAAATGCGATCATGACTCTGCAGAAACACCACGTATTCAGCCCACGTCCTGATGACACATAAGAATGGCATCCACATAAGGGCTCTTGCACTCCTCTCTTGCCCTTTGGCAGTAAAGTCCAGGGCAGAAGGACTTGCTGGTTTTAGAGGGCCAATGCTCAGAGCAGAGCTATCCTGTGAAAGAACTGGAAATCCAGGGCCAGGCTGACAACTCATGTGTCTTGCAAGGTGAAGCCACAGGGTGGTTTTACTCGTGACATACTCAAGACTTTGTTTAGGTGTGACTTAATACACAGTGACAGAGGAAAAAAATCAGTCCTTCTTTTTTTTAAGAGCAGGAGGGTTTGGTGTTTGCAGACAAAAGGGAAGGCATGCCCAGTCTCGTATCAAAGTCTTGATGGTGAGGAGCAAAGCTCACCCAAGAGAAAGGCTGGTTCCAAAAGGGAGCAAGTGGAGGTGAGTAAGTGCCTCACCTTTCCTCTCTGGTGATGTCCACTCCAACAGAAGGTTGTGCGGTGAGGATGTCTGTGATCAATGGCAGGAATCTCTGAAGAATGAGTTTCAGGGAGGTGCAGCCAGTCTGCACATAACTGAAAAAACAAACAGAGAATCAGGTCACACTTGAATTTCATTCCTTTCCTCCCAGCACACAGCTCTCACTCAAATCCAGTCACTGGGGTTAATCTACTCAAACGACCCCCTCCCTTCACCACCTGTGACTCAGTAAGGAGAGCAACAGCCAAAGTACCAACACATCTTGGTTCAAGTCAGACAATTAGAGTCCTTGTGAAAAGTCCTGGCAAACGCCCTGCCAAGTGGGACCTTTCTGCTCGAGAGCAAGAGATGTCCTGCCGAGGGCACTTATCAGGAGCCTCTCCCCGAGCAGGAAGGAAAGGCAGAAACTTCATCTTAAGAAAGAGGCTGCATACTTTTTGCTACCTAACAATGAGGTTCAAAGTAATCTTCCAAGTAACCCCAAGTCTGTTGTGGGACTTCAGTCCCTTTATCCCAATTCAGGGGCTCCATTCCCACCAGTGTGCAAAGCCCACCTGTTTTACATCGACTTGACCACTCCTGGCTGCCAGAGCTGCCTTCAGTCCAACACACCTACACCAAATCTCAATATCCTGCTCCTCTTGCCCGTACATACTCTTCATATCTTTCACACACACACTTGGCAACTCCACTGCTCTTTTCAAGGTGTTGTGTTAGCATTATACTGTATCTGCTGTGATTTTTCAGGATTTTCTTTCAGCTACAAAATATCTTGTGGAGCTCTCCTATGAATATCCACACATTGTCCCCCCAGCACAACATGTTCTTGGGGCCTCACCTTTCATATTTACTTTGGAGTAGTTTTTCTATCTGCGGCAGGACTACAGTACACAAATCCAGCTTCCAGAGAGACCTGAAAAGGACACATTCTGAGACCAGAGACTGAGGCTCTGCAAGGCTAAGAGGACATAAATAAAGCTTTCTGGCAAAAATGCTGAGGTCTCAGCACTCAAGTTTACTGGGCAAGTTCACTGACTCCCCCTTGTGATAGAAAGTGGCAGGTTCTGACATTTTATTGACTCTCAGCAGAAACACTTTATGAAGCCCAAAGAGTTTAATTTTCCTTGAGAGACATCATTTGCCTACAGAAGAGGCCCCACAGAACTCCAGCAGTTACTGGCACTGCAGACTTGAAGATCTGACTACAAGAATATGCATTTCACACTGCTGTGGCCACTGGACACAAGGCAGGTACAACGCAGCATTTCCCAGGCCCAGGCAGATGGCTCTCGGGTATCCCAGGGGTTGTCCCCACCCAGGACTCACGCTTTTTGGTTGACAATATTCAAGAGGTCCACAACAACAGACAAATCATTGATCGCCACTGCAGAGTCCACGGAGTTCTGAGAGAGAGGGGGAAGAAGAAGTCGTCTGTTGCAAAGCTCAAACTGGCTAGACTAATGAAATTAATATCAAGTACCACTTTTCAAAAACAATGTATAGGAAACATGGAGTTGGCTAGGGAAGAGAAGATATGTCTCACATGAGAAAGTTTTCTCCACATTTCTGCGTGACCATCAACCACAGGTGGGACACAGTGGCACTCTGCAGTGCAGCCCAGGGATGAAAGCTGTGAGACTCCACATTTTGTGTTAAGAGGCAGAACTGGCCCCAGACAAACCAAAAGAGCTGCTCAGCCGCTCCTCCCATGAGCCTCAGGTATCTCCACATCCTTGCCTTGATGTCACCGGTGCTCCATACAGCCCGCACGGTGTCCAGATTCTTGTGGCGGCTGGTGAGCACCACACACATGGTCTCGTGACCTTTCCTGATCTGGGACATGGCTTCTTCATCCACAAGCTCAGTCTGGCTTTGGTTTTTCACAGCCTGGAAGAACAGACACCAATGGAGCAGCAATAACAGAGCAGAATGGCACATAAGGGCAGGAGCCTTCTTTGGCCTGGGTGAGGGCTGATTTCAGTTGTAGAGAGTACCAGTAAATACTGACTGCCTTGCAGATTGCTTTAAAACATTTTGAAATGTAAATGCTCAATTTTTTTCTAATTATTTTTCTGCCTTTTCTACTAGGTCAATCACAAACATGTTTGAAGCTTTGGAAAAACTCTCTGAATTTTAAAAAGGTGAATTAAAACTAAGTTTTCAAAACCATTATGTTTTGATGAAGAAATGTTTTCATGCAAACCCTGTTTTTTTATGTGAAACATTCATCTGAAATTGGCAAATTTTATTACAAAGCATAAATCTTACACAATTTATTACTCAATTTGATTCTTGCCCAAGCCATGCTGGAACCACTCCCTTTGCTCACATTTAGGGTTTGGGATCATCTAGTCCTTCTCCCTTCTTAGGGCAGGGAATACCCTTCCAAGACAGGCCAAGAGGCCTCTGAGATGCAAGAGGGAAAGATTCCCGTGAAATAATTATGTATATGTAATGGCAGACACCAATTTTCTAAATGAATCACTGTCTAGCATGTGGAATTGCTGAGAGTCTCTGCCTCATCCCTTGCTCTCTGCTCTGATAACACATTCTTCACAAGCTCGGGTCAGCACTGCTGTGTTTGCATCAGCCTGCTGCCAAGCGCAGCGGGGGCTGGCTCCAGCAGTCCCGAGGTGCTAATTCCACAGGAACCGCAAGTCAAAGCAGTTGGGAGGCAGGAGCGAGCTGGCAGGGGAAGTACCAAGCGAGCAGTGGGAGAGCAGAAGGTAACATGTTCTCATTCAGTACTGCAGGCTGCAGAAAGCACCTAAGGCACTTCTGCACCTCAAGAAAACCCCCTCTCTGATACCACCCAAACTATCATTGGCTGGAAACTTTCATCCACAAATACCTACTGGTAGAAAGTCAGAGGCCTTCAGACCAATGGGCTCATTCCTGGCTGCAGGAATCACCGACGGCTCTGTTCTGGTCAAAGGAGTTGAGGAGGCAATTGGTAGCCTATGAACCGGATCAGGCTGCAGGAGAAATTGGGATAAAAGCTCTAGCAGTGACAGCCTGGCCCTAGTCTGACGTCCTTTTTTTCCTGACCTGCTTTCCTCTCACAGCATGTTCTTAATGCAGAAGCACTCTCCAATTTGCTAACGTAGTTTAAGAGGCAATAAAGTATCTCAGAGGTACACGCCAAGATGCAATTAAGGTTTGCAGAGAACATGGACATGCCCCAGCAGAAGTGCCAAGTGCTGTCATTGTTATCAGCATCTAAAGTTAGGGCAATGGGCTGTGGCCAGCCTGAAGGTTAAGAGAGAACTGTGAAGAAGCCAGTATAATGTACCCTGGTCCAAAAGCTGTGTGTGACTTTGGCGACGAAAACAGTCTCAGTTCAAGCACTTGCAGAAATCTGGCACTGTTTCTCTTCAGAGTGCCCCAATTTTAAGCTGCAAGGAGAAACACCACTGCAAGTGTGAGAATCGGAGAAAAGCAATAGAGCCTCTTGGAGGCTTGGCCTTTGATTCTCAGGCAAAACACACTGCAGCACAAATACTGGAACTGCACTTTTACTGCTCTTCAATATAGGAATCGGCTTGACTAGAAATCGTAAAGTCTCCAACACTCACATATCTCTCACAGTGGGAGTGTGAACAGCTATTAACAGATCATGTAGTACGTACAAGTTCTTGCTTTGGCAACGCAGTCTGGACATCTGCAGCTTGGCTGGGCTTCGCCACCTCCTTTGCAGTTACAGGCTCTACCAAGATGGAAAGAAGTGGGAAAGCAGAAACTGATTGTTCCTTTCAAGGTAAGTTGAGAACAAAACTTCTGTATAGCTAGACTACAAGTAGTCATTTCTGCAGGCATGCAGCTCTTCCTCTTTCAAGGGCCATTAACCCCATTCCCACCAAGGGGTCATTTTCATACTCACCATCCTCAGGAGGGGCTGGAAAGGGCTCATTGTTTCGAGGAGGAGTTCGACCTACAGAGGAAAAAAATTAAACAAACGAAGGAGCCTCCAAGGCTACAGCTTAGCAGTAAGTCAACCTTGGAGCTGGGACATCTCTAACAACTCCACAGATCAGGGTAATCAGTGACATGGCAAGCAGAGTTATCTCCTGCAGACCTTGACACTACTGCTGAGTTTAGTCAAAGGCTTTCAGCCTTCCTGGATGGGAGGGACAGCACTGACCCATGTAGCTGCTGTAGAGGTGTGAAGCACAAGAAAAGGCACTGTCACAACAAGATGTATTAGTAAGAATTCACCTCCCCTTAAATTGATTTACATAAGTAAAAATAATAAAATTATTAAATTATAAATCAAAATAATGACGATTAATTCCTTAGAAAAAGAGTATCTCATTTTTCTCATTTACATAAAAATGACATACAGGTATTACACTATGCCTCCTAAACAACAATCTCTGCTTTAACAACACATTTTGCCTTTCCTTCTTTAATGGACGCTGCTGGTTTCACACGTAACCTAATTCTAGGCTAATAAAGATCCTGTAACACAGTAGTCTTTCCTAATCAGGACAGGAAGGCAGCATGCTTACAATGGAGCTCGGGATTCTGAGCCAGGCTTTGATCAGACATCACCGCACCCTAGTAAAGGTGCCACCTTCCAGCAGTTCATCAACATGATCCACAGTTCAGTGTCCAGGCACAGAATATTAAAGTTTTCTAAACTTCCAGTCACAGGTGAAGCCTCTATTATAGTAAGCCAAAGCTTATGTCTACAGAACAAGTTTAGTGCCTACAGCTCTAATCCAAACACCACCCAAAAGCACAATAAACCCTGGTACTGACAGATAGCATTTTTGGGCTGGAAGATCTCTTTGTAATCCTCCGGGTTCTGGATCTCAGCCTTTGATTCCTTCTCATCCCGGTCATCTTCACTGCTGGGGCTGCGCCTCTCACTCTCCGAGTTGTGCTTCACTCTGTTGTGGAAAAAGAGAGGCTGTCAGAGCAAGTCACAAGGACTCTGTCAGAGATAGCAAGAGCACTAAGCTCCCTGTACATTTCCTTAAAATCTTGAAATTGAGAAAGCCAGTAGATTCCCTTACCTTTGTGGCTTGCTGCAGCTAGTTGAGGGCCTGTCATAGATGCGGCGAAGGGAGGACCCTGTGGGTGTAGGTGGCACAAGAGGCTCATCGTCCCTGATCAGCCCGTGAGGAATAGAATCTGATTTTGTGACTCTGCTGAGATCCACAACGAAGGAAGAGACTGTGCTTTGTGCAAAGGAAACTCCTATCTGCAGAGGCAAAAGATCAAGGTAATTCACCAGGGTGTACATCAGCCTTTCTGAGAACAGGCATGATGGAGCGACCCTGAGCAACTGTGCTGGAGAATTTCTCAGTTCAGTGCTTTGGCTTTTTAAATTTGAAGCTGCCAATGTTTTATGAAAGAAGTTTTATAAAACTTCTGCCAAGCATAGTTTCTAAATACTGATCAAACCAAGCCCCAGTTCTTTCCTCCAGAATCCAAAAAGAGACAAAGTGGAACACAAGGTTGCTGAAAGCAAAAGCACACAATCTTTGTGATGGGCACACTGCAAGCCCTGGCCACTTAGAGTCTGACAGAAGCTTAAAGGTCAGCAGGCCTGCAAGAAGGCAAGAGGATTTTATCTCATGTTTCACAGCCACCTCCCCCACTCCTCAGGAGCAGTGGCTTACCAGCTGGTTGGTACAGATAGACAAGTCAGCTACTTTTCCCCAGTTCACCAAGACCACATCAAAACAGCGCTCTGGCTCCCAGCCGTACACACGCAGCGAATCCTGGAAGCCACTGTACAAGCAGCAGCCATCTGGGTTGAAGAGCACACACCTGGGAGGAAGGCAGGTGGAGAATTAGGCACAGCTTTGCAGCCTTGCTCAGTCCCACAAGGACCCCAGGCTGTATCCCTGACTTCACTGAACACCTCCAGCCCTGCTTCTAACAATGAACCTATCGATCTGGTGTTCACTGGTGCTGGTTTTGGCTGGGATAGAGTTGATCATCTTTGTAGTAGCCAGTATGGAGCTATGTTTTGGATTCAGCCACTGTTTGGCTGAAAACAGTGTTGATAACACAGGGATGTTTTCATTATTGCTGAGCAGTGCTTACACAGAGTCAAGGCCCTTGCTGCTTCTCACACCTCCCCACCAGCAAGTGGGCTGGGGGTGCACAAGAAGTTGGGAGGGGACGCAGCTGGGACAGGGATATCCCAGATCATATGGCATCACGTTCCACATATAAAGTTGCAGAAAGAAAGAGAAAGAGGGGGATGTTCGGAGCAATGGCATTTGTCTTCCCAAGTAACTGTTATGTGTGATGAAGCCCTGCTTTCCTGGAGATGGCTGCACCCCTACCTGCTGATGGGAAGTGGTGAATGAATTCCTTGCTTTGCTTGTTCATGCTGCTTTTGCTTTACCTATTAATGTCCTTATCTCAAGCCATGTGTTTTCTCATTTTCACTCTCCCAATTCTCTCCCCCATCCCACCAGGGGGAGTGAACAAGCAGCTCTGTGGGGTTTAGATGCCTCTTGGGGTTAAACCATGACACCTGCGCAACATCTCCAGCAGCTCAAACTTCTCCCCAGTGAAGTCTCTTTCAGGAAATCTTCCCTTCACCCCCACTTTAGTCTCTGCCTAGTATACTGTAGTAGGATTTTAATATACCTGACAGGAGTAGCCTCCTCTTCAATGCAACTCACAACCTGAAACTTCTCCAAGTCCCAGAAACGAACAGTCCTGCACAAACAACAGAGCAAAAATCATTGCTTATCCCTCTAGAAATCTGCTGTAGGATTCATTATGGAAATAATATGTTAATAACTAAAATGACTTCTGCTGTTGCGCACATATGATGAACTTACACAGAAGGCTAGTCTAGTCAAGATCCATGAATCCAACCAAGATGCTCAGAGGCTCTAGATACTGCTAGCTGAGCAGGGGTGCTTGCTGTTCAGATAGGATGTCAGCTGGATTAGCGAGATGCTTGAGCCTACTGCATTGTTTTCTAGCGTGGCAGAAGGTGCCATCAATTTTGGATGAAAAGGCCATCTCCATGGTCTTTTCATCACAGATGTGACACCCTGCTGGCTAGATATCAGGGTCTTGCAATGGCAGGTTTGAGTCCTGTGACATTCCTATTTCCCACGTTTCTAAAATGAAGGGTATCAGGAAGGGGAACAGACATACACAATTCCCTTCTTTCTCCCTCCCCTTATATACCTGTCAGAGCTGCCAGAAGCCAAAAGGTATTCATTGGGATGGAATTCAACAACGTTTACTGGGCCAGTATGTCCTGTAAACTCAAACATTATCTTCCCAGCAGCCAGATCCCACAGCTGGAAGAAGGAAAGAATAAAGACAGTCTTGTAAAGATTTAATGTTAGAAAATCTCAATACATCTCGGATTTCCTTGTACTGGCAGCCTTCTAACACTCCTCTCGCCCCAAGAACAGACTCAAATTTGTTAAAAGAAGCAATGATCAGGGAAGAAGCACTGTCCTAGTCATTTTTTTAATGCTTTTTTTTTCCACATTCTTTTTTTGGCATTCTCTTTTAAATTTTCCACTTAATTTGTCCCTATAAGTTTCTGGTCTATATTTAGAGACTCAGGTAAAATACAGCAGTTCCACCTCTCCCCACACATTATATCTCAAAAGCAAAAAAACAAAAATCCAAAAGCTTTGAATCCCTTAGCAATCCATTTTTTCTGTGCTCTAGTCACCACTGAAAAATCCAGTGTGAAATGACTGATCAATTTGTTTCATGTGAAGCTGAAAACAAAAATCAGTCCTTTGCCCACATTCCTCCATACCACATCTGAAACAACTGAAGCCACTGCTTCAGTTGATACTTTTCTGAATTTCTTCTCTTGCTCTGCTCAGTCCTGACAGCAGCTTTCAGACTGATAATCATGTGCAATGTGTATGATAACACACTCCTACTGAGCAGAGCCAGAAATCGGTATGGTGAAGCAACATACTGCGCACAACTAATTCTGTAACATTGACTGAAACAACCAAGGCCAACAGTCAGGTATCACAACTCTACCACCATCAAAACTTGAAGCTTCATGTGCATAGTGCCAACATGTCTGTTAAACAAGTATATTTCAACATGTGCAGCTTGTTTCTAAATGTTGTGGGCCACTGGACATAATCCTGAAAAGACTGTTCCCTGCAAAGCCAGATGCCTAATGAACTAAAGACGTTTATGAGCAAGCGCTGGTAATGCCTGGTAAAAAGATGATCCCATCATTCCTGTGCCATGAGCACATAAGAGTGTCACAATAAATTACCTTTACAGTGTGATCATCAGCAGCAGAGGCTAACCATTTCCCATCAGGACTAAAGCGAAGACATCGAACTGCTTCTGTGTGACCCTAAAATGAGAAAAACAAATAGTATTTTCTTTTTTTGTTTTCCCCTTTCATTAGAGGGAATTCTGGCTTGTGTCTTTCAATCCTATACAACATAATAAAACAAAATCAAGTAACTGTTTCATAGAGTCCACCTTGCAGAACACTAAACACTACACTCAAGAGCTACACCAACCCACACTGATTAGGTATAATCTCTCTCATCTAAACATTTCTGACATCAGGTAAATACAGATCTGGCTTAATTTATAAGAATCAATTTTAAATTCCACAGATTTATGGGTGGTCAGATAGAAGCGCCGTGCCATTAACTTGATTTCTAAATGAAATTAATCTACAGCAAGTTCTTTGGGTAGAAAAAAGCCCCAGGAATAGAACCATCTTGGTGTAGTGGGAACTTGCATGGTAATATCAGTCACAGCATAATGAAACACTCATGGATGCTCTCCGTCCCTCATTGAAGCCAACCAGACTATAGTACATTAACTCCTATGATATCCATTCCATATTCCCATAGAGTTCCCAGAGGCCTGCAGAGGTTTGCCAGGCCACTTCAGAAATCGTGCAGGTCTTATTTTTATACTGGAAAACTAGGAAGTTAATTGTACATAATCATGTTAAGGTTTGATCACAAGTCTGCGACAGAAATCCTTCTCCCCTCTTTGCCTGGGGGAGGCAGTCCCCTAAAATGCCTAATGAAGCATTTTACCTTGTACCTGAAGACACAGCCTTTTCTTCTTACATCCCAGAGCTACAGGGAAGAAAAGCAAACAGAAAATATACTTAGAGCAGTATGTGGGGAGCCTAAGAGTCCCATCAGAACAAGAGCTCTCCCTGCCACCAAGCTGATAGACACTGCAGAATGATAACACTGAAGGGGCTATTGAACCTGTTTGCTTCAGGGGCATTTCCTAATCCAGCTCCCCAAGTGAGAATCACTTCTGTAATGTATTTCTTACTACAGAAGCTCAGTTCCTAGTGAAATACCAGCCTAATGACAGCAATCAGGACACCTGCGCTTGCTGACACCAGGTCTCAGCTGGCACCTTACTCGGAGCCACATTCCACAACAGAGGAATCACACTCATGAGGTACCACTGTGAACATACACACACGAATTTCGCAAGCACTCACAAACACACCTGCCCACACACAGAGAAATGATGATGTACAGCATCTACCAACAGCTTGGCACTAAACACGCTCTGGCGCTCTTCAAAACAAAGATACTGCAAGTAAAGAGGGAAATCTCTAGGGGAAGCTGGATTTTACCTTAATGTTTGTGTCCAAAGAGCCAGATGCCACAAAACTTCCAAAAGGATGGAAATCAAGGCTGCAGATATTTGCTTTGTGACCGAGTAAGGTACGAAGAACTGGGAAACGGAAAAGCAGAACGGGGAGAATGAATAGGCGGGGGAGCAAATATTTAGTAGTTCATTTCCCCCAGACCCCAGGCAGTTTAGCCATGCTATCCTCACCATTAAGCACATGCTAATACAACGTACATTAGACATACTCCATATTGTTCATTCACCTCTATATTTTATGGAAATGTTTCCGCCTTTACCCTTGCAATGCAAAGAAACAGCAACAGAGTGCCCATGTCCAAGGATCCTAATGGAAGTCCTGTCCTTGGGTGAGGAAACTATGAATAAAACTCAAAAAACCTATTCAGTTTATTCTGAAAATAAAACTAAAAAGTCACTCTTGGAGGCAGCTGTTAGGCAGCATATATTTCCACTTGTTACACAGAGAGAAAAATGGGGGGACAGCTTTATCCAGGATTGAAAGGGACATTTGATTGCCTGCATTGTTGATCTTGCAGCTATTACAGATCCCTTCCCAGGTCTTCACAGCCTCATTCAGGCATAAGCCAGACTTCTACCTCTTAAGTCCCAACATCCATCCCGGACTCCTTCAATTGCCCCTTGCAAGAAGCATCCCAAAGCACAGGAAAGGATGCTTGGAAAGCGTGGGAAGAAATGACCACAGTGTTTCAGCCAGTCATCAACCAAGTAACAGCCCCTGTAATTCTGGAAACCAGAAAGAACCAGTAGGACTGGTACACCATATCTCTGAAAGCAGAGACCAATTCAGAACTCAACTTCAAGAAAGAAAAATTGCTCAGATAATAACAAGGGCAACCTCTCTCCATCATCTGTCATCTGGAACAGTCTGATGATTCCCCTGGCAGAAATTAGCTCTTGAGCCAGAGCTGGAGTGGTCATTTGCACAGACACTGGCTCATAAGTCTCCTGATAAATTCAGCCAAATTAGTTACTCTCCACTGGCACAGCCAAATTATTTAACTGAACTGATTCTAACTGTCTGAATGACAAAAGTGCTTTTTATTATTTATGCCATCTGCTGTTTGCCGTCTTCACTCTGCCAGGGGAAGTCTATTTTCATTACACATTCTTTCTATGAACAAGTAGCAACCTGTAAGAAATATTCAGTCATTTTATGGTATTCCCTCTGGAACGCACTCAAGTGATTCATGATACCTCTGCAAACTTGTTCTAGGATTTGAGAAAAATGTAATAAATAAAGCGTGACTCAACAGTTGGCCTTTAATGGATCAGAGCTCGATGAGTTCATAGCTTTTATGATCTATTAAAAATTAGGTCTTTGTCTATTTATATGGTCATGCAAGAGCAGAGGAGGAGAAAAATCACTTGAAGGAAAAAAGAAAATTTAGAACCTAAGAACAAGAGGTCAGCAAGCAGGGCATTCCTGGACTTGTGCAGAACCTAATTTTCTAAAAATTTCAAGTCTGATTTTTGGATCCTTTTATTAAGGTTGAAAATTTTAAACTGAGACTCTGAATACAAATTCTATCTGCCTAGTTACTCCACACATGCATGGAAACTGATCTGGAACACAGATTTCAACACACTCAGGTCAGAACCCTAGAAACTAGTTTCTCAGATTGGTCTCCACAATACATGTATAAATTTCTGCTCAAGTGGGCACAAGAGGGCTGGAAATTAAGACAAAAAGCTATACCAGGCTCATGTTCCTTCTTCAGTTAGGAACCTTCTGGGTCAGCATAGATATTAAGCACAAGGATATTCCGAACAGCATGCATTAACAGAAGTAGAAACTCATGGAAACATACTTTTGGCAGCTTCCAGGTCCCAAACTCGAATGGACCCTGACTGGGACCCTGCAACAATGAGCTCCTCATTTGTATTGATCTGTAGGCTCTCAATGGGCGTTGTATGACCTGTCAAGCTCTGCAAAGAAAACCACAAGTCACAATCAGTAGCTACTGACACAGCCCTGTCCACAACAGCACTGCTCATACTTCACTGGTAAGGGAGGTATTTAGCCATGAGTTGGGACCACCTAGTTGTGCCACTGGTCCTTTTTCCTCCTCAGCTACCAGTATGGTAGGGCACCCTGAACACCATCACTGCAGGTAGCACTGTGCATGCATCTTCCACCTTATCCCACTTTCTGGGGCACACTGACTAATTTTTAAAGGATGCATCAACAGAGTCATGGGTTGACATGAGGTGTGGAAGCCCAGACAAGGTTGACACATACTTGCATTATAAAAATTATGCTGTGCAAGCACAATAGCACTGTGTTTGCTCTAAGTGGGTCATGTAAGTGTCATGAACCAGTTACAAAATCAAAGCAAGAGCAAAGCCAGGACTACTTCGAAACCTTCACATAAGCAAGGAGCCATATGTTGCTGCCAACAAAGGGTGTCACAGTGATAACATGGTGCTATTACTGAAGTATTAACTTGAGGCATAAGGTAATTCATATGTATACAGTTCCTTTCATTCTTGAGCTTACAAATTACGTAAGTATTTTGAAAAGGCCAGTATTTAATTAAAACACAAGAATATTTAAAACTAGCTGTGAAAAACAAATACCACTATTGCAGACTTTTTGCTTGCCAATTAAGCAATATTCTATGCTTTACTCCATCCTCAGACAGGTGTTTTTAAACAGCTAAGCTAGCTCTGTGCCTCCCACACACGTAGAGAGTCTGGGAATGCCAGCTGAAAGCTGCCTGTTCTGACGGGGCTCTCTTAGGATTTCACATGCAGCTGAAATCCTCCACATACTCTACAGCTGCAACTGTCACTGCTTAGTGAGAAACAGAGCTCACACTTGAACCAAGCCACAATGCTACCTGAAAAGCTCCTCTTCTACCTCTTCCCCAACATGTAAACACCTAGAATCCTAACAATCCAAACACTAAAGATGAATTTCAGAGGACAAAACATACAGCACAACCCCAAAAATCAAGATTCTTTTGATATATAAGAATGGCACAAGTCCTCAGCAGCTTCAGTCAGTCTCTCAGAAAACACCAGCTTCCAAGGTCTGTGGTTCTCACACAGCACAGGAGAGGCACAGCTCTCTGCTCCCACAGAAAGGATATGGAGATATTTAGTCCTTCAACCTTCCTTCTCATGGAAGGTAATACTCTAGTTTCAAACTGCTGTCATGCCACTGGCAAGGGCCTGGAAAGACACAGCTTAACAACACTACGCAAGAAGCACAGGACTGCCAAACGTGAGTGGCCCCTTCTGTACCCATTTCAACCTCTTTACACTTGACTTCAGTGAACGAATGGAAAAATAGAATTAGCACTTTTCACCTTTTTGACTTTACTTTCTTGATTTCCTCCTCACAACGTTCATACTGGCTAGAAAAATGCCTTCTGTAACACAACTTTATTGTGTTGTTCATTAAACAAGTGACAAGGGACTCTTGCTAAAGACGATTTTCCACAACACCCACCCAAACCAAAAGCTATGCAGGACAGACATCTGTTAAATATATTTATGACTCACTTTAGTGATGACTACTGGGGTAACCCTACTCTTTCTAAAAAACACGCTGTGCCCAGCATTAGTCTTCCCCAGCCTACAGCCAAGTTAGCAAATTATTCCAACAAACTTTGTGCTGAGAGTTAAGTGACTGTGGGACAGGTGGGAACACATCCTGCTGGGGATGTTTCCTGCTAGGAGGGCAAACTCCAGGGTATAAAACTGGCCCCTGTAGCTTGCACTATAGAACTAGCTGATCTTGTACAAAACTCTTAATTTAATTATCTATAGGCTGCTACCAGAAGGCACAATACTCATCATCTGAGCAAGCACTGACCAGCTGAAGCAGCCAGCCCTCCCAGAGTCTCTCTGGAGCAGCAGTTCTCACCAGTTACCGAATTTGGTCCTTATCTTTAGCTAAAATCCAGACACACAGTTTTGTGTTGGTAAACTCTAATCACAAGTTCCACAGGCTACAAGGCAACAACCTTTCCCCTCGTTCCCCACCCTCCATCCTTCAGAATTAACATTCCCACCCCTCAAAAGCTGAAAACAGGCCCGTGCTTACCATGATGCAGTTGGGCTTGTTAACTGACCATATGTTGACCCGACAGTCATCTCCTCCAGTTGCCAGCAGCCGGCCTGAACTTCTTCCCAGGACTAGTGAGGACACATTGCTGCTGTGAGCAGTGATCTCTTCTGCACAAACCAAACCAAACAGTTATTACAGACTAGTATAACAATTTTCCATGCCATCCCTCCCAAAGGGCTAAAAAAATACATTCTTCCTCCAGAAAAACGTTCTAGTTGCCACTGGACAAGCTGCAACAGCCCACTGTTCAGATAAGAAGTCACACTACTATCTTGCTTGAAACAGTCCTTTTTGGCTCTGCCTGATGTACTTCAGACATACGTTGACCAAACTTCATAACTGCAGTGCTCACATAGCTTAAAAAAAAGCATCTTCTCTCTCTAGCAGCAGCTCTTTAAGATTTGTTCAACTGCAGCAACCTGCTCACAGAAGCTGCTTTACCCTCAGTACCCGGGTGGGTCTCAGTAAGCTGAGCTGTCCGAGAAGCTCCAATAATAAGCAGCAGCCAGAGTCATCTAACAAAAGGCCCTCTAATCCTGTTCTAGAAAGCAGCAGCTCTCTGTCCTACCTGAGAGGAACTGGCAGCAGTACAGTTTGCTATCTTACACAGAAAAAAAAAAAGTCAGACTCAGCAGCAGGGATAGGTGGAGCTCCCTTCTCTGAGCTTTGGCAGAGGCGCCGCTTTGTTCCCACTATGTAACACAGGTGAAATTTAGCAATGCAAAGTGTGAATCTGTGACAAAGGAAGGATGAATATACATCTAAAAGGACACAAAAGAGCAAATGCGATTGATATTAAAAGACTGTTAAAAAACTGGGGTAAGGTCTGACACTGAGAGGAGTTTGCAGTGACAGAACTCCAAGGAAGACTCATCATAAAGAAACAAGTTTGGGGCAAAAAAGAAGCCAAACGAGCATCTTTGCTTAGACATCTAATTTTCAAAGTGGATTTTTTTTCTGGCAGAGCCTTTTGGCAGACGTATTTACAAATTTTTTCCTCTTACATTTTTCTTTGTTGAAAGTTCACAGGATTTGCATGCCTAATAGTTATGAAACTTGTTTATAAAAAGGCTAGGTAGCAATCAATTCAGCTTTCATTTGGATTGTTTTGGTGGGAGGAGCAATTTGATTATTTTACATGCAACACTAATCCAAAAGGATATTACATGGCCGCAATAATAATTACAGGTACTTTGATCTCAAGCTCTCAGAACACTCTTCTGAAAGCAAAACTGCGCAACTTTCACTTTAGCTGGAGAAACACCTTCCAAATTACATGAGAAGGGCAAATCTGAAAATAAGTTTGTATTGTGTTGAAAGACCAATCTTCCATATGGCAATGCTAAAATAGAGTATGTATGCACACACAGACGTGAAGGTAATAAATAGTATAATTAGTACTAATAGACCAACTCACTAGTTAAAATTGAAAGGATAGATGCTGAGCATTGCTGCTGAAATGAGCGCATCAGCAGCTCCACTTCTTCCCTCCTCTTGTTTTCATTCTTAATAATATATTGTAAGTTTAAAAATCATTGCTGAAGCATTCAACCCTGTGTTCACAAAAGCCAGGTTATAACCTGATGCCAGCCTTGACCGGATCCCTTCCTTCACTCCCCCAGTGAAGTGCCAATTTCCTTAAACCCACAAACTTTTTTTTAATGAAGTATTCTTCACCAGATATTGCCCACCACCTCAATAATACTAAGCTTCTAATTAGCATCACCGAAACTTTTCTAACGTTCAGAATTGCTCTAAAGAGGATGCTAAGATAGGGTATAGCCTAGCAAAAATGAAGATCAAGAACTTCTGCCCACTTAAAGAGAATGGAGATTGATTGACTTTCAGCTTTTCCTGTAAATGGAGTTTCAGGGATGGGAAGATAACATAGCAAACTGGCTTCCTGCTCAAAAAGATATGAAATTGATAAATCAACTATCTCAGTTCCCTAATATGTTACCAGTCAAGGATACCATACTAAAGCTCGCTTCTGAACCAATCACTTCCCATTGCTTGTAGACATTCCCCAACAGCCCCCATGAAATCACTCATCAGTAACCAGCAAAGCAGGTAGAAATGGACAGTCAGCAACTGCTTACTGCTCCTTCTGAGGAAAAATAATGGATGTAAAAGCAGCAGATTCTTACTGTCTCTTGTAAAGCATTTTCAAGAGAACGAGACGTACAGGCCCTACAAAGACCACCTCATCCCTTCTGCAACAAGTGAGCAGCAACGAAGGGCAGCCCCAGCCAGGCTGACAGGGCAGCGAGGGAGCTCCCTGCCGCAGCTGTGCCCCGGAGGGGGTTTCCATCGCTCCCTCGGCAGTTCTTGTACTCGAGTGGAGCCATGAGGGGTCAGCGAGACATTTAGGACAGCATTACAGCAGCTAACCAGAAAAAACACAGGCCATGACCCTTGGGAAATAGCAATGTCGAGGCCCTACGTTACTATGTTTTCAAAAAGGATTTCTAGGAGTTAAAAATGACAGTCAGCAACTTGGAGAGAGGGCTGGGGCACCCACACCCAGGGCAGGGATTAGCTGCTTCCTATCACAAACCGCCTCTTCCCCCCCCACGTCCAGCTCCTCTGGGAAAACTCCTCGGCCCTCCCTCGGAGAGCAGCTCGGCGACACTCACGCAGCTTCCACGCCGTCTTGGTGGTGACAGCCACGGCCATGTCTCAGCGCGGCGCCGCTCCGACGGGCAGGGCCCGAGCGCCTTCCTCCTGCCGGCGAGGCTCCACCGCCCGGCCCCGCCTGGGCCGTTCCTCCGCCGGCGCTTCCTATCGCCGCCGGGCCATCCACCCGAGCTCCCCCGGCCGCCCTAGAGGCAAAAACAAACACCGCCCGGGGTTACGGCGACGTCCTCGCCACGCTGAGCCGAGGGGCGGGAAGGCCGCGCCGAGGCGGCGGTGGGAGACAGGGGCCCAGCCCGGCAGCAGCGCGGGGCGAGGCCTCACCGCTGATGACCATCACGGGGGCGACGGGCCAGCGGGGAGCCCCACGGGCGGCGCTGGGCGGGGGCGGGCGGGAAGCGCTCCCGGGGCCGCCGCAGCCTCACCGGGCGATGAGGAGCAGCGGGGGGCGCCTGAGCGGTGCTGGTGGTGGCGGTGCTCAGCAGGGCCCTACCGGCACCGGCCCCCCGGCGGCCCCGCCGCCGCCCGATAACCGGCCCCTCACAACAAACCTGGGCCCGCCCGGCCGCCGCCGCCAACCAGAGCCGCCGCCCCCAGCCAATCCCCGGCGCCGCCGCGCCGCGCCGGGCCGGGTGGTTGCCCCGGGTTCCGCACGCCGCTGGGCCAATAGGAACGGAGGGAGGGGGTGTTGCCATAGCGACCGCAGAGCGGCCGGCCATTCACAGCGCAGCTTCTTGGCGGAGCCTTTCAAGCACGGCCAATAAGGAGGGCGGCGCGCTGGAGCTGCGGGGCCGCCATTTTGCGGCGTGGTGGGCGGAGCTGGGCCGCCCTGAGGGGCGGTGTCGGGTAAGCGGGGCCGGGCACTGCCGCCCCTCGGCCGGCGGGGCGGCTGCAGCGGCTCCTCCGCCGGGAGCTTCTGTGGACACGACCTGGAGGCCCTTCGCCGGTTCCTCTGCCTCGGGGCCCGCTGGCGGCCGAGGCGGTTGAGCCCCTGGGCTGCGGCCCGTGTGCGCCCAGGAGGCGATTCCCTTCGCCGGTTGTCACGGGCACAGCCTTGGTGGGAGCGGGGCTCCCGGGGTCCAGCCCTTTCTGTGGCTTTTTGCCAGGTAACGCTGTCACCACCTTCTTTGATTCTTGCCACCCGCGGCGAGTCAGGCCCGCCAGGCTCTGCGTCGTTTTTCCTGCCGGCGGAGCCGTGCTGGGTGCTCGCACAGCTGAGATGAAGTTTCACTGCCTCTACGCTTCCCTCCCGGTCTCTGAAGCCAATTACTCCGTCAAAAAAGAAAATCAAATTAGTCTGATGCTAGTCCTTGATAATATGTATTAGCTGGGATTTTGACAGCTGCTATGTCCCTAATGCGTGTAAAAGGATTTTGCAATTAATTTGTTCTGGTGTCTTTTCTGGTATTGAACTAACAGTGATGAGTTCACAACCACAGGCTTGCTTGCTCCTTTTTTTTCTTTCATTCTGTTTGGAAACCATAGGGTTTCCTTTCTCCCCCAGTTCCCTGAGGTCCCTCAGTCCTTCAGCAGTTCACACTCCTTGTGATTTAGGAATTGTTTTGGCTACTTCCTGAAATTCCTGATGTTTGTTTTCAGTAGTGTGTCTTTATCAGAGTACCTCTCTGTCTCCACAAGGGAGCTCTTTCTGAGCTTGCTCCTTTCCTGGCCTATCTGTGCTAGGACACCACAGCCAAGCATTGATAAGAGGAATGCAGAGCTGCCAGAAACCACGTGCTGCTGTGAAATAAGCTGCTGCTGTTGTCAAATGGCTTGGAACACAATGTGCTCTCATGAAACTAGGAGCTGGGAGGCCTGGGCAGATCCAAGGATTTGATGTGGTGGGTTTCAAATGCTGCAACTATCTTCTGCAGGAGACCCTGAATTCTCTGTTCTCCTTTTCTGAGCCCAAAATGGAGTGCATTCTTCAAGCAACACCTAAATTAATGGTTTCTCTGTATGGGTAATTTGGTATATTTTAATGACCTAGGATATTCACATTAGGCATAATGAGCTAATGGTGACTTCTGGTTTAACACTGTTCACCTCTTAATATGTAACAGAAACAACTCACGAGAAAATTACTCTGTTGCAATAAAACAGGCAGTCAGGGAGGTGTTTCTTTGTAAAAGCCCTTTAGTGTAACTATTTGACTTAAAATGGACAGCTACCATAAAATTAGTTTAATCTGCTCTGGTGCATGCTGTATTTCAGGCATAATGTCCCTTACTCTGCTGTATCACAGCAAAATAAGTTTTTGCCTTCCCCCACCTGCAACAGTATAATCTTCACTGAAGGTGTTCCTTGAAGACTAAAGCTGTTGGGAACTGTAGGTAGAAACACCATAGGTGTCCACTGTGCCTGAAGTACTACAGGTGACATCAGAAATCGTTTCGTAGCAGGTTCAGGGACTTAAATAAATACCCATACATGGAACACACATACTGGCTTCCATGTGTGGACATCAGGGAATGCTTATTACTTAAAATTTCCTGCAGACATTCAAAGAGAAAACTAAAGATGTTAAAGTCCAAAGTTTGTCAATGTATTAGTCTTTCCTTGGTTTTGTAGCTAATAGCTCTAAATGAAGTCAAAGAATTTTTATATTTGTTGTGAATTCACAAGTTCAAAATATTTGCTTATGTACTTATAAAACCAAATTATAAGTTAATAATTATAAAATTTATAAAATATTATTATGTTGGAAAAGAACCAGTATTCTCCTTATGTCAGGAGCTGGGGAGCAGGCTGAAGGATGAAAAGCCCTGCAACACAGCATGCATAATTTGTATCAACTTCTGAAGCAGACCTTAAAGCTAAGGTCTCTTTCAGATTTCAGTCTCAACCATGACAGAATTGCATGAGAAGACAATTTGCCTTCCTACAGCCTCTTGATGTAATTGTAGATGGGCCTTAAAGCAAAAAAGGGAAAAGAAAAAGCAGAATGCTACAAGTTTATTAAAATCTCCATGAATCTGATGATAATGAAAGATTTACTGTGGGCAAGTAGGAACACCTTTCCACGTTTTTCAGGCTGGTTCTAACAGGCTTCAGCACCGATTTGCAGTGCCTGGTGTGAAAGAATAAAGAAATCAGGAGTGACCAAGGTGCTCAGATAGGCGAGGATCCTTGTGCAGCTTCTCTTCAAGAGCAAGGTATTTCTGTGTTGCTGTCTGCTTTTCCCTAGAACAAGAATGGGGATATCAGAGGAAAACTGAAGCAGGACATCAAGTAGAATGTTTTACAGAATAGCTTCAGTGCTGAGTTCCTGGAGGGCTGACCTGTAGATGTCCCCAGGGCACCGTACTCAGGAGATCATTACCTGTTGAGTCTCAGCTTTAGAGTGTGGATATGGGACATGGTTTCAGAGTGATGGGTGAGGAAGTCATCCTCCTCCTCTGCCGTCAGCCGGTTCCGGTTTTGCTGAAACCATTGGTTCTTCTTCTGCAGCTCTTCCACCGCCTGTTGGGGGAGCCAGCAAACAGAAGTCAGGGTAATTAAGAGGAGAGCAGGGGCAAAGGCGCATAAAAATGCAACTCAAAGTTCAGGGAGCTGAGATGAAGGAAATGGAGCTCGTTTATCTTCATGGGAGACGATAAGTTTGAGATGTCTCACAGAGCAAGAAAACAAGGGGAATCAAAACATGTGGAACAGCAAGAGGCAGCAAAACCTGAATGCGTTGCCTCACTATAGTCAAGAAGCACTGGAGAACAAAATCAGTTCTGATTGAGACAAGGACTAAATTTCACCCTGGGGCTATTTTGTTCTTTGACCTCACATGACAAAAAAATATATACAGGCATGTTTAGGGCTCCCTTAAAGTTATCAAAGGAGGTTTGTTTCTTGCCTGCTGTCACAATGAGATGTGTGTTACCCTCCTGCTAGCACAGAAGAGACTCCGGTAACATGCACATCCTGACACGAGGCTGGGAATACCTGTTCAAAGCGAGCCTGGATGATGTTAACTTTATCAATGAGACGACGCCTCAAATCAGTCAGGCACGCATCTCTGACAAACAGGGCCTGCGCCTTGGTCATTTTCTCTGGGTGGCCAATTTGAATAAGGAAAGGTGCCAAGTAATCCAGATCCTGTTTCTTCTGGAGAGGAAAGGACAGAAAGAGTCATGGTCCCATTCACTTGCTTCCCCAAACACCCCGTGCAAAACAAAGGACAAAACTCCCCACCCGCCCCTCAGCAAGGAAATAATGTTTCTTCTTCCTATAGGTTGATAAAAACTACCGCTTTGCATTAGCTTTGCATACCAACACTTTCCCAATGTGGTTTTTAGTCTGAACTTTATTTTCTATCATCTTTTTTAACATTTCTTCTAATTTCCTTGTGTAGGGATGTCTCTTACACAAAACACGTTATCCACTGAGGTGCAAGAAGGGCTCTACAAAATGCATTTGTATTTGGACAGAAAGAGATGAAGACAGGGTATTTTGAGCAATACCAGCTTGGATGCTGGCTTTGCCCCTATTTGTGTTACACGCTAGAAGTTTGGCGCGAGAAACCTAGTATCACCTTTTATAACCTCTCTATTCAGGAAAGGTCAGTCTAAAACCAAGAAGCATTTTGAAGATCTTAAAAAACTGAAAGTAATTATTCTTGATTTTTTTGTATTTGTCCAGAACATTCACAAGGTATTAATTCCTCAACAGAGATCCTGGAACAAAATTGGCTTTGCAAATAATAATGAAAACCAAGGAAACAACTAATTCACACAAAGAACTGCATACTTGCCTAACAAAATAAGCCCTGGCTAGAAAGATGCAGTTTGGATTCTATTATCATACTCCCCCCATATCCCTATTATCAACTAATCCTTGTTAATTATTTTCTTTATTAACTAAATAAAATAAAACAATAATCTTTCTTGGTGATGTGAGTTTTTCCAGAAAGTCAGAAGGTCATAGCATGATCACGTTATATTTTCATGGGAAGTCAGTTGAAGCTGTGCTGACTTACACCTGCTAGGGATTTGGCACAGTATATTTTAATGATACTAAAAGCTATTCAGAGATAATTCCTCAGACAGAAAAAGCTTACTCTGGATTTCTTTGTGTACATGTAATAAATACTGGGATTAACAAAGTCCACCTACCATGGCTTCATACTGCTGTCCTTTCTTTTCATTCCTTTCTGTAGCATAAGTTGAAAATGACAATTTAACAGCACTTTCTTCATTCTTACGGATCTTCAAAATATTTAACACCTTTCAAAAAAATCGGAAAAAAGACCCCTCAGCTTCCCCACAAAATGTCAGCACTTTTACATGCTTGACATCCTAACAGAGCAGATGTTGCATACAAGAACTGTAGCATAAGGTCTGTACAAATATGTATCACATCCTGCTGATAGATCAAGACAACATGGTCTTATTTTTAGATTGATGCTCTGTATTAAATTCTTGAACACAATTATTGATATTATCTATTAATAAAGCTCTTCTGGAGTCATAGTCTTGCCACTACTTTTGAAATTGCACTGATAGCTTTGGCTTATTTCTTTGTCTTAATAGGATATACAGCACAAACAGCATGAATATTTTGTCTGTGATACATCAAAACTGAGAAATTTGGCAAGGTAGTTCATGAGGTCACAGTGAACTAACTTCAAATTTCTGAAAAAAAAAGGTGGAATTTTGCAATCATGTTATTATTAGTATTCTGTGCTAATATAGTTGAGCATTCCCTCTCCTTCAAGGGCTATTCTTCCTCCCAAAAACATTAAGAAAAAAATCCAATAGCTTTGCCTCCATCTGCTAGAATGGTTGGATTTATCATGAAGTAATTACAAAGACTTCTAAGAACATGGATTTGTTACAGCAGTCACAGTGTGATTAGCAGTACAAGCAATGTATTTTATGAAGTATTTCCCTACAGTTGCTCCCACAAAAAATCACTTCAGTATTTCAGATAGGACTTCCTGGAAATACTTAGTAACCACATACAACTTTACATAGAATATCCTTTCTTTTTGGTTTTATTCCCAGGCAAAAAGTAGACATGTTTCCAGATGCCCCAATTCATATGCTGTCATTTGCTCTCTGAAACCGTCTTTCTCACCAGGAATGAAAAGTAAGAGCAGGAGCTGGAAAATGCGTGACTTCCCTTAAATATATTAAAGCTACATCCTTACTGAAAAATGGCTGGGTTGCAAACTTGACAATTCAGCATGAGAACAGCTTTGTGACACCAATTTTATTTTTATCGCAGCTTATGCTTTGGCAACCAGTCAGCTGAAACTGTTTCCACACCTGACCAACTCTGACACACTGTGGACACCTCCCTGTTACCTCTGCTTCAGATTGCTGGACTTGTTGCTTCAGCCACGTCTCTTCCTTTGTTAGCTTCTGAAACAATTTGTACAGGTGGAGCTGCTTCTCGTCTTTCCCAGGAGACCCTGCCTGGAAGCAGATAAGCTAGTGAAAAGATAGTAGCACTCTCTGGGCACACAGGACCATGCACTCTGCCGACAGAAAATGGCACAATTCTGCTATAGTCAATATAGTGACACTGATTTCTACCACTGAAACATCTAACCCATGGTCAACAGCTTTATTAGACTTCATTTTGATTCTGAATCAATCAGTAATGTGTGCCAGATGGCATGTCTTGCTCTTTGCTGATGCTGCTGTTATATGGTTGGAAACAGTTTTGCAGAGACAAAAGGATGGAGCTCCAGCAATTGCATTCTGTGTATTCTGCCCAGTGGGAAATATAAACTTTAAAAAAACATGCATTAACACTTAAAAAATCCTGTATTTGCAATCTCTCTTTGATTTTCCTAAGCATAATTGTGCAGCATCACTATAGAATTTACTGGCAGACTTCTGCCCCTGATTACAGACTCACATCAGTGATGTTAGTGGAGTGACCCTCCTGCCCTGAATGAGATATTCTGGCCTAATGACAGCACTCCACTTTTTTTGGAGTATCTTTTATTTAAGGCTATCTATCTATCTATCAGCAATGCATTAAGCCTCAGCATCTTGCTCTGCGTCTGCAGAGTAAACTCTGGGAGATTTAAGCAATGATATGACCCAGAAGCCCACTGGAGCTAGAACCCAGGATGTCTGCTACTGCTTTTCTGCTGTAGTCTCTTCTTCAAGAGAGAACAGCAGAGGAAATGTCAGATTCCCTGCCATGAATCCACAGGACTGAGCCCAACAGCTGCTGAACCAGCATCCTGCAAGACCCCAGTGGCTGAGTCTCTGCTGCCTGACGACCAGGTCTGGGAGGACAACCTCAGGCACGGCTGGAGCAAGCCTTTCATGTTACCCTACATCCTGCGTGCCCAGTCACTTCCAGCATGGCAGTGCATCCCCAGGGGCGTTTGTGTTGTCAGCCTGTGAGGGAGGTGTGCAGATGGAGCAGAGGGGCAGTATGGAATATGTCATGCTTGTAGTTCTTCCACTGACATTTCACCTTTCCTTTGTGTCTTGTGATCTAGAAAAACTTCAAGATACAAGTTTTTCTTCATACCTGGTATGTGATGCACTTTCCTGGGGTCATGAAGATTTCCTTTCCTTTCCTATCACTCTCTGCCTCTTTGTAGAAACTCTTCTTTGAGGCAGTAATGTATTTATCCTTGAGGTGATATGTCAGATGGATCGTATTCTCTGTGATCAGAAAGACACGTTCTGCTACATCTTCATCAGCAGGCTTTTCTAGGTTTCTGTGGAAACACTCCTTGATTTGCTAATGGGGGGTGAAAAGAGACAGAAGCAAGTTAGACAACAGAAAACTGGCAAGATTTGCAGAGTTGGGTAAAAAAACCCAAGATAAAAATCGAGCTTTTCTGCCTGGACCACTGCGTGGCTCTGTCTTGGCAGGTGAAGTGCTTGAGCCACACTGCCAGATGTCAGATTTCCTCCCTCTTCTGTTCCCCAAATCAGACCTGACTAGAGGAAGAGATAGATTACCTGCTGTAACAGAGTGATGGGACACTTCATCAGGAACTTAAAATGTTATAAGTTTGAGGTCAGAACATGAAATCATTGAACTAGTTTTGAGTCTTGTGAAAATTTCATTCCAAAATCATAGTCAAGCTTTTCTTCTTTCCTCTGACACACATTTTCCAAGACTTAGCTTCCTGGTTTCATTCTAGCTGCACAATGCAGTTCATGACAACTGGTCACACTGTAGCTCTCCATCAGGCAAGCAACTGTGAGGCACAGCAGCTGAACAAGGCTTGGACATCCCATCTGGAGTTTTGCCTTGGCTGTGCCCACTGAAAATGAATCTAAAGCCCTAAGCAGTATGTTTTGCATAGTATAAATATCACAGTGACAGATATTTTTCTGTTCCTGCCTTGCCCTTACCACTATAGGCTGGGAATCAGTATCAGTTCTGGTGCCAGCCAAGTGTATTTTCTTTCCTCTTTCATGAAACTCTGTGTGTCGGACATGCAGGAAGTCATCCCGCCCCACGAAGTACTCTGTCATCTCCTTAGCATTTTTAACACGTTTCTGGAGGTCATCGACTCGTGCCTTGCTGTAAAACTCCATCGTATGTTCAGCCTCTGGTTCCAGCGACGTGTAGGTGTGAGCTAAGGACATAAGAGAGATCACATACATTGTCAGAGTTAGCAACCATAATACTTCACTGTGTGTCCAGAGGAAGTCTCATTTTCTTCAGCAGCCAATAAACGTATGCTAGAGTGTAAGAAGGGAATGTTTTCTCCTCACTGCTGTGTACCAATACGCCACAGCTTGAGGGCAGCAGGACAGCTTTGCAGGGCCACTGCCATCTTTACACAGTAAGGCAGCAGTGAGTGGAGCCTGGACCCTGCTCTTCCCAAATCAGGAATGGGTGCCGCCTTTTGGGGTGAAATGCTGCTTTAGCAACAGATCTGATGCAGGACTTTATTTCCCCCAGATGCACAACACTTAGAGACCAAACATAATCCTAAGGAGAAAATTTCTACTTCTATCACCTCTACTGGTAAATTATATCACCCTACATATGTGATAGGTATGTATTTTATATATGCTGGGGGGGAGCACTATCCAGGACTGGAAGTCAACAACCTAATTCTCTGCTCTCCACTGGAGACCGTATTATTTATCTAGGCATTTCATCCCACAAGTTTGCAGCCTCCCAACTTTGGATTTTTGCCAAAGGGAAAAATTTTGGGATTCACAGGAAGTCCCATCAGCTGCAGTGGCTGTCCAGCTGAGCTGGAATACCTTTAAGACCGAGGAGGTGTCCTGGGCTGAAGTATTCTGTGGTCAGCTGTGTTTGTTTATTCACTTCTCTCACATCCAACATGTCTTCCCGGTTTTTGAACCACTCCTTCACCTTCACTACTTCAGCACCTGGCAGGAGACAAACCGTTTCACCACCTTACATCACCCTGTTGGAGGTGGCAAGATTAATCTGATGAGCTCTCAGTGTCTGTGCAAGCATCCTGTGCTACTGCTACAACCACAGCAGACATTGTAGAGTCACTGGAATTGGCCCTGTATACAGGGGCATTTTGTAGATTAATTCTACCTTAAGGAGGTTTATTCCTCTCCATCAACAAGAACTAAAGTAACTGGCTCTGGGGGAGAAGGTGGCATAGCAGATGGCTACAGTTAGGCAAGAGAAATTCCATCCCAAATATTTAATTATAGTGTCATGAGGGAAGGGAAATGAGATAGGGGCATCACACTACCCAAGCAGGCTGGAGACAGGACACTGTCTGTCCAGTGAGGAATCTGCATGGTTTCTTGGACCAGCTGTTGAAGAACAATACTTTGGAGTACAGAAATATCAGCAGTCTGTAGCTGCCCCTTTCTATGGCTCCTGTCAATTCCAATGGGAAGTGATACTATTGCATCAAATCAAGCCAGCCTACCATTTCTCTGAAGAGTGAAAATCCAAGCAGCTGCCCTGTGACACTGAACAGCCTCACCACTGAGGTGTAGAACAGATTCAAACTCCTGCAGGAACCCTCAACAGTGCTTGAAAGTTCTGGGGCTTGACAGACAGAGTGTGATGAAGCACTTGAAGATGTGGTAGATGATCCCCTCTCAAATGGGAAAGGAGTATGAGAAAGCACGAGAGAGACTCTGACAAAAAGGGGACCACCTCCCTCTTCCCATCAGCACACCCCAGGCCACGTTTGCCCAGTATGTCAAGTATGTTCACTCATCCCTCTTACAGTCCAAGTCTGCATAGACGGTGAGGCGTTTCACCAGACCATTTCCATTCAAATACGGTGCCCATTTCTCCAGTTTTGCTTTCTTGTACAGGATCACCTTCCTCCCCTGTGAATAGCGGGTCTCAAACTCTGCAGTGGGCAAGAGAGGTGTCATAAAAATCCACTCCCTTGTATTCAGTCCCAGGAAAAAGAATTCAAGAGGGAGAACCATGGTGTAAGGGAAACCATGCATTTATTGATTGCATTCAGCTGCCAGTAAAGCTGTTCAGAACCTGCCTGTTGTACTTATAACAGTATAACTCTTTTCTCTCCCAAAGCAGGTACTTGATAATGCAGAGCAGTCCCTTGTGCATAGCAGGAACAGAAAGTCCACCCCAGACAAAATCATTTAGCTGGCAGGAAAACACCATGTGTCTGAAGTGTGTTCCCACCCGGGGAAGTGACAGTACGCTGAGGGCAGGCACTCACACCAGTACCTATTTCTGCCTTATCTACTGTGCCCTGCTGCTGCACCTTGTCCGTCCTGAAGGGACAACTCTTGAGTGAGATACACAAATATCCCAGATCCCCTAAAAGGTTAGCTGGGGGGCAAGCAAAAGGCAAAGCAGGAATACATACCTCTGGAAGTTATCTGAATTGGGGCTACCCATGATAGTGGCATGTCAAAACTCCTGTCTTCCTCTTCCTTTTCCCGCTGAAACAGAAGCAGAGATTTGCATTTTTGGCAGCTTCTATTACTGTGCCAGGAAGCATTTTGATTCTAAAGAATGCAGTGCAGTGATCATTGCTCAGCTCGTGCAAGGCTGTGCTGGTCCTCGGGAGCATGGTGGCACAGTTATGGGAGCTGTGTCTGTCACAAACAGCCTGGACAGAGGCAAGCAGCACACTGCAGCTGATGTGGAAGGGGAGCTCTACTGCATCCCCACACTCTCACTAGTACACCCCTACTCAAGCCTAATGAAATTATCTTCTGGCTAACAGCCATGCTACGCAGGGCATGAATGAGACAATCATCATTCAAACTAATGACCAGTTTGTTTTACGTAGACCACAGAGGGCACTTCGCTCCCCGGTTATGGGCACAGGCTGAGGAGAGAAGATAACAGGACAGAACATACTGTTATTGGTGTTCCTCCACCCTGCCTTATCATGCCGTATTCTCCCCCCAGGACAACAAACCATTTTTTGCTTCCAGGATTTCCAGCATTTTTCTGTTTTCTTGATTTCTACAATATTTTCTATTCTATTCTATATCACTATTCAAAATTGAGAAGGAATCTTAACATGCCAGCCAAAACCTAGCTAGATCAATAATGATGTGGCCTGGAGAGGGCAGCGTGCAGGCCTACAAACATACATGTTCGATACAGCAGCCCCACTGCAGAGAGCCATCATTTGGGTCACTCACCACACGATCCTTGTCCCTGTTAGGTAACTCCTTTTCCTGCTCAGCACCTGCGAGCAGCTGAAGAGGGTCGTGGCTTCCCAAAAGCATGACTTCCCAGCGGGTAGTGTCACCCAAGTCAAAGGTGAGATCCTAGGCCACACAGAAAAAAAACATTTAACTACAGCCTCAACAGCCTGGCACTAAACTGAATGCTGCTTCTGCACATCTGTGGTGTGCCGATCCCGGCTGGGTGTCAGTGCTAAAGGACTCTAGACAGACTCCTGATCTCAGTGAGGTGGGCTCGTCAGAGCCTTGGCTGGCTGGTGGGACCCCAAAGACTGCCCTGTCCCTAGAGAGCTGCACACCCTTTCCTCATGGTGCCTCTGCCACAGATGAGAAGAAGTTGCTGGAAATGCTTCTGCCTCCTTCCTCGGGGCATGCATGGCCCCAAGGTCAATTTGCTCTAACTCAGACCCTCACCTCCCAGTGAAGTGAGTTATATATCAGCTGAGGAGAAACTGGGGTGCGGGAAGAGTCTCATCAAGATCTTTCCTGCCTTAAGCCATGCTTAACAGGTTCAAAACATCCTCTGCCTTAAAAGCTGTGGTTTGAGAAAATGGGTGTTCAGCCAGCCTTAAAAGCTGATATTCTAGCACTGTAGGGGTTTAATAGGTGTGATCCATATTTGTTAGCTCAGGGTCTGGGATATGCTGGGGTAGTTCCAGAGTCTATGTAATCAGAGCCAACACAGGGAATGGTCAGGTGGAAACTGGGATCACTACTGATCCTGAACTTCCCTGGGACTCAGGTTAGCCCAGCTGTCCCTCCTAGGCACAGGGTGCTCAAGGGCTCATTACCTTGCAGCCGTTCCGGCAGTCCTGCATGTTCACCCAGTAGTTCCTGTGGTTCCAGACGCTTTCGATCCCAAGGAAGTGCTCATCCGTGGTGCTGTAGCTGCTTCCTGTGAAGGGGTTGATGAAGAAGGTCTTGGGAACATCCCTCTTCCCAGACAGAACCAAAACCCATGCGTGCACCCGTAAGCCATACAAAGGATCACGCTTGCACTTTTCCACTTCCTGTAGCACAGAGGACAGAACAGAAATTATTGCCATTTTATTGCCACTTTAGTCCAACCCAACAGCAATCTTATTTTCTCCTCTGCCCACTTCTAAAGATCTCCAGACCCTTAACACTCTTAAGGAGAGTGAGGTATTACATACCCAGTACATATTCCTGTGTTCCCAGAGGCCAAGTGCTCATGGCCATGATCAGGGTCATGTCATACTTCGTGGCAGAAGGTGATGACCTCCTTGCTTTGCTCAGCCATTACCTGTGTCTCAGCTCTTGCTCCTGGAGTTTACAGCAAGGTGGACCTCATTAACTCACCATGACCTTCTCCTCTTCTCCTTCCTTGTTCTCTCGAGCAGCTACAATTTCTGCCTTCTTGGCCTCCTGCTGAAGCTCAAACTTGCTCTGCAGGTCTGGTGGGGGCTTAACTCTATACTTGTTGGACTTCTTCATCTCCTTTTTTGGTACCTGCCTCTGCAAAAACAGGATATTGCCGTGAAACCCAGCAGAGATCAAGAGAAGGGAGAAAATGTATGGCTTACAGGTACCTCCCAGTTCCCAACCCTTTGCAGTGTGCAGTATTGGACCTGGTGAACAGGAATTCAGTGAAGCCAAAGAGTCCTCTTAAAGAACTGTGGAAAATCATTCAAAGGATCCCTTCAGTGCGGTCCCTGCTTGGTACAGACTGAAACCCAGTGTAGACCTGAAGCTGTTCCCTCTAGCTCAGCTCTGGAGTTCATTGGAAATGAACAGGCTGAGCATGTATGCTGGGCTCACTGCTCGCTCCCTGCAGGTCTCACCTCCTGTGGCTCCCTGAGCAGTGGGCACAGCTCCAGAGTCGTGTCCATGGTGCACATCTCACGGGTGGCATACCCGTGCACACAATAGGCATCGTAGCCAGCCCCAATCAGCATGGAGCACAGCAGCACACTGAAGTCAAAGCAGTTCCCTCGCTGGTATTTCAGGATGGTGGTTGGGGAGTAGAGTGAAGTGGGCTGGAAAGAGAGAGATGCATGTTCGCAGTGCTTGTCTTGTGAAGCTGAAACATACACCAAGCAGAGAGCAGTACAGAGAGGCACTGCCCGCATCCCTGGGCTCTGCACCCATATGGAATCTGTTATATAAAACTTCTATATACGCCACAGACCCCAAAACTCCCTGCCAAAGTGATCTGGGGAAATATGACCCCAAATCTGGTGACAAATTTAACCATAGGGAGAGACAGGCAGGACAAGCTTGCCAAACAGCTGAAAATCTAATGCTAACCACAACCTCTATCTCTAGCTGGTCTGTCTGCAGCGTTTCAAAGCAAATGATCCATAAACTAAATTATAGCTCAAAGGAAGGAACATATTCCCTTCTGGCCCTCACCAGTGAACAAGAAAGGGATCAATATGGACATACTGCATATAGAGAGGTTCTATGTATAGTCTACTCCCAGATCCCAGATATCACCTTAGTGATGTCTAAGATGTCTTAGTGATGCCAGTCTAGAAATCTCCTTTCAGCCACCCCAAAATATCCCCAAAACTGGGATAGAAATGTCTAAAGTCCCTAAGAATGGGTCACTAAGGTCAAGCATCATCCCCCAGGCTTTATATACTCCTTTGTTCCAAGGGATCTTGGTCTCTGGAGAGGAAGCCTGTCAGCCATTGCAACCCACAGCAGGGTTGACTGAGAGCAGAGTCAGGCCCAGTCTTGTAGAAATGGTACTTAATTGCTTGATAGGTACAACACTGTACGAGTGCTGAGATTACAGGTCCAAAGAGAGTGCATAGGGCCTGGGAAAATCTGGGGGTTGCCTAAGTAATGAGGGGATGATGGAGGGGTCAGAGACCTTTGTAATCCCAGCCAGTGGGGTTTTCACATTGTCCTGCTGAGAGGCCCTTCGGCCACCTCCGTTATGGGGCAGTTTCTGATGGGACTACAGCACCTTTCTTACCGGTGTGATAGGGGACTTGAGGAGCTCCATGGTGAGATAATCAGAGACGAAGCTAGCACAGCCATCCCAGTGGTACAGCTCTGTGTAAGGCAGCAGGGTGGGCCTCACCGTTGTGCTCACAAACTTCTGTAGGGCAACAAGAGGACTTTGGTTAGCCAACAGATGCATGGCAGAGTGTCTTGTCCAAAGCCATCCTCTCTGACTGCCCCTGGATGTGGCAGCTCACATTCAGGACCTCCCTAGAGCATATCAACAGCATCAGTAACCCTCCTCACCTGTTCTGAGCTGGAAATTGCATGGGGTTGAGAGGCTGTCTGCTTGTCTGTGGCTAAAACTTCAAGCTCATCTCAGATGCATTACAGACGTGAACCAGTTCTCTGATTTCAAGCAAGACAAATAGCTGCTGCCCTTTCCAGCTTTTATGTCCTCCAGCATTTTTTGCCTTGTATGTTAATGATATAGTAAATGTTGGGGAAAGCTGGTCCAAAGTAGCAATTCCAGATGTCTGGGGGAGCATAAGCTCCAGAACTAGACAACAGTTGTGCAGCTTGGGCCTAGTCCTAAACAAAACCAGACCACAAACCTCCACATTTACTTCCTTCCCTGTAACTTCTACAAAGTTCAGAAAAGACCTAACTCTGGATCCAGACTCTGTATCTGTGACTGAGCCTTAACTATTTCATGTGTTTCTTTCCTATATGTTTCTGTGGTCTTTCCTGTTTCCCAAGTGTCATGCTGCAGGGCTGTGAGCTGCCTGCAGCCGACATGGCACCACCACCATGGCTTTGTGGCTTTGGCCAGCCAGGGTGTTCCCGGGGTGTTGTGTGCCTGCTCAGAGCGCTGCAGGCACTGCAAGCAGGTTCCCATCACCTTTGGCCAGGAGGGAGGGCGGGAAGGGCTGCTGTCCTTCCCCAGCACTCGGCAATAGCAAAGCCAAGTGCCCCCTGCGCTGTGGCCCACCCCCACACCACCCCATACCTCCAAGCCACACTCGTTGACCGGGTGGAGGAAGAGCGGCTTGCGGTCAGGGCAGAGGTGAGTGTACTGCCAGAGGAAATGGTCAGCAACACGCAGCAACTTCTTTTCCTTCGGGGAATTTGTCTTGTATGAAGACGGTAACTGGGACGTGTCAATGGAGCTCCAGTCAAAATCACTTCCAGGGCAAGAGGAGGCAGAGAGACACAGGTAATAAGCCAGGAACAGTTCAGGCAAGATGACTTGCTATCAAAACATGGCAGGGGCTCCCTGTTTCCCAGGGAAGTAATGGGGGTCATATCCAGGGACATGATTTTGACGTAGCCAAGCTTCTCTGGAACAATGGCAAGCTGGCATATACCCAGAAGCTCAGGGGATCTTTATACAGCGTTATGATACAACAGCAAATGAACATACAATGAAGTGAGTTACCTTGTCTTACTCACACGTGCCCAGTCTTGGACAAACACACTAGGCACGTGAAACTTGCTCACTCCCCGCCCTGTGCAAGGGGACCACAGGTGCCATCCACACGTGTGCAATCTCCCCATGAACAAAGTGTCTCCGCTCATCCCAGTAACTGACAGGACTTACGGGACATCACTTGGGACACAGACTTGCTTTGCAGACACCTTCGTATCCACATCCTGGAGGTTATCACTGATTGTCAAACCCTTCAGCTTTTCTCTTTGCTCCTCTTCTTCCTTCTCCTCCAGGATCTCCATTCCGCCTCCTTCTGGGCACTATAGTAATGGACACACCAGTGTGAATTCAGGGATGGGACTCAGATATACAGCAACACAGAAAACATATTCTAGCCATAGTGATTTAGTATGTGAGCATGTCTGAGGCAGCCAGCAGCCTGACAGTAAAGGGTGAGCACTAAATCTGAGTTTGACCTGGCCTTGGTAAATAAGTGGCTGGATGTTCCTGGATGCCCCGAGTGTGGGGGTAGAACAGGGGCTGACTGGCTTGGTAGGGCACAGCACATCCCCACATTCAGTCTCACATCACGGTGTGTCCCCCATTTCCTGTGCCCGTGTAAACGTGGCATCCCCCATCCCGCCTGGGTGCTGCTGGCTGGGAAGCAGCTCTGGAAATCTGCCGGGCACTGCCAAAAGCCCAGGTAGAGCCTGGTGGGCTGCGCCAAGCCTGGCCAGCCCCACAGGGGCCTTGAGGTGGAGGGGCCACGTTTTGCAGCTGAGTCAGCAGCCTCCAAGGGCAGGGGGCTGTTTATATTATTAATTTACATCTCAGGGAGGTCACGGCTGTTTGTTTCCTCCTCCCTGCGGTCAGGCTGACCCCGTGAGGAGCAGACAAGGAGACGCAGACCGTGACTTGGGGAAGGAGGGGAGGAAGGAGGGGGGGAAGCGGCGTCCCGGGTCCCAGCACTGGCCTCGGCACCACCCAGAGAGCCTCCCGTCCCGCCGCCCCCCAGCCCCGCGGCTCTCAGGGACGCCCAGGCCGCTGCTGCGGCTGCCCCGCACCTCCCACCGCCGCCCCGGCCTCACCGCCGCCGCTCACCGCCGGGCCCGGCCTCCCGCACCACAGCAACGCCCGTTGCAGAGGCGGCCCGAGGCCGTGGCGGGGCCCGCGGCCTCCCCCGAGCCTCCCCCCAGCCCCGCCGGGGCCTACCCCGGCCTCTCCCAGAGTCAGGCCCTAAGGCCCCCCCCAGGGCCTCCTAACGTGCCCGGCCCGCACCCCCTCGGCTGCCGCGGCCCTCCCCGCCGCTGGGCTGAGCGCCTGCCCGGCCGACAGCTCCTGACTCCCGGGGAGGCGGCACGTTCCTGATGGCAGCCCCCTCGGCCCAGAGGGGTTTGGGGCGAAACGAGGGGGAAGCAGCCAAACCCTGCCCACCCGGACACCTTTGCCAGCAGCCCCTTGGAGACAACAAGGCTGCTCTTGAACTCACGAGTTTCACTCTCTTTAATAAAATTTAAAAAAAACAACCACCCACCAAAAAGCTTCCCCTGCCCTCTTTTTGTTTTGCTCCTTTCTAGGCCAGAGGGCTGCACTGCCTTTGCATCTCTAAGCGAGTCTTGTGCAAGCTTCTGGCCTGGTTAATTGCTTTGTAAAATACATAACAGAAAGCAAGATTCTCACCCAAAATCTGGCAGCAGAGCATGGCAGGAGGCCTGGTTTTTTGTTGTTTTTTTTTTCTTTATTTGGTAATTCGTTAGGCTGCAAGCAGGGTCAGGTGCTAAATACTTCTGTTTTCTGGTTTTCATTGTGGTTAGGAAAAAAACTGGATGGGGAATGGCTGTTCACATTTGCTGCTATGTTATGATAACTGTAACAATTAAAGCTCTGAGGATGCACAGTCAATATATATCAAGAAGCATTGCTTTGAGTGATTACTGCTACTTGCAGCTGGTTGTTGCTTCCCAGAGAAAGCATGGTAGGACCAAGCCCTCACCCCTCCATCTCTCACCAATACTTCTCTTCAGATCTTAGATGTCAGAAATCATTAAACAGAAATCCAGAGAAAATGTACGTTGAGGCTGAGAAACCATGTTTATGTGGTACATGCAGTTATCTGGCCTTCGCGTGTGCTGCTGTGGTATCTGTTGTTACTGCTGTGTCAAAAGCAGGTACTACAGAAACAGATTCCCAGGGATTTTGCAGATACTCCCCTTGTTTGGGGACCATGAATCGGGTCAGCGTTCATGAGCATTCAGCTAATCAGAAGGGCCATCAGTGCTGGAGGACGGACTTTTTGGAGAGTCCTTTCCTCCCCAGTCACTACTGAAGGATGCTAAGTTGGCTCTTGTGCAATCACAGAGGCAGCGTGTTTGCGGGGGAGCAGGATGAGCTGCCCGGAGGCGATATAAGGCACGCAGCAGGGAGCACAAGAGCCACCGGGGACAGCGTGCTGGAGGAGCACAGAGTGGCCTGGCAATGGTAAGTGGGATGAGTACAAGGTGAGATCTTGACACTGGTGGGATCTCTCAGGACTGCTGCAGCCGCGAGCAAGGAGCAGAGCAGGGAATAAACCTTCCTCTTCCAGAGGTCTGGTGGTCTCAGCCACTCAGGGTTGGGTAGAGGGGGGTACACGGTGTGCTGCCAGACACGAGTGGGGCTTTTGGTGTTGTATTTCCCAGCTCTCAGTGCACCTGACTGACTCATATCCAGGTCTCTGATAAGGAGACTCCAGTGTCCAGGGCTCATCAGCACCGTGCCATTAATTTCCCTGAAGAAAGCAGTTATCTGTACCAATGGGGGAGATCGACTTAATTTGTGGCTTTATGGCATTAATATTAGTCGTGTTCAAGGCTTTGCATTTTCTTTATTTCATTGTCTCCTTGTTATGGATACTGGTTACTGGAAAAGCCAGGATCCTTTTGCAAATCCTACCTCTTCCGAAGACCCGTAGTGGGAAGAGGGAAACTTATTTCCTCTTCAGGAAGCCTGGACTGATTCCTCAGCTGTGCAGTTTTAATCAAAGTGCTTGTTATTACTGAAATGTGGCTTTATCACTGCCAGCACATCCCTGCAGGTCTGATTTCTCACACCTCCTCTTTCTGGAATAGCTACCTAAATTCAGGAACACCTCCCCCTTGCAGTCTAATGCATGGGTCAAATACTGTCTTGAATTTAGGTAGTTATAAAAAATATCTTTTGGGATAGGAAATTACTTTGTGCCATTGAACCTAGAGTTTTTTGAGGAAATACAGTCCAGAAATTATCTCACCCATGCTTGAGGGTTGGCTCTTTCTGAATGACTGCAAACATCTCCAGCAAGCATGCTAAAAATTCAAGTTACTCAGAGCCTGCTCATTTTTACAGGAAAAGACTGTGAGGTATTTGCTGCTGGTCTCTGCCCTCTGCCTGGCTGGCTACGAAGGCAACAAGAGTGAGTCTCCCTGTACACTGTCCCTGTTGGGTCACAGATGGGTAATATGAAAAGAAGAGGTCAAACCCTCACCTGATCTGTATCCAGGTTCTTCATTCAGGGCACTGCTGAAGGCTGCTATGGGGGCACATCAGAACGGGGCTCGGCGGGGGGCAGGAACTGGGGTGCAAGAGCTGAAAAAATAGGTGGAAACCTCAGATTCTCCATCCCAGACACATATGGTATATCACCCATGGAGATGGACAGAGATGCTGTGATGTGCCACCGCTCTCCTTGCTAGCTGGTGGGAGGCTCCATAGCTCTGCTCCAGGTAACGGCCGTGCTGAGGAGGTCTCCCAGGCTCTCAGTCATATCCTCCCAGCAGGTCCTTCCTCAGATGTTTTGCCTCAGAGCTCTAGCTCTAGGTGAGGATCTCAGCCCTTGCGAGCTGTGCAGGACTTCATGCTGTGGGGCAAATTGACTCACATCTGTCATAGGGTGGATATTCTTGCTGAGTTTCCGCTTACTTGCCTTTCCTTTGCTGCAGGTGAGCTGACGAGCCCACATGGCTGGAGGCAAGGGGTTATCCTCCGTCTCAAGAGGAGTCCTGACACCTGCCTGCCAAACCCATGCCAGCACCAGGGGCACTGCCAGGTGATAGAGGACAGACCAGTTTGCAGCTGCAAACCAGGCTTCACAGGGCTCTTCTGCCAAGGTAGGGCTGGGGATGCTGGGAACCCTCCCCAGTCTGTCCACGGGCACCAGAGGAAGGGTGATGGGCATGGTGTGCTGATGTTACCACTGCTCTCCACTCCAGGCTCCGGGAGCATGTACCAGCTCCTGGTTCAGGTGCATTCCCCACCACCATGTCCTGGCTACATGTTGGTACAAGACCTAGTCACAGGCCGTTTCCTTCCTCCCCAAAAGTCTTAGTTCCTATGAGAAGGAAATCTTGGCTGTCAAGAAGCTGTGCCATGGTGTAGTTACGTCAGGGCAGCAGCAGGATGTTCTGTGGAGCACAGCTGCCTTGCGGTCTCTGCACAATCACATGTGCTTCGGCACGGCTACTGTGAAGGCCCCTTCCAGACACTGCCAAAAGCTGTGCCCTCCTCATCTGAAAGAGAGGATCACTGTCCCTGTCTGGTGCCCTTGTCAGGCTGCAGGAATTCTGTAGACAGCCCTTGAAAGGGGCCAGACCCACGACATCTGTCTTTAATGTCTTGAGCTTAAGGACTGTGTCCGTTCAGAGCAGTGGCAGCCATGGACTGGTGCAGGCCTTAGGAAACCAGCACATAATGACAGACTCATGTTAATTTTGCATGTTCCCAAAGGTTTGTCTTTGCCCAGTGTCTCTGAAGAGCCTTCCCAGCAGCCTCCAACAAGGCTGGGATGAGGGTGTGTTGAGCTCACCGGGACTGTGTCATCCCATAGCTGGCCTAGGGCTCCTTCAGGCTTCTTCCTTATTGCTATTGCAGATGGCTTTTTCCCCCAGATGTAGTACTGAAGTTGGCCTGTGAGGAAGAGCACATGAAGATGATGGTCAGGAAGGAGGTGTTTGAACTCTTGAAAATCCCCCAGGAGCTTGTCCACTTGAAGAACCAGGCATGCAAGGTCTCAGAAAGGGAAGAAGAGGGCGAGCTGTTTTTTGCAGCCACTCTCACAGGTGAAAACCACACTGCCTGTGGATCAATAATTCAGGTGAGGATGCAGCAGAACCTCTCTGCATAGTTCTGAAGCTGTGAGAGGAGCAGGCATGCTGAATGGGAACAGCAAGGGGAAGTCCTGGAGGCTTTTTCTTTTGGTGCTGTAAAGTTCTCGGTCCCCTTGGAACGGTTCACTGGCAACTGTTAGAAAGCTCTTCTGCCTCCACCAAACCCCTGCTGGCAGCACATCTTGTCTTATTCAGCAGGGCATGGAAGTCTCAGTGTGCTCTTTACTAGTTGATAACAGCCCTTGGCTTTCTGTCAGCATCCTCTGAGCTCTGGCTACAGCCCCTTGGTCCCTCACTTGATTCATGAGTGTCAGGGAGGGTGCAGAGAAACCGGTGCTCCAGCTCTGCATTGCACTATGCTGACTCCTGCTGATGACAGTTGCCAGTAACCCTGGGACAAGGGGCTTGAGCAAAAACTCTGTCAGATGTCCAGGAGGCCTGGAGCAGCTATAGCTGAGTTGTACTGTCTGAACTGGAGCTTGGAGCCCTGTCTATGAACTTAGACATGGTCTGGAGACTTGATTTCTGTGTCATTCCAGCAAAACAGCTCCCACGTGTTGTACTCCAATGTCATTGAGTCAGAGCAGGAAGCACACAGGGGCGTGATCTCCCGGAGTTTCCAGCTGGAGGTGCATTTCTCCTGTGTCTATGCCTACGAGCAGGTGGTGAAACTGCCCTTCGCTCTCACTGCGGTTGACAAGTGAGTGGTCCCTCTTCACCTGGCTGCTGACATGGTATCTTTGAGCTTGCAGAAAAATAGATGCCTCCAGTGAGGTGATCTGCAAAGGTTCTGGGAAGCCACTAGAGAGCTCTGGGAGCAATGCCACATCAGGGTGCCTCCCTTTCTTCTCCCAACATGTTTTTTCAGCAGAAGGTTTTAGGCCTGGGACAGAGCCAAAGGGGCGCACCCACAATCTACCTTTCTCCTATCATCACTGCTTGAAGCGAACTATCCAAAAAATAAAGCGTGGGAACTGGAAGATGCCCTCACCAGGCCTCTGTGGGTTAGGACACCCTGGGTTGCCTTTCTCATGGCCCTCCCTGGCCAGCTGGTTAGTGGGAGCCCCTGGAGCTCATTGCTTCTGCACACAGTGTGGACATACCAGCCAGAAGGCAGCTCGGGGCCTGGCTCTCAGGAGATTCCACCCAGGAGCAGAGGCACATGCAGAGTCAGTGGAACCTGCGCTGGTGGCCTGACTTGAGCTATGTCCTTTCTGCCTTCTCATTCTGCTTGTGAGCTCTCCTCCTCTTCTCTCCTCTCCTCTCCTCCCAGGCTGGTGCAGTTCGTAGTCAGAGAAGGACACTTCAATGTCAGCATGAGACTCTACAAGACCCCTTCGTACCTTCAGCCTTATCACCTGCCGACCGCGGCCATCCCCATCACGGACACGCTCTATGTCCTGCTGAAGATAGAAGGACAGCAGCAGCTCAAGTACTTCCTGCTGAGCGTTGAGGACTGCTGGGCCACGCCAAGCGCGGATCCCTACCAGGACGTGCAGCACAAACTCATTGAGAAGGGGTGAGTGGAGGGCTCCTAGCACATCTGGTCTCCCTGCAGCATGGTCACATCCTTGCTGGGTGCCAAGGACAGGTTGCTGTGAAGTAGCAAGGAGCAATGACACCATCGTTGCTCACAGGTGGAACCTATGGTGGACACCATCACTGAATAGGTGGAACAGCCCCATAGATGAGCCTCCTCTCCTCACCCTGCTCTGCTGCCACCAGTGCTGCCTTCCCTCCAGCATCATTCCTGGCAAGCTGGGGAGGCAAAGGACAAGGAGGGGAGAGGGGAGATCTTTTGCTGGGATGTGCAGAGAGGTCTCTGCTGAAAAGCTTGTGTTAGATGTGGCTGTAGCCAAGCTAAAGCCTGTAACATGGCTATCAGGGAAGTGGGAGCCACAGCCAGGCTCACTGCAACCCTGCAGAGCAGCTGTGCCCCCACAAAGACATGAGCCAGCCTCTTTGCTGGTGGCAGCTCCTCCCTGAGCTGGGCACAAGGCAGGGTGCCAAGGAAAGGCATTCCCACTGGCACTGAGACACAAATAGTCCTGTTTAGCAAAGCTTGGGGGCTGCACACACTTCGTGTGTGCTCTGGTGTACCAGGCTGAAATGTTCCCCCATGATTGCCACCTGCTGACTCAGCCATTCTGTCCCAGGTGTCCCCATGACGAGACAGTGACATACCTGAACACCATTGGAGAGAGCGCTACTGCCAAATTCAGCTTCCAGATGTTTCAGTTTGTTGGTTACCCTGAGGTGTTTCTGCACTGCCGTGTCCGGCTGTGCCTCCCTGACAGCCCAGAGCCCTGTGCCAAGGTGAGATCTCCCGATGGTCTACACCACGCCCTGGCTACGCCTCCCTTCCCGTGGCCTGCTGTTTGGAAAAGGTGCTCTGCTCTCATTTCGGGTGCCTTAGCACAACAAACACCTTCCAGCAGCAGAAGCTCACCCCAGTGAACTGAACTAAAGGTACAAGGGCTTGAACCCACCCGAGATCTCCTCTCCCTCTTCCCTCTGGCTGTTGGGTATTCGCAGGAGAGGTTTATGCTAGGATCTGGGGAGGAGCAGACTAAGGTCTTTCAGGAACCAGCTCTGTTCATGCTCTGGGGTCTTGACTGTTCCCAGGCTGCAGCTCCAACTGTGTCTCTGCCAAGGAGAGACCCACAGGACAGCTCTTGCCACCTGGAGCGGGCTTCTCCCCTGCCCTCTGGTCCCATCACCCCTCCCTTGGCTTTGTTGACAGAAATGCCCCAGGCACTGGAGGAGCAAGCGGGAACTGGGGGATGACTACAATAAGATTGTCTCCTATGGCCCCATCCACCTTCTGGCTGCTCCTTCCTTGGAGGCAGAGACCCACCATTCCGGGACTGACCGACAGGACCTGGCAGGTACGTATGTCCCTCCGGAGAGGGCAGGAGCAGCTCACAGACTCTTGCAACTGTCTAGGAAATACCAAGTGATGAAAAAGGGCTGCCAAAATCACTGCCCTGCGTGGAGTCTTTCAGGTGTCCTGGCCATGCATGGCATACACCAGAAGCCAAACGAGCCCAGAGAGGTTAGCTCTGTGCCAGGCACAGGTTGGGCTGAGCAGGGGATCTGGGTGGGAAGGGACCAGAAGCCAGAAGGCTGCTGGTACAGCACTGCAAGTGAGGAAGGCTGGGTTTTTGTGCTGGATCTCTGCCTCAACTCAGCAAAGCAGGCTCCTTCTGAGCACCCAGGGCGATCCAGGGGATCCAAGGAGATCCAAGATCAGGGCTGGGGGCAAGGCCACCTGCAGCATAGCTCACATCAGGAATGAGTGCTGAGCTGAACGGAGCCCCTGGGCAGTAGATGTGGGTGGAGGCCCCAGGTGAGGCCAATTGGGTTGACCGAGTTCTGTTAGTGCCCTCAGGGCTCCGAGGTACCCCCAGCTCGGGCAGCTCTTGCCCTTCACAGATGACCTCCCCTGAATCTGCCCCCAGCCAAGAGGTGCCATGCCAGGGCTCAGTGCCAGCTTGGGGGACTCAGATGTGTAACCAATGTTTCTCCTCTTGGGCAGGACCCAACCCATGGCTCCCCGGGGCCCTCATCCTGCTGTGTGCACTTGGTGTGCTCACTGTGGCTGCTGCAGCTGTCAGCACGTGGCGGCAAACAGTGTAGGAAATGGCTGTTTCTGAATAAATGTGACAGTGGCAGAGATGTTCTTTACAAGTTTTTTTTGAGAAGGAGGTGATGATTGGATGCAAACAGCGCTTGAAGGATAAGTCACATCAGTGTTGCTGTTTCCTGCAGCAACTCTAGGACCTTCTCATCCCCTCCTGGCCCATGCTCTTCAGACTCAAAACATGTACCCAGGGATAGGAGGTTCCTGCCTCCTGCTTTCCTCCTCCCTGGAGTCACCCAAGGGCATGGGGAGATGGAGGTACCCCCACCAGATACTTGCCCACCAAAGCTGGGCTTTGCATGGTTCTGTGTGACACAGATGTAGCACGAGCAGAGCCAGGGCTGCTCTGTGCACACACGCACATGTGTACATACACCTACTCATACAGCTTCCTTCCTTCCTTTCATTCATGACAAATTTCCAGCAAGATTTTTGCCCATCAATACATCTCTAATAGAAAGCAAATAACAAGCAACACTGTAAACATCAAAAACTAAATCCATAGTGCTCAGAGAGCTGGCGAAGATTTAATACGAAAACACAGATAAGGAAAAGATGAGTGTTTTCCCTGCTAGGTGGCTGTGTGTGTACATTCAGCCAAAGCACAGTGTCCTCACAGAAATCATTGCTGGCTCCAGAGGGTGTTTTTCAGGAGGGATGCCCAGCAGATCCCTGCCTGAAGACCTCAGCCCCAAATCCATTTGGAGAGGAATTTCTCTTCTTTTTTGCCAATTCCCAAACCTGAACCTCCTGAGTCTGCACTGGAGCAGGAAAACCCTCCACCAGCCTGGTACAGCACCAAAGGCCAGGTCTAGCAAAGAGGGGGATGGCTCCATCTGACTGCAGACAGGTGGTTCGTGGGCCCCCTCCTCACGCCTGCAAGAGCCCCTGGGGAATGAGAGTGAGCGCACTTCAAGACTATGGGGGAGCTGCAGCCTGGAGGGACTTCGGCAGCAGGGGCGCCTCCGGAGCTCCCTGCCCAAAGCAGGCCATGGGGAACAAAAGGGCTGACGCAAAGAACCCTGATAAGGTGGGTCATACCCACTGAAGGGTAAACTGAGGCACAGTAAACTGAGGCCCTGTCCTCTGTGGGAAAGCTGCATCCATCAGGATCAAAGCTTGCTATCAGCATGTGCACACCCAGGCAGGGAGGAAGATCTAGCTGACAGCTAGTCCTGGGAGACTGTGGTCGTTTTGTCGTGTCTGATGATATGGGAGAGGGACCCAGTGATCTCCTTCGTCTTTGGGTAGTAGAGGACAACCAGCCAGATGAATATGAAGATTCCTGCAGGGAAAGGAAGGTAGACACTCAGCAGCAGCATCAGGAGATGGTGGCAAGCATCCTGCCAGGATGCTACCGGCACTTCTCTGCCACTTCCAGGGGGTTCCCCTTGCTCGCTCCTGCAGGAGGGTCTCCTCAAGCTTCAGGTGAGACGTTTGACTGGGACATGCGCTGGGTGGATAATGTCCCTGTTCCTCTGCTAAGGAATGGCTTCCTTGGAGCAAAACCACCCCCAGTGGAGTGGATGTGGTTGGGAGCCATGACCAGCTCCGCACCAGTGGCTGGGACCTGCTGCTTGACATGCCCTGCCAAAGGGAAGGGCATGACAGTGCTGGGAAGATGCTGGTCCATTGGGACCCCTTGTTAACCCACTGCCAAGCTGGGTCCTACCTCCTCCATCTTCCCACCCGAGCCCAGGGAGCCCAGCTTGGACCTGGCCCTGACCTTGGAGAGAGTTGAGGACGGTGAAGAGGTAGAGCATGGGCACAGAGGAGGTGCTGTGGGTGAGGAACGCCAGGGCCCAGGTGACTCCCAGCAGGCAGAAGAGTCCCACTGCCACCAGGGCCACCTTCCAGGCCTTGCGGTGTCTCTGCACCACCCCTGTGTCCTTCAGGCAGCAGCTCTTCTGGATCACCATCCCGAAGACACCCATGTTGAAGAGGAAGATGAGGCCAAAGTAGCCACAGTTGGTGATATAGTGGACTAGGACATGTTCAGAAGGGATCCAGCACCTGAAGAGAGACAACTGTGGTGCCTCCAGAGGCTCTGCTATCCCTGGAAGCACCCATGGGAGCATCCCCAGGGGGACATGTTTGGGGATGCAGGGACACCCTTGTGCTGATGGGGTTTTCCAAGGCCAGGGTGAAGCAGGGGGGACAGTGGTACGGATCCGCTGCCCTCATGTCACTCAGCTGGGAGCCTGGGGAAGCTCCAGGTGGACCTTAGATGTCCCTGCATGACCCAGAGGCCTGCAGGCCTGACCAAGGAGGCTTGGCATGAGAGGAGGTGGTGCTGGTTACCACAGCTGTAGCTGCTATGTTGCAATCATTATTAGGAAAGTGGAAGCAGAGCAAGAAGCCAAGCAGGATGGGTGCAACCCCCCACCACTGCGCTGCCAGCAGAACCAGGTTACCATTCCCCACGCCAAAGGGCCATCTAAGCCCTGTGGGCGGTGGCACACGCACAGGTGGGCTATGACCTGGTGGTCCGTGGTCTGGATGCTGTATTCTCCATAGCTGCCGATGACTCCTGCCACCCCCGCAATGAGAGCGGGGAAGCCTGGAAGAACAAGGGAGACACATAGAAGAGAGGCCAGAACTGCGAGCGGCGGGCTGACCTCTGGTGAGGTGGGGCTTAGGGATCTGCTGAGGTTGCACAAGTGCTGGGGGCACAACGGCTGCTGCTGGGACATGACATGGAGTGGGAAGGACAGTGCTGGGAGGTCAGGCTGGAGGTGTCCCCTAACCTCTCTGCGGGATTATCTGCTCTGGTGCCCCCCAGGATGCCATGGAGGGCTGGCAATGGGGGAACAAAGACTTCCAAGGGCATCACTTGCTCATTGAGCAGGAGGCTATTCCCCAGGGGGATGGAAGGTGCCTGCAAGTGCTGCCCTGAGTTTGGTGCACCAGGCCCATATAAGACACTTGCCAGCCCTGACCATGGCATTTGGAAGAGCTGAGGGTGGGACAGGGGCTTGCTCGCTCTCTGCCCATCACTGTGTCACCCTGTTCCCACTCCAGTTGTAACCCACTGCCTCCCTCTCACCCAGGCTGGTGGTGCTCACCCCAGCCAACCAGGCAAAGCTTCGCCAGGTAGTGGTGGATGTAGGTGCCAAGGACCTTGATGAAGAGGAGATAGAGGTGAGAGCCCTCCAATGCCATCCAGGTGAAGCAGCAGAGCAGGCAGTAGTGGGTGAGCCCCCCCAGGACCTTGCAGGTCCCCAGCTGGGTCTCACTGGCAAGCCTGCTGTTGAGCATGAAGGCCAGGTTGAGGAGGAACAGGCTGCCCACAAGGTTCACGTGCAGTCCCAGGTTGATGCAGAGAGTATCCTCAGACCTGAACCTGCACCTGAGCATCCCCAAAGGGAGCAGAAAAGGCTGGGATCACAGCTGAGCAAGGTCTCACACAGCAGGTTCATGAAGATGCACCAGAATTGCCCCAGCTCTCTCCCAGCCTGATGAGTCCCCAGGGAGCTGCTGGCACATCCTACCTTAAGAAGATGCAGAAGGCAATGGTGAAGATGGAGAAAGCCATGGCTACCCCACAGCCAGCAGTGGCAACAGCCATCAAGCCTTGTGCTGTGGACCTGTCCAGAGCCGGATTCTGACAAACATGCACACGTTGAATTAGAAAGGCCCTGGACCAACCTAGAAAACCCAATTGCAGCTACCAGAGCCATAGAGCTGATAACCCCAGTGGGCTGCTGCAGGGACGCCATGCAAGCCCCCAGTCTGTCTCCCCAGAAGGTCTTCAGGGGAAGCAGAGCAGTGGTGGCTCAGAGGTGGTCCCTTATTATATTTATATATATAAAGCACCTATCACCATATTGATGAACATTCTTTGGAACCACCTTTGGTGAGGGATGAGTGAAGGCTATGGTGGACCACCATGAGCACCCTCCCAGGAGCCTCCACCAGGAGACAAGACCTCAAGCCTCACTGCGCCAGAGCCTGCACGGGACTGGGGGCCGTTTCCACCCTGTACCCGCTTTGCTGAGCTGCTGCCACCCTCCTGAGCTGGGGCTGGACTTGATTTTGGGACCTGGGCTTTCCTGGGAGCAGCTATAACTGTCCCTGTGCAGCTACTTGTGACACCCAAGGAGCCCCCAAGATGGGGCAGGCAGAGCGGCCAGGGTATGAGCAGGAGCTGTGGGGAGTGGGATTGTCACCAGGAGGAGGGTGAAGAAGGTGAGGTGGTCACAGGAGCAGACTGTCTCCTTGTCTCCGGGCTGCGTGACACATCCACTGCTGCTCCAGCCTCCTGCCTGCCCTGCAACAGGCACAGCATTATGGCCATGAGCGCCGGGCACAGCACTTACACCCAGCCCTGTGCCCAGCCCTGCCGAGGACCATACCTTTGCTGGTGTCCCAGAAGACACACTGCGGGGTGACATTCTTGCAAGGAGGGAGAGCAGCATCAGCCAGTGCCACGGTGAGGGGCACTGGGGGACAGATGACAGGAGGGCACAGCTGACTTACATGGGGCAGCTGCCTGTGGGTGAAGGTGAGCTGCACGGGGTCCTGCAGCCCGGAGATGCTCGTCTCTCCCACTGTGATGCCCACCACGGTGTCATCCAGCACCTGCCCCGTCTGGTTGACCTCCTGTGTGGGGGCAACACTGCCTGAGCTGAGCCAGCAAGTGCTGGCAACCAAGGGGTTGCTGGCAATGACAGCTCTTACCTCAAACATGCCAAGCTGCTGGATGTTGAGGACCATCACCACCACACGCACTGTCCAGCTGCTCAGGGATCGGAATATTTCCCTGGGGAGCTGGACTTTGCCTGCCTTCCCCTTCTCTGTCAGATTCAGCATCTGAGGGCCCTGCAGCGGACAACGGCAGTGGGCAGTTGCTTGCTGACAATGACACCTCTCTGCTTGGGACCCAACAACCTTGCTCCAGGAACAAATTCAGCCCTGCCTGGGTGAGCTTTGCTCAGCAACATCAGCAGGAGCCCCGAGGGCAGGAAGGGGGAAACTTATCCCCAGCACTCAAGGGGCAGAGCTCCCAGGAGAGCCCCAACCCATCACCCCATGAGATGTGGTCCCCTGGGACATCCAGAGAATGTGAGAGCCCGGGGGTGGGCAGGAGACACAAGGTCCCACATATTCTTTATTCTTCTCTTCTTCCCCTCCACCTGACCCCCCTGCCTGCTGCTGGGATGTCTCCTCAGGAAAGGCTTTTTCCCCCCCAAGCACCATTTTGCGTGACTCCTTGCAAAAGAGTGCTAAAGCTGATGTGGGTCTGTGATGCAACCATGGAGCAGGGTGGAGGAAGAGCACACCGTGGCACGCCAAGACCCAGGGCAGGGGCCAAGGGACCCTTGGAAGGCTCAGGGCCTTCTGAGTGAGGGGGAGGGGTGCATCTCACCTCCATGGGGGAAAAGTTGATGAGGACATCATGGGTGGCAGCCCTGCTGACATTGAGGACCAGCACCTTCAGCCCAGCCAGTCCACTGTGCAGCGCCGGCCCCGCCGACTGCAGCAGTCTGCAGGGCAGGAGGGTTGTGGAACTGGTACACACAGGAGGCTGAGCCCCCAAACCCCGCCATGGCCACCCCTGCCTGCTACCTGAGCCAGCGCTCCCGCAGGCAGGTGCAAGCAGGGCTGCTGGAGCGCCTCAGCTCTGGGCAGTGCCGGGGCAAGTCAGGGCTAGGGGTCCCATCGCCTCGCTCCTCTGACTCCGCAGTGTTGCAGCACTGGTGGTGCCTGTCACCCCGCTTCAATTCTGGGGAGGAGGGGAACCAGGTGGCTGCTGGGCACTGTGGCACCAGGTGGGCACCAGGGCGAGGGAGGGTTGAGGAGGGCCACTCACCAGCACAGCTCTCCTGTCCCCCAGCAGCGTCTGGAAGAAGAACACATGGGGTAATGGGGGGAAAACCCTAAAATCTAGGGTCAGTCCTCCCCCTGCATACAGGGAAAGGGGGAGGTGGGAGAATCTGGCAGCTGCCAGGTTTAAAAAGAGCAGCCCTACTGCCCTACATGGGCTCCAAAAAGCAACTGCACAGCCATGGCGGCTGCTTTAACACATCACCGCGTCCAGCTCCCCAGGGCAGCTCGCACAAGAGACCCTGGGCTGCTGATCCAGGGTTTTAAAGCAGCCCCCAACATCAAACCCCTCTGCTCTGCTCACCTCTGCCAGCTCTCTGCATAGCTCTCTCCCTCTGGCCTCGCTACATTTTAGGGTGAAACCCTGCCATGGTCTTTGGGTCAACACCTTCTTCACAGGAAAATGTACCCCCCAAGCCCATGCACACTCCAAACCAGGGGTGCCCGCATCCCCCTCACCGACCACTCACCAGGCAGCAGCAGGAGCAGCAGGATGGTTCCCAGGAGCAGGGCCATAATGCATTGTGGGGTCTCCAGGCTACCCCTGGCCATCTCACAATGCTCTACTCCCCTCAACCCAGCAGCTCTGCTCCTCTCCAGGCTCCCCCAGGGCTTGTAGCTGCCCCTGAGCCAACTGTCATGTCCTCATTTCCCTTCTGCAAACGCCTCACGCCTTCCTGTGGGTTGGCAAGTGACACAGCAACAGCGATAACTATCAGAGCCACGTTGTTTCCCCCTTGGCCACTTCCCTCTGCTGACTCATTTCTTTTCCCTTCTCCTCCCAGTCCTGCCAAATCCTTGGGTGATGGCCCTCACCAGCCCAGGAACTTGTTGGAGCATCCCTCTCCCAAACTGGGCATGCCACTGGGAATGAAACATCCCTTCCCTGGGAGGGTCCCTCTGCCCCAGCCAGGAGCTGGAGCCGGATGCAGGGGATGAGCCACAGGCAGAGCATCGTCTGGAAGGGGAGCTGGTGGGACAGGAGACACGGCGTTGCACTTGCAAGCGGCACAGCCAGGAGAGCCATGATCGGCATGGCCCTGCAGCCACCCAGGGAGGCGATTGCCATTCTGCAAAGCCTTGCTCTTCATATTCCCACCCTCCACTGGACTCCCTCTTCACTGGATATTGACAGTCCCTGGAGACTGCAGCGGATTCCTGAGCCACAGCATCTCCCTCCATCAACCCAACCCTATGGCACCACAGTACCGGTGCTCTGCTGGGAGCACCATTACCAGTCCCAGTTCAGCAGGATCCTACAGGTCCTGCCCCAGGGACATGACAGCCCCAGCTGAGGGATGGATCCCGTCAGAGAGCCCACCAACACACCCAGCAGAGAGACCCAGCAAGCCATGCTCTGAGCAAGAACGACTTTAATGGACACAAGTCTGGTGTGCGAGCATTAAACTTCTACGCCATCGAAAAATATACATTCAACAAAATAACAAAAATAGATTATTTCAGCTGCTAGAGGGTGTCGCAGGGGCAGTTATTCTGTCTTCACCAGAGAAGGACCCTCTTGGTGACCACCATCAAGGACTAAGATGGGGCCTTTCCCACCCATCACCCTAGGCCTCAGGGCATGATAGAGAATATCCAGAAGCACCAGGGACCCTGTTCCTGCCTCTTCCACTTTCCGTAGCCCCCGCTGCCCATGTGAGCATCCCTCCATCCTGCCCCAAGGATGCCAAGCCAAGAGATGCGCCGCTGCCTGGTGGGATGTGGTGGGTGGGGAAACTGGAGAAGGAGCCAGCAGAGGTGAGGGGCTCAGGGCAGCGAGCCCCGCTGCGGGTCCCCGGGCTCCTAGCAGCCCTACGAGGTGGGTGCGGTAGCAAAGCAGATGGCATCATTCCTTCCCGCAGCTGTCCTCCATGCAGGGAGCCCCAGCACAGTGCAGCCATCGTGGGGCTCAGCCAAGATGGCTCTGGCTGCTGTTGGGCTGCAGTTTAACACTGTCGGAACTGCTCTGCAAGTCAGGGGACTTTCTTGCCTGCAGCACCATGGTCCAGTACCAGAGGAAGATGAGGAAACCTGGGAGAGGAGGGAGAAAGGGTGGGTGAGCCCCCTTGAGGGACCAACAGCAGAGGGTGAGCCAGCCAGCCTGCCAGGGACGGCTCCTCTTGTACCCCGTCACCACCCCACCAATACCTCGTGAAAGCCCTGGTGCCCTTCAGAGGAGGCTCACCTTGGAGGGAGTTGATGATGGTGAAGATGTAGAGAGACACAAGGCGGAAGACGCCAGAGGTAAAGGAGAAGAAGACCAGCGCCCAGGGGATGCCCAGCAGGATACTCAGCCCAAAGAGGGCTAGGATATGCTTGAGCTTGTGGCCTTTCTTGTTCTGCTGGAGGATCTCCCGGATCATGGCCCCCAGCATGACCGAGTTAAAGAGGAACACCAGGCTGAAGAAACCCAGGTTCACAATGTTATGGATCAGGGGGCTTGTGATCCAGCATCTGGAGGGAGGAGAATGGGGACATGAGTTGGAGGGGTTGGGAGAAGCACAAAGGTGTGATACAAACCCAGCACCCAGTTTAGTTAAACAGGGAGGGGGCATCCCCCACCACCACCCTGCACAGGGCCCCATAAAAGCCACAGGTGAGCTAAGGAAAGCCCATAGGACACGGTGAAGGTTTAGCCATCTGACTTTATCTAAGACCAGGGACGAGGCAACCTATTTCCCATGACTTACATTGTTGCATTGGTGGATTTGCCACCAATGGATTCATAGACAGGAATGGAGAAGGGGCCATAGTTGGTCCAGCTAGCCAGGAAGATCAGCATCACGCAGAAGAAGGGAAGTCCTGGGTGGCAAAAACAGATTGAAGCAGCCACCCTAGTCCCTGGCCCTCAGACCTTCTGGAAGAACTTACGGCCCCTTTCTCCCCGTATGGAGTACAAACCAACGTCCCCCCTCCCAAGGGGGAACCGAGGATGGAGCACGCAAGAAGGACACCTGGCATAAACCCTGGCCCGGGAGTGAGCTGTGCTGCACCGACACCAGCGGGGCGTCTCCCAGGGCTGTTGAAATTTAGGCCACAAAAGATAACGGATCTTCCTACCGCAGCTTCCTGCCCAAAGCACAGCAGAGATGCGTGGGTGCTTTCTGCATCAAGCCCATCTCTCTGGACTGTCCTGCGTGTTTCTTTCACAAGCAGAGGATCTCATTGCTATTTAAAGACCCCGAATAGTGTCTCTCACATGCTTCCCTTGCTGGGTGACACCCAGGGTGATGCACCCTTACTCTAACACCAGCTTCTGCTCTCAGCCATTGAGTCCCCTTCTCCACCAAGTCTGTTGACAGAGAGATCCCTCTGCTTCCAGCCATCTGCTCCCCCACAACTACGTCTCCATCCCCATCCAGGCACCATATACGGTGGGAAAGACCTACCCGGGTGCCCCTCCACCCTGTGGCCTGTGACCTCAGGGTGTCTCTGCCTCTGACATGCTCACCCCAGCCTACGAGGCAGAGCTTGAGGAGGAAGTGGTCATGGTAGGCATTGAAGACTTCAATCACAAGCCGGTAGAGGTTGTAGCCCTCGATGCCCATCCAGGTGAGGCAGCTCAGGAGGGAGAAGTGCAGGAACAGCCCCCCAGCTCTGCAGACTGCCTCGCTGCTGCTGGAAGCCAAGTGCTCGGAGATGAGGAAGGTGACATCCAGGAGGAAGATGGCACCCAGCAGGTTCATGTGGATTTGCATGCTCATGATCTGACCTCGCTGCTTGGTTCTGAAGAATTGAGGGGGGAGACCTCACCACCATGCCTGGCCAGCATCCTTGGTGCCCCACAACACCCCACAGCTCTGCATGGGACAACTTGCCCCAGCCAGAAGAGCCAGGAGACCCTCTGGTGGTGTCAGGGGCTGAGAGTCTAACCCCATGGATGTGGGAGACATCGGCCTGTCAGCCCTACACAGCATCTGAAAAGCCTCTAGGCTCTGATGAGAAACAGGCCTTGGGAGAAAGATAAGAAACCGCTGAGTTGTGCCAAGGTGGCAGAGAAAAACAACGGACAGCTGCAACACTGAGCTGTGGAAAAGTCCTGAACTGTGAGAAGTTACCACTGCACGAACAGCGCGTGAACAAGAAGTTGATTGGTCTGCACAGCCCGTGTTAGAGTGGTCCTATGCTGATAGGAGAAAGGATTGACAGCTGTCTAATTGCTGATTTGTTATGAAGTAAGAGCTTTAACGAGAGCATAAGTATGTTCTATTAGAAAAATAAACAGCTTTGCTTGTTGTAACTCTCATAGAGCTGTGCAGGTCCGATATCCTCCTGCAACACATGGATGGGACCACATGTGCAAATTCAGGTCCCTGCAGTTGACCCTGCATTTCAGGTCTAGGCCATGGTGGGTAGGGAGCAACATCATGTCAGCTCTGAATCATCCATGTAGGATCAGTGACATGTCTCAGGAGAAGACACTCACGTTCTCCATCTTGAAAAGATCTTTGCAGGCTTCTGCTTGCTGAGTCTATAACAACAACCAAGCCAATTTTCCAAAATAACTGAAACGAGCCAGTGTTTACAAGCGCCCTGCAGGAGACCTGACCAGTGGTGTGGTTTCTGGAGAGAACTCCCTTTCTTTAAGCATGGCTCCTTCAGCATGCTTCTAGCCAGGCCACCAACTGCATTTGGAGAGCTTGTGCCCACCCAGGTGTAGTGGTGATGGACAGGACACAGACAAGGGAGAGCAGGGTGAACTGTCAGACTGTACCTGAAGTAAAGGAAGAAGATGGTGCAAATGGATGCCAAAGCCGAGATCAGGCAGCCGATGTAGGTTATGATACTCAGGTAATCCCTGTGTATATTGGTGATCTCTGGGGAGGATACCTGAGGAGAAGGAGGAACAAGAGATGGTGAGGAAGAACAGCTGGTGGGAACGATGTAGAGAGCTGCAGAAAGGTGCTACCCACCATCAGCACGGCAAAGTAGGTGAGGTGGTTGCATCTGCAGTCTGTCTGGCTGCCCCCCGTCATTGTTGTACAACCGTAGCTGTCCCAGCTCCCAGAGCCAGCTGCGCAAGAGAAAGGGAGAGCGGCTGCTGAGCAGCAGGAGCATCTGCTTTGGGTTTGTGGATCTTCAGGGCAAGGTGTCCATGGCAGGGAAGAGGACAAAAGCAGGCATCCCAGCTTGTCCCATGCCAAGCACACATGCTCAGATAGCACCCTCAGTATTAGGACCCATCCTTAGGGAGGGGGAAAGCTCTTGGGTTAGCTATGGCGGGAAAAACCTAAAATCAATCCTGTGGGAAAGGTTTATAAAGCTGGAGCAAGGAAGGGAAGTGCAGGGTGACTTTTACCCCTACCCGCAGGTCTGTGGTACCCTGCAAAAGGAGCAAAGGCCATGATTGGCTTCACACCCAAGTGCAGGAGCACTCACCGGTGGAGTCCTCCTGCCAGAAGACGCACAGTGGGGTCACATTCCTCTGCAATGACAAAATCATGAGCCCTGATCAGGATGCAGCTGGGAGTTTGTTGCCCAGCCAGCACATCTGATAGGGGAGAACGTAGGGCAGGAGGTGAGACAGTCTCAGTAGACAAACTGTCCTATGTCATGGGAGTGGGCTCCAGGCAGAGACCGTTCTCTTGGCAGCTTGTGGAGCAGATACCTCCTCCCAGGCCCCCTTTTTCAAACAAGGGGTTCACCTTTGAGCAGGTGCCTGGCAGGGCTATGAATGAGTCAAGGGACTGTTAACTTCACATGTCCCCAGCCCTGGAGACTGTGCTGGAGGTGACACATCGGCAAAGCAGCATCTCCTGGTCAACTGCAGACAGTGCCACCTCCAGTGCACACGGTGAAGCCATGATTGTGATACAGCCCCAGAAGTCATAGCAGATGCTGTACAGGCAGGCCAAGGGCATGGACCTGCTGGATCCCTAATCTGGCATGGCCTGAGCCCTCCTTGCCCCTCCATTCCTGGTGGGATTGGGTTCAGTGAGGCTGTCTCCCCACCTACCGGAAGCTGGTTGTGGAAGAAAGTGAGGACCACTGGGTCAGAGAGGTTGGTCACCACCGTGTCCACCAGGGAGATGCCAACCACCCTGTCACCCAGGACGTGGCTGCTGTTTTCATCCTGTTGGAGGAGAAGAGGAGGCAGTGGCAGCACGGGAAGGGAGAGCTGCCAGGCATGAGGTGGATTAGAGTCCCCAAGAAGCAGGTCCCATGCCTCTTTCCCCATCAAGCTTGTAGCTCATCTTTGAAGCATCTTCTCTGAGCGATCACTGACACCCTGGTCTGGGGAGCATTCCTGCTGCCCTGTCCCACCAGAGCCCCCAGCACAGCGGGGACACCCCACCGTGCCACACGCATGATCTTACCTGAAACATGGTCTGGCTGTTAATGTCCATGAGGAGCACCCTGTGCTCCACCACCTCCTCCCTCTCCTTTGCCGTCACAAACAGGCTGCTCGGCAGGTCCACCGCAAACCCATGGACCTCTCCGCCCTCCTGCAAGGAAGAACTTGTCAGGAGAGAGGTTGTGAGATGATGCCCAATGGTTCAAGACCACCAGGGCAGGCTACCCAGGACCCACCTCTCTTTGGGAAGCAAAGGCCAGGTGCTGAGGAGCCTGAGTGGGCTGGACCCTCAGGATGGTTGCGTGCACAGTGGCCTTCCCAAAGGTCTGGTTCTGCCCTTCGAGCTCCACCTTGGCCAGCGTCTTCTCCAGTTCCCCGAGTTTGCTGTTGGAGAAGGGGTGAGTGAGCAGGATGCAGCAGGCACGACACTAGCAGCAGCAGGAATGGCACAAGCCCGGAACTCACTGCCGAAGTGTCCGCTGCTCCGTGGCTCCCACAGCCAGTGCCGAGGGCTGGGCAATGAGGCTGTCCAAGGCAGCGAGCTGCTCCTCCACGTCCTGCTCCCAGACAGGCATGCTCTCTGGGGGGGTTGACAGACACACGAAAGGAAATGCCATGAGATGCATGGGCAGAGCCAGCTTCCCCATGCCCCAAACTAGCTGGGCACAGCCCTGGTGGGAGCAGAAAGCGAAGGGCTTCAAGTTGACCCAAGTCTGGGAAGTTGATGGGAGACCCCAACCCAGAGGGCTTCTCCTGCCACCCAGAGCTCAGCTTCCACCAAGACCATCAGGACCAGGCTGGCTGAGGCAAGTTAAGTGCCTAGTACTACAGACAGAACCCTCAGAGAACTGTGCAAAGCACATGATTTCCCAGGAATTTAGGGGGCAAACCACTTCTGAAAATCTTCATCTCCAGGGAGCCTGGGTACTGGGGGCTGCCTCTGGGCTCCTTCAAGCAAACCTATGTCCCCTTCCATCACTCTTCAGCTGTGTCTTCACATCATCACGCTATAGCACATACTGGGACACACCACCAGTGTCTGCTGATGGCTAGAGAATAGGCTGGGGATGAAAAAGACCTTTTATTTCATTAAAATAACATTGAATTGCCTTTACCAGGGAAGAAGTATTCAGGTGCACTGTGAAGGGAGGTGTTCTTCCCACCCTTTGAGATGTAGGACACGTTGAAGATGGAAGCTCTGGTTCTTTCAGTCTTCTGTCTCTCCTTCCCCCGGGTGATGCTGCTGGATGGATCCCCACCCAGCAGGAAGCTCTGCTTCCCATATGCCAGCTTTAGGGTCCTGTTGGCCTTGAACCAGTAGATGCAGAAGCGGTACCTGCCCAAAGCCGGGGGCAAGCTATACTTGTAGTAAGAGTTTCTTCTGTTTGGCAAAAAGGGCCTTTTTATTATCAGTGCCTGAGCCGTGTTCTCGATGGAAATGGTGGCGGGGCCATGCTCGTAGATGACAGAGCTGTTCTGGGTCTGGTTTCGGTCACCGCAGAAGTGGAAGTCCTCTTCCCGGCGGCTGCTGGCTCCCACCCCTGCAGTGCACAAATGCACAGAGATGCTGGTTCAGCCAGAGGGGCGGCCACCCCCGGCAAACACCACACCCCAGTGGCAGCGTTGTGCATGGCACACCAGGCCCTCTGCCCCAGTCATCCCGACCCTGTTCCAGACGGGCTGCGTGATGTTGGCCACCTCCCTGATGTCCCCACAGCCACTCTGGGAGGATTCACTGGGGCTCCTGGGGCAGCAGGACCTCCTGTCTCTCAGGGCCACCTTCTCCCAGCCCCACATCAGCAGAGACTGGCGAAGGACCTCTCCATCACCAGAAGGGATGGATGGAGACCATCTCCTTTCCCTGGAAGTGAACCATCTGGCCCCAGAGACAACACCAGAGGCACATCAGCCCATGAGACATTTCACCTCTGTGGAAGCCACGGCTGCACATGCCCCTTGGAGTCCCCCAGACAATTTTTTGGGGCTGCCAATTATTCCCAGCAGCCCCAACCTGGTTTACCATCCCAGGGCAGGATGTGGTTGGGGCAGTCTACCTTGGAGAGGGGAGAGAAGGAGCAGAAGGAGGACCTTCATCCCACGTGGGTCTCTGCTTTGGTTTGGCCTCCAAGGAGAAAGCAGAGCCTGGAAGGATACAAAGGAAAGGGGGCATGTGAGTATTTGGGTATATCACCCATCCCATGGGTCCGGGGATGGAGAGCAAATGTTGTGCTGGTAGGACACCAGCCAGTGCCTCTGCTGGCAGGAGGAGCCCCGAGCTCCAGGCGCCCTGCCCGGCCGCAGCGCCGGAAGGATGGGGAGCTGGCAGCCGGACCCCCCTGCTCTCAGCATGGAGAGGGTGTCACACTGCCCTGGCAAAGGCACCAACCGCCAGCGATTCAGCATGGAAGTGGTCCCCTGTTCCACTCCCTGCTTCACATCTCAGTTTGGGCCTTGGCTTCTTACCACAAGCAATAGAAAAAGAAGGAAACGGCAGTTTGCTAACGCGCCAGCCCTAAAATTATTTTCTCGGGTGCTTTCAACTTCTGCAGATTAGCTGAGGAGCTGGGCACGCTGCAAACCTCTTTACCATTTCAATCTAGCAGAAATGAGCTCTCCCAGACTCATCCTGGAGATGCCCACACCACCACCACAGCTGCCAAGACCCTTCTACCCATCATGACCAGCTGGGCAGTGTCCTCTGCATCCCCTTTCCCCATTCCTTCATCCTGCACTCTGCTCCACCACCCTTTTCTTTGTCTTCATATGTGGCCAGAGCTCCTGTGACCTCCACCCAGGCCAGCGCCGAGCACCCTAGGTTGTTTCTGCACCCACATGCCCCACAGCTCTCACACCCACAGCCCTTCCCATCACACCTCCACCTTCCCCGCACCACAGACTGCATCTCCAGTGCTGCTGGGATGCACCGAGCTTTGCCTCCTCCTTGTCCTGATGTCACCCCAGCAACAGGTTGAGGCTGGTGGGACCCATCCTGCCAGGGTCCAGCAACCAGCAGGAGCCCTGCCAAGGAGGGATGGCATCGGTGGAGGCTGGTGGACCAGCCAGCAGAGCCAAACACTTGCCAACACCCAAAGCCAAGCCAGCACCCAGTTTGCCACTGCTGTATCCCGCTCTCAAAGCATCCTTCTCAAAAACCACTGAGTGGCCAAATCCTGTTTCATTTGCTGCAAGCGGGTGCCAGGGCACCCACCAGCATCACCTGCAAAGACTTGTGAGCTCTCCCAGGCACCTAGGGGCCATCAGATGGGCAGGCTGGGGGAAAATCACTGGCTTGAAAACTCTGTGTCCCTGTTAGCAGATTTCTCCCACCAACACAGCCTTTCTTGGGGGTTCCTCTGGCCAGCACAGACCCAGGGCACATCACCACAGGCACAGCCCTCTTGCCGTCCCTCCCAGTCTGCTTCTTGCAGCAGTTTATCACTGGAAGACGGGGACTTTGGGTTATTAATTAACCTGCTGCTATGGGTATAATTGAGTGTAGCGCTAACAAGGTTTCCCGGTGTGGGCTGGGAGCAGTAGCTGAATGTGGAATGTGTCTGGCATCCTGGTGCCTTGCCGCACACTTGGGAGTCATGCATGTGTAATGAAAAGCACAGATCCGGGGTGGCAAAACGCCGGCGGCAATGGGAAGCACCTGGATCGCTTAAAAGCAACAGAGCAGCACATGAATGCCAACCACGTTGTGATGGCACAGAGCTGGCACGCCAGGAAAGCATCCCCTCCGGATAGGGAATGCTGAATCTCGAGGCTGCAGCCCATCCCGCTGTGCTGGCATCTTTAGAACTTTATTGGGGTGGTTGGAGGACAGGATCAGCCCCTTTCAGCCGTTACTCAACCGGGACCAGAAATCCCTGAGGGGATGTGGGTGGGGGAGCTGGTATTTCCCCTCCAAGCCCTATATGGTCCCGCTTGCCTGGACACCAATTGCTGTTTCCTGAGCCGAACAATAGCGAGAGAAAATCCCCCGAAAATGGTTTCGCAGTGGGAAAACACGGTTCCTATCCGTGACGGTGATAAGCAGCGCTGGAGGGAGCCAGAAGCGCTGAGCCCACGCAAGGGCTGGATCCTGCCCCGTCATCTTTCCCTGCCTGGGTGACAGTGTGGATGTGCATCACTGATGTGCCCCAGTACTGGCGGGCAGCGATGCTGCATGTCCCCATGACCACCAGGGCATCTCCCCAGTGTCACCCATTTCCAAAAGCCCCATGCTACTGCAGCCACCAAGCAGAACCTCCCTTTGGTACCAACCCTACCTCTTCACCATTCCCAGGGCAGGTTGGCTTTACCCACTGCTCCAGCCGGAGCATGGGAGCTGAGCTCCTCCAAGAACAATAACACATAGAAAAACTCCTGGTTTGGCCCCAGAATCAGCCAGATGATTTAAAAAGAGGTGGCACGGACACTGCTGGGGCTACACAGTCTAGACAAGGCTCCCTTGACACTGGCATGGCTCAGCCCCGGGCATCACACTGTATCTTCCTATTAAAAGAACACACTGATCTCTGAAAGACAAGTCAAGGAATAATATTGTGGCCTCTAAACCTGGAAACGATTGGGAAAAAAACCCCAAACAAATCACACACACAAAAAAAGACTGGTGTATACTACCACCTTACTGCTCTCTGGGTCACTTGGCAGCAGGTATTTAAGCTTTTGGAGGTGGCACATGGCTTTTGGATGTGATGATTTTCCCCAGGAGAAGGGAAGATGCTCGGACACCTCAGACAAACACCAGAAATGGGGAGGTCCAGGGGCTTTTGTCTCTGTTTTCCTTTCAGGCCCATTAGGAAAATATGCCGATGCTCTGTGCCTGGAGATGCTGATGAGCCCTCAACTCACAGCCAGGCAAGGACTCAGGAACCACATGGGGGGGGAAACTGAGGCACGGAGAGGCCAGCCAGCACAGGCTCCCCGAGATGCAGAACAGCTTTGCACGATTGGCCCCCATCATAACAACCACAGACAATGTACCCTGGGGCTGGAGCTGCCCGAGGAGGTGGGGACCCAGTCAGGGACCCCCCACAGAGGGGATGCCCCAGCGTCGGTCACTCGGGTGCTTCACAAAGTGTCCTTGTCCTTGGCCAGCAGCCCACGCACGCAGGGGACTGCCCACACGTTATTCACAGTGCTGGCACGCCAGCCTTTCCCATCACCGGTGGGCGGCAGGGTCCGACCCGGCGTGTTTATCAGCGCCCGAGGAGCTGAGCGGCAGCTACACCACGCCGGCAGCCCATCTGTGCCAAGCCTGTGCCATGGGATGGGGCACAGCAGTTCGGCTTTTCCTGGGCCATGGGGTTGCACACAACACCCAGCACCCACCAGCTGAGTTTTGCCAACAAGACAAACCCAGACCTGATACAGATTCCCATGGGAGCGGCACAGCTCCCTGCCAGATCTGTCCTTCACCAGCCGCTGGCAACCCTCCCTTCCTGAGCAGGCATGGGGAGAGCCAAGGGGAGGCTGGCACAGGCAGACTGCCGGTGCCTCAGGCTCTCAGGGTGAAGCATTTGCTTAAAGCTGGGTCTTAACGTTCAAAATTTTAAAAAAATAAAATAAATTTCCTAAAAACCACCACAGACAGAAATATCGAAGAGAACTAGACCAACGCTTCCTCCAGCGCCTGAGCAACACAACACACAACTTGGTGTCATGCAAAGCCTGCGGCTTCAGCAGGGGCTGCAAATGGTCCGTGAAGGACAGGGTATGCCTGCAGCAAATGGAGGTCTGCCATGAAATGGGGTGAAGTGGTGCAGTTTGTCCTCCCCAGCACCCTACACCACGTCCGGCCTTGGAGTGTACAGATCGCTATCCTCCGGGTGCACTCCCACCACTGAGCCGCCTTCGAGAGCAGCCCCTCAGCCGCCTTCTGCAGGTCAGCCTGTACCTTCCCTCCACCCAAACCATCCCCCGGGTTGTAGTTGCTCCCAAAACACACTGTCCCCTCCCAGGTCTTGTCCCCCTCTGCGTGAGCAAGGTCCCCATGGCCTGCCCGTGCTGTGGGTGTGGGGAAGGGAGGTACAGGGAAGTGCAGAGCAGTCCAGGACCACCCCAGATCAGGCTTCCAGGCATTTGGCACAGAAAGCAGCCAACCTGGAGCCCAGCGAGAGTGAACCCAGTCCCGGCGGGCTTTTCTGGCTGCAGAAAAGCCAAGCACAGCTAAGGCAAAGTCTGTGGCATGTGAGGAGCCAGGTAAGAGACCACGGGCCCCCCCTTTGCTCCCTGCCAAACCCCAGCTGTCAGTGAGCTGATGGGAAAGTCGTTGGCGGGTCAGAGCCCCCCCAAGAAACAGGCACTGAAAGGCAGCTGCCCAGCTGGTACCACCAGGCATGCCAGGAGCAACCCAGCCCGCTGCCTGCAAACCCTGCAGCAGTGCACCCCTCCGACACCCACGGGTGCCACTGCAAGGTGTGGGGGATGGCCAGCCCTGGGGGTCCCCATCCCAGCAACATGCAGTTGCTTGCAAACCTGTTGCTCTGGGAATAGCAGCCCCCGGGCCGTGGGATTAAGAGATGGACTGCAACCAAGTATGCAACATTTTTAGTCCTCAATTTAATTCACGTGGGAGCTGCAAAACCAGCAAGGGGCACAGCAAAACCCACTGTGGCTGCGGTCCCAGGCTTAAAGGATTTGTCGCCCTCCATCTCTGAAACACTCCTGGCTCCCTGCTGGCGGTGGAGCTTGGAGGAGGGTTACTGCAGCCCTCAGACCATGAAACGAGCTTTGGCTGCCTTCCCTCCTCAACAGCCATTCAGACTTGTTGCCAGGAGGTTATTCCAGGAGACTTCATTTCAGTTCTCCAGCTGGCCACACCGGGTTTTGGTGGTCCCTCCGGAGGGGCAGCTCAGGCAGCTCGCAGGCAGGGAACACCCAGAGCATCCCACATCCCGCAGTGGCGTGCCGGGACCAGCACCAGCAAGCTGGGATGTTGCAGGAGGAATCCCCCCCTCAGCAGGCATTTTAGGGTAGGAAGATCACCCTGTCGAGACATGCTGGCGGTCCGTGGGGAATGCTGCACCAGGAGGAGGAAGAGGAGGAATGGGGCACGCTGGGGGTTCCCCCAGGGTGGGATGCAGTGGCCCAGCAGGGCCCAGCCCGGCAGCGGGGGCTTCTCGAGGCTCAGCTGTGCCGCTGGCAGCAGCCAGAGCAGCTGGTCCTGGGCGGCTCAGGGGCCTTTGTGGCTCCGCGGGCCAAGGAATTCAGCTCAGCTCCAGGCCAGGGACGAGGGGTGGCGGGGCAGGCACGGGCAACCCCCATTCAGCAGGGACGCAAGCTTCACCAGACCAATCGTGCCTTAGCCATGAGCGGAGATGCCTGGTCCCTGCCTGGTCCCTGCCTGGTCCCTGCCTGGTCCCTGCCTGGTCCCTGCCTGGACGGGGGAGTCACACCCACTGCTCAGACGCAGGGAGGCAAAATGTCCCCCGGAGCACGGGGCATCCCAGAGCCCCTGAGGACCCCCCCTTAGCTCCATCCAGACAGGCTGCTCCCTGCCCCACTGGCCAGCTGGGCACCTCAGGGTGCCGCCCGGTGGCACCAGTCCCAGCCACGCGGAATCCAGTGCCCTCGCAGTCCTGCTGGGCTGGCCCCAGGGGGTGGCACATGGCCACCCCACCTGCCCCCGCACCCAGTGTGTCCCTTCTGCCCCCGCTGCTTCCCCACCCGCACCCAGGACTCCGCAGCATCCCTTCCCAATATCCCCAGTAAGGGTGTGCCAGGCAGCGCCCTTCAACCGTGGCCTCTGGGACCCAAAAGCAAACACCAGACCCCCCGCTCCTCCTACCCAGCCCGCCCGGCTCAGCCGCCCCCCCGACGCCCCCAATACCTGTGCCCGATTCGGGCTGGACGCGCCGCCCCGGCTCGGCTCGGCTCGGCTCGGCTCGGCTCGGCTTAGCTCGGCTCGGCACCTTGCAGCCCAGCCCAGCCCGGCCGGGCTCGATGCGGTGCAGCGGGACAAACGCGCCCGCCCCGCCCCGGCCCGTCCCCCCGGCTCGTCGGTGACTCAGCGGGGCGGGACCGGGACGGGTCGCGCCGCACCGACCGACACCTCCGAGCCCCTCTGGGATCGCTGCGGGGGCCGCGGGGCACCAGCCTCGGTCACAGCACCTGCCTGGCTCTGCCCAGCCCAGCCCGGCTCAGCCCGGGAGCACCGGGCTGCATCACCCCGCCCGGCCGGCACCGGCACCGGCACCGGCACCGGCTGTGGGAGCGGTGTGGGCTGTGGGACCACGGCTGGGGACAGCCGGGAGCCGGGGGTGCCCCATCCCGCCGCCCTTCAGCTCCGGGCTGGCGGGCATCCAGCGGAGGGACGGCGCTTGGCGGCTGCACGCCTGGCTGCGAACGGGATTAAAAAATAACAGTTAATGAGAAAACAGCAGGGACGGAGCGTCCCTGTGAACCTGTCCCACCCCCCGCAGGAAACGAGGGAGACAAGCAGTAGGGCGAGGAGCCCAGGCCCCGCACCGTGGGGAGCTGGGAAGGGGGTCCCCCATGCGGCCCCCCCGGGCACATTCCTGGGATGGGGGGTGCAGAGCCGGGATGTGACCCCCGGCCAGGGCACGGGGCTCCCACCGCCCATCCCAGGCCCGGAGGTGGACACCCTGCCCCTCGCCCTCCGGGGGTGGTGGGACCTGGGGCTGGGAGTGTCATGGCAGCGATGGGCACGGCAGGGGAGGACAAAGGCGCTGCCAAGCGGTGCCCGCATCAGCTGCGCCAGCCCTTTGTGCGCCCTGAAAACAGCCGGGCGGGAGAAAGCCGGGGCTGCCAGGAATCGGAGGGAGGGAGGAGGGAGAGCGGGGAGGGCTCTGGGAAGTGCCCTGGGTAAATAGTTGCTCTTGCAGATATTTTCAATGGCTTGAATGAGACTTTTCTTTCTGCTGGGGGAAGGGTGGAAACAACCTCCCGCTCCAGCAGGGAAGGCGATGGGGATAAAAGGCAGTCGCAGCACCGGCAGTGCCATGGCTGCGCTGGGACCCCCCAAGCAAGGGACATCCTGCACGCTCGCGTTGCCCCCCAGCTTGCTTTAATGTCCAGCGCTAAGCCCCAAATTTCCTCAACTCCCACGGCATGAGGCTCCCACGGAAAGCAGCTCACGCGGCCTCACACGGCCAGACCATGGCTAACACGGCTGCCTTTGAAGCTCAACCATCCCCACGCCACAGAAAACGGAGCCAGCTTCAAAATACACGCTGATGACAGCCAGAGCGCCGGGAGCATCACAGTGAGCCAAGCTTCCCACTGCCGGTCATCCCAACCGGCTCCTTCGGGAAGCACCATAAATCTGCCTCCCAGGAATAATACCGCTAAACCCAGCCACAGTCCTGCAGGATCAGGCCCTCCTGGAGGAGGGGATCAGGTGCAGACCCCTGTCCCAGTGAGGAATGGATATTTTAGGCCATCTTTTTGCTGCTGTTTATGGAACAAAGAGCCTTTTGTCTACACTTGACATTATCAGGAGTTATTTTTAGGTCGACTGCCTGCACTTGTTGATGTTACCGGGATTATCTGTAAATGGGCAGGCTGTGCTGCTGTCTTCAAAGACCTGGTTGAGCACGGAGAGGGAGGAAATCCTTGTGTTGTCCCTTGCAAGGGACATTTGCCCTTGGGCTCAGGCCAGTGGCACTCACTCAGCCTGAAAAGGGCTTATTGCTCAAAGTGGGCAGTTCCTGAAAGCCCTAAAAGTTCCTCAAAGCTATGAAAGTTCCTCAAAGCTCCTCAAAGCCCTCAAAGCCTTTAAAACCTCTAAAAGTTCCTGAAAAGCTAAAATTTCCTAAAAGCCATAAAAGCTCCTAAAGCCCTGATGGAACCTATTAGTTTCTAAAAACCTTAAAAGCTCAAAAAACCCCCCAACAAACTAAAACTTCTTAAAAACACTAAAGCTAAAAAAAAACCCCGGAAACTTCCTAAAAATCCTAAAAGCCCCTAAAACTTCCTAAAAGCCCTAAAACTTCCTAAAAGCTCCTCAAAGCCCTGGTGCTGGCGGCGGATGAGCAAGAACGTGCTGGAAGAGTGCGGCAGTGGGACGGGCAGGCGAGGGCGCGTCCCAGCAGGCTGCTGACAGCCCAGGCGAAGGCAAGTACAGGCAGAGGTGTCCTGGCGCTGTCTGAAGCCGAGGGCAAGACAGCGGGTGCCAGCCCCATTGTCAGGTGGTGCCAACCCCAGCCCAGGGTGCCAAGACCCTCCTAAAAGCCCCTTGAGAGACCATGGTGCTCCCAGGGGAGGTGCAACCGCAAGCAGGACTCAGCCCAGCGCCGGTGGGCAGAGGAGGAGGGTGAGGATGAGGATGATGAAGCAGAGGAGTGCTGGTAGGAGGGCATGCCCAGAGGTCCCACACACAAATCAGATGAGGCATGCCAGGATAGCCTTGGGAAGCTCGTAGGATGGGAAGCCCAAGGAAGCCCAACTCCCCCATCGCCGCTGCTCCACCTCCCTCAGCCTTGCTCCCGAAAATACATCAAATGGGGAGGTGGGTCTCCCCCACCTCGCATCAGGGTTTCTCCATCAGGCAGCAACAATAACTCACCAGGTGCCAGGGCTGTAAAACCCAACCGTAGAAAGAGCAATAAACCTGATTTGTTTAGGCTCGGCTTTGCAAATAAACCTGCCATAGAAAGAGCAATAAACCTGATTTATTTGTTTAGGCTCGGCTTTGCTAATAAACCTGCCATGATGTCAGGGAAGTCTGGGGAAAAATTTGTCCCCAGGGGTATTTACACAAGCACTGGGTGAGGATGGTCCTGCAGGATGCGGGAACCAGGCTTGTCTGCTCCTGGCAGCCAAGTCTCGAAGGCAGATCCCAAAATAGAGCTGAGGTCTGCCCCCAACCTTCCATTCCCAAATGGATTTAGTCTCTTCCCTGGCTGCTTGTTTCCCCCAAATCTGGAGGATTTGCAATGATCCCAGAGCTTTGCCCCTTGGTTTAGGCCTGAAGGCACCTTGGTGATGCCAAGCCACCTTTACCGGGGAAAAAAAAAGACGGCACAACACTCTCCGGCAGCTCAGCACCAGGCTCCTGCCCGATAAGGCGCAGGGGAAGGTAAACAGGATTATTTCTCCTTGGGGAGATCAGATGGGCCGGCTCCCCCTTCTCCTGCCTGCCATGCCCCAAGGCTGGGGTGAGCTGGTCCCAGCGCTGCTGGGTACTGGGGGTGCTGGGAGCTTGGATCCCACCCTGCACTCCCAGGGGACCCCAGGGAGTGTTTTGACTCGACTCCTGGTGCTGAGGGGTAGGAAAAGTGCCTTTTTTTGCCCCTGAGCTCAGGTCCCTGAGGATGCCCTGCGGGTGCCACGTTCCCACTGCCGGGAGGCAATCACCAAGCGCTTGTTTTCCAAGCGCAACCGGATACAGGAACAAGATGTATTCACGTACACAGGCACCAGCAGCTGCCGTGACTCGCGCCGCAAGCCCCAAAGTCTTGAGATGGGGAGACAGGGCCCAGAAAGCACGTCCCAAGAGCAACTAGGGGGCTAGAGCTGCCACAGCCAGGATGCGACTCTTTCACAGTGGGGCTCATGGGGGACAAGCAGGCACTTGGCAGCTCAGCAAACCCCCAGGCTTCTTATTTAAGAGCTGCAGTCAGCTGCCGAAGCGGTGAGCCATGCACAGCTCATCACCACACAGTGGGGGCACGCCCGCGAGCTGGGGGCACCGCGGTGCCCAGCGGGCTGGGAGCGGGGACACACAGCCCCCTCAGGACGCGCTTTTGTCCCGGCTGCCGGCGGGAGGGATGGAAACTCAGCAGCGCTGGCTGCCCTTTGTGCATGGAACAAAGAACAATAGCCAGCAGCTTTCTTCACAGCCCAGAACCAGGCCCTTGGAAGCAGCCAGAAAGGGAATCGCTGCTTGGCAGAGACGGGCAGTGTGTCACCCCATGAGGCTGCCCGGTGATGCCTGGGTCCCTGCCCCTGGACCAGAAACAGGCGTCACCAGCAAATGACACCCCACTGGCACATCCTGAGAGCTACAGGCACGGGGACACTGAGGAGCCTGTTGTCACCACACGCAGATTGGTGGCCATGCCAGTGTTACTGACTTGTTATTAAATTACTTGATGATTTAATAGTAAGTGGATAGTGAAACTTACAGAAAAATGAATATAAGAATGATTTTAATACAAGGCAAATGTTTACCCTTGCATATTACACATTTATCCAGCAACCAATGCTACTATGGAATCCTCTGTACAGCCCTGTACCAAGGCTGGAGGACTGGTCAATACTCACCTACTAGGTACATTTAGGACCTGAGATAATTAGGCCTGTGATTAAAGATAATTTTAAAGTAGTCATAGAGATGTCTAAACAGAAGTAGTTTATTACCTAAAATATATTGTAAGTAATGTACAGAGGTGTCAGAATTTAGAATTAATGAGAACTGGGGAAAGTCGACTGTAACAACTTGTAGGCCCATGCCAAGAAACAGTGAAACCAGGTAAAAGGTAATTCCAGCAGGGGGAGATTGTGACCACCAACTCGTAGGCCACCCACCCATATTCCACCCCAGACCCATTTCTAGACATTTCTGGGTTCTGCTGTGCAGAATTGGAAATAGGAGGAGAGTATGTTAATGATTTCTATGAAACAGTATGTTTATGTATGAATACTTAGTGAATATGTATGAGTAAATACTATATGAGATGTATGATTTTAGTGAGTGGTGTGCGTTGTCAGTGGGAGCACACACTCGCGCACCCGGCTGTCAATAAAGAGGTGTCTGCTTATCTGCATCACATTGGTGTCGATAAGTTCCTTTATCCCACTTTCCAGTAACACCAGCATCACCATGCTGTGATGCTGCTCTGCATCCCAGCGGGCAGAGCAGGATGCCCAGCTCCATCCACGGATGCAGTTCTGGGTTAAGCCCAGTATACAGGGATGCACCCGGGACTCAGGGCTGACTCACCACCTCCAACCAATAGTTTTAGTCCCTGCGATTTGGCCTCACTATTTATTTCCCAAGCGTTGGCCTGCTTAAACCCTGATGAAGTGTTTGCTTTGAGGAGCTCTGCTCAGGGTCTACCTTCCTAAGTGAGTGGGAGGAAAGCCAAGTTATCAGTTTGCTTACTCACCTTCCACCCTCTCCTCTGCTCCGGCACGTCTGTCCGATGCCAGGCCAAAGCTCTATTTGCCCGTTTGCCCACTGATGCAGAGCTGTGGGTGGCCTCTGTCCCCGCTCTACCTTTGGGGCAAGCAGGAGGGCTTTGGGTGGGGTGCTGTCATGGGTGAAAACTCAGGGTCAGGGAGGGATTTGGGGGTGCTGCACCCATACAGCCATGCTCAGCAGCCCACAGCTGTGCTGGCACCAAATGGATTGGGGGGATGTAGCTGGAGAGCTGCTGCTTCTGCCTGTCCCTTGTGAGACGTGCAGTGGCAGCTCTGTCACAGATGAAAGTATTGACACAGTAATGGTTTAGTAAGAAATCTAAATTTATTAATAACTAACAGCAATTCATCATTACAAAATAATTCAGAAATGTTGAAAGAAAGGAAAGAGACTTAGTTACAGATTCTAAAATGACAAGATTCACACTAACTTACTTAACGGTACCTTAATTTATACATATATACGTGTGCATACACAGGAACATACAAACACACCCACACACGTATTTGGATGCAGTAGAATGAACTACGTACCCACACACTGATAAACAGAGCAAGAACGGATGAAAGAGAAGCTAGATCAAAGAAAAATTTCCCTCTCAAGTTTAGAGCAAATACTCCCAATGCCTTGGCATTCCTCAGCGGGTGGTAATTGAGACTCAGGCAGGTAGACTTCGCCCTGGCCTTCCCTCAGCTCTGGCAGCAGATGACACCTTAAGGGTTTTGGTACCCAGGAAGCTCCCAGCTCAGGGGAGATGCTGGTCACAGGCCGCTGCGATCCAGGAGAGCTCAAAGGGTCTCTCTGGTGGCTGCAGTTTATAGGGTCCAAGATAACTGACTTTTGTCAGATCCCTTCTGGTGCTTTCCAGCAGTTGCACAAGAACTTAATGAATGCGCAGCTCTGTTATTGTTCCCATCTGACCCCATCCCAGGCAGAGGTGAGCCAGGCCCTCAGGAGATGGATGGGCTGTTTTAACCACTTCAGAGCAATCGGGAGGGCAAGAGCCAGGCTTGTTAAAAGGGTGCCTTAACATTATCAGTCCTTATCTCCACAGATGGTTGTACAGCCCAGGGGATGTAAGCAGCCAAGCAGCCCCACAAGCAGAGCAGGGAGGGGTGAGAATTGCACCACCACAAGCTCCCCACAGGGGCTCGGAAGTCCCCTTCCAGCTATCAGCGGGCTCCTTGGCACTGCTAACCAGCACCACTAACTGGCCCCGCTAACCGGCCCAGCTAACCAGCTCAGCCAGCTGGCCAGCCCTGCTGTATGCACAGTCCAGAGCTGGGACCATCTTCGAAATCCTCGTGCCATCTAGTGGGACCTTCACTCACAACAAGGCAGAGCGTGGCCGCTGGCCAGAGCTGTAGCGGTGCAGCTGTAGTGGTGCAGCTCTGGCTGGGGTCAGCTCTGGACCTGCATCAGCAATTAAATGGTGCTTTTAATGAAAAGTGGCCACTTTCAGCAGAAGTCAGTGTTAGTTATTAATGAGGGGCTGCGAGCTGGCAGGGCTGCCCTGGGCTGGTATGGGGGAGCCATGCACAGCGCCTGCGGGGCCCCGAACCACAGCCCCCAGCACCAGGCAGCTCCTGTTGTTACGGATTTTATCAACTGAAATTAAATTGTGTTTGATTTTAATAGAAGTATAGAATTAAGAGATATTTTAGTAAAAATCATTTATTTACATTTATTGTATTTTGAATCTAGCAACCGACTGTTACTCTAAAATCCCCTGTACAGCCCTGTACCAAGGCCGAAGGGATTGGTCATAATTGTCTAGTAGGAACGGTTAGAACCTAGGTAACAAAACACAAGATGATTTGTAAACTGATTTATAATACATGTATAGGACTAGAAGAATGCAAGTAGTTGTCAAGGTCCAGGATTAATGGGAACTGAGGGCAGTGACCGTAACAGCTTGCAGGTACCTGCCAAGAAAACAGTGTCCTTAAGCAGAAGGTAATTCCAGCAGGGGGAGATCGCGACCACCGACTCACGGCCCACCTGCTCACATTACACCCCAGACCCATTTCTAGACATTTCTAACCTCTACTGCGCAGAATTGGAAATAGGAGGAGAATATGTTAATAATTTCTTAGAAACTACATTTTTATGTATGAATACTTAATGAATATGTATGAGTAGGTTCTATATAAGGTGTGTTGTTCTGGTGCCTGGTACGTGTTGTTGGTGAGAGCACTCCCCTACATGTCCAGCCGTCAATAAAGAAGTGTCTGCTTATCTACATCACACTGGTGTCAATAAGTTACTTTTATCCCAGTTTTCGGTGACACTGTTGCCCATAAATCTGGCTTTGCGGCCCAAATGCTCCCTTTGACAAAACCACAGCATGCAGGTGCTGGCTGTCCAGCCCAAGGGATGCCACCACGCCGCACACTTGGGGACCAGCTCCCGCGCTCCCCTCGCAGCCCCTCACCCTGGTGTCGGGGTAGGTTATCTGTAGGTGTTGCTGTCGGCGCGCAGCTTGCTCTGGCGGTGTACGGTGACATACCAGAGGCAGACGAAGAGACCTGTGGGTGCATGGCAAGGTGGTCACTGCCATGGGTGCACCAAGCTCCTGTGAGCAGTAGGAAGGTGACAAGGACCCTGCTGCTCCCAAACCATGGGGTGACAGGGTGCCCGTCCCCTCAAAAACTCCTCCCCACTCCGGTGCTCCCCATCTACCTTGCAAGGAGTTGAGGATCGTGAAGAGGTAGAGCTGGGGGACAAGGAAGACACCAAAGCTGAAGAAGGCCAGGCTCCAGGTGGTGCCCAGCAGGCAGGTGAGCCCCAGCACCGTCACCCAGTCTTTCCTCGCCTGCCCCTTCTGCTGCTGGATCCTCCGCAGTATCGTCACTACCCTCCCCAGCACCAACATGTTGAAGAGCAGGATGAGGCCGGCATAGCAGAGGGTGGCATAATGGGCGGGTGGACTGGTCAGCCAGCACCTGGCAAAGGGGACATCTTCGAGGACAAGGGCCAACACCCCCTAGAAGGAGCTGGGCGCAGGAGGGGCATGGTGGCTGGTGCTCCCACACACGGTGAGATGGAGGTGGGCCACTCACCAAAGAGTGGCACCCATCAGAGCGATGGCTGGCTCCTGCTGGCCCCAGCCCTGGGTCAGCCCCATGTGTCTGGGGTTCCTGGTGTGCTCAGGGTGCCCAGACTGCATGGGGTGCCCCATGTGCCCAAGGTGCCTGGTGTGTCCAGGGTGCCTGGCAAGCCCAGGGTGCGTGCTATGTCTGGGGTTCATGATGTGTCTGTAGTGTGTGCTGTGCCTGGGGTGCCTGAGGTGTCAGGGGTTCCCAGGGTCCACAGGGTGCCCAGGGTCCATGGGGTGCCCGGTGTGTCCAGGGTGCCCGAGGACCTGGCAGCCCCCTTCACTCACATAGTCACATTGCTGTAGCCTTCAGAGGTTTTGATGGTGTGGTACCCATACGTGTCTCTCCTGAAGACAAAAACAGCCACCACAGCCAGCGTGGGCAGACCTGTGGGCCCGGGGACAGGCTGTGTGAGCAGTGCCATGGCAGCCGTGCCACGGGCAGGCATGGCCAAGCAGGTGCCCACTCACCCCAAGCAAAGAGGCAGAGCTTGAGGAGGTAGTGCTGGATGTAAACGTTGTAGACCTTGACGAGGAGGAGGAGGAGGTGGAAGGCCTCAGCAGCCATCCATGCCAGGGTGCAGAGAAGGCCAGCGTGCAGCAGGGCAGCAGTGACTCTGCAGAGCCCCTCTGCGCTGTCGGCCAGCGGCGTGCTCAGCAGGAAGCTGCAGTTGAGCAGGAGCAGCGCAGCCAGGAGGTGCATGTGGATCTTAGTCGTGTTGTCCCTCAGTCGCTGCCTGCAAGAGGTGGGAGGGCAGGGGTTGCTGGTGGGTGCCCACTGGATGGCACGGCACTGCACGGCACGGTGGGGCACGGCATGGCGCAGCCCAGTGTGGCATGGCACAGCCCGACATGGCACAGCCTAGCCCAGCGTGACACAGCCCAGCCCAACATGGCACGGCACAGCCCAACATGGCATGCATGGCATGGTGCAGCTTGGCACAGCTCTACCTGGAGAAGCAGCAGAGCAGGAGGGTGCAGAGGGTGGCGACAGCTGAGACTGAACAGCCGATGGTGCTGAGGTGGGTGAGCGATGCCAGCTGGGCCTGGCTCAGGGCGTCTGCCGGGAGCTGCCAGAGAGGGGCAAGGGGCATCAGCCAGGGCAGGTCCCACGGCAGCACCCACCTGCTGGGAAACTGGGGGGGCCTTGCAAAACCACCCCTCTGGCCACCCTCTTCTGCAGGACACCCCCTTACCCCACATACACCCCATATACCCCCATACACCCCGTACACCCCCATACACCCCGTACCCCCACATACTCCCCGTACCCCCACGCACTCCCCGTAGCCCCACACCCACCTACACCCACACCTCCGGGAGGAGGAAGAAAGATGGAGAGAAGGGGAAAGGAGAAAGATGGAAGGAGGAAGAAGTGAAGGAGAAAGGAGGATGGAGGATGAAGAAAGAGGAAGGAAGGAAGGAAGGAAGGAAGGAAGGAAGGAAGGAAGGAAGGAAGGAAGGAAGGAAGGAAGGAAGGAAGGAAGGAAGGAAGGAAGGAAGGAAGGAAGGAAGGAAGGAAGGAAGGAAGGAGAAAGAAGAGAGAAAGAGGGAAATAGGGAAGGAGAAAGGAGGAAAAGGGAAAAGGAAGAGGCGAGGAAAGAATAGGGGAAGGAGGAAGAAGGGAGGAGAAAAGAAGGAAGATGGAAAGAGGAGGAAGGAGGAAGCAGAAAGAAGGGAAGGAGAAAGGAGCATGGGGGTGGGAAGAAGAAGGAAGGAGAGACGTTGGAAGAGGGAAGGAGGAAGAAGGAAGTAAGAAGAGGGAAGAAGGGCTGTGGACCAGCAGGACGGCGAAGTAGGTGAGGTGGTTGCAGTGGCAGATAACGGTGCCCTCCCTGTGCGTGGTCTCGCAGCCCTCCTTGCTCCAGCTGCCTGTGCTGCCTGTACCTGCTGGAGAGCCACCATTGGAGGGTGGCACAGTGGCCAAGGGACGGGGACATTGAGGGGATGTTGAGCCCTGCCAGGGCTGCCTGGAAGGAGGATGGGCAATGCCTCTGGGATGGCACCGAGTCGGTGTTGCCCCCGTCCTGGCTGCGGCCACACTTACCTGCTTCAGGCTGCCAGAAGACACAGGTGGCATTGGAGGCATCCTGGTGGAAAGGGGACAGAGGGGAGGAGCTGGGGACCCTCTCTGCTCCCCAGGAACCCCAAAAACCTTCTGATCCCCATGAAAGAGGGAACACTCTCTTTCTCCAACTCCAGGGGAAACGTCAGTGCTGGGGACCCCCCCTGCTTGTGCCCGCACTAGAGTCCTGCTCACCAACACCATGTCATGCCAGATCTGGATCTCCACAGGCTGGCTGAGCCCGGCCACATGCCCGCTCCGCAGGTAGGCTCCCAGCACATAGTTGTTCAGCACAGAGCTGTTGTGGGCATCCTGCAAGAGTTGGGGTGCCCGTGGGGAGAGTCCTGGATCCCCAGGACACCCTGCCTGCCCTGAGTATCTCAGTGGATGGTGGGTGATGGGGCAGGCGTGCTGCTGGCCAAGGATGCTTGGGGGGAGGTATGAGGACCTGGACTCACCTGGAAGATGCAGGGGCTGTGGATGTAGATGCAGACAAGCTCCTGCTCCACTCCCTGTGACTGGATGCCCTTCACGAGCTCCGCTGGGAAGTTCATGGCGTGCCTGAACCTGCTGCTGCCATCCCGCTTCATATCCTGCGTCAGTGTGCAGGGGACAGATGGATTCAGCCACCCTGTGCTTGGCTGGCTTGGGTGGGGGTCGGGGTGCTGCCTCGGCTCCCCCTTCTAGCACAGCCACCCCAGTTACCGTCAGGGCCCTGCAGCATCCCGCAGCCCCAGCGGCAGCTCCAGCTCTGCCACGATGCCTGCAGACGCACAGATATGGCAGCCACTGCCATCTTGATGTCAGAGCCCTCCCAGCCCATAGCACACAGGGCGCTGCGGGTGGGGGTCTGTCACCCATGGGTGGGCATGCCTGTCCCGCCGGCCCTGCTGTGGGGTGAGCGCAGGGCAGACAGCACTGTGCCGGGATGATTTCCCAGTGGGATTTCACACCTTGGTGGGCTCCCTTGGACAGTCTCTGCTCCCAGGTCCCAAGCAGGGGGGTCCCAGCTGGCAGGCAGGCACCCCTGCCTGCAAAACTTGCCGTGTCCTGCAGGAAGGGACCTCGGGCCAGAGCAGTCAGACATCCCCGGCAGGGGAAGTGCCGCAGTGCCACCAAGCCCCCCTTGCACCAAGAAAGAGAAGTTGCCCCGCAAGGTCCCTGCCACAGTTTCCCTTCTCACTGTGGGGACGTCGGGAGCCACGGTGTCCCTTCTTATAAACCAAATCAGAAAAGCTTCAGGATGGAAGTCCTGGCTCTCAGCTGCAGACGCCACCTCCCCCCCCCCAGCTTTAGAAGCCCCTAGATTTAATCTAGTGACGGTGCTGGGGACCTGCAGCCATGGCTGCCTGTGACACCCCAGCAGAGCCACATCTCAGGAGGTTTTGCTGGTGTAAAGAATCCTTGGAAGATGATGGAAACCCAGCATGGGTAAGTGTCAGCCACCCCAGCATCCCCCCAGCACCTCCCATTGGGGGTGGAGGGACAGAGGGGGGCCAGGAGGGGGTACAGGCATCCCCTGGGAATAGCCCCAGCAGTGTGGGGGGACCAACCATCCTGCTACTGAGTTTTAACCCTCTGAAGCGGTCAGACATGAACTTGAACACGTAGACCTCGATCATGCTACCCGTGAAGTTGTATTTCTCCCAGCGGGCCAGCTGCTCCTCCAGCGATTTTAACCTGCACAGGGAGGGTGTTTGGGGCAGGGGGCAGCAGGATCTGGCCCCTGTGGGTCTGGGGGGATGTGGGGTGTCCAGGGGACAGTTGGGTCAAAGCTGGCACTCACAACTGCCCGGGGTGGTGCGTTCTGCCACAGGCCTGCTCCATCTTCTTCTCCAGGGCGACCACTTCTCTCTCCATCTCTGATGGAGCCATTTTGGGACCTGAACCTCGGTGTACAGCACCCTGCCCCACTTTCCATCCCACCCCAGCCCGGGGAGCTCTAACAGCCCCAAAAGTGCTCAGCCTAATGCTGGGATGGAAGATATCCCTACCTTGAGTCTGCAGGACACAGGTGGTGAGGCAGAGGACAAGGGAGATGAGCGATGGGGTGGGCATCGCCGTGGTCATCTCCTGCAAAAGGCACCCAGGACCTGGGCAGCTCCCCAGAGCCCCCACCCAGGGGGCACCTTGGCCCTTTTCCACGCACTGGCTGCAGGACAAAGATGGGGTCCTGGCGACTTCCCCCCACCACCAGCAGCCATGCCCCACCAAAACCATTGTGGTGGCAAAGCGCCAGCCCAGAAGTGCCAAGTGGCTGCACTGACAGCAGGGTGAGGAGGAGAGTGTTTGCCACAGTGACTGGGGTGCAAGATGCCCTTTGCATCTGTTTTACCATTAAGGTTGTAAAACGGCGGGGGCAAGGCTTCTGCCTTCCTGCCCCCAACACGGACTCGGACCTCACTGCCATCCCAGCTTGGGGCTGCAAATCCCCAGCAAGCAGCCTGCAAGCCCTAGGAGTCCCTGAAATGCTCCACCATGGGGCCAGGGCTTCCAGCAGCAGCCCAGCACCAAGCTGGGGAGGAGGAAGCATCCCCAGTGCAGGGTGGGAGGAAGGTGCCTGACAGCAAGATTTACATCCGTTGCAACACCGCACCCAGTGACACGCGCAGCAGCACCCACTGAGGCGAAGCTGCTGGCACGAAAAGCAGCCAGGGAGAGGAGGCTGCGAACCCCGGGGTGCCACCCTGATGCACAAACGGTTTTTTACTGTGGATGGAGCGATAGGGATTGATGCTTTGAGACGCTGAGGCTGGTGATGGGCAGCGCAGCCAGAGCCTCCCAGGGCAGGAGCAGCAGCACAGTGGGCAGCGCCATGCTGCCCTCCAACCCCCAGAGAGGGACAGACACGGCATCCCCTTTGCTTCTCACTGATACAGCCCTCAGATCCCTGGGGCTGCCCGATGCAGGCGCTTGGCCTGACCTCCCCTGCTGCCCAGCACAGCCTGGCAATGCTGAATGCCACCCTTGCCACCACCGAGCCAAAGAGGGCATCATTCCCTCGCTGCACCCTCCGGAAATGGCAGGGAGTGGGTGTCACTTCGTGTGGGTTTTGCCTCTGTGGGGAGTAGCTCGGCACCCCAGTGAGCCCCCAGTGCCATGGCAGCCTCCTGCATCCCCCCCTCACTCCAATGAACACCCTACCTTGGGCACGGGGAGCTCTCGATGTTAGCAGCGCTTCGGTGAGATCAGCTCTGCCTGAGCAGCAGTTGGGGCAGCAGAAAAGGAAGTGTTTGTATGCAGATGAGCAGATTAAATCAAGAGAGCTTTTAAATTTCCTTTTGCTTTCTCTTTTTCACATCCTGGTGAGTTACCGGGGCAAGGCAGAGCATCTCTGGCACTGCCAAACCCCAAGGGCATGGTAAAAGTCAGCAATTCAGCATGGCCCAGAGACACCCTGCTCCCCAGGCAGGTTTGATATAATTAACCTCTGTGCTAATGAGCTTCTCCCGACCACCAGCTCATCAGCAACCCCTGCTCTCTCATTCTGAGGACCCTGGCTGACTGCTGCAGCTGCCCTGGCACCACTGTGGTGCCACCGGGCAGGGAGCTGGGCTCCAAGGGGAGAAAAGACACGGCACAGTTTGATGTATGGGAAGTCAAGCCAGGGGGGCAGAAGGCTGGCACGGCTGAACAGGGGTCTGCTGCTAGGACTCAGGTGGAAAAGGAAAGCGTATGGGCATCGGGAGCAAGGACAGGCAATGCGGAAGGACTATGGAGATCCTCTTCACTGCTGTAGGGAGAGAATTCATGTGGCCAAAGCTTGATTTTAGCATTCAAGCTGGCCAGTACTGTGAAGGACAAAAAAAAGGACTTTTAAAATATGTTAACAGAAAAAAAAGGATCAGAGATAGCATTGGTCCACTGCTTGATGAGGTCGGTCACCTCACAAATAGGGACATAAACAAAGTAGAGATGTAAAAGGCCTTCTTTGCTTCTGTCTTCAACACTGATATGAGCCCTGGGACTGCCGGAGCCCTGTGTTGGAAGATCATGACTGAAGGGATGATCGACTCGCAGCCAACCTCGAACTTGTTTGAGACTTGCTGCTCCAACTGGATGCACATGAGGGTATAGGGCCCAATGGGATTCATCCCAGGGTACCAAAGGAGCTGGCTGATGGCATCGTGGGACCTCTCTCCACTACTTTTCAATGGTCTTGGGAGTCCAGAGAGGTCCCAGCTGACTGGAAGCTGGCAAATGTTGTTCCAGTTTTCAAGAAGGGTAAGAAGGAAGACCCTGGTAATTACAGGCCAGTCAAGTCTCATTTCAGTGCCTGGTAAGATTAGTGAGATTATTCTGGGAGTTACTGAAAAATACTTGAGAGACACTGTAGTCATTGGTCATAGCCAACATGGGTTCACAAGGAGAAAGTCCTGCTTGACCCACTCAATTTCCTTTTATGACAAAGTCACCCATAAAGTTGACCAAGGAAAGCCAGTAGATGTGGTGGTTTTGTATTTTAGCAAATCTTTTGATACTGCCTCTCACAGCATCCTTCTGGATAAATTGTCCAGCACCCAACTGGACAAGTTCATAATACATTGGGCAAGCAATTGGCTGATGGGTTGGGCTCAAACAGATATAGTAAATGGGGTCACATCAGGCTGGTGGCCAGTCATGAGTGGGGTTCCCCAGGGCTCGATTTTAGGGCCAGTGCTCTTTGATATTTTTATAAATGATGTGGATGCAGGAGTCAAATGTACATTAAGTAAGTTTGCCAACAATAACAAACTAGGAGGGGCTGTGTACTACCGCAAGGATAGAGAGGCCTTACAGAGAGATCTGGGCAGACTAGAGAGCTGGGCAACCACCAACCGTGTGAAATTTAATAAGAGCAAGTGATGGATTCTCCACCTGGGATGGTTATACGTACAAATTGGGGGATGAGAGGCTGGAGAACAGCCCTGCATAAAGAAATCTAGGGGTTTGGGTTGATGGCAAGTTGAATATGAGTCAACAATGTGCCCTGACAGCCCAAAGGGCTGACCTTGTCCTGGGGTGCATCAAGCACAGCATCACTAGATGGTCGAGGGAGGTGACTGTCCCACTCTACACTGCACTGGTGCAGACCCACCTCAAGTACTGGGTGCAGTTTTGGGCACCTCAATAGTAGAAGGACATCAAACTATCAGAGTGTGTCCAGAAGGTGACTAAGATGGTGAAGGGTCTCGAGGGCAAGACTTATGAAGAGTGGCTGAGGTCACTTGGAGAAGGCTGAGGGGTGACCTCATTGCTGAGGGGTGACATTATCACTGAGGGGTGACCTCATCACAGTCTATAACTTCCTCCAGGGGGGCAGCGGAGGGCGAGGTGCTGATCTCCTCTCTCTGGTGACCAGCTGTAGTACTCGGGGAAGTGGGATGAAGTTGCGTCAGGGGAAATTCAGCCTGGACGTTAGGAAAAGGTTCTTCACTGAGAGGATGGTCAGTCACTGGAACAGGCTCCTCAGGGAAATGGTCACGGCACCAGGCCCGTCAGAGTTCAAGGAGCACCTGGACAACGCTCTTAGTCATATGGTTTAGCTTTAGGTAGTACTGCGCGCAGCAGGGAGTTGGACTCGATGATGCTTATGGGTCTCTTCCAACTGGAGATATTCTGTGATTCTATGGTACTACAGTTTGATGCTACTCCTGGGACAGAGTTGGCATCTTCTGTGCCACCCCCAGCCATGACAGCACAGCTCGTCAGTGATGCCACCTGGCCCAGCCGACAGAAACCCCAAAATGGTTAGGTTTGCCCCAAAAGGCTTTACCTTGTGCTTCAGGATGTGCTGGACTCACCTGCAGGGATGTGGCCACGTGCAGAGGCCCAGGGAGCAGGGACTGCTTGGCCACACCAGTGCCCACCACGGGGCAGCAATAGCACACTGTGCTTGCCTAGCACCTGGAGCCACTCACGCAGAGTCTCCAAGTCTCAGTTCACAGCATGGGGCAACCACTTTCCTCCATCTGACCCATCTTGAAAATGGGAGCTCTCTGGGCACAGCCAGGCACCCTGGGCCAGCCCGGAAACACAGAGCTGGAGGAGAAGGGTGCCAGGAAGATGGTCCATGGCCCACAGAGATGGGTCACTGCCCATGTCCTTAGGTGACATACGCTGGGCCAAGGAGGTTTGATTTTTGCAAGGGCAAAAGCCACAGATCCCAGGATGCTGCAACACACCCTTGACCTTGCCAGTGTCACCAAGATGCTCACGTCCAAGTAAACAGTCAAGACACACTTGGAAAAAACAGGCTTTCAAGTCTGTTTTAGGGCTGGGAGTGGGTTAAAACCCCAACTTGCCTGCCTGCTCCAGCAGCTCCGGCCAAACTGCCTGCAAAATCACTTTACCAGCTGCAAGAGAAGCCACCGGGTTGAGCTTCCCTGGCGCAAAATGCAGAGACAGGGGCATGGGAGAGCAAAGCATCCCCCACCTCCAGCTTTTCGGGGGGTGTTTCCAGTGGAAAAATACTGGACTTGGAGGGAATACGCATGGGCATTTACAGTTTTGCTTTAATTTTACTTATCTTTCCCTGCTTTGCTTGATGCTGGAAAAGGATGTCAGTGTCCCATGGCATCGTTTCCACGTACCGAGTGACACAAGTCCTCTTGGCCGTTTGCATTTCCTAAATTTTTGGCTGAAAAGCATCCAGCAAAGGAAAAAATACTGGGGGAAAATGGTGGTTTGGGGCTTTACTGTTTGGTTTGGAGCAGGACGGAACCAGCACGGGAACGCGCAGGGCTGCGGGGGCAGTGCTGGGTGGCCATCCAGGACCCACTGCCCCGTGGGGACACTCGGCTGGGGATGTCCCGTGTCCCCTGTGTCCCCTCCCAGTCCGCTCACGGGTTTAGAGCAGAGCGGGAGCAGCCAGAGCCCCGGGAAGGGTCCGGCAGCAGCACCGGGCCCTGGCACCGCGCCAAGGCAGCGCCAGGAGCACCCGGACCCTGAAGGGGCCCAGGCGGGAAAGAAGCGGGGGCCCGGTAGGACCCGCACCCGTGTCCACGGGCCGGGCTCCGGCAGCGGGACCGGCCCCTCGCCGGCGCGGGCGGGGGGCGGGAGCGGCGGGGGGAGGAGGAGGAGGAGGAGGAGGAGGGGGAGGAGGAGGAGGAGACTCGGCCGGCAGCGCCCCGGCCCGCGCGGGCCGTCCGCACCGCCGCCGCGCCGACACCGGTGAGGGAGCGGGGCGGGCCAGGCCGGCGAGCGGGCGGGACGCGGCACCGGCGGCACCGGCGACACGGAAAACTTTTGCGGGAAACTTTTGCGGGGGGAAGGGCGAGGGGGGCGGGCGCGCCCGGACGGGCCGGGCCGAGCCGGGCCAGGACGTGCCGAGCCGGGCCGTGCAGCACCGGGCCGGGCGGTATCGGGCCGGGCCGGGCGGTACCAGCCGTACCGGGCCCCGCGGGACGGGGCGGGGCGGGCGCGGAGGAATGCGGCGGCTCCCGCGGGCCGGGGCACGTCACCGCCCGCGGCGGAGTGGCAGCGCCGGCGGCCAATGGGGAGGCGCATGGGGCGGGCGGTTCCGCCCCCGCTGGCAGCCCGGGACGGGGCCGTCCGTGGGGGGCCGCGACCCACGCGCGCTCCCGCGGGCGCTGCCGCGGTGCCGGTGGGTGCTCCGGGGGTGCCCATGATCCGTGCGCGCTCCCCGCGGGCGCTGCCGCCGTGCCGGTGCTCCACGCGTGCTCCCCGGGGGTGCTGCAGGGGTGCCACGGCTGCCGGGGGCTCTGCGGGGGTGCCGGTGCTCCCCGGGGCGTTGCGGCAGTGCCTGAGCTCCCGCAGGTGTTGCGCCGGTGCCCGTGCTCCGTCCACGCTCCCGTGGGCATCGCACGGGTGCTGCCGCTGCTCCCGTGGGCATCGCGCCCACAGTGGCCGGGGCTCTGCCGAGGCCGGATCCTGCTGGGACCTGGATCTCCTCCAGGCTGTGCAGGCAGCAGGAGAGCACAGGCCAGGGCTTGCCTCTTGAGTTTTACCAGAACTTCGTCGTTTCAGCAAGTATCATCAGAATTTTTTTTTTTTTTTTTCCCCCCGTGCAAAGCACATAATTGCCCTGCTCCCGCTGCCCTGGCTCCGGCTCACAGCCCGGCCAGGTTTGGCAGCGGGGCTGAGCTGCACCGTCCCCAAAACCTGCTGGGAGGCTGCGGGCTGGCGGCAGCCAGACTCTGTACTTATCCCATTAGGGCGCACAGCAGCCTCCCATTAAGGTTTCCTGGGGCGGTTTTACCCGCCTGGCTGAGCCGGGGTGTGAGGTCTGTGCCGGGACACAGGCGGGCAGCGCCGTCCCTTTGTTGCGGCATTGCCGGAGAGCGTGTCGGGCCAGCTCGGCACGCATCCTGCTGCGCACGCTGGCTCGGCACCTCCGGCTCTTCCGGAGCTGGTCCTGCCTTGCTGGCGCCGGATCCCGGCTTTAACCCTCACTGGAGCTGCCGGGGCGCAGCTGGGTCCCTCTGCCACAGCATCACTGACGATCTCAGAGGCCTGCAGATGATGTCACCCGGATGAGGTCATCTGGATGATGTCATCTGGGTGACCTGTCCGTGGTGTTGCCTCCAGTGCACTGGCAGAGGTGCCCCAGGCCAGGCTGGTGCCTCCTGCGGTGCCAAGCTGGGACAAGGTGCCAGCGGCTGGGCAGTGGGCTGCTGTCCTCACTGAGGACCTCACCGGGGACACCACTGGGGCCATCACCAGGGTCTTTGCTGGGGTCCTCAGTGGGCATCGGCCAGGCCCTTTGCTGAGGTGTTTTCTGGGGACCTGGCTGGGGCCTTCACTTGGCTCCTCGCTGGGGTCGTCCCTGGGGACATCAGCAGAGTCCTTGCCGGGGACCTGGCTGGGGTCCACGGCAGGCGCCTCCTCACTCCGTGTGCTGCTCCCCAAACCAGGGCCTCCAGCCACCTCCTGCAGCCCCCCGGGGCCCCCCTGACTCCTCCTGTCTCCCGCAGGTCCCCGGGCAGAGGTGCCACCCCGGCAGTGACGGCCATGCCCTAGGGAAGACCCACCATGAGCCAAAGCGGGGCCTCGCGCCTGGCTGGCTCCCCGCCGCTGCCGGGGGGTTCGCTGCTGGCCCTGCTGGCCCCCGAGCCCTCCCCGTCCCCCCCCAGCGGGACGCCCTCGCCCGGCCCACCCCCGGCGCTGCTGGAAGGGGACTGGGAAGGGCGGGAGGAGCTGCGGCTGCGGGAGCTGGAGGAGGCACGGGCACGGGCGGCCCAGATGGAGAAGACGATGCGATGGTGGTCGGACTGCACGGCCAACTGGCGAGAGAAATGGAGCAAGGTGCGGGCCGAGCGCAACCGGGCTCGCGAGGAAGTGCGGCAGCTGCGGCATCGCCTGGAGGCCCTCACCAAGGAGCTGGCCGGCCTGCGCCGAGACCGTGACCGTGACCGTGACCGGCCCGAGGAGCGCCCACCGCCTACCCGACCGCCAGCACGGCTTCACGGCGGGCCCGGCACTGGCAGCCCCCCTGACACTGATGGGACGGAGGGAGAGGCCGACCCTGAACAGGAGCCTGTGCGGGATGTGGGGACCGAGGCACCCCAAAAAGCCAAGGTGAGGGTGGGGGGACTGCCTGGGGCAGGCAGGGTGCCATGAGGGGCTCCTCACCCTCAGCAGCTGCCTGCATGTGCCCCCCAAATCACCACTGCCTGAGGGTGCCCGCAAGGTCACTCCTGCCCCACAGAGGTGGACAGTTGGGAGGCAGACCCCTCTCGGAGCAGTACAGGGTGGTCAGACTTCCCTTGGATTACCTTGGGGGGGGTCAGACCTCTTGGAGCAGTGGAGGAGGGGGGGTCAGACCCCTCTCAAAGCAGTATCATGGGGTCAGACCCGTCTTGGAACAGCAGTGGGGGGGGTCAGACCCCTTAGAGGAGCATGGGGGGGGTCAGACCCCTCTCAGAGCAGTATCATAGGGTCGTACCCCTCTTGGAGCAGTATTATGGGGGGGTCCAGCACCCCCCTAGCCCCGTGCAGTGAGATTGCCTCAGCACTGGCTCTGGTCCCTTTCTCAGGGTTTTCCCTTTGGAGGCATTAGGTAAGGCAGTGTGCTTGTACAGGGGACAGTGGCTTCAGCAGTGCCAGTGGCATCTCCCAGCGATGGCTTAAATGCCAGGGTGTCCATACGGGCTTCTGGCAGAGGTCTGTGCTGAAGGGAGGAGGAGGAGGAGGAGGAAGGGACACTAGAGCCACTCCAGGGATGTTCCCACCTGCTCCAGCTGTCCTGTCTGCTGCCATCAGCTCTGTCACAACACAGAAGTCACTGCTCAGGATATCACACTGTGCTGGTTCAGTCCCCCTGATGGCATGGCTGCCGAGCAGCAAATCTGAGACTAACCAGAGTGTCTAATCTGAGATTACCCTGAGACTAACCTAACCTGCAGGCTCCCCTCTTGCTCCCCAGGGATGCCCTATCCCCAGCAAACCCCTGCAGCTCATTTACTGCATGCTTGTGGGGCCTGATAGTGGTCACGGTGAGGTCCGTGTAATAAATCAGTGTTATGTCACCCCAAATTTCCAGCGGAGCAGAGAGCCGGCAGCAGAGCGTGGTGCTGTATGGGAGCTCCTCTGGGAGGATGGGTTCGTCTCCATCAGGCTCAGGGGGTCTCTGGGGACCGGAGGGAGGGATGCTGCTGGGTTTGGCTGCTCTTGGTTATGGGGTGAAGGCTGGGTGCTGTAGGAGGTGGTAAGCCAGAGCTGCCCCCTCACCCTATCCCCTGTGCCGGGCCACCCACAACACTGCAGGAGCTGGAGCTGATGGAAAACATCTTGACAAGCAAGCAGGATGAGAGCTGGGAGCAGCGGGGCCCCCGGGCCTCCTTTGCCCGCCAGGAACGGAGCCGCCTGCTCTGGGAGGATGTCAGCGTCATGGAGGAGGATGCCACCAAAGTGACCGCCTTGAAGCTGAGGCTGGATGAGTGCCAAAAAGTGCTGCTCAAGGAGCGGGAGTGAGTGCTCGGGGCATCATCCTCGCGGGGTGCTAGCTGAGCCCAGCCCAGTCCCCAGCGGGACAGGGTGTCCCATGGGGTCCTGCCAGCCCATGTTGCCTCTGCCCAGGGACAAGCTGGCGCTCAGCAAGAGCATTGAGAAGCTGGAGGGCGAGCTCAGCCAGTGGAAGATCAAGTATGAGGAGCTCAACAAGAACAAGCAAGAGGTGATGAAGCAGGTGAGCGAGGTGTCTTGGCAACCAGGAGTGCCCCAGGGCGTGGCCTGTCCCCCAGTGTGTGGCATGTCCTGATGGTTGGACAGGGTGACCCACAACTACCTCCCCAACCCCAGGGTGCTCATTAAGGGTCTTAATTAGTGCCATTGAGCCAGTTGGGTAGATGGGTGTGGGCAGGGTTCAGGTTCACTAGGTGGGTGCTCACTGCCCACATTGGGTTCTGTGTTCCCCCCCAGCTCAACATCCTGAAGGAGATCCACCAGGACGAGCTGGGGCGCATCTCCGAGGACCTGGAGGATGAGCTGGGTGCTCGCTCCAGCATGGACAAGAAGCTGGCCGAGCTGCGTGCAGAGGTGAGGCTGAACCCCAATGCGGGAGGGCAGAGGGAGCAGCAAGGGGGGTCCCCTCTGTCTCCCCGGCCACCCCGTGTCCCTGTCACAGATGGAGCGGCTGCAGGCAGAGAATGCAGCCGAGTGGGGCCGGCGGGAGCGGCTGGAGACAGAGAAGCTCAACTTGGAGCGGGAGAACAAGAAGCTGCGGGCACAGATCGAGGACCTGGAGGAGGTGCTGGCTCGCAAGCGACGCCAGACAGCCAGCGCCCTGGACACCGACCTCAAGACCATCCAGGCCGAGCTCTTTGAGAAGAACAAGGTGCCATGGGGGTTATCCCATCCCCTGCCACCCCCTCCCTGGGTGACACTGTCACTTCAGCAGTGGCTCAGCATCCCTCAGGCCCTCCTCAAGCACAAACTGCCACCATCTTTCATCTGAGGGGTGGTAGTGACCCCATTCTTGCTCCCTCAGCATCTCTGTCATGGGGTGGGGTGGTGGGAAGAGGTCCCTGGGGCAGGAGAAGGGGGCACCCCGCAGTGGGGGTGGCTCTCACCCGCTCAGCCCCCCTCCCCATGCCCACCGCAGGAGCTGGCCGACCTGAAGCACATCCACACCAAGCTGAAGAAGCAGTACCAGGAGAAGATGGCCGAGCTGGCCCATGCCAACCGCCGTGTGGAGCAGCATGAGGGTGAGGTGAAGAAGCTGCGCCTGAGAGTGGAGGAGCTGAAGAAGGAGCTGGCCCAAGCTGAGGATGAGGTGGGGAAGCTCGTGCTGGTGGAGGGGACAGGGCAGGGGGCAGCTCCACTCCCTCTGCAGTTGCTGACAGCCCCATCCCCTCCCATCTCGCAGCTGGATGAGGCCCACAACCAGACACGGAAGCTGCAGCGGTCGCTGGATGAGCAGACAGAGCAGAGCGAGAGCTTCCAGGTGCAGCTGGAGCATCTGCAGTCCCGGTGAGAGGGGGACCAGGGGGCACCACGGTGGGGATCAGCAGGGACCCAAGGGCGGGGTGATGTTCTCCTTGCCACCACCCCTCCTGGTTGAACCTGGGCTAAGCATGGCCAAAGGGCCTCCGACATCCGCCGAGGGTATGCAGCCGTCCTTGGAGCAGCCTTCAGCCCACTGCAAGCTGAATGGCAGTCACCTCCCAGTTAAACCAGCACAAGGCTGCCCACAGACCAGTATAGACCAGTTTCATGAAGCTTGGGGTTTCATCCACCAGTACCCAGGGGCAGGACAGGGTCTGAGCATCCCATATAAGTTTGGAGAGGTGGGAGGTGGGTTTTATTGCCCTTACAAGCTTTCCCTGGCCTCACTTTGCCTCTCCAGCAGTAAAGAGCTGAAATGGCCATGAGAGATCGATGCCGCATCTCCGGGAGGCACTAGGGGGCTTGTGTTTATAATCTTCCTTTATTTTATTGGGACATCTTCATTAAATCATGGAGGAATAATGGAGGCTTCATCTTCCCTCCCTCCAGTCTCCCCATGTGCTCGTCCTTAAATAATTTATGCTTTCCAGTAAAACGCAGCAAACTGGTTGGATCTGACCAGGTCCTGGGCCTTTTGATTTCAAATTTGCTTCATAAATTTTCGTTGGTAAATTTTCATGTGAAGACAAGTGAGGGGCTAAAACCACCACAGGCTCCTGGGAATGGAGACACTTGGGTTTTTTTGGGGGATCCCTATTTTAGGGGGATGACTCCACTCTGCTCTGCACTCTAACCAGGTCTGAGATGTCCAGCATGGTGGTGTCAGGCCCTAGTGCCCTGCTTGTGCTGAGCATCATCCAGGGCTCCCCAGCCCCATGCCAGAGGGTCAGCCTCAAGCTGGGGGGGGCTGATCCTGCACCCGGAGCTTAGTGAAATGGGGTCCTCCCGGGGTGCAGTGATGCTGTAGGCGTGCAGAGGGGATGGGCCGGGCTCTGGCATCCCCCCAGGGCTGTGCCCCACCACCCCTGCCCCAGCAGCTCTCCCTGGCAGGCTGCGGCGGCAGCAGAGCACCCCACTTTTCGGCAAGATGCGCAGCGCCCGCTTTGGCCCTGATGACGGCGGGGATGGCACCAGTGACCCCGATGAGGACGAGGACCTGCAGATCCAGGTGCCCTAGAGCCCAGAGCCGGGTGCCACCACCACCGGGACGTCCCATGGCGGTTCTCTGCCCACAAGCGCCTGTTGCCATGGGGCCTGGCCATGCGGTGACATAGATGGGGAAAGTGAGGCACAGAACGGCGTGGAGGAATTTGTGCAGGGGTGCTCCAAGCCTGCTGCCTCTCGGACAGTATCTGATGCCCCTCGGCCACTGGTATCTCCTGGGACACAGATGTGGCCACCAAAGGCGGCATCACTGAGCAGCCCAGGAGGAAGAAGCGCAGGGCAGAGAGGGTCACTGAGCCCTGCAGCCAGCCACGTGCTCCTGCCCACATTTTATATATATATATATATTATGTATATGTATGTATTTGTATATGATTTTTTTTTAATAATAAATACAGAGCTCAGAGGGGCCCAGGCTCTGGTGATGGCTTGGGCTGCTGCTCGTGGGAGCAAGGATGGAGGGGATGGGGGGGGACAGCATTGGGGAGAAACAGAATTTCTTTGCAAGTGACACACGGGGCTGGATGTGCAGCTGCTGGCATCACCCCGCTGCCATCACTGCCCCCGTGCCTGGGGACGAGCCCAGCTCATGGGTAAAGCCTGTCCCTGTGCCTGTGAAGTGAGAAGGGGGCTGCGGGGCGGCTGGTAGCACACACAGCTGTAGAGGTGTCTGTGTCTGCCGGGCTGCGGCAGGCGGGAAGGGCTGCTCCCCTCTGGGTGCAGGGTGCTCACCTGTAGGAGCAAGGATGCTCACCCTGGCAAGCTGCAGGGTGCTGACCCGTGGGTGCAGGGGTGCTCCCCCCTGGGTACAGGGGTGCTCACCCATGGGTGCTGAGTGCCCCAGCCAGCCCCTGGCAGCCCAGCCCCTCCCCCCCAAGCAGGGCCGAGCGGGTCTTTGGAGGAGCTCAGACACAACCTTATTAAAAATTAATATTTCAGTGAGCTAATGCCCTTGCTCTGCCTTTTAATTGATTGGCTAAAAGCACAGCTCTTTGCTGCTCATGGGGGGTATTTTTAATGCCCTTTTATTTCCAGTGATTATTCATTTTTTTTATGGCCCAACAAATGAGTCTGGGGGTGGAGGTACCTGCAGGCGCTTTCAGTGAGGGTCCTGAATAGCAGAGTTCTGGGGTGCATAGGAGAGGGGACAGGGAGAAGGAGATGTCTGCCTGAGCCTAGGGACAGCCCGGTACAGCAGCTTGGCGAGAGGCTGCTGCTGCCCCTCAGTTGCTGCGGGGTGTTCACTCTGAAGCCTAATGATGTGCACGGAGGAAACCTCTTTCCAGGGCGGCCGATTGTGGCTCTGGCTGGGCTGGGCCGGGCCCGGAGGGATGGAGGAGGCAGCCAGCAGGGGTACTGGGGCGGGGGGGTACCGGCACCGGGGGCGGAGCCTGGAGGGGCGGGGCCGGGGCGGGCGGGGCCGCACGGCTCCGGGGCTCGCAGCGACGCGGAGCCGGACGCCGGGGCCGCCGGCTGCAGCGGGGGCCGGGTAAGAGCGGGGCGGGGGGGGTGGGGAATACACGGCGGGAGACCGGTCGCAGGGGGGGGGGAGGTGACACAGGACCGGGTTGGGCTGAGGTTCCGGGTGACAAGTGTCGGGGGGCCCGGCCGTGACAGCGTGGGTAGGGACAATGCTGAGCGACGGAGACCTGGGGGTGATGGAGGGGGTCGGGTGTGCCCGGGTTTGGGGGTGACCGAGGTGACAGATCAGAGGGTGGCCTGGGTGGGGGCGGGGGGAGAGGGCAGGAGATGCCCCCCCCAGCATCTCTGAGTTCCCTTGGGGCGCTCATGTGCCTGGGGTGGGGGCGGTGGGGGGGATGTTCCCCTCAGAGGCGAGCACTGGCCCCAGTCCCTCTTGGGACGGTGGGGGTGTCCCTAGGGGGTGGTCCCAGCTCCCATCGCCCCCACTCCTCTGTCCCAGTGGGCCACGGACCACCCCCGGACTGGGCGGGGGTCCCAGGCGGCGGGGCCAGCCGGGCTATTGGCGGGGGGGGGGACACAAGCCATCGCGGTGGCACCCGGACAGGCCGTGGCAGTGCCTGTGGTGGCTGGAGAGCACAGTGACAGCGGGATGGCCCCGGGGGCTGTCCCTGGTGGGACGGGGTGGAGGGGTGGGGGGGGGTGTTCCCCCATTGCTGGGGCTTTGGGGACCAGGGCCTCAGCGGCAATGGAGCAGTCTGGCTCCCGAGCATCCCCGGGGATGGCCCCATCCCATTTCCTGGGCTACTGCCTTCTGCTGGGGATTTTTCCATCTGGGAAAAGAACCCGGTCCCCACCTGGACCCCAATCCCGGGCAACGGGACCAGGCAGGCACCAGTCTGAGCAAGCCCCAGCTCATGGCAGGGCTGGAAGGAGGCTGGGTTGCTCCGCGGGGGTGCAAGGCTGGAGCTGGGGTCCCTTTGGCACCCAGCACCGGGTCTGAAACACCCCACGGCAGTGCTGGCCTGGCCAGGCAGGAGGTCGTTAACACTGAACCCTACTGATGGCTAGCGGCCAGGGCCATGTTGCTGCCCAAGTGAGCAGCCTGGGAGGAAGGAGGGGCACTGCGAGAGGTGATGGAGCCCCATGGGTGTGGTCCAGCACAGGTGTCCCCTGGGACACATGTTGGGGCTGGTGGCAAGGGGACCACTCCTGTGCCAGCCTAGCACTGCTGCACTGACAGGGGTTAACACTGGACTGTTCCACTCGGATGGTTCAGGCAGGGAAGGGAGGAGGAAGAGGAGGAGGAGGAGGAGGAGGAGGAGGAGGAGGAGGAGGAGGAGGAGGAGGAGGAGGAAGATGTCACCCGTCGATCTGTCATTTCTCTTTTCCGGCCAGCATGGGGGACGCCGCTAGCACCAAGCTGGGCTGGCAGTGAGGCAGGGAGGGTACGGAGGAAGAGGATGGAGAGGGGGGGGCGAAGGTGAAGGCAGCCCCCCCCCCCCCAAAATAGCCCCCACCCCATTGGGCCATCACCATGGCAACGAATTTTAACGACATCATCAAGCAAGGCTACGTGAGGATGAAGAGCAAGAAGCTGGGGGTGAGTGGGAGTCTCGGGGAATGAGGGGGGGTGTGGAGGGGAGCACCCGTGGGTTTGAGGCACTGGTTGCCGCGAGGTGACGTGGCCAGTCCCCCAGCCACATCACCTCTCGCGGCAACCGGTGCCCCTGGTTTTGGGTTGAATAAGCGGCTTTTTGGGGGCTGGGGGGGAGGGGCGGGAGCAGGCCACTTGTTGGTACCCAAATCATCCAGCAGCCCCGGGGGGGGCAGATCCTGCACCGGCCAGATCCTGCACCAGGCGGGGCCCCCTCGGCGGACACGGGTCACCGCAGGGATTTTGGGGTGTCCCCGAGCCCTCCCCCATGCCTCAGTTTCCCTCCACACCCAGTTTTGGCACCAGGGGTGCCTCACGCCGGTGGGGGGGGTTGCTGGGTGCAAATTAGGGGGGTGCTGGAGTGCAGGGCCCGTGGTTGGGGGGCGGGGGGTCTGGCCAGCCTCCATTGCTCGGAGCCGGCAGCAAGGAGCATGCTGGGTAATTTCACGCTAATTAGGGAGAACAAAGAGGGAGCGGGATTTGGGGGGGGACACACACACATGCTTGGGGACGATGGCCCTGGCACCCCCGGAGGCAGGGGCTGTGGGAGAGGGGATGGGGAGACGCCAGGAAGGGAGTCCACTTGGGAGCCTTGCCCACATGCGTTAATTAAGCTCTGTAATAAGGGGGGGTGGGGCTGGGGGGGGGGGGGTGGCAGCCCCAGGTTATCCCCATCCGCAGTGTCCCCTCCTGTCCCCAGGCCAGCAGGGTCAGCAGGACTGGGCAGGGGTCCCAGAGAAAAAGAGGATGGGAACATGGGGACGGGGTGGGGACGGGGCCCCCCACCTGCCCCACGGCAGCTGGCGCTCTCTGTCCGGCAGATCTACCGGCGGTGCTGGCTGGTCTTCCGGAAATCCTCCAGCAAAGGGCCACAGCGCCTGGAGAAGTACCCGGATGAGAAGTCGGCGTGCCTGCGCGGGTGCCCCAAGGTGAGGGGGTGCCGTGGAGGGGTGTTGGGGTCCCTCCTCGCCTAAACTTGCCGGGCTGGACCTGGGTGGCTGTCACCCCGGGCACTCTGGTGGGATCCAGCTGGGCCTGGTGCAGCGGGAGCCGAGGTCTGGGTGCTGCAGGGGCCAGGGTCTGGGTGCAGCCCTCAGTGCCCCCCCTCCCTCCTCCACAGGTCACTGAGATCAGCAATGTCAAGTGCATCACCCGGCTGCCCAAGGAGACCAAGAGACAGGCCGTGGCCATCGTTTTCACCGACGACTCTGCCCGGACCTTCACCTGCGATTCGGGTATGGGGGAGGCTCCAGGGCGGCTGGGCTGGGGGTGCTGGGTGGGGCACCCCGCTTTGGCCAGGGTCGCCCAGAGGCTGCCGTGGTGCCTTGCAGAGCTGGAGGCGGAGGAGTGGTACAAGACGCTGTCGGTGGAGTGCCTGGGCGCCCGCCTGAACGACATCAGCCTGGGGGAGCCCGACCTGCTGGCACCCGGCGTGCAGTGCGAGCAGACGGGTGAGTGTGCCGCGGCGGGCTGCTCGCCTGGGGCTTGTTACGCCCCCCCCGCCCCGAATTATTTTATTTTATAATTTTTCCCCTCTCCAGACCGGTTCAACGTGTTCCTCCTCCCCTGCCCCAACCTGGACGTTTACGGCGAGTGCAAGCTGCAGATCACCCATGAAAACATCTACCTCTGGGACACGCACAACCCCCGGGTGAAGCTGGTCTCCTGGCCCCTCTGCTCCCTGCGCCGCTACGGGCGCGACGCCACCCGCTTCACCTTTGAGGCTGGACGGTGAGATGTCCCCCTCACTGGGACAGGGACCACCTTCACCCTGCGGGGTGCACCAGGAGGGTGCAGGCCTGACACTGGGGTGATGGCCACGGCCCACACAGGGTGCCCACGGCTGGGGAGGTTTGAAACTGGTTCTGGTCCCAACTCAGCAGCATGGAGGTGACATGGGGACAACACTTAAAGCATGGGAAGCTGGGCCAGCTGCCACCGGGGGTGGGGGGGGGAATTTTCTATCCTCCCTTGGCCTGGGGAGCCCGGTGACACCTCGTGCCCCATCCCCGCAGGATGTGCGACGCAGGGGAAGGTCTCTACACCTTCCAGACGCAGGAGGGGGAGCAGATCTACCAGCGCGTGCACAGCGCCACGTTGGCCATCGCCGAGCAGCACAAGAGGGTCCTGCTGGAGATGGAGAAGAACGTCAGGGTGAGCTCCAGCCCACCCTGGGGACACAGCTGGGGGGGGGGGTTGTGGGTGCTCGGGGTGTCCTGTGTCACCCTCACCCCCCCCTCTCATCCACCACAGCTGCTGAACAAGGGCACTGAGCACTTCTCCTACCCCTGCACCCCCACCACCATGCTGCCCCGCAGTGCCTACTGGCACCACATCACCGGCTCCCAGAACATGGCCGAGTCCTCCAGCTATGCCGGTGAGTGTCCCTGTCCCCCACTGAGGGTAGGGGACAGCTGCTCCTCCAGCCCATGGGGCATGTCCCCCCACACACACCCCCCCACCTCCTGCTTTGTCCCCAGGGGAGGCGTACGCAGGCGCCCAGGCCAGCTCGGACACCGACCTTCTCAACAGGTTCATCTTGCTGAAGCCAAAGTCCTCCAAAAGTGACAAGCCTGAAAGCAGGGACCCCACATTGTCCCCGTGAGCTGGTGGGGGGGGACCATGTTGAGGGTCCCCTTTTTCTTCCCTGAGGGGTGGCAAGGATGCAGGCAGCTGCCCCTCTGAGTCCCCAGGGAGACCAAGCTGGGGCATCCTCTATGCCAAGACCCTGGGGGAGCAGGCACTGGCTTGCGCCCTGGCCTGATGTTAGTGGAGGTGACGGCTGGCTCAGACTCGACTGACTTGAAATATATATTGAATAGCCGTATTATAAGAGATTTTTCCTTCTCACACAAATGCAAAGTTCATGGCCGCTGAAGAGCCCTCAGGCAGAGATGCTCAGAGGTTTTTGACTCTTGGGGTCCAGCTGGGAGGTGGAGAAGAGAGGGGGAGGTCAAGATATTTGGTGTGTTTTCTGTGAGGGGGGGGGGGAAGGCCGGAGCGTGACCCTGCCCCGGGGATGGAAGAGCGCTGGAGGATGCAGCTGTGCCAGGCTGAAGGTGTGAGGTTCCAGCATCTCACACTCCCTGTGAAGAGTGGGGTGCTCCTGGAGAGGTCCCACCACCTCTGAGCTGATTTTTGCACTTCTTGAAGCTATTTAAACACTCGCTGTAAAACTGAGATGTCCTCAGGAGAAGCTGTTTTTCCCTCCAGGGTGGTCAGCTGCGGTGAGCATCTGGGCAGAGCTGAGCCCCCCAGCTTTCCCAGGCCGCCCCCAGCCCAGCACCCCTCACTCCTCCACCCGCAGCCGCTCCCCCCGGCCATACCCCTGGTTTATCTGCTGGTGGGCAACCCAGGGACCAGTTCTGGCCAGTAGCATCTGTCCCTTGAGGGGCAGCTTTGCGGATACAAGTCGTCCCTGGGCAGAGAAGGCCACGCCGATGGGGGGACAGCCGTGTTTCTCTGTGCATTCCCATCATCCTCACTCCCTCGTCACCCACCAGTGCAGCTGGGTGAAATCCCTTGCCCAGGGGGAGCTGGGCTTCATGTGCTGAACTCAAAAGCAATTGATTTTTTCTAGTTCTCCTATTTATTGACCTCCTTTAGAAGGGCTATCTTTTTATTGCCGTGCAAACCTTGGTGTTTCTTTGGAGTCTTCTTTCAGTCTGGGTTGGGTGGTCGGTGGTTTTATTTCTGCTCTTAAAGCTCCAGGTCTATGCTTTGGGGACAGGGAGTGTTGTGATGTGGGAACCTGTGGTCTGTAAATACTCTGTCTTGGGTCGGTGTATCTTGTGGCTGAGGTTGGGGGGACGGTGAGGCGGAGGACTGCTCCCCGCAGTGTGGCCGGGTGCGAGGGGCTCGTTGGTGTCCCAGCACCGCCCAGCAGCACGTGCTCCCTGGGTGAGGTGTAACCCGCACTCTTTTTCCTGGCTACACACCTCATCTGGAAAAGATTTAACATTTATTACCAAAAATGTTTGGGTTTTGGTTTTTTTAAGGAGTTGCTCAGTGAATAAACAACCCTTATCCACCCTTCCTGTTTGTCTGTTCCATCCAAACGTGCTCGGGAAGTGCAAGTGGGAGTAGCGCCTGCCGGAGAGAAAAATGCTGATGGGGGAAAGATTCCCCTAAAGCTCCTGGCAGCACGCTGGGCCCAAAGCTTCGTTCTGCCTCCAGCAATGGCCAGGACACTGCAAGTGAAGCCCTAAAACTGCTGGGGAGGTGAGAAGGGTGGAGCGAGTTGTCACCCTCCATCAGAGGAGCGGTTGAGGGAACTGGGGGGGTTTATTCTGGAGGAGGCTGAGGGGAGACCTCCTGGCCCTCTACAACTACCTGAAAGGAGGGTGCAGAGAGGGGGGATAAGTCTCTTCAACCAAGGAACCAGCACCAGGACAAGAGGGAATGGCCTCAAGCTGCCCAGGGCAGGGTCAGGCTGGCTCTGAGGAAGGATTTCTGTGCAGAAGGGGCTGTTGGCCGTTGGAATGGGCTGCCCAGGGCAGGGGGGGAGTCCCCATCCCTGGAGGGGTTGAAGAGTCGGGCTGACCCAGTGCTGAGGGATCTGGTGGGGTTGGGAACGGTCAGGGTGACATTCATGGTTGGATTGGAGGAGCTTCAAGGTCCTTTCCAACCGAGATGATTCTGTGATTCTTTGAAACCCAGAGAGAAAAGTACCCCACTGTCATCCCTCTCCCCCAGCCTCCCGCAGCGCCAGGGATGGATGTGCCAATGCAGTGGTGACTCCCACTCCTCAGATTAAAGTTTCAAGCCTCTCCCTCTCCAAGCTCTTCCAGAATTGTGCCAGTTCAGTTATCTCTGCTGTGCCAGCCACACCAACACTCCCTCCAGGGACAGGACATGTCCCTGATTGTGCCACCGCGAGGACAGGGCTCAGCAGCTCCTCCCCAAAGAGGAAGGCAGCACTGACCTGGGTTGCTCACACCCTTCCCACAGCCCACCTCCACACTGGGACCAGCACACGCCACAGCACAGACGCCTTTCCCCTCCCTCCCAGCCACCATGGCAAAGAAGCAGCCGATCTCTCCAGAAAAGTGTCACCCAGCAGCTCATCCCAAACCCTGCAGGACACTGGCAGAGGGGAGAAGGGGTGACCCAAGCAATTGCTGGAGCCCTTCAGCCACTGCCATGATGGCCACGGTTTGGGACCTGCACCAGGCTCCAGGCCAGCACACAACCCCCCTGGGGCTGTGGGCACACTGGAATCTGTCAGCCAGGGGTTGTTAAGGACAGACCCCCTGACAGCCCAGCTCCTAACATAAAGATTATATTCCATATGGGTAGTCTGTTCCAAAGGAGTCTTTAAATACAGCTAAGCCTGCCTGGCCCATCTGGGCTCGCCAGCAGCACCACCTTCTGCAGCATCTCACTTACAGATCAGCCTCAAACATCTGCTTAAAATGTAGCTCTGGATGGGGAAATGACGGGCTGCCTGCTGCAGGGGATTCTGCTCTCCTTAGGAGACAATGTCAAGAGCAGCAATCAGTGGTAGAGAGCAATACTCCCTCCAAAGCACATCTCATTAAGTTAATGTCTATTGGAGAGAAGTAGATGATGTGACATCTTCTCCTGCAGACCCAGACGAGCTTTCAGGGATGACAGAACATGGAGGGGTAAGGTTTTATTCAGCACAATAAGGTAGGGTAAGGCATGCAAACAAGGTAGGGTTGTGTTACCACAGTACACGCTTCCCAATCCCAAACACCATGTGGCCCAAAACCCTAGGCTAAAACACCCACCAATTCTCTTCCTGCTTTACCCTACATATCATGACGGCTTTCCCTAGGAAGGAGAGACAGGGAAGAGGGACCTCAGCCCAGAGCACTGCCAGACAGAGGCAGGAACCTTCTGCATCATTCACACCTGAGCACTCTCTTGCCAGGGGCCACCTCAGTTTATGGTGAGGACATCGCTCTGAATCTCGTGGCTCAGTTGGGTCTGAAGGTCGCTCAGTTTCTTCTTCAGGCCGGACAGCGCGGAGAGAACGATGGTCTCTGGGCGCAGAGAACCACAGGACTCCACGTTGTAATAAAACCTGAGGTTACAAGTCACAGGGATAAGTCACTGTCTGTCCTACAAGGAGGTACAAAACCAGAGAGGACCCACAGAGCCCACCCTGACCCACCACAGGGAGATCTGCTGGGAATCCCAACCATCATTCACTGCCCAACCAGGAAAGAGCCAGTGCTGCCCCTCCACAACCATCACACCAGCCCTTGTGACTCCACAGGCTGCAAGAGCACTTGTGAGATTTTCTCCAACACTGCGAGGCAGCACAGAGGCAGGGAGTAAGGCTGGTTGAAGGCAATTTTGAAGTGCAAACAACCCAGGAGAGGGGGTACCACCAGCAATCACAGCATGAGAGACCCACATGGGTGAATAAATACCCTAAGCCATTTCCCCCCTCATGTTTCAGCAAGTGCTGTGCTGCCCTACTTGGTAACACAAACTCAGGAGAACTGTCTAGTATCTCCCAGAGGGGAAAACCTTTCAGGGCTGGGCACATCACCAGTTAATTCCAACTTCTGCCCCACTTTTCAGTGAACACCAGCTCCCCAGGCTGACAAACTTCAGCACAGAGTAGATATTCTTGTATTAACAAAGATGATGATGTACCCAGCCAGTTCCCCCCATTTTCCTGGGGTGGCAGCACATTCAGCTTCCTACCTCTCAGGCTTCCCGTTGGGGTCATAGGGCGCCTGAGCATCCTCCTCGTCGATCTCCGAGTACTCACTCTTGGGCCTGGAATCAAAAAGCAGGGAAGGTTAGCACAGAGCCCACTCTCTAGCCCAGCCCCAGAGCACCAAGGCACTCTGCAGCACTGTATAGCCCCAGAGAGTGAGCACTGGGGCTCACACCCAGCAGGCAAAGGAGCAGTCATCAAACATCAAGTCAGAAAAAAAAAAACTCAGTCCCATGTTGGCCCTTCTAGCTCCTCATTAACTGCCACACAGTCACCCCGCTCTGTGCAAACTCAGTGAGCCCTGTGCAGGGCACTATGGCTCCATCCACCTACGCTGGCACCATCTGGCAGGTGCTTACAGCCAAGGGCTGCCGACGCCCGAAGGGATGCTGTTTATTGGAGCCTGGATGCTGTTTATGGAGCAATGGACCTTATGTTATCTTTTTTTCTATTTTTCACTGTGCCAGGAAGACACCAGAGCACTCCAGCACTGTCTGTGCAGCACAGCTGAGATGGGAAGGCTCAGTCAGCTCGTGCCCAGCAGGAAAAAAATCCACTGTACTTCAGACACCAGCTGCATCAGTGAGCCCCATCCTGGTGTCCTGCACCTCTACTCCTCTACACACACCGCCACCAAGTCACCGCAACACCCGTGCATCAGCTAGGCCAACACACCTTTCTACCTGTTGCATCCCTTGGCTTACAGAGCATCATACCAGAGACTGTTTGGAAGCACTTCATCCCTGTAAGAACACCCAAAGCCTTGAGCTGTTTGAGAAGCCAGCACAGAAAATCCTGTGCCCAGCAAGGTCTCCTGCCAGCCTTCCTCTGCCCCAGTGATCTCAACAAAGGCTGGCCCTAGCACCCTGTCATCAGCTGCCTTAAATAAAACTGCACTTCCCAAACAAATCCTGTCTGTAACAAATCACTGACAGATAAAGTGTTAATGGAGCTGGTTCTTCACATTACTTGCAGAACCACCCATGACCAAAAAAACAGGGCAGAGGTTTTCACCACCACGACAGTTGTTTCGAGAGTCCAGCTGCACGCCAGTGCTCCGCCAACAGCCTCAAAAAGCAACTATCATGAAAAGACAAGCCAAAAATAATAGCTAGCCTTGGATAGCAGAGGCCTTTGTCTGTATTGTCTTCACAGGGCATCAGATGAACTTGGAAAGACAGACATATCGCTGGGGAATAGGCAGCTCCAATGCCAGTCTTCCTTCGGGATTTTTCCAACTTTTACATGTACTTTGTAAAGAATTTCTTAAAAAACATTTCCAAGTACCCAGCCTGTTGTATAACACCAGATTCCTGAAGATGAAGCCAATTGCCACCAAACAAAAGAATCCCCATTAGCACCTGCCTTGGGCCACCCAGGCAGGGAAGCACCTCATGGCCAAGGTACACATGCTCAGCTGTGCAGCTGGGGCTGTTCTCTGTGGCAAAGACACCTCCCTCCAAAAGCCCATACTGTCCAAAAGTCACACTGTGACATTCCCCATCCAAAAAGGCAGCAAACCCAATGATACCTAAGCCTGCCTGGCATCTGTCTGTCCAGCTCAAAGCAGTATTCCAAGTCTGCCTCTTGATCAGTTAAAGACTTAGTGTTACAGAAATTAAACCAGATAATTTTTACAGCACCAAAATGAAGTCTAAAATTATTCCAAATCCCCGTTTGAAGTTCCGCATCACAGACATTCTTGCTTCTCAAGCTTTCAATCTATCGCTCAGACAATAAACTAAACTTTGGGGCAATTGATCTGCCACAAATAATTTGGAAACTTCAAAATGATCCAGTTCCACCCCTAAAACTGCTGGTGAAAAAGGACAGGCTGGCACACCAACTCCTGCGACATGCTCCTGACCAACAGAGTTGAGGTGGTGCAGAGCAACCCTCCTCAGCTCTGCACCACCTCACCACAACCAGCCCCTCACAGACTTTCCCCCAGACAGCCTGGTCTGTAGCTGGCAGTTCCTGAAGTCCAGCTTCGGCCCACACGTACAGATCATCAGCGCTAAGGAAAATGCCCGTTTCCACACTTCCAGCATGACCAGCCAGCCTGGTTCCTAACTGCAGATCCCAGAACACCGCCCTGATGAAGTGCTGAAGGAGCCTAATGCCCGGCACATCCCGTTCCCGCCCAGACTGACTGAACTGGACTCATGAACGCGTCCTACAGAGCCCATCAAAGCCACGCGGGGTTCACTCCTCCATCCGTAAAACAGGGCTGGGATGGCTGCAGGCAGATCCCAGCCCATTCCGTGCATGTTATGGATTCACCTGCATCCCCACCCTCGGCAACGAAAGCCTTCTCAAATCTCCTGAGCACAAACCTAGCTGCACAGGATCTCTGTGACAGCCCCTGAGCAGAAAGCCCCTGGCAGTTGGGCTGAGGTGTGAAATCTAGGCTGACTGCACCACCGAGAAGCTCGTTTACTCCTGGATAACTGTACAAGGGACAGCATAAGGCCGCGCTCTGTGACGGGTCCCAGGCTTGGAGCAGACAGCGTGCAGGTACAACAGTCCACTACCTGCCTGCTAGTGCTTGCAGCCATTTGCAGTCAAATTTGGTAGCGCAGGGCCTGGTGGCACCAGGAGGAAAATCCACAGAGCCTCTTCTGCTGCTCAGCCTCCTCTCCAGCTGCAGCTCCGCTCAGGCTTTTGTTCCTGCTTGCTCAGCCCTGGCTTCTGTGGTCCCTGCACCAAATCCTGTTCCTGTATCGAGGTTTCCCCAGCCTTGAGTGCAGCTCTGGCTGCTGCCCTGCTGTTAACAGTGGCATATCCAGCACCCCATCTAGTCCTTGCTCTCAGCCTGCCTTGGCTAAAGCACCTGGTTCCTCGCTCTGCCGCTGGCTCCAGTGTGCTCAACGTCAGGATGTCTGCTATGTGGTCACTGGGATGAGGAGCCAGAAGCAGCTCAGGTATCTACTCACAGAAGGGTGCTGCTAGGTGAAGTCCTGGCCAAAGCAGGGCAGCAGCTTTCCAAAAGCAAAACCATGACACTTTTAGATGAGATGCAGCATGCTACTGGTGCAGAATGGTACGTCAGAGCAGAGGGAAGGGCCAGAGAGGAAAACCCTGCTGCCAGAGCTTGTGCTCCGTGAGTGAGGAGATGTATGAGTGAAATCAGAGCCACACACTGGGCTTCCTCAAACAAAGAGAGCTGCAAAATCAGTCTTGCAACCTAACCTTCTGCTCTCGTAGCAACCTCTTCCACCTTGCGTGGACCTATTCCTTCCTCAGACCTTACCCTGACCTACATATCACTTGTGCAGGGAAGAAAAAACAGGAACGAGTTGAGAAAGAACATGAAAGTGAGGTAAAGTAGCAGTGATGGTACGTGAGAAGAGGACAAGAAGTGGCCACACGCCAATCTGCCTTGCACGCAGCTGCAATCAAGCGACTGGTTTTGGTACCCTAACACAGGAACAAAGTCTATGCAAAGGGAAACAATATGCATGCTCATGATTGCTTACTGACACAAGTTATCCCCAGGGCTGAAATTTAGGTGCCTGCTGGAAAATCTTCTCCAGCACCTCCAGACATTAGGACTTACCACTCCTCTGGTTTGGGGTATACGGTGTGCCTCAGCGCATTGTCCGGGTCATACTCGAAGGCTACACCTGCTGTGGGGTTCCACTTGGCGTGTTCCTTGCCAAAGCCCTTCTTGGCATAGGCTCGCAGTCTCAGCTCCTGGCCCTTCCGCAGCTTCACAATGAGGATGTCTGTGGAAAAGCACACGCCTGTTTGAAAAGGCTGCAGAGGAGAAATTAGCATGCAGGATCACACCAGGGCAAAGACAGGAATTTTCAGTGCCCAGGAAGATGCTAGTGGAAGCCAGGGCTCACTTGGATTCTTAGAGGGGCTCATCTGTGTCCCCAGAGTACCTAGAACACATTCTGCTAGGTAAAAAGGAGTCACACAGCCCCCTCAAAACAGCTGACAGAACACCCTTTTGCATCTTTGTTGCCTTCGAGCTATCATGAAGAAAGAGAGAAGCATCCTCCGACATAGGACTTCAGCTCTGGGGATTAAGTGGCATTAAGACAAAATGCTAACCCACTGATGTAGTGATGCTGGTGTCTCTCAACTGCCAGCTCTACAGCTGCCTTACAGTTACACAGCTAGTAAAGGAAGAATGAGTTCCAAGAGCCTGAAAGAAAAATTCATTTTCTCCTCCAGCTCTTATTCCCAGTGAAATGCCACTTACCATCCTGCTCGACATAGTCATTGGGGTCATTGTCTCTGCTCCGAGATGTTACCTGCAGAAGAACAAAAGCAAGGGAATTAATGGCAACATCTGCTTTTCTCTCCACATCAAACAGTAGTTGCCTGTGAAAGTTAGAGACTGCCAAGAGCCACTCTAGGGTGACTTAATGCAACAAATCCATCCACTCTATTTAACAGAAATCAGGACAATTCAGGCAGCTGCAGCTAGGCACGCAGTATCCCACTCCTGCCTGCCTCCTGAGCTGCTCTCCCCACCAGGATGGAAAGTGCTCCAGCCCAGCCCAGTGCAGCTGCGTGGTTCTGTCACTCCCATGACTGCTGGCAGGTGACACATAGCACTCACAGCACCTCAGCCAAGGCAGGCAACAGACAGTGGGCTACAGACAGGCTTTAACCAGGTAGACACTGTCACCAGCCACCAGGTTGTGGTGACATCCAGATGTGGCCTCAATAACATTTTAAAACATTCTCCATTAAATCCCTTTGCATCTCTTCTGCTTTGGCTCCACCAACCCTCCCCAAGGCAACCAAGCAGGAGCCGTGTGGCAGCAGCGTCCTGGCCTGGTCTCCTCACACCTTGTCACAGTGAGAGCCAAGAACCAGAAAACCACAGGCCTCTGGGCTGCTGCCAAGCCTTTGAAGAGGCTGACTTTGCCAGAGCCCCAGCAAACACAGTGACACAGCAACAGTGCACAAGCGCACACACCACAAGTGTCTGAAGCGAGATTGAGGGCAACACTAACGTCTCCTAGGAGTTTGAGATGAGGGGTGCAGGGTGAGGCTTTAAGAAGGCTATATTGCTTTAACATGCCATGGGTCAGCATATGAAGGACAACAAGGCGAAGAAGAGGAGGGCACTAGCACATTACTGTTTCTGCAGATCCTTCTGCTTTGTGCTCTCACTATGTTTTAAGTGGGTCTTTAGGCAACGTGAAACGTGCTCAAAGGCCTTGTTTTGTCTACATCCCATGTGTTCACCACTCCAGCCTCGACAGGAACGTAGAGAGAGGATTCACTGGCAAGCAGAGGGATTGCACTGACCGGTATGACCCGGGGGTTGTTGGAGATGAGATCACGGGACGTGACGTGACGAGTCTGGTCTTCATTGCAGCGGACATCAAGGGTGAACTCCACAGAGCACTCCGGACAGAACTCGTCACATGTGCAGTCCTGGGACAGACATGTGTCAAGACCTTTCTGCCAAACCTCTCCCAGCAAGAAATTAGTAGCGCTTCCCATGAGAGCAGACACCCATCACTATCAAAATAAGCACCCAAACATTTTGCTGGACTCACTCTGGAATATTGCATCTTATCCACAATGTCATCGCTAGTGAGTGGGATGAGACCTGTGGAAAGAAGGAAATTGGGGAACATCTGAGCAAGACCATGGGAACACCAACCCTCCTGCTAAAATGGGTGGAGGAACAGCAGCCTCCTGACAAAGGTGTTTCGGTGTCTAAAGACTGATTTTGCCCATGACCTCTGCCTTGCCCCACACCTTCATCTTCCTCCCCATGCCTGGCACTCACCCAGCCTGTGTGCAATGAATTCATCATGGAGCACGGAGGAGTTGGCGTCTATCTGGACCCAGTCAATGGCTGCAGAGAGAAAAAGTCACAGACTGACAAACATTTCTGTGTGGAAAAGCCAGGCAGCTCATGAGGGCACAGAAAACGTTACAGACACTACAGTGAAGCTGAGACAGCACCTGGTAAGATATAGGACTGGCTAAACATGGGTGAGGTGAGCTGAAGGCAGCCTGGAGAGGGAAGGAAAATGGAGGGGAAGCAGTGAGAGGGACGGGGACAGGAGCCCAAGGGACTGCGACCACAGGCAAGCGAAAGGCGGTACCTATGATGGGGACCTCTGCGATGAACACTCTTCGAATGGAATTTGCCACCCTGAGGGAGAGAAACACTCGTCTTCAGGCACGAAGGCCCGTGGAGCTTAGCGACACAGCCGCCTGTCTGCAGAGACGCAGGCCGGGGCCGAGGCCTGGGCTCCGCCTCGGGGCCCCTGGCCGGGCCCGCACTGGGGGTGCCCAGCGGCCGAGGGCTGCTGGCAGGAGGCGGCGACCCGAGGGGGCGATCCCCGCGGCCCCGCCCGTCGCCGCCGGAGAGGCAGGGCCTGCGGGCGCCGCCGCCGGGGCCTACCGCGGCCTGGTCCGTCCCCGGGCCCGCCCGCCCCGCGCCGCCATCCCGGCCCCGCGGCGCTGCTCACGCCAGGTCCGTGTTCTCGATGATGAACTTGACGTTCTCGTCCGTCAGCTCGGTGATGCGCACCGTGGGCTGGTTGGCGTACGGCATGGCCGCCCCGCGCCGCTCCCGCCCTGCCGCCGCCGCCGCCGCCCGTGCCCGCCCCCCGGCGGCCGCCGCCCGGAGGCCCCGCCCACTCCGTCTCGGCCCGTCCCCGCCCCGCTCCCCCCGCCGGTGCGCCCCCAAAAAGACTCCGTGCCAGGCTGGGCTGCGGCTTTATTGGTGTCGGGGAAAGGTCGGGCGCGGCCCGTCCTGCCTCCCGCGCCGTCGGCTCCCGCCTCACCGGCGCTGGTTCAGCCCCGCCAGGTTCCTGAGCTGTGGGGCAGAGGGAGAAGGGGGTTAGTACCGGCGCCCCGGGGGCAGAGGCCACGCTCCCTGAGGCACCGAGGCCTTTCCCCAGCCCTGGAGGTGTCGGCAGGCCTTGCTCCAGAAGAGGCCATGGAGCAGGGGTGATGAGGGGGGACCTGTGTGCCTGGGGGCTGAAAGGTGCCATTTGTGGTCAGAGGATGGGGGTGAATGCAGGAGGGTGGGAGAAGGTTCACCCTAGCTCTAGCCATAAGCCCCCCTCCCACCCCAACTTGCTCTCTGGGTTAGTAGGTTTCAGCTTGGTTTTATTTCTGCAGCCACACAGACCCCAAGGTTGAATTTAAGCCTCTGAGGCATTCGGCTTGCTTGTCCATTCTGCAGAGACCTGGAGAGCTCAGCACACCCATACAGCAGCTGCGCCCTCAGACGTGGGAGTCCGGACTGGTTGCCCCTAATAGTTAATGTACTGGGATGGTCTTGCCCTAAAACTAGCCGGCTGCAACCCAGTCCCCCTCAGAAGCAGCCTAGTTCCTCCCGCGCGGTGGCTCTGCTGCAGGGTCAGACTCAACATGCGGCAATGGGGCACCTCAGGCCCAGACCGCAGGGACACAAACTGCAGGAGAGCCCCGGGCTGATGTGCAGGAGCACAAACATAGCAAGGGGCTTTCTCTGGTGGAGGATCCTTCTGGCATACACAGGTGTGAAAGCAGAGAGGCTGAGAAACACTAAAGATATGAAATCATTCCACTATAACTGCATGCGGAAGGAGGTGGGATAAATTCTTGAGAACCGCTTCATACAGTCAAAATTATTTCTAATTTATGTTCCAGCCTGTTTGTCTTGTACTGGTACAAGGAAAACTTATTTCTGACAACAAGGAAGTCACTTTGCTGCTAAATGCAACAATTTGGAATTGTCCAAAAATAGAATCACGGGGAGTCCCTGAAGCCCTTCAAAAATCATTCCTGGGTACATGAAGGATTGTTTTGTACCCCAGAGGAAGTGTGCATGGGCACAAAGCAGTCCAGACTACTACCAAGAAGTGAGTGAATTCTTGGAAGGACACTGCAGTCAACTGAAACAGCCTGAGGAAGTCACCCTGCTGTGGCTCAGGGACAGATGCAACCTCACAAGTGTCCACGGGGGCATGGACCTTCCTGTCAAGGTCTCCAGCATAGGGACTGGCAGAGGAAGAGATCTTGTGATGAGCAATGCAGAACAGTTGTATTTATTCTGATCTCCTGTCTCTCACTCCTAAATCTCACCCTGCAGCTTCACTTATTTTTTTATGCTCTGAACTAACTCCAAACTACCTAGAAAATCATCCTCACGTGTAGTTAAGTTATGATAGGCAATTCTTTTCCATGCTGTCCTCTAGATTTGGGAGGAAAAACATGCTGACATTCACCACAGAAGGGAACAGAAACAATTTTGCCCTTACAGCCCTGCTGATTTCAGCATTACTTACAGTAACTGCAGCTCCCATCAGGCCCTGGACAACTGCTTCTCCAGTTGACTGTACCTAGGAGACACAAGGAGAATATGACCTTTTGCTTTCTTCTGCACTTACACTTGTGGCCATCCAAACACAGAAATGTAATGCACAACAAACATGCATTTGCTACAGAGAGGTGCTGACAGAAGTCAAGCACTGAAGACAAATAGCCAGAGATAAGAAACATGAAAGAGATTTCCTGGGAATGTATGTCTCCTAACCATCAAGCCAGTCTGACAAAGAGGGCACCTATGTGTCATTTTACTAGAGAAGTAACAGCATTTGTGCAATCACCCACCAGGACCAGGTGGTCTCTCAGCAGATGTGTGCTCTGAAAAGCCAGGTCTGTCTGCATGTGCGTTTGGGGAGAAGGGGGACTTGTCCTGTAACAGTACCTGATTAGCTGTATCACTCATGTTCATGGCATCAGCTACTCTGTTTTCCAGGAAGCGCCAAGTGTCCTCGAAGTCAGGGGATGAATCCTGCATCATCACCAGTTCGGTGGTGTTGTAGATGCCAGTGAGCACAGCCCGACGAGTGTACCAGTTAAACTGCAAGGGCATGAAGTGAGAGAGAGAGAGAGAAAGGTGTGACCTGAATGCAGATTAAGAACGCAGCTCACAAAAGCAGATTAGAGAACAGCCAAGGAAAACAGCATACTGACTGCACGCTCTTTCCCCACTTAAACTGTGTAACTCGTCCCTGTGATGCAGTGGGCCACCAGCCAACACCGACATCTGACAGCTCAGCTGCTCCCGTGGCACCAGGCAGAGGTCACAAGAACGGTGTCTAAAACTGCTGAACAAAATCCCCACCACCTGCTTCTGGTCACAAGCAGGCACCTGCAGCAGCCAGCAAGGAATTCTCCCTTGCCCAGCTAGCCTGTGTGCACTGTGCAAGAGTTCTTCTTTGCTTTACAGACTGCTAGCAGGCAATGCAAAGCTCCAATTCTAGAACGGATTAGATGAGAAACGGCTATATTTACTACTGAACTCAAGCTGCTGTTCACACCAGATACAAGCATGAAGAAAGAGAACAGAGGACAGAATTGCGCAAGACATCATGCAGAGATACACCTTTCCCAAATCCTATCACTGAAATACCAGTGCTGCCTGCTGAATCACTAATGCATCAGACCACTGCTGACAGCAATGCTGTAGGATGCGTTACAACAGTAAGTTACACAATGCAAAGATGCACAAATAACTCAAACTCTTCAGTTTTTCCAGTTGCACTTGAACCACTGGCAGATGAAATACATAAACATTTTTAAAAATGAGTCTTCATTTTCTGCTATCACCTAGAAAAAATACTGGTCGTTCCGTTCACAATTACAAAGCAACAAAAAAAAAGAAAATACAAGCCTTGATTTTGAAAACAACAGTTGGACTGAAAGCTCTACTGTCTGCACCATGACCTGCAAGCTTTGACAAAGGGAGAAACATGAGGGATGTCGCCAGTTGCAGCTGGACCTCTCAGGTGCCTGAGACCAAACTGTTGATTCTCTCGCTCCAAAAAAACCCACCCAAAGGGTCTCTGAGGCATGGGCATACCCTGCCTAGCTCCTGGCGCTGTGAAGAGACACTGCAAGTGACATTAAACCCCTGCACCGGGAAAAAGGGAAGGGGCTCAGCATCACAGCTTCCCAAGAAAACTCCTGTAACTGGTCAGAAGGTGCAAACAAAAGACAGACTTTAGCACTTCTCTTAATCCCTGTGTCAGTGAGGAGACTTTAGGAACAGCTCAGTGCAGACACTGACTCTGACATGTCAATTTGACTTTCATAACCCATAAGGGACTTGCAGATCCTGATGCAATCAGTCTTTCAGTTCTCTTCTGGTTTGTTCGTTTCATTTTTCCATCATCTTATTTATTTTTCACTGCAGTAGCTTCTCTTTTATACACAGATAAAAGAATCTTATTAAAGTAGTTTGTTAAAATGGTTCATTTAGCTTTTCCCATCTCTCCCTACATCTATATGAATTAAAGTAATTTATTAATTGCTTTAATTAAGGTTATAATTTTCTTTTATTTCCTGCCAGAAAGATGAAAGCTTTAATAAGCTACTGGTATTTTTAGGTAGGTTATTTAAAGGTTTTCAAGTCAAATCTGTAAATGCTACTGCTGGTGGAAGAGACAGCTGCTTCAACAGAGACACACTGAATACTGGATCAACTTCTTAGTCTCAAAAATCTCAACCATTTCATCTGTGTCTTCAACAACAACAACAAAAAAAAGAGCCTAGGAAAGTAGGTACTTTTAATTTGCACTAATCCCATTAGCACTAATTTGCATTTAGTCCCACTGGCTCCTAAATCTCTTTGGAAATTAGACTACAGCTTATAACGACCCTTGGGTGCTTCTGGAAATGTCTTCCTCATTCAACAAATGGATCATTTCAAGAGATGTGGCCCAACGCCTACGTCAACCCAACATTTTACTGAAGTGCTGAGGGGTACAACGAGCTGCTCTGCAAAGCACGAAAACTTACGTCTGTGGACTGGTCTCCAGCATACTGCCATATATCATCAATCATGCTGGTGAGGAGGTTGAGGCTGGAAGGGATGTTATGTGGGAGCAACAGGATGCTCAGAGCCTGAGAAAGGAACACACAGATAAATGGGAGAGTCGAAGAGAGAAGGACATTATATTAAGGCAGATCTACAATGCTCTGCTCTGTTATCTTTTCCCTATTCCTCTTGCCTCCAGCTGCCAGTACCAAGTCCTCCCAGCTCTTTCCAGCTAGCACCGATCTTTCCAACCGGCGGGATTTGTTGGGAATATACAGTGTGGCAGCCGAGCTCAGGCCTCGGCCTGCACTGGAGCCCACAGCTCGGCGCTCAGCTCCAATGCCACGTGTTGTCTCTCCCGAGCTGCCTCTCCAGGCAGGGAAACAGCACAGGCTGAGCTGACTCACACTTGCGCTGTGCCCCTACAGGCAGAAAGTCAAACCTGTCATTTCTCTGAATTTGACTTTGAACTCAAAGCAGCTACCAAGGGCAGAACAGCCAGCCATAATGGCCCTGCTGGCATCCTGCAGCCTTTGAGCATAGCAACGCAAGGCCAGGAGAGTCACAAACCACCCACATCCTTCAGAAGACAAGTTATGCTAATCTGGAACAAAAACATGAATCCTGTCTTCTCTCTCTGCAAGGAGCATTGGATTCAGCTGCCCAGGGGCCAGCAGTGATTCTGGACAACAGAGGCTGACTTTGCAGCAATCTTTGCAGCCCAAGGTTGGAACTGTCCGCTTGTTACTGTGGCCACAATTCAATTCCCTTCCCACCCTGGGAAAAACAGCCCGAGACTTAAATCTGAATTTTGAAGCACAGAGCACTCTCAGTTCACAGATCTATCCCTCAAGGTGCCAAGGGTTTGTCACTCACACACTAGGCAGGCAGTTCCCCGCAACAAAGCAGTAGTTCTGCATTTCCAGGCACCAGGTGATACCGGTGCAGGCAAAACAATGCTGCAAGGAGCCTGACTGGCAGTGACACTGCAAATGGGACTGAGCAGAGACACAGGTTATCCCTTGGGGGATCCCAGATGGGTAGAATGAACAATGGACAAAGGTTTGACTTTCCAGAACTCAATAAATAGTTGTTCTAAGTGTTTAACTGCCTCCTTCCAAGGTTGCTATCCTCTTGAAGGCTACAAATCATCTGAAACCAGCGAGGGTTTCATTTACAACCTTGAACTACTCAGGTGGAGAGACTATGTGGAAGGCCACAGGGTGTTTAAAATACACACAAAAAGAGACAATCTTGATATTCATTCTATACCTGGGGCCATTTCTCAATATATGGAATCAGCATCCTCAGTCTGGCTTCCACAGCATCTCTCAGGAATTGATCTGTAGATTTCTTCCTGGGTAAGGAAAAAACCCCACAAATAGAAGAACATCCAAGTTAAACTCAGTTCTGAACTTTAAAGGTATGCAAACTATTAAGCATCCTTCATGCCTCTGGTCTAACTCTGTATCTGGGCAGGTGGTTTTATTTGGATAAATTACACTTTTTACTTAAAGTATCTGTGTCCCAGGTGGCCTCTCTGTCTATCCAGTCCCCAAAGTCTGCCAAGGAAGATGTCTTTTCATACCCAGTACTCACTCTGCTTTGCCCAACTGCACTAGTTTTTGTTCTTGCTCCAGCAGCTCAGACAGCTTGGTGTTGCACTGAGACACAAAGTGCAGGATCAGTTCACTGCCATCACTGTGAAACATCCCTGCAGCAGCAACAGAGAGACCCAGGGTCTGTAGGGAAAAAAGGAGAAGCACAGACAAGGTCATACACTGCTAGGCAGGATCCAGCTAGGAAAAATGTTGTATTTGTTTTGGGAATGAAGTTACATGAATTTAAACAAAGCAACACTGCATTAAAAAGCGCTTCCTGTACATGTTTTCCTTTCTTTAGGATCACCACTCCACATTGTGCCTTAGTTTAACTCTGACGGTAGCTGGGACACGTTCCTGCCCAGTACCATTTGCTGACTAGGGTGCATTGCCCAAGAGTATGTGGGGGAAGCATGCAGGCCTGGCTGTCTTTGGACTTCAGCTCCATCCAGTTTGCAACTGGTTCTTTGCTTCTCTCCCACATACCTTGGCTCCCTCTGCAATGGCTTCTGCAGTCCAGCCATGTTCAGGCACAAACTCCAGCGCTGCTGTGAGGATTCGATGCTGCAGCTGCTCCTCGCTCTCATAGTCCTCAGACTCCTGGCCGCCCTGGCCAGTGTAACTATGAGAAGGTTACAGTGAGGGGAACGTCACCATCAAACATCAGCAACTTGGACTCTGCCACTCACTCACTGCCACCACTGCGTGCAGGCACGCTCTGAGATCTGCTTTCTTAGTATAAATCTCACCTCCTCTTGTAAAATCCTTTCCTTTCCAGAAAAAGTATTCTTAACCAAACTTTGCCATGAGAGGAGAAGAGAAAAATAAGGGAGGGCTCAGTCTAGGTGCCTACCTGGAGACCTATCAGCCTCAGATTCCCCCTCCTTTAAAAAAAAGCTAAACTATAAGATTTTCCAGTGGGGGAAGTAGGCTTATGGACAACATATTGTCCATATTTTGTGTAGATTTACACAAAAATCCAGAAGTGAAGGCTTGCGCTTTGCAGACCAGAGAGGCTCCCTCTTGAAAGCAAGTCCCATCCCGTCTCCATGGCAGACAATGGAATTTGCACTGTCACAACAAATCAGCTCTCCAGCTGCTTCAGTCTGAGTCTCCATTAACTCTGGATCTCGTTGCCTCCGAGTTTCAATTGTGAATTTCAGGAAAGCAAAGCCTTCCAATCCTGCTGTCAGCAGGACAGCGCTAGGAATAGCTAGTGGGTTACCTGGGGCGAGGGCCATGAGGTTTCTGTTCAGGCTGGTGATCAGTTGGATGAGAATCGAACTGCTGCTGAAAGGAAGATGCCAACGGCTCCTTCTGCTCATCGGAGACTCTCCTCAGCACAGCTGAGGCCTGCAGAGCACGCTGTGGTGAGTAGAGCTGGCACCTCACCACTGAAAGGGAAACCAAGAGAGTCAGATCTCTCCTTCCTATAAGAGGAAGCACAGGAAACTAAGGTGAAGAAGAGAGTTACAATAACACAGCTGAAAAGAACAGAAATTTGTAAATGGTATTTTTTTACACTTCCAAAAAGAACCCCTCTCTGCTAAGCTCACACTTACTCGATGAAAATAAAGTGAAAATGTTTTGTGAGAAAAAGGTCCGCACAGAAGGCACGTATTGCAAATAGACAGGAGTTTCCCAATCTTGGACTGGACACGTGCCTTCTCTCCTTTTCAGTCCCTGATGAAGGACAAGAGTTAGAGGAAGGAGCTGACCCCTGAGCTCAGGGCAAGAGAAGAGCGAGCAGTCTTAACAGATACAACTCAAATGACTCAAAGGCAACACAGCTTTCAATTACGGCTACTCTCTGAGAATTTTTCATTTAACTGCAGTGAGGTTTTGGGTTTTTTAGTAAGCCTGGGTTGCACGGCCCACACTTTAAAAAAAGCCACCACCAAACACCCCTTCAAACCCAACGCCTCTCCAGTTCCCTCACACACTGCAGGGGTCAGTTTCCAGGGCAGGGAGGTGTGAGAGGCTGGCCGGGCACCAGCCCGGGTCACCTCACACCAGGCCCCGCACAGCCTCCTTCACCACGGCACTGCGCTCCCCAAAGAGACCCTCAGGGGCCAGGCTGAGTGTCTCCGACCCCACATCCCGCCTGTGGCCCGCGGCCACCGGCGTCAGGCCAGCCTCGGCTCGGCTTTGGGGTCTAGAACTGGGCCTGGGCCTTGAGCGGCCCCACAGCCCCGTGGCGCCCCCTAGCGGTGCCCCGCCTCTGCCCTTCACCTCACCTTCCCCCGCCCCGCCCCTCCCCGCCCCGCCCGGCCCCGCCCGCCCCGGGCACGGGCACGGGCACGGGCACGGGCACGGGCACGGGCACGGGCACGGGCACGCCGTCCCTCCCCCCCAGGTCGCGCCCCCCGACCCCTCACCCGCACGGCCCCGCCACAGCCGCCAGCCCGCCCGCCGCAGGCTGCCCGCCGCCGCCATCTTGGAAGCGGGCAGAGGGCGATGACGTCGCGGGGGCGGGGCGGGACGCGGCGGGGACGGCGTCAGAGCTGGGCCGGGCGCGTGCGGAGGTGAGTGGGGCCGGGGCGGGGGGAGCCCCCGTGCTGGCCGAGACTCCCCTTTTTCCCCATAAAAACTCTCTCCTGAGGCCTCCTTCGAGGTGGCCGCGGAGTTCCTGTGTGAAGTTCTCTCACGTGTCTCGTTCCTTGTCCCCGTTCAGCTGTTCCCGGCTCGGCGGTTTGGAGGTTTGTTCTGCGCTGTCTGTGTGAGGGGATGTGTTGAAGGCGGTGAGGCGCTGTAGGGCCAGCGCAGCCGCTGCCTGCAGCCTGGGATTGCGTCCTGGGCCGCTGGAAGCCACTCGCCCTGTGCCGGAGGGTGCGGAGCGCTCAGGACGCTTTGACTTAAAGTTTTGACTAGCTGTATCCTGTAGCTTTTTAATCTATGCAAGCTGAAAACCTGTAATAATGTTTAATGCTCCTTTCTTGCCCTGTTTTGGGCAGTCGTAATCCTCAAGGCCTCTTAAATGTGTGTGACATTAAGATAAGGCCTTCTCCTCCCCGCCAGCCCAGTGTCTGCTCCGGCGCAGCCCTTGGGCCTCCTCCCTGGCGTGGCACAGAGCAGCCTGGTCCCGGCTGACCATGACCCTCTGTGCAGCAATGGAGGAGAGCGCCTCGTTGCTGTCTTTGCTCATATATATTCCACCTACTACTGGAAAACATAAGAGCGGAAAAATATCCTCCTCCTCATCCCATCAGGAACGTGACTGCATGCTTTAATGGTAACTAACTACCAGCTTTGACACTAACTGAAGGCAGGGGTAATGTCATGTGTTTGAGGACTACAGTAGCTTCCTGCTTTCTTTAGATTGCATCTCGAGGGAGTGATGCAGGCTGGTGTTGTTGTTGATGTAGTTTGGGCTCTGAATGGTCTTGAAATTATTATATGAATTAGCCTGAAGAAGAGGAGACTGAGGGGAGACCTCATGGCCCTCTACAACTCCCTGACAGGAGGGTGCAGAGAGGGGGGATGATCTCTTGAACCAAGGAGCCAGCGCCAGGCCCAGAAGGAACGGCCTCAAGCTGCCCAGGGCAGGGTCAGGCTGGCTCTGAGGAAGGATTTCTGTGCAGAAGGGGCTGTTGGGCGTTGGAATGGGCTGCCCAGGGCAGGGGGGGAGTCCCCATCCCTGGAGGGGTTGAAGAGTCGGGTTGACCCAGCGCTGAGGGATCTGGTGGGGTTAGGAACGGTCAGGGTGAGGTTCATGGTTGGACTGGAGGAGCTTCAAGGGCTTTTCCAACTGTAATCTGTTTTCCAACCAAGGGCTTTTCCAGCCGTTTCTATAATCTGTTTCAGTAGCTGGTGCTGCTATGTGTACAGGGGATGGTATGATACTGTTGTAACACTTCTATAGTGCAGATTTTCTTTGGACTCTGTCAGGAATACAGGCTTTTGTAAAATATCAGTGCAGACAGATTTTTTCAAAACTGTCACTTCACTACACATTCTGTTCCCCTCCTCCCTCTGTGTAACTGCTCATTCAGCACCACCAATGATAAGAGCTGAAAGAGCCTCAATCTTGAATGCTGAAAGGTACTTTTTTTTTCTTCTCATTTACTGCTAGGTCATGTCCTGAGTGGGAGAGAGAAGGCAGTGTTTAATGTCAAATAGTTGTCAGTAGTCTGGAAATCCAGAAATCCTGTGTATGTTTCTTTTCAAATCTTTAAGGAAAGCAGGTAAATTGTGGGGTTTTTTTGGTTTTAAGCATGGCTTGCGGTCTCCCTGCAAAATTAGTCTCTGAACTGGAGAGGGACTGAATTATGCCCTTAAGTGTAGTGATTTCTTAATGTCGTGTTAAGACAAGTGCCTGTCTCCAGAAAATAATCCTCATTTATTAAAATGAATTGATGCTCTGTGCTTAAGTCACAGTCCACAGAGGTTCATGCTGCGCTTGGCACTTACTCTTCCTCTCTGTCTTCCCCCAGCCTGTTCCTCTCTCTGCCACTGTCAGGTTTGCTGCTGCTGTGGAAATGGGGGAGTATGGAGTTGTGCCAGGCCAGCGCGTGGCCATCATCTGGGACAGCTCCTCACCGGTTGAAGCCCTGAAGGATTTGGTTGATAAAATTCAGACACTGGTGGGACCCGATAATCGTGTCTCTGTGGAAAACATTGACCAGCTGTCTCAGTGTAAGAATTAGCTTAATTTTTCAGTTTTGCTTAAAGGGAGAGGGTGCTTCTGTTGTGTGAGCTGACATCTTCCCTAGTTTGTAAGTCAGCATTCAGAACAAAGATAGCACCTACAGCGAACTCTTACTGCTGGCAGTACAGCAAAGGAAGTGATACACCCTGCTTGTGCTTCCCATGACTGCTGTCTTTAATTGGTTATTGCTGTTGTATGGAAGCAGGAGGAGTGAGGAGGGGAATGTAACTGATGTATTAAGCAAAGCTGTTTGTATATATGTGCAAAATTGTACCATCTTCCACTTTTTCTTTTCAGCGGCTCACAGGGAGTCCAGTTTCGATGTCATTCTCTCTGGTGTGGTACCAGGCAGTACAGCACAGCACAGTGCAGAGGTACTGGCAGAAATAGCTCGGATACTTAAGCCAGGGGGCCGTGTCCTCCTGAAAGAACCAGTGGTTACAGCACCAGGTGAGAGAATCCGCATCAGCCTTGCCTTCACGGCAGCATAGCAATTCTTGTGAGGACTAGGCTGAAATGGAAAGGGCAGGAACCCTGACCGACATTCAGAGATTTTTATTCTGACACACTAACCTGAACAGCAAGGTTTTTATCCTGGGTTTAAACTGGTAGCTGTCAGAGATGTTTGCAGTCACTCTCCTTGTGTCAGAGGTGCTGGGTAGGCTTGTTCCGACACTACGCTGAAAAGCTCAGTGGCCACTGGTCTTCTTCTAGAGCATGTAATCTTAAATAGTTGCAGATGTTGTGTTTCTGAGGAGCTTCTGAAGCGGTTTTAAAAACTGGTGACAAATGCTGAGAGAGGCTGTCCCAGAAGTCAGCCAAGAAATAGTTATCCTGAAAAGGTAGAAGTGTTTGGGCTAAGTTTAAAGAGTAAAGCCAGAGCTGGGACAGCTGGAGGAGCACATGAGGAGGTCAACACGAGATTATTTATCTGTCTTATACTTGACCTGCATTCAGACTTTACAGGCATAGGGAACTAGTTCAGGATGGAAGTGGGAAATAATATGCCACGTGATAAGAACAGAAACATCTATGCTGACGATGTTTCTATTGACACAATCTACAGTGCTGAAGATGGTGCTGTAAGTGGCAGTGGAAACGCCTTCTTCAGATTGGGAAGATTTGCCAGTGCTTTGAAGCTGACAGTGGCTCTATGGTGCAAGTGGTACTTCAGGGGCAGGGAGAACACTTCTGGGGAAGAACAAAGAACACTCACAGTCTGGAATAGATGAGGTTTCTTTTTTCCAAAGTCACATCTGACAGGCTGGAATTTGGTGGACTTGGAACAAAGTGCAAATGGGACTAGTGAGAGAGTGTGAATTAACTTTGTTCAGCACAATATTGTGCCCAAGAGAAGAAGCCTGTAATGAGTTTTTGATTAAACAGTGATAGTAGTAGCTTTTGCCTATGAGAACATCCTGAATGTTGTGATTCTGAATATAATGTTCATTTAGGAGTCCATGGTTTGAAAACTTCATGAGTTATTCACTTGGGAGATTTTGTTGTTTGGGTTTTGGGGTGGTTTTTTGTTTCCTTTTTTTTTGGTTGGTGTAAATTGGGTTGAAGAAAGTTTTGGCATATATAGAACACATCTGAAGCTGGAACGGCTTTGTCATCCTGGGCTGTTATTTTAATGAACAAGCTGCTGATGCTCTTTCTGGTTTGTTCCTGCTGTCAACTGGAAAGGGCCCAACTTTAAAGCAGAGGTTTGGCTTGAGTACTTCCTTCTAAAGCTCTTAGTGACCTCTATTTTTGTTCTTACCTCCTCCTACTTCCTGCTTTTGTATCATGCAGGAAACAACAGCAGAATCAAGACAGCGGCCAAACTCCCCACAGCTCTGACTCTGTCTGGGTTGGTGGAAGTGAAAGAGGTATGTATGTACTAACTGCTTCCAGAAACTCCTTCCTGCAATTACCTTGACATGTGGATGGTGATTCCTGGGGACTTGCTGGGTGACAAGGTGTTTAGCTGTCCTGGTTTACTGTAAATGTGCATGAACACTGCCTGCCACAAACTTTAGTTACTGCAAATGTAGTGCTTTTCTTTAGGACTGAAAATATTGATTGTCTGTGTTCACCGGAATGCTGGACTGGGTGCTGGAATAAGGGGTTCTGCATGAGGTTAACCTAAAAATCTTACATTGCAGCTGCAAAAGGAAGCATTGACCCCAGAGGAGGCCCAGTCAGTCCAAAAGCATTTGGGTTACCAAGGTGATGACCTTCTCATTGTTCAGATAGAAGGCAGGAAGCCCAATTTTGAAGTGGGATCCTCAAGTCAGCTTAAACTTTCCTTTGCCAAGAAACCTGGTCCTTCAGGTAAGGAGCAGTGTGTGCTAAATGCCTGGATTGCCGGCCCTCTCGGTGATAAGTATCCCTTGAAATAGGGAGACAGCTCTGGGGTAGGGAGTACTACAGTAAAAACCTGTGAAGCGGGGCTTTCCAAAGTTGTTTGAACTCTATTTGTTGGGAGTAGATGGGTGTTGGGATTCAAGAGGACTTTTTGTAAGAGAATGGCCATATGAGCAATCCTGCGTGAGAACAAGACTGATAAGAGCCTCAGCCTGAGCAAGAATGCGATAAGGACGTGACCCTGAATGAGGGGGGAGAAACTTGATGAGACAAACAACCCTTGGAAGGGGTTGGGACGGAAGAGGAAGTTCCACAGGGCAGGCAGCCTGGCACGGCTGATGTGGCACCTTTTATCCAATCATAAGAAGGTTTAAAGCGCGGGCTAAGTTAACTGTCCAGTCTTGAGGACTTGTACTGCATGTTACTCACGTGTGCCGGAGAACATTATAAAAGGGCTTTTAGTTGTAATAAACGGGCACTGCTTGACCACATTGGTCGTGTGCGTGCTCAGCTCTCCTGCAGATGGGGAAAAGGCTTCAGTAACTACTGTTTCTTCCTTTGTTTTGGCTTCAGGGAAACCCTCTGTGGACCCAGCCGCCGCCAAGCTGTGGACGCTCTCTGCCAGCGATATGAATGATGAAGAGATGGTATCTGGTTTTGTTTGTGAGACTTTGCTGTTCCTTCTCTCTCTTCTTTCCTATTCTAAATAGTTTGTCATGCCTACTGGGAAGCTTTACAACTCAAGAGGTAGAAAGGCATCCCCAGGGCAAAATATCTCATCTACTATGTGAGATTTTGAGAGCCCAGAGGTGTGGTGAGGGCAGAGAGGAGACACGGGTAAGAGGGCACAACTGCAGCACTTTAATGCTAGGACTGCAGATAGCACCATTTCTTTGAACATAACACAGCAATGTCATTCTGACAAATCGGGTTTTTTCATGTTATCTTCCATGGTGTATTTTCAGGATCTTCTGGACTCTGATGAGCTGTTGGATTCGGAGGATTTGAAAAAGCCAGATCCATCATCCCTCAGAGCTCCATCCTGCAAAGAAATGGGCAAAAAGAAGGCCTGCAAGAACTGGTCAGTAATGGGATTAGTATATTGGTGAACCTTTGAACATTAAACCCTTAGAGTTGAAGGGATTTTTTAAAAAGGTTGTAGACACTTTGCTGTTCTTCAGAGTATAATTTTCTTGGTTCATGTCTCTCTGAATGTAAATCCAAATACAGTGAGAACTGACTAGCCATACCAAAACTGCTACAAATCACCACACTGGTATGATTAACAGTCTTTTTGAAGGTGGAGGCACAATTTGTGCAGCCTTGACCAAAACCCTGTGTTTTCAGATTTCAAGGAGAAATAGCACGCAAGTGCTGTAGAGTCATTTCCCACTCAGTTAAAACTTGGAGTGTGTTTCAACACTTGTTACACCAACCATGGTGTTGAAGAACGAAGTGAGAGTCCCAGAGTCAGCTGTGTCGTGTGACAGAGAGAGCGAGGGCTGTCGTGTGTGAATAGGGCTGGAACAAGTGTTGGTGACTCACAGCCTTTAGGCAGAAAGATGCAGGTGACTTCTTTATTTTTCTACAGCACATGTGGCCTGGCTGAAGAGTTGGAGCAGGAAAAGAAGAGCTCTCAGCCCAAATCTGCCTGTGGAAATGTAAATATTCTTTTTTGTTTCTGTACTGTGGTTTGCAGTACATGACTTGTGTCCAAAAACTGTGTTCTAGTGACTGCTCCCTAAGCTGGTTTACTGCTTCCAAATACCGGGATTTGCTTCCAAATACTTCACCCTGCTGCTCTGTGCCCACTGCTCCCTGTCAGTGTGTGCTGCCTGTTCCAGTGCCACCTGTGTAGGAGGTGGTGTGGCCAGGGAAGCTTTCCCTCCCTGCTCGTGTGTTTCCGGGGCTCTACTACGGGAGGATCACATCATAGGAGCCCAGGGGGACCTGGGGGCAGTTAGGGGCTGCCTAAGCCCAGCTTGCAGCCACACCTGGGCACACCAGCTGGAGCAGAAACTTGCTTCTTCCCTGTGGGCCGCCTGCCCTGCGCAGCTCTGCTAACCAGACCTGTGTTGAGAGGAGGGTAGAAGGGAAGCAGTTTCTGTGCCAGTAGATGCTGAGGAGCATGTAATTTCTTAAGCTGGAAAAACCATATCACAGGGGGAGAGAACTGGAATTTGCCCCTGCTTACAGAAGGTGCTTTTCATTCTCTTGCCAGTGCTACCTGGGGGATGCGTTCCGCTGCGCCAGCTGCCCTTACCTGGGGATGCCTGCCTTCAAGCCTGGGGAGAAGATTCTCCTGAAAGAGAACCAGCTGCATGATGCTTAACAAAGACTTCTCTGGCTGTCCTGTGAAGGACTCCTCTGCTTCTCCATCAGTCTGAGGTTCTTCCTGCAGTCCTCCTGATCCTCTCAAACTCACGCTCTCCAGCCAGTACTCCTGTGGGAAGGGACACGGTGGGCACTGACACTGCTGTGAGCTCATCACTTTTAATCAACCTGATAATCTTTGGTGACAAGTGGTCTCATGTGTATTAGACTTTGTGTTACACCTTGTTTTAGCTGCCTTGATTTAATACTGGGACGCTGACCGTCACTGCACGTCCCACCAGCAGAGGGAAGTAGAATCAAATGTCAGGTTGACCTCATGTGCTTGTGGCAGGACAGGTACTTCCCATGCATATGTTGTATAGCTCTAATTTGTTTTGATTTTTCCCTGATGAATCAGTAGCTCTGGCTCAGCTTTCAAGGTGGCATTGGGCTCCTGCTCTTTTTGAAATTTTAACCTGCATTTCTTACCAAGTGAAGGTGGCTCAGCAGCTCCTGTTGGAAGTCAGGAGCAATGAGTACACTTAGCAGTACATGCTCTTTGCAGCATATGTGAACTCCTTGGTAAAGTCTGGCAGGTGTGATGAATTTCCAAGTGTTTTGGGAGCCTGCCCATGATATCCCCTGCCCCCACCTATTTCCGTCCAAATAACAAAGATTCAGTCCCACTGAGAAAACTCAGGCCCCTAAGGCAGGGAACAGATTAAACAAGATCTGTCTTGTCCTCCCACTCCTTTCTGTCCAACAGCAACTGGTAACACAAGGATAAACTGAGACTGTCACCTCTCTTGGTGGTTACCAAGTGAGTTACCTGCAGTGTCCATTAAGTAAGTACATAGCAATAACTTAATTTCTAGATGATCTGTGGTCACTGTCTTCTGCTCGACAAGATACTGACTGCTCTTTATTTATTTGCATCATTACTGCTAGTGAAGCATCCATGCAGGTGTGGGATGGGGGAGCTGTTCACATTCTGTGTCGTTCTTGCTTCTCACCCAGGGAGGGAGAGGAGGAAAACCCAAAGCCTGGGCAGGGATTGCCTTGTTTGGAGCTCTTGCTCTAGAGGATGTGACTACTTGTTGTGCTTCCTGAGTTACACACTGAACTCACAGAGGGAGCTGGGGTGAAAGGATGTTCTGTCCTTGAAATAAAAGTGACTAATAATAAAGCATTTGTGTTGAGACTGGTATTAGTGGTGTTCTAAGCACGTCTCTCCTATTACTTAGCCTCATGGTGATTTCTGGAACCATTAAAATGTTGGGTTGCATCTTGGAGCTCTCCATAAGTTGTTCCACTGATGACATGACTTCAATACTTGATGCACAGTGGAAAGAACAGAAAGAAGCTGCCTAGATTAATTTTTTTATTTGGCCTAGATTTCAGAAAGAGGCTTTTTCCTGGCTGAGTAAGGAGAAGGTGGCTTGCAGGGAGAGGAGGGAGGGAGTCCTCGAGGTGTGCAAATCACCCTGTGTGGATCAAGGGGCAGGCGATGCAGTGTGAGCTGTGTAGTACTCGGTATTTACCTGGGAGCCAGAGAGGCACGTGAGGGACTGGCAGCAACAGAGACCTCCAAGCTTGTATGTAGAGGGACGGCTGCCCTCCAGTGAGAGCACAGCTTTCCCAGACCCCTTCCTCACCCGAGTGAGTCCCTGCCTCTGTCATCAGCAAGAACAACTCCCAAGGAGACACAAATCTTGTGATAAACCTCGGGTCCCACAAACTTGTTAGCGCTTCCGTCCTGTGATCTAAAGAAATGGGTAAAAGCCTCTGCACACCTATGCTTTTTTTTCAGCCTCACTTGTAGCAGAAGGTTAGAGCTCTGCATGTCTCCATGTGAAAGGTTCTCGATAAAGGCAGCTCTAAACTTGAACTCTGCTTTCCTTTCAGGAGTAAATAAGATAAGAGAGGGAGAAGGCATCAGAAGCTTTTGTTTTACAGTGATTCACTCAAATGGAATTTAAACAAGCTGGAAACACTTTCAGATATTGCGGAGTTCAGATAATGATGGTTAAGGCTATATAATCTTGTTCTCTTTAAATAGTTCCTCACTCTTGCTATGCAAGAGGCCCTCAAAGGGTGACAGTTTGGTAGTGGAGCATCAGCTGGTTGGGAATATGCTCCTGTCAGGCTGGTTTTGAAGAGCATTTATCCTTTAATCCCCTTCCCTTGTCTGCTACAGCCTCCAGCCACCCTGCCTGCTCTCCCCTTTTCCTTCCACCCCTTGTCCTCTTGTCTGGCCGCCTGCCCTGTGCTTCAGAGGGTGTCACTTGTCCCTAGGGGCTGAGCGAGCTGAGGCTCTGCCTACAGTAGACTATTTCAGTTGTAAGGGACCTGCAGTGGTCACTTGGTCCAACTGCCTGACCAATGTGGGGCTGACCAGAAGTTAAAGCTTGTTATTAAGAGCATTGTCCAAATGCCTCTTAAAACACTAACAGGCTTGGGACATCAACCACCTCTTCAGAAAGCCTGTTCCAGGGTTTGACCACCCTCTTGGTAAAAAATGCTGCCTAATGCCTGGTGTGAACCTCCCCTGGTGCAGCTTTGAGCCGTTCCCAGGTGACCCAGGGTACCAGGGAGAAGAGCTCAGCACCTTGCAGCTGGGGTGGTGGGAAGGGGGCTGAAGGGACGTGCTGAAGGAGGATTAACTGAACTCAGCAGATGCGATTCCAGTCCTGACGTGCTGTTGAGCCAGCTCTGCGACAAGACAATTCTACGAGGGTCTCCCGTGGACACTTTAAACATGCCCTGCCGCAGGGTTAAGTCACTTCAGCCATTTTCAGTGAAACTTCTCTGATTTTCCTCCCAGTAGCTGACCTGTCCCTGTGTTCCTTGAAGCTCCTTGCTCCAGGCAGCTGAAGCCACCCTGCCCCTGAGTGACCAGGGTTGGACACAGCACCAGGGACAGCCCATGGGGAGTGCGGGACCGACCTGCATGCTCGCATCTCAAACGAGAGTGCTGAGAGCAGAAAGGACTAAACCTCACACCTCGCTGTGGCACAGAGCGAGCTGGGGCCTCCGAGTGCCTGCTGCCTTAGGCCAGGCCCCTGAGGCCTCACTGGATCCGGCCATTGCCTGTCTTCCATCACTCCAGTTGTGGAGTTGGCCCTTTATCTCCTACCACATGCTTTTCCTTGTGAGATCTTCTACTCTTGGCGCATCTTTTACTCTTCGCACAATGGTTTTGAAGCATCATTCAGGTGGTTTTATTCTTCTGAGGGACTGCATCATCCATGGCCCTCTGAAAGCGTTCCCTCTGCACCGCTGCCCTGGGGAGTGCTTTGCTGCCAGCAAACAGGACTCGCGAGGGCTGGGCACTGCAAAGATGGGCATCTGCTCATCCCCTTCTTGGTGGCGGTAGGTCACATCCCTCTTCTCTCACTGGCCTGTTGACAGCCTCATCCTGTTCCTCTTCCAAGCTAGGGACCGGGGCAGCCCTGGGGATCCCACCCACACTGGGACAGGATCTGGGGCCACGACACCTAGACAAGAGAGGCCAAGGGCACAGGGTTCAATCCAGGACCATCGACATAGGAATTTCCTGACCTTGCCTCTTCCTATTTCCACTTGTACAGCACAAAAATGGCAGATGTGGGTTTTTTTCCAGCTGCAGAAGAGCAGAAAGCTGTCCAACTTGATGAATGTAGGTCCTGGGTTATAAGCAAGAGGAGTTACAGGGGACCAGGAGAGGCCCTTGTGCAGGCAGGGTGGATGTGCCTCTCCTACCCAGTTTGCTCTGGATAGGCTGTTTCTCATCTCCTGCCATGTCCAAAGGGGTTTTTTTGTCAGCGTTTCTGCTCCACTGCCTCCCTCCAGTGGCTGTGCCTGCCCAGGTTGGCCTGGTGGGCCTCCTGCCAGCTCTGCTGACCCCAGCATGCAGCAAAGCCCAGTGTGTCAGCTGCTCCTCCCAGCCCTGGTGAGCATTGTCTGGGGGGTATAGAAATAGTCTAATTTACAAAAAGGGGGGTTAAAATAATTAGGGAGGCTCCTCCAACCTTCCCCAGCAATAAAACTGAATCAGGGTGAATGACCCCAGTTTTTCAGGGCCAGGTCAAGCACTGTGTCATAGAGCTGAGGGTCTGTTCTGCTTGTTCCTCTTGACAGGTGAAATCAGCATTTTTTGCCCTTCTCCTGCCTCTCTTAGCGTCCTTGGAATGTTCTTTACCCCAGAGCCTGTTCAGAAGATGCTCTATGGAGCTTGTTCATGGAGAAACACCCCAGCACACCCACCCCTGACTCAGTGCTCAATCGCGGGGATGCCCCCTTGCACGGCTTTGACAGGGAGGCCTGAAGAGCTGTGGAGTTCAGCATTGGCTCGGTGTGCATGCCTGCTTTCCTCCCCTTGAATTCAGGCAGCTGCTTTTCCTCCTGCTGGGAAAAGCATGTCTGCATTGATGGCCTTCTGAGGCCCACGGGTGCAAAGACCAGGAAGCTTTTCTCTGCATCTTGTGCTACTTTGCTCTTAAATGAATGTGATGCCTGCTGGTAGCTTTCCTTGCTGGAGAAATTCTCCTGGATGAGGAGATGCTGTGCAAGACAGGGCGGGATGTGTGCCATCTGCAGAGCAGGAAACAAACCTCTCCTTGTGCCTGGCCCAGACATCTCTGAGAGCCTTGGAGCTGTTAAAGGCCAATGAATTTGCCAGCAGAAATATGATTAATCACCCAACAAATTAACTACTTTTTCACACAGCAAAGTAATGTCAGAGCCTTCCTTGGCCTGAGCCATTTTTTTCTCCCAGTGTCTTTCTCTTTCTTGTGACTCTTCTGGTCTCTCCTCTCCTTCTGTTTTTCTGCTCCACTTCCACTTCTCTCTTTCTGTTCTTCTTTCTCTAATTCTCTTCTGTTTTCTCTCTTCTCTTCTGAGCTGGCACCTCCTTCTCTTTCTCATGCTATCCAAGTATACTGGAGTCCTCCCCACTGCTACCCTCACCCATACCCATCCTTTCCCAGTCATCCGTTTCTGCTCCTTGGCTCGTTTTGTCTTTTTCCCTTTGCTCTTTCTGGGTTTTCCCACTGTGACCCAGGTCACATCCCTGTTTTTCCCCACGTGGATTCCTGCAGCTCTTAGAGCAGGCAGGGAGCATGGTGGAGGCCAAGCCTCTTCTGTGTGCTCCAGAAGAGCTGCAGCTTTGCTCAAGACCTTGCGTTCTGCTGAGCCCTTTCTGCTGGAGGCTTGGCTGAGGACTGTGCAGGAACTGGGCTGGCAGTGGCTGCAGCACTGATGACTTGTCGATCAGCACCCAAAAGCACCATCACAGTGAGTGTGGAGCTTGGAGACTACACCAGGCAGCAGCTCCCACAGAGCTGCAGAGACCTCCCTGGCTGCACTCCTGGTACCCCTCTGGTACCTCCAGGTTGGGTGGTTCCTCCATGATGTGCCCAGGTGCCTGCTGCTACTATTCTGCCTTTAAAAAAACCTCAACAAACAGAACTGGGAGAAGCAGCACTTTTGTTTCTCTGTCTGAGTCAGGATTCCTCCATGCAGCAAGCAGAGCTTGCGAGGCAGCGAGGACACTGCACTGGCATGGAAACCCATCACAGATGTCTCAGCCACCTGCCTTGAGCACACATGGGGACAACACGGGGACCTCTGTCCCTATGGAGGTGGCATGTACCATGTTTGGGGCAAGAAGGGTGTTGTGTTTATTACTGCTTTATCTTCACACACTTGCTTAACTGCTTGTTATAGCATCTTTCTGAGAACAAATTCAAAGGCTCAGCTCTGGCCATAGCTGCTTCACCTTTTTACGAATAGCTGATGGACAAAGACACTGGCCCCACCCTTCCTGCCTGCACTTGCTAAAGCCCCTGAGATCTCTAGAGATAGTCTCAGCTAGTTGCTTAAACAACCTTGGCTGCTTTTCTTCACTTCTTGCTCACCCATGTAACTGCTCCGAGGCTATTTCATGGCTTCTTTCCTGGTTCCTTGTTAAAAAGGCTATCCCAGACTGATCCCCACTAACCCTGGGTGTAAGGGAGGATGCAAAAAGCAGCACTACAACCATCCTAGCTTTCTCCACCTCATTGGCTAGTGATTCTCTCTTGGGGAAGCAATGGGTCAAGCTTTTCCTTTTCCTTCCTCTTCTTTTCAAGACTGTTAAGCAAATGCAGAGCCCATTACAGCACTTTGCTAGTCTTAACTCATCTTGTACCTTAGCCTTCTGATTTTGCTTCCACAATTTAGTGATCATGTCATTCTGTCATGTCCTTTGTGGTTTTCCTTTCCTTGTGGCCTTCTTTTCAGTGGGATGCTGAAGAACTTACCTGCAGCTGTATTTGCCTCCTCTGAAGCGTTCCCTCTTGCCTCCGCAAAGGATAGCCAAGGTTTTTAATACAAGTCTCAGATGTCCTGCTCAGCTCTTCTTGGAGTCACTAGCAGTCCCTCTAAGTTGAAGTCAGCTTGTTTAAAACCCTTTTCTCCTTAAAATGACAACATTGGTCATTTCATGCTGTAGGAACATGAGAAGGGCTACAGTGCGCCAGTCCAATGGCCACCCAACCTGGCTATATAGAATTATAGAATGATTCAGGTTGGAAAAGACCTTTAAGATCATTGAGTCCAGCCCTTAACCCAGCATGGCCAAGTACACTGCTAAGCCATCTCCCTAAGCACTGCATCTACACGTCTTTTACATACCTCCTGGGCTGGTGACTCAACCACTTCCCTGGGCAGCCTGTTCCACTGCTTGACAACACTTACGGTGAAGTATTTTTTCCTAATATCTAAGCCTCCCCTGGCACAACTTGAGGCCTCTCATCCTACCACTTGTTACTTGGGAGAACAGACTGATACCCACCTCACTACAAACCCCTTTCAGGTAGTTGTGGGGAGAAATAAGGTCTCCCCTCAGCCTTTTCCCCAGGCTAAACACCCCCAGTTCCCTCAGCTGCTCCTCTAAGACTTGTTCTCTGGACTCTCCACAGCTTCGTTGCTCTTCTTTGGACACACTCCAGCACCTCAATGTCTTTCCTGTAGTGAGGGGCCCAAAACTGAACACAGTATTTGAGGTGCAGCCTCACCAGTGCTGAGTACAGGGAGACAATCACTTCCCCAGTCCTGCTGGCCACACTATTTCTGATACAAGCCAGGATGCTCTTGGCCTTCTTGGCCACCTCAGCACACTGCTGGCTCATGTTCAGCTGACTGTTGACTAAAAGGTGGCCAGCAGACCCTGCACTGATCTCTTGTTGGACTTCTGTTCCACTCCAACCTCCCTGGATGCCCCAGCACAACGTCAGGAGCGTGCAAGATGGCCACCCTTATGTCCCACTCAAGCACAAGCAATGGATCTCCTTGCCATGAGGACAGGGTGGGAGCCGTGGCTGAGCGGTGTCTGCTCTAAGCCAAATCCCATGGACCTCTGGGCCTGTAAATAGGAAAAGCCCCCAAGGAGTGATAGGCACTGAGAAGTTCTGGAGATCTGCCACCTTGCTTCCTTTCTGCAGCCAGGAGGAGACCTGGCACATCTCCTTCAAACGCCAGTTCCTACTCCAGCTCCCTCAGGAGCTGTCACTGAGGTTTTGGCTGCATTTTGTGCCTGCCTCTTTAATTTAGGTCTTCCCTGGAAAGCTGGGGCATGCCTAGGGATCCTCCTCCTCCATGACTGCAGGTATCCAGGAAGAGGCTGGAGAGGATGTTCTGCAGTTTGGTGGAGCCTGGTTCTTCCCCGCATCCATGGGTATCAACCCCCAGCAACCGTGATGCCTATATGAGCCTCCCTGATTCAATATTTTGACTCTCACATCCTACCCCCTTTTCCACTGATTGTTCCCTCAAATATTTGGGATTGTTTTCCCCAATTTCTCCCTTTCTGTATGCCTTGCCTTGTCTTCCTGCCACAAATGACCTGAGCTCTGACACCAGGAGCTCCACTGCCACTGCTTTGGGGATGTCTCCCACAGGCTACTCTCAAACTGGACTGAGTAGGGAAATCAGAAAATCTCCAGGGTTTGGTGACTGTTTCTGATGGACTTCAGCTGGGTCTCCATCAGCAGTATAGAACTGGAAACACTGAGGGCAAAACCATCACTTTTTATTTTATTTTTCCAAATTACAGGAGAGCTCTACATGCATGAGGATACCCGTCCACTCCTGCTATGAAGCTGATCCATGTAGATCATTGCAGCAGTACTTGTACTGCACCTCTGCAAAGCAAATGATGTCTTTTCATCCCCGCTCCTTGTGTTTCAAGTGATTGAACTACTGCAAGTTCAACCTATGTCACAGCAGGTACCTGCTCTGGAGAAAATCACTCCAGGACTTTTCCAGCACCACAAGGAGCTTCTCATGGCCACCCCACCCAGCATGTCCAGCACCAGGGAGACACTGAGTGCTTCCTGGACCACCGTGACATCACTGAAACACAGACCAAGCTGCTAGAGGAGCCCATCGATGACCAAAGACCATGAAAGGAGTTGCCAAGGCCTGACAGTGCTTGGGGCTGCGGGAAGACAAAAGGGAAAACCAGCTGGAAGAGCCCTGTCCTCACCACGAGAGATGGCTTCTTCCGGGGGAATGTAAAGCACAGTGGCAGCCATTTGGGGGCAAATAGGTGGCTTTCGTCGCCAAGATTGCATTTCTGTATGAGCTAATGCCTTATTTTCAGGAATGATGACCCCGACAGGTGTACAACAAGCTGCTTGTCCCTTCTCTCTCCCTCATTTGCCCTCTCCCTCAGTGGAGACATCCACCCCTGCGTTGGCAGCACTGGCATCCTATGCACTCTGCTGTTGTTGCGATGGTTTGATCTCGGTGTAAACAACATCAGAGGAGGCGGGTTTTGTCTCCTTCTTTTCAAATTTCAGGTTGGCGTAGGTCAGGTCCTCGGTCCCTGTCACTGGGGCTGCCTGCAGGAGAGAGAGCAATGAGTAGAGCCCTGCCTTTCCCTTCTGCATCTCCCCTGCTAATATTTTTCCACGGACACAACTATTTGCACTGCCCAAGCATTATCCTGCTTGCTCAAAGGTGCTACCTATTCAGAAGGTCATAAGCCCCTATTTAACAGGAATTAATAAGTGTTTAGGACCACGTTTTCAGAAAGCAAAGCTGATTTTACTCTGAAATCCTTTAAATGAGTATTCAACAGCTATTTTTTTTTTCCTACAGGGAAAAGGAAATGATATGTGCGAGGCCTTCCCTGGCTTACCATGCCAAACTGATTCTCTGCAGCCACTTGCCTGCTTGTGAGCTTTCCTGGAAAAGGAAACATGGTTTAAATAGTAGTTAAAATAATTATAATGATCATTAAATTAAGAAAACACCTGCATTGATCCTGCTTTTGTAGCAGAAGAAGATGGAGCTCTGCACCTGGCTGGTTCTGAAGGTGGCCAAGGGGCAGGAGGGGTTGGCAAGGATTTAACAGCCTTTGGAAGGGCTGGAGCTGAGCTGAACGTCTGGAAATGTGGTGATGTGCAAGACCTGTTTCACTTGCACCATGGCTTGTGCCATAACCAGGCTCTCGCCAGCAGCTGGGCAGAGGGTGGACCTTCTCTTCACCCCAGGACAGCTTGTCCAGGAGGACAGACTCATGCAGGAAACACCAAGTGAGCAGGAGCAGAAGGTTATCGAAGATGGATATCTCCCAAGGCTGGGCTTGTCCAGGCCAGCTGGTGAGGAGGAGATGCCAACTGGCTCCCACAGGAGATGGAGTCTTGGGGTGGGCTCAGCCTTACCTTTGCTGTTCCTTCTGCACTGCCACAGCAGAAGGCCAATTATCGGCATGTAAAGAAACGTCCCGGCCGCCAAGCCGAAGATGATACATGTGAAGAATTTGAGTCCTGCACACACAAACCATCACAGAAGCACTCGTGAGTTGCCATCCCACCACGCAGGGACACGTGCTGATGGTGCCTCTTTTGAGGGGAGGCAGTTCTTTTCCAAACTTGGGCTTCTAGACCCTGAACCACCCGCAGCCCCCACAGCCCTGGGGTGCTGACAAAATCCTGTGGGGAATGGTCTCCAAAAACTCATCTGAACTCAGCCAGGGGGTGCCCAGAGCATCAGAGCACTCTCCCAGCTCGCAGCCTCTGATCCGCTGGTGTGTATCCCAGTTTGCCAGCGGCTCCCACCCACTCATGGGAAAACATCAGGATGTATTAGCCCCTTAGTGCTACTCTTTCTCCCTGAGGGCCCCTCCTGCCCACCACCCTTGCAGCCATGGGGCTGTGGGGACTCACCTGTACAGAGCTCCACCTCGGTGACATTGGTCTGAGATGGGCCACAGCCTGGAAGACAGAAACACAAGTGAGAGACAGCCCAGAGGCAGAGGACAGCCTGCTCCTCACTCTGCTTTGAAGCTGGGACCTGGACCCCACAGGCCCGACGGTCCCACTCCCGCTGTGGCAGCCCCCACCACCTCAGCATTCAGGTGACGCGCTGCAGCTGGAGGATCTGGCAGGTCCTGTTTCAGGGACCCGATGGCCAAGCAGCTCCGTGGTGGGGTACGTGCCAAAAGGACCGTGCTCTGTCAGCTCCTCCAGTGCCCAGGATGCTTTTGGGGGAAATGGTGCACGGGGGTACCGGGGGGAGTGTTAGTTGTAGCATCCTTCTCTGCCCACTCATCACTCTCATGAAAACAGAAGTGGTGCCACTTACTGGGAACTGTCCCCTGTGGGCCGTGTCCAGTGTCCGTCAAGTTTATTCTTCTGATGAACATCCTAAACCCACAGATTTCCATGCTGGCTGCACACATGGTGAGATTGGTACAGTTTTTTCCCAGAGCTGTGGTATTGGTTTGATTCCCCACCTCCAGACATGGATTTTTGTACCACTTCACATGTACCACAGGATTCTCTGACCAAATCTTGAAGCTGCACTCCATGGTGATGACTGACTCTTTTGGCTGGCTGACTGTCCCTGAAGTAGACAAAAATATAAGTGATAGGTGAAACATAAGTCATATATATGACCTTGCAAGGGGTTGTATCTCACTGTCACATGTCACGCATAAGAGATACAGTGACGTTACTGTCCTTTCCTCCAGCAGTTGATTTTTTTTTTTTTTCCAAATCTGGTTGCTAAGTGTTCCTCAACATTGAATATTGAAATACTGCACGTTGATTAGTGACACACAATGCTGTGCAGTGCACAAGCATTTCTCTGTCTCAGAAAGAATTAAAAATGGGAGGATCAGGGGGAAAACGCCTCTTCCTCCTGCAACCGAGGCAGAAGGGTCTTGTGGCATCCAAGCAGGACATGCCACCAAGGCCGTGGGCTCAGGCTCCACCATTTCATGAAGCGTGAGGTGGGATTAGGGGGCTAGCTCTGGGGAAATGGTCAGTCCTAGAGAAGCAAAGAAAATGTAGTGGACCCACCCCCAGCCTCTCTGTCTTCATCCCATCCCCTAATGCTCTCTGGAGTACTTCAGAATTGCTCCTGAACCTCTGAGCTGAAGTCACTGCACACCTTCTCAGCAGTCCTCCCTTTCATTCCTTTCTTTCCCCCCTTCCTCAGTCCTTTCTCCCTGCTCCTATAGGTGTTGGTGGGTTGTGTCTCTTACCGTGCTTGTTCTGATCAGAATGTCTGTTCTCAGAGACGTTTGTCATGTTCTCCACCCTGCATGTGCATGTTCTCATAGAAGGATTGTTCACATTTGTGAAGATGGGACAGGCAGAACTCTTGTTCATCTCCACACCACCTTCATTCTGCTTTTTTCCATTCTTTTGCATGGTATTAAGCCCCTTCACCTTCCCAGCAGTGCTGTTTGAGCCTGGCTGGACCAGACACTGCAAGATGAAATCTAACCTTACTGACACATCGATCGTGGGTGGAATCTGGTGAACAAGTCCTACCGAAGAAAAAATCAACCATGGAGGGTTGGGTTAGTGTTAAGGAGTATCCACATCCTCGTGTGAAGCTGGCCCCCTTCTCAGTCATCGGGCTCAGAAGCATCTCTATTTCCTTCCCACCCTCCCCAACAGTTTTCTCTCCCTGCTGCTGAAGGCAATGCTGGTTCAAAGCCCTGAAGCCTGAAATTTGGTCCCCATGGGCAGAGCCCACAGCCTGAGTGCGGGCAATTGCAGAGGGGGAACCCTCTGCAAGGAAGCAACAAGGTGCTGGTGCAGAAGCAGGGATTAAATGTTCTAAGAGGAGAGGAAAAAGCAGCAGCAGTCATGTCCCAAACCTCCTACAGAAGAGTTCAGAGCAGAGGTGAAGGCACAGGGGAACTCACCAGCGGGCAGCCAGGCAAGGAGCAGCAGGGGCAGAAAGCCACCAGCCAGCTGGACCTCCATGCTGCCTTCCTGATAGACTCACGGCAACGATGCTGGGCGCCCGGCGGGATCGGCTCGGAGCTTCCCGTCTCTCCCTGCAGCGTGAGGGTCACTGCTCAGCAGGGGCAAGCTGCAGCCCTTCTGGGAGCTTGCCTCCTCATCACTCAGCCAGGCAGTTCCCTCTGTGCTTCCCCTCTCTTCCTCTTCTCTTGCTTCAGCCTGATTTTTATCTCCCCTCTTCACTGTTTGATTCCTCCTGCGGTTTCATCCCAGCCATGAGCCCTCAGCTCTGAGACAGACCCAAATAACACAGCCAAGCACTGCTGATGGCCATTTCCCAGTATTTTAGGTCATAGCCCAGTAGCTCCCTGTCGCTGGCATAGGCAGGTGCAAGGGGAAAGGGTTTTGCAATTTCCTACAGCACTGCCTCCCCACGCCACCCGAGTCCTTTTTGCTTGACGCCAGGGAACCCTTGGAGAGTTATGCTGCGTCACAGGGGGCTGACGGGGTGATGTCCACCCCATACAGTGTGTTAGCTGAGCTCAGGTGGGGATCCCCACACCCTGCCAGCCCGCAAACACCAAGGACCACTGTGGTTTGACATGGGGCTGGGCTTGGTCAGAGCTTTCTGGTTCCTCTTACGTGGGATGTACAAGCCCTAGCCAGGCAGGGACCCCTGCAGCCCCCTGCCCCCTGCTCCGGCCATGAGCACGCAGGTCCTGGCTCCTGCTCTGTGGGGATGGGGTGCTCCAGGCAGCCCCCTGCATCCCCCTACCACCTCTGGCAGGAGCGACACCAGGACAGGAATGTCCACCACGTCAGACACAGCTTGTGTCACCCCTGCCACCAAAGGGATGTGGGCAGCACAGACAGCGGCACAGGCCCCTCTGTGTCACCCACTTCTGTGGGTACAACCTCTGCTGCTCCCCGCAGGCTCTCCATTGCCTGCCAACTCTCCTCCTCTTCAGCTCAGAGCAAAACCTGCTCCCACCTGCCATTTCCTCTGCTTTATTTTCCTGTCAGCATTTCCAATAATCACCCTCCTGCCCCATTTTGAAGCTGGACCCAGCATCCTCCCTTCTCCAAAGGCATTACCCCCATTACATGGCCACCTCCTCCCATTTTCTGTGCCCCATTCCTCCCATCCCTGTTTTCTCCCCGTTTCCTGAGATGACAGAGCCCAAACTGAGCATGCAAGATGGGGGCCTACTACCACAGCCCTCTCCAAAACAGAGTCTGGAGCGCAGTGCCCTACTGAGACCATCTTCTACCACCAGTGAGCATGCTCCCAACACCACCTTCACCGCAGCACGGGGAGCAGAAGAGGATGGCGGAGCCTGTCCCACAGGATGCTCCTGCGTCAAAGACTGAAGGAGGGTTGCAGAAAGCAAGTGATGCTGAGAATTTGGGGACACTGGCTTGCCCCTGGGCTGATCCTGCACCTCTCCACATGGCAGGTGTGCTCCCAAAGCCCCATGGGCATCTCTGCCAGGAAGAGGGCAGAGTCCTAAACACTTGGCTTTGGCTGCACCTCTCCCAACCTCAAGTGTCCCTCGGACCCCCTGTGCTGGGCATGCACAGCTCAGCCACGGGCATCTCCTGAGGGAAAGGATGTTCACTGGAGCTCTTCTCCCTCAGCCAGCAGAACTGCCTGCCGGAAGCACAGCTGAGGTCTCACATGGGAAAAGAGACCATCAGCAGGATATTTGCTGACAAGAGGGTCATAAAACAAAACTCTTCTGGTACAAGATCCACAAGAGTGGAGGCTCTGTGTTTCTCTTTCTTTCCCCTCTGGACTTCTTCATCTCTTACACGCTCTTACTGATGTTCAGTTCCTCTCCAGACTCAAGTCTTCCTCTCCTCTTGCCTCATGACTGCGCAATGGCACGTACTTGTTGCTTCCTTCCCTTCCATTTCTGTTCTAGTTCTCATGTTTGCTAGCACTGATGAAACCGAATGTACACAAGGTGAACTCCTTCACACTTTCCTCCCAGCTGGGAGATGCTGGCACCAAGGATTCTGAAGCAGGCAATGCCTGCAGTCATCTTCCAAAACCTCTGGTGCAGAAGACGGACAGGAGCCATCCTGCTCCATGAGTACTGCGCATAAGTACAAGCCTTACCTACGCTGCCCTTAGCAAGTTAGATTCTTCACTCAATTAGGATAATTTTCTACATTCCAATTAGGGGGGCAGAAACAGGAAGAGTGTTAACAGAACTCAGTAAGAATAAGTCAGTAATATCAAAAACCATGAGCCCTTCCCTTTCCATGCACAACCTCCTCCTCCTCCCTCAGGGACCTGCATGCATCTCCACAGGACCAGGGCTCAGCAAGATCTTCTCCAGCGGGCAGTGCCTTCCCAGTCTTCCCAACTGCAGTGCTGACAGGACGGAGGGTTAACGTCCTGCCTACTGCCGACTCCACAGAACTCCTCTCCTACCAGAATCCCTTCCAGCTCCACAGCACATTTCGTCATTCCCTCTGCAAAAGAGAAAGGAGACCAGGAAATTATGATGCTGTTAATAACAGAGCGTGCCCAATATTGTCAGACAGCTACACTATGTGTTACACAATATGCAAAGCAAGACAGAGGCTGCAGAGTTTACCAGAAGCTCCCTGCTCCCTTGCAGTGAACCAGGGAAAACCAAAAGACGCTCAGGAGCACCTGCCTGATGTCCTGCCACCAGGGTCTTCCTTTCCTGCAGCACCGTGCAGCCTGTTGGGAGTAGGCAAGATGCCTCTTGTGCAATGCTGTTATGGAGGCTCTCAAATAAACAACCAACCACCAAAAATTGAAAATTTATTCTCAACACAATTAACTAGCCCTCTGCAAATTACAGTTTTGAATGTCTGTGAGAGGAGAACAGAACAACTTCCTAGTGGTTAATGACAACACAAAATGCAGAACAAAGCACCACTCCCTAGGGTTCAACAACAACCCAAAATGCTTTATCACTCGCCTAACAAGTGAGGGCTCTCAACCTCAAGGACCAGGGTCTGGAGCACAGGTCTGATGGGTAACGGCTGGGGGAACTGGGGGGGTTTAGTCTGGAGAAGAGGAGGCTGAGGGGAGACCTCCTGGCCCTCTACAGCTCCCTGAAAGGAGGGTGCAGAGAGGGGGGATGAGTCTCTTGAACCAAGGAACCAGCGCCAGGCCCAGAAGGAATGGCCTCAAGCTGCGCCAGGGCAGGGTCAGGCTGGCTCTGAGGAAGGATTTCTGTGCAGAAGGGGCTGTTGGGCGTTGGAATGGGCTGCCCAGGGCAGGGGGGGAGTCCCCATCCCTGGAGGGGTTGAAGAGTCGGGCTGAGCCAGTGCTGAGGGATCTGGGGGAGTTGGGAACGGTCAGGGTGAGGTTCATGGTTGGACTGGAGGAGCTGCAAGGGCTTTTCCAACTGAGGTGATTCTGTGACCTGTTCAGGGCAGTGTCACCTCAAGGAGTTTCCTTGGATGGCACCCAAACCCAAGGGAAGAGTCCTCAACTGCAGCGTGCTGCACCAGTGGATGAGCTCAAAATGGCTCTCCCAGGGGAATCCACTTACACCCAGGCCCCATTTGACCTGTAGCCAATAGCGGCTCCCATTGGCCAAAGGCCCCAACTACCACGAAGCCCCGAGAACAAAGGCAGTGAATAGCAGCTGCACTTCAGCAGCCAAGAAGCCCTATTCTCATTGGGCGGGTGCACCTGCCACAAATGCTGGGAGAAGATGAGGTGCAGCATGAGGAGAAGGGCTGTCCTCAAGTGGAGCATGGTGGCTGTACAGGGGGATCATCTTCACATGTCATGCTGGTGAAACAAAGAAATTCACTCACCAGTCAGAATCCAACAGAACTGTTCTGTTCAGCAGGAATTCTTTATTAGCAGCGCTGGGGTCGCCCTGGGGATTCTCCACCATAAGGGCTCCCAAGAACTAGCAAGGGACATCAGTTTACACACACAAAATCATACATATTCATTAGATTTCCTAGAAAGGGGTGTTTTATGATCATGAGTTCCCAGAATTCATTTACAAAGTCTGAGCATGCATAGTGAAAATAGGGTGAGGGTCTTCAGTGATTGAGGGAAGAAGTAAGCAGTCTTCTTCACCGTGTTCGCTAGTTGGCCTTTTTTCCAGAGCATGAGCTGTGAAGCAAAGTCCAGGTGTCTCCCTCCTAAATCAGAATCGTTTTCCATGTAATAGGGTCTCTGTGTCTCTTTGTTTGAGCCCCCCTTATCTCATTCTAGGCGTTGCCCAAGTGGCCACTGAAGTCCTTGAGTCTGGTATCAATGATTTCCATCGGGAGCCTAATGAGCGTTTCCATCTTACCTAAACAGACAAAGAGACCTCAGGAAACAGTTGAGGAGTCAGGAGTCCTTGAGAAACAAATGAAGGAAAACACAAGCAAAGCTTTGAAACAAACAAAGCAACGCACAAGCAAAGCTGTCATACATCACATTGGTTTAGTCTTAATAATTACCAGAAATTCATTTGTTTGAGGCTTTTCATTCCCTTTCACTGCTCTGCCCTTCTCAGGGTATCTGAAAGCACATCTTTGGTCGCTGAGCACAATCCTGCCCTCAGCCTGCTTTGCTTGAGCAATGGGGACTTGAAACGAAGAGCTTTACACCACAGTCAGAACTGAGTATAACTGTTCAGCAGGGATTCTTTATTCCCAGTGCTGGGCAGCACTGGGGATTGCTCCACCACAAGTGCCACTCTTACTAACAAAACTCTAACTAATATACATGAAACCCATACATATGCATTAGATAACTTAGAAAATGCAGTCCAATGCTAATGGATTCTTAGAATTTATTTACATAGTTTGAGCATGCGTAGTAAAAATAGAGTGAGGGTCTTCTCCCCTCCTTAGGGGTCCCCACAGCCTTTCTCACACTGTCCCTTAGTGAACTTCAGGTTTCCTGTGTCCATGCTTGTCATGGAGTTACTTCATCCGTCCTCCAGCTCCTGTTGGTTCCAGGGAGGTTAGTTTAGACCAGCTTTCAGTCACTGGCATCTTCTTAGGCCCTTGTTTTCTTTAGTTTCCTCTGCTAGGGATGTACACAGGTTGTTTTTCAGACTGTCCAAGGTCTGCCTTATCTTTACCAGGCAAGGAGTTAAAGGTTTCAAAACATCTTGCAAGTGGGTGATGACTACAGAGGGTAGTTAGGAAAAAGTATAAATGAAATTATATACATTACAGTTAAATACAGGAAAAATACAAGAAAAAACCCTAGTAAAATACCAGTGATGTCTAATGTTAAAACTAAATGTCTTATTTTACAGGTCCCTGCACATGAGCAATTTCAAGTGTACTTGTAGCAGCTTCCCTTCAGACTCCCAGCGACACGCGGATGCCGCCAGCCGAAAGCTGCACCCGGGACATCTGACTGCCCGGGTTGTCCGGGTGGGTGGAGGAGCCGACAGGGCTCGGGGCACACTGATCCGAAGCCCCAGCCCCAGGACACCCCACGCAGAGCCCTCACTGAGCTGGGCCGGGCACGGCACAACACACCTCGGGGAAGCCACCGGCAGGGAGCCGGCGGGCACGGAGCTGGGCGTGAGCTGCCCCCCCGAGCCGCGTCCCGGGCTGCCCGGGCAGAGCGCGGCGGGAGGGGGAGGAGGGCGGGGGTGCTGCCGCTGCTGGGGCCGCCCCTGGGCTGCCGGATCCGGGGCCGGGGCCGGGGTGCCCGGTGCGAGGGAGCCGGGCCCGTCCCGCTCAGCCCAGCCCCGCCCAGCCCCCTTCCGGGCGAGCCTCGACAAAGCTCGGCAGGCGCTGCGCCGACCTCCTACTGGCTACCGGCGCTGTCCGTCGGCCGAAGTCCCGCCTCCGCTCGCCCCTGTCCGCCCCAGGGATAGGCCGCCGCCCTCGCGCCGAGGGAAGCCGCTCTGGGCGCCGCCATTTTGGGAGCCGCTGCCCGGCCAAGGGGCGGGGCCGCCGGGCCTGCGTTTGTGTCTGCGCGGGCCGGGCAGGGCAGGGCCGGGCTGGGCGCCGGCCCCCGCCGCGCCGGGAGCGAGCGGCCGCCGCGGGAGCGCGCCCGGCGGGCGAGAGGATGCGCGGGGGGGCTCGGCGGGGCGGTGCCGCGCCGGCAGCCCCCTCCGCCGGCAGGTAAGGGCAAGCCAGGGCGCCCCCGGTCCCCCTCCTCCGGCCTGGGGCCGCTTGAGGGGAGGGGAGCGCGGCCCTGCCTGAGGGCGCTGGGCTGGGTGCGGCCGGGGAGGGGCCCGGGGCTCTTGGCGGGACTTTCTCCGTGTGGGCCGGTGCCCTGAGGGGAGTGGACGGGACGGGAGGGGAAGGGGTGCCCTGCCTGGTCCGGTGAAGTGAGGTGAGGGGGCCGCTGACCGGTCCGGCCCCCTGAGGTGAGGTGGAAGCGGAGGCCTGCCTGGTCTGGTGAGGTGAAGCGAGGTGTGATGGGGCCTGCCCCGTCCAGCCCCGCGAGGTGGGTGAGGTGAGGGCCTGCCTCGTCCAGCAGAGCACTGTGGGCCGCGCCGGAGGCATCCGCGGCCCTGCCCCGAGCTTTGCAGCTCAGTGATAGCGTGAGGGCCGCTTTGGTCTCCACGGTTTTCCAGCTGCTCCTGCCTGGCACGGTCCTCGCCGCTGCCTTTGCCCTCGGGCGGTACCAGCAGGAACCGGTGTGCCACAGATGGGCCTTTGCTGTTGCACGTCTGGACCAGGAAGGACAGAGCACTGTGCCGGCCTTGTCTTGGGGTGTGGTGGGACTTGCTGGAAGCTTTATACTCGTGGGTTATCGCACAACCTGCTTGCATTGAATTCAAAGCATGTTAAGGAAAGAAAGCATGTTGGTGTCTTTGACATCAGCACATGAACCATGTGCACGTGAACCGTGACATACAGAGCTTCAGGTAGGTGTGAGTCAGAAGGCGGGATGAACAGTTTGACAGGAAAAAATTCCTTCATGTATGAGGTGACCTTCAGCTTCTCAGAGTGGTCTGGTGAAATTCCCTCAGCTTTATTTCTGCAGAGACCTTGCTGGCTCCCAGAGCCAGCAAGGTCTCTATGTGCATTTCTGCCACCTCTGCTGGGATCCTTGCAGAACGGGCAGTTCTGAGGCAGCAGTTGTTCTCACAGGTCTCTGCCCGGCATTAGTGTCATCGATGTAAGACCCCTGCTGCAGAGTGAAAATCCAAGTAGTTCTTGTGTTGTCAGAGATTCTCATGCAACCTTAAGATCCAATTAGGATGTCACGACCAGTAACAACTTTATTACTTGCACAGCCCTTGTTACTTGTCTTTGCTTTCTTTGCAAACTCAAAAGTGGTGACCAGCTGGATGAAAACAGTGCCACTGTAGCTCCTCCAGCACGTGCCTCACCTTCCTTGGAACCAAAACAGAACTTTTTAGGATGAGTTGAAGAAGTATGAATTGCTTTCTCCTTCTGCAGAGCCAGTGTTACCCTGACCAGCATCTTTCTGGACACAGGCTGTTATTTTACTACCTTTGGCCATCTGTAATGGTCCACAATGGTTTCTGCACGCTGCAGTCCTTGACTGTACTATTTAGTTTCTGAGACCTCACCCTTCCGAACTTCTTGACAGCTTCAATGTCAGGAATTGAACTGGATCCTGTAGGAATTGACAGGTTTTTCATTGTATTGGGTCACATAAATGCTTGTTGCTATGTATACTGAAAGACTCAAACAGCTCCTGTCTGTGACTGTAGGATGAGATTTTAAATTCACTGAAATTCAGAAAGAATGGAAACATTTTGTGAGCACTAAAAGGAATGGCAGCTAGCAGCAAGATTAAAGAGCTTTAAGTGTTTCTGTTTTGAAATTTAAGTTCAGAATGCTGTTGCAGGCATTGATTATTTAATCTCTCTAAAAAGGAGATTGTTTTGTGTCTCCTGACACGCAAGATACCTGTTTCAGTCTGGTTTTCACTTCCATATAAAAGCCCTGCCTTTTGGTGTTCCTGGGGGAGGGTCCCCAGAAAAGTGTTCCTTGCAGTGTTTGATCACCAGAGATACCAATGCACAAGGATTTACATTTCTGAAAGACTGGCTTATAAAAGGCTTTTCATGATTTATGTAACTAATTTGCTGAGGCTTGTTTGAAGGTTTGAGGCTTGCTGGGTCCTAGATTAAATACAGAGACATACCTAATTCTAAGCTGGTGTAGGTCACAGTTTCAGATGTTTCTTTCTCAGAGCTGTTTCCATGCGCTGCTGAAGCTAGTTTTTACTAGTTTTGAGCTTGGCTACTTGTGCTAGATGTGACTTCTGTGTATTTAGTGGCCCTCAGTGGATTCCTTGAGCTTGTCTAGCCTTCCTTTTGACTCCAGTCTAAATGACTAACGTCCACAGTATCCTGTGGCAAGGTGTTTGACAGCTTACCGAAATCTGGTGCAAGCAATCACCTCCTTTAGAGTCTTTTGATCTTGCCTTCTCTGAGCTCCATTTGATTTACTCTTGTATTGTGAGAGACATTGAAAAATTGTTTTTTCTCCATCCTAAGCCACTCATGACTTTATTACCTTCTGTGACATCTTTCTCAAACTGAGGTGTCTTTGCTTGTTATGTAGATTTTTTTATGCTTTTGATCACCTTTGTCTGCATCATTTCCAGTTTTACTTCCCCCCCTCCTTAAAGGTAAAGTATCAGAAATGCACGTAGAGCTCCCCAGAGTGGTGCTCTGGGACTTTCCAGTGCTACAGTGCAGTTCTTTTGGCGTCTCTGTTCATTCTTTATAGACTGTTAATTACAGCTGCCTCTCTCCTCAGCCATGACCTCATTCTGATACAGGGGATTTTTAGATTGCTTCCCCAGGGTGGCCTAGGCTGGAATGTCTCATCTGCTAGCCCTTAAGTGTGTCTGCAGGGTGTGCATGTGGGTTGGGGACCCAGAGCTCTCGTTAACCTCCCGTTACAGTTCTTTCAGCATTTACTCTAGTTCTGCCAGTGCCACGTGTGCTCTGTGACTTGCCCTGTGCAAGGATTGTGTCTTGCTGCCCTTCGTCATCCACACCCACCCCTCTGTGACTTGCATGACAAACCAGGACTTCCCTGTCGGCCAAAGACTGGTGAGGGAATGACTGTGGGTGGCTGGGAGGTGAGGGAAGAGGAGCGTGCCCTCTGTCAGTGCTGCTCTCTGCAGAGCCTGCTGGTTCCAGGATTTGGGGTGTCTACAGCCCTGATGGTCCCTATAACTGCACAAGCTGTGTCTTCATACCCCAAAAGCATGGCTGCCTTGCTGGAAGTCGCTGCTGAGGCTGGGTTGGCCATTTCTTAGTTTGTTGTGGTACTAGCGGTGAGCTGGTGTCCTTAAGTTCTTGTATTATCAGGAGCTGGTCTCCGCGGTGGTAAATCACTGGCTTTTGTGGGTTTGTGCCAGTAGCTGCTGGTGATGCTGGCACAGCAGCACGTTACATTTTGGGAATAAGTGAGTTTAGAATGAATTCCACCTGACTGAGGTTTTTTTTAAGAGGCAGTTTTATGGGAAACAGGAAAAAGTAAAACTTGAGGGGGTGTTACAGAAATCAGCTTATCTGATTATACGTAGCAGGAGTCTCCTGTTGTGCACATCAAGTGCTGCAGTGTGCTCTTTATAGCATTTTTAAACTTTCTAAACTTTTGTCTAGAAATTTTGTGTAATTATGACTTTGAGCATGTCTGTGCAATCTGGTGCAAGCAGGCACACACTCACCTTGCCTCTATTCCACCTTGTTTAGTTTGCATCTGTTCAAAAAATGATGCTCTTCTTACTGCAGGCATTTATCTTCTTCCCTGTATACTGCCAAGTATAGAATTGTGGGGACTTCAACAGTTATACTTACTATCTGTCCAGTTGCAAGATTTTTATTTTTGTGTCATTTAGAGAAAACAAGCCTGAATACAAGCCATTCTTCCAACCTTTTATGTAGAACAGTAAATATTTTCAAGTTCTTTTGATACCATCCTTATCTGAGAGTTCTGCTAAATGTTGGATAAAAAGCAATTAATTCAAATTCAGATGAACTTTGTTATTTGTAAAGAAAGTCAATTACTTTATCACTGCAAGCCTAGTATCACACAGAATAAGGAAAAAACATACTGAATTAATTCAGTAAATACTTCATGAGGTGTTTTATAGCATCTGTAAACATTTGTGTGTGTTTTGCAAAATAAATATTCACAAGTGCCGCTGTTTCTGGTTCCTAATTTAGTGTCTATACTACAAAACTACCTAGAAATTCAGCTGGGCTTGGGGTTCTGTTACACTGGTCAGTACAGGCAGCCCCCAGACTAACGAAGTGCTGCTTGCATGCAGAGCCCTCTCACTGTGGGTAGTTTGACTTGCACACGGGTGCTTCCTGGCGCTGTGTCACGATTTGCTTTCACACCTTGTAATTTAGCACAAGTATTTTAAGATGGGGAGATGAGTAACTGTCTCTCCAGAATAGACTATGATTCTTGTTGCTTGTTGGGGATTTTTTCCAAAGGTGTTGATCTGGTGTTGGTACCAGTTCTCTTTTTAAACATGGTCTTTGCTTTTTCGTTATAAGATTCTAAAGAAAACTGCATTTGTCATATTATTAAAGTTAAGAAAAAGTTTTTCTTTCTAAAAAAAAAAAATTCAAAAAAGGTCAACAGTGGATGTAGTAGGTAAGTATTCAAAAAGACACAGAAGAAGAGCCAGATTAAGGTTCTTGCAGTGTCGCAGATTGAGGAGACTTCTGACACCTCTCTTTGAGGTTTAGCGCTCAGGGGAATGATAAAGGCAGTTCAGCTAGTTGTGGCCAGAAGCAGTTCTAAGACAAGCTGGCAAGTAGGGATCCAAAGTGATTAATTTACCAGGAAATACTTAAAAGAACAGAAGAAGTGTGACTTCACCAAATGTTTATGTGTAGGGAATATAATAATTCTGTGCAAAACCCTGCATTCCTTGTAGATTAAAGGGCATGGTCAGAATTAGATATTTTTAACTGTCCCGAGATAAGTAAAACTTTTAACTGCCCACAGTGTACATAGAGGATTGCCCTTTCCCTTTCGAGAAGCACTTTTCTATGTATTTAAACACTGACATTATCTCTCCTTGCAGCCCTTTCCTCCCCAGGCTAAACAAGCTCAGTGAATCCAGGCTTTCCCCACAGGACAGATTTTATAGATGTTCTCTGCAGTGGCTGAACTATTTGCTATAAAATTGTTAAGCTCTAAGTAGTTGTTTTCAGTTTGTGTTATTTAATTTGGAAGAAAGATTTATATACTCAGAAGCTTGCCTGTTATTCCCAACTATCTCAGTTGGTCTAATAAAAGCTATTACCTCATTTCGCAAACCTTTATCTCATTTAGAGACTTACGTCATCACCAGTACAGCAGCACTTGCTCTTACTGCTGGTGCCATAGACTTTGTCCTGTCCTCTTGACGCTTCCTGTCGCTCCCAGTTTGTGCCTTGCCATCTCTGGTTTGTCTCATCATGCTCATGTGTGTTTCTGTATGTGTGTCCTGAGTTCTGAAGCTCAGAAGATGCTCGTGACTTTGTCAAGCTGCTTTCTTACCATTCTTCTGCAATAGAATTGTTAGACTTGTCCCTTAATACTATTTCTCTATGGATTGCAAGTTTGGGGGGTTTTGGTTTTTTTCATTAGGATCTTAGAGAATTTTGAATTTCGAATGAAGGATAGAAGCTAGCATTTGGGCTAGATGCATTTGATATCAAAATACACCTTTTGTTTATACTGATGTATAACTTTTCGTGTTTTAGGATCTGTGGATGGAACGGAAAGCTGAGGAGCTGAACATTTTATCAAAGGCCTACGTGTAGACCCTGATGCTTGAATGAGTGCAGAATGAAAATGCTTCCTGGAGTGGGTGTGTTTGGAACTGGCAGCACTGCCCGGGTACTGGTACCCTTGCTGAGAGCAGAAGGCTTCTCCATTGAAGCGCTTTGGGGGAAGACTGAAGAGGAAGCCAAACAGCTGGCAGAGGAAATGAACATCTCCTTCTACACGAGTCGGACTGACGATGTCTTGCTGCACCAGGATGTAGATTTGGTTTGCATCAATATCCCTCCACCACTAACTCGACAAATTGCTGTGAAGGCTCTAGGTACCTTTCTATCTTTGGAGTTGGACCAAAAATCCATAGCTCATTGGCAGATTGAAATTTGAAGCTGTTACCCCTGCACAGCTCTGGTTGCACCAACGTGCAAGTGCAGTGCTAAAGGTTTTGTGTACAATTGGTAGCGCCATCTGTGAGAAAGGTTACCTAGAATTTTTTGTGAAAATACTGTTTATAGTTGCTTATAGCTTTGTAAGTCTTGAACTAATTGGGCTAAAATATTTCACGTTGTCTTCAGACTGATCTTAGAGTGGGGAGGTTTTAATGAAAATGGACTGTTTCAGAGATGATGATGATAAGGGCATAAAATGTTTTTCTGCCCATTTAAAAAAAAACCAAAAAAAAACCTAAACAATTTTAGTTGCTTAATTCACTTCAAATCTTCCTGTGTTCTGCGATAGGAGACTGAGATTTCCCTGGGGTAGGGGGGAGTTGCAGCTCTGCTTTCTGTTTTCCCCACAAATAAAACCGAACTTGAAAGTTAAAAGCCTCTGAAAAAAATGTTTGCATGCACTCAGTAGAATCTTGGGAGCTAGAACCTAAATGCTCTGCAGATGCTGTTCTTGGCCAGCATGCTGTGACCCTGGCCACTGCCTGGAGCTCTCTTTGGACATCCATGTCTGTAGCAGGCTGGTATGATCCTGGGTGCAGACTTGCTGGAGAAATCCTTCCACCTGATGCAGGAGGGTAGATGCTGGGAGAGGAGAAGATGTTGGGGACAGCAGGAGGAATCCAACAAGATGGGCTGGCTAAGGTGTCTGGGAGAGAAGGGATGACACCCCGAACTGGTTGGGCAGGGAGGTGGGAGCCAACTGCCTGGGCATCCTGATGTTTCTTAATTCTTCAGCATGTGTCTTTGTAGTGTTAATGTCTTCTCACGTAGTGTAGCATGGATGTGAGATTGCATGTAATTCTGCAAATAACAAATGTGATATTTTTAGTGTGTTTACAGGAGATCCATATGAGTTAATTTTAGGATGGGTAGTATCTTAAACCATGTGAGCAGAGTGATTTGTTGTTCTTAGCTTCTTTGCGCTACAGTATTTGTTTTGGAAGTAAACAACTCCCTGCAGAAACACTTGCAATGCCACTTGGATATGCAGAGAGAGATTTCAGGCTTTTTTCTTTTTTCACATTGTTAGATTTGTTTACCTTGTTAGAGTACTGTCCTTTGAATTTAAGGTATTCTGATTTTTGAGTATTTGAACTGTAGGTTAGAATTTATCTCCTTAAATATGCTAAAATTTCTTTTAAACACTTGTTATGTAACGAGTGTTTCACTAGTTCTCCTGGCTCTTGATGATCAAGTGGGCTAAAAGGAGAGGATTGAACCTTCTCTGGTGAATTATTAACTAAAATGGACAGATTCTTTCACCAAAGGTTGGGACCCCATAAGATGGCATTATCCAGAGGAGAAAAGGAGGATAAAACTGGTGCGGAAGTACAGAGGTGATATGTATGCTTGACTGAAAGTATAGAGAACTGGAAAGCTGAAAAAAGCTGGGGGAATGAATGGATGAAGTAGTAAAGGGTAGTTTATTCTTCACTTCTGTCTGTCCTGAAATGTTCTGATCTGCCAACCGATGCAGGCATCTCAGACCCAGTGTGATGCTCACCTTGTCTTTCAGCTTTCTAGGTTCATCCCAGTGGTATTCACAGATCTGCTACCAAGTATGTCGTGACATATTTTAAGGCAGTGTTGGATGGCTTGCTGTGATTGAGCATTCTGAAGGAATACAAAATCAGAGTAGGGCCAAAGATGACAAGTATGTTTTCTCTGAAAGTTCAGATTGTTACAGTGATGTTTATAATTGGAGAATTATTGGCTATGAGTTGTATACAATAGATTGATGTTTACTAGCCAAGAGACTGGACTTTAGGAAAGATCAGATGTAGTGCAGTGATAGTGGTCTTGTGTGTCTTGTTTTGTTGGGCTTGGTTTGTTTGTTTTGAAGTGCTTACACTTTTATTACTTATTTGTATAATTTTTTTATACTTTTTTCTTTTTTTTAATTTAAAACATGCTTACATTTTTATTTCTGGCAGAGAGGAGAGAGACACCCAGTTTTTCCAGGCAGTGCAATTAGTTTGCACAGATTTCTTACTGACAGACATCCATAAACAAGCCTAGGTACAACTTCGGCATGATAAGGACAAAGCAGTAACACTGGATTGAGTTCATGAACCAGACAGATCAAAGCCCAGAGGGTAATTCAAATTAAAATAATCTTACAGTTTATCTCCACAACAGGCAAAGCAAGAAGCTATGCTAAAATTTATGCCTCTTTTGATCTCGGGGGAACTAAATTAATTTCACAAAATATCTGTGTTGTGGTTCATGTCCTAAAGTTAAAATGCATCCACCTTTGCATTATGTGAGCACAGAGCAGAGTTACCAGCTGGAGTGGAAGGTTTGGGATGCTTGCGTGTGAGGTGAAGTTCAGGGAGGCAGAACATGAAAAGTCCTCAGAGTAAAATTTCTTCAGGATGCTAAAGATAATGGTGCTGCATGTACTGAGCCCAGCCATCCAATGGATGGTTTGCGGAGTGGCTGTAGATTAACCTTTTACTTTTCTCTCTTGGTTTATACTGGTTGACTACTTTAAGACATCTTTGCAACATATTGTTTGATTCCCTGATTTTGTGGAGTCCCTACAAATTATAGCACATGTATGTTAATTATGAAGGAAGGAGTCAGAAAGGGATCTATCACTGTTTTGTCTTGTGACAAATCCAGATTTCCTGTTCTTGAAACAGGATGAACAAGCGTGCTGTGAGTGCTCTTTGCATATTGTGCTTCCCATCCCTGTAACCAGTAGCACGGAGAGCTTTTCAAACCATAGGCAAACAAGAAATGAAATGAAGGAGTGTGTTTTGGAATGAGCGTTCATTCATTGGGAGGCTCCCAAAGCAAGTACATCTGAAACAGGCAGTTACTGGGGAACCTCAGACACTCCCAGCGTCTTATAGTGGACAAAGCAGTGGTCTGGGTTGCTTCAACAGCACCCAGCTGTACATCTTCCTCGGTGCAACCTCAGGTGTCTGATATTATTCAGGGGAGTAAAGAACAGGTGCTTCAGTTCAATGGACATATTTACATGGGATAGATTTAGTAGTTAGCATTGTAACTTATTATTTTGCTGATTAAAGATGCCAGTTAAACTAGGACACCAGAGTGAAAAGAATAGGCATATTTTACTGAGGATAACTAAATAATCTAACAGAGTAATACAGAAAACATGCAGTAAGAAAAGACAGAATTAAAGCGGCAAATAGGAAAATACAGGGTAATGCATCACATCATTACCACCAGAGAGAGAGGGAACAGTGATTAAGAAAGATCCATCCCCACTTGCACCCGTTCCCATCACCCAGACCCACAGGCGCTGGGCAGCCCTGGTTACAGCGAGGGTTTGGAGAGCCCGTCCCGGCGAGTGGGAAATCCTGCACGGTGCCTCCACCCACAGCTGAGGCATCCAAAGTCGCTGCAAGAGGGTCCAGCCTTATATACCAAAAATCAGCAAGCCAGAATAGCTGGCACCTTTGTTTTGAGTGGAAAATTTCTGGTTTCATCCTCCTGTTTGATTCCACCCAAAGCCTGGCCGGGGCTGGGGGATGAACCAAGGAAGTTTCTAACAAGGCCGAACACTTGGGTTCTCAGCCTTGGCTGAGAAAGGAAAGTCGGATACATTCTCTCCCCCTTTCATCCTCACTACTGATTATATTCTGTCTAAGCTGCATCTTTCACTAGTGAGTTTACATATTTTGTTAATGACTACATGCTAAGTTAGCAGCTTCGGCTCAGGGCCTGTTGCTCAGGCTTCAATACTTCCACTTTTTACATCAGAATAGGTGGTTTGTTATAATCCAGTACAATACCCACTAGCACAATGGTTATCAGTTACAAAATATACAGGATTCATCTATAAGTCAACTCTGGCTTGGGCCTGTTGTCCAAGCCTTAGCACTTCCCTCGTGCAGTGAGAGGCACGGCTGGGGATTTTAGCTGCTGATGGGCAGCTGTGTCTGTGATAGCCAGGCAGAGAAACAACCCAGGGGGTGAAGCGGGGGCTGTTGTGGTGAGAAGGCTGTCCCAGCCCAGCCCGCTTCTTGCACTGCCTGGGCAGGCTGTGTGGCTGCTGGGCCCCTCCCGGCTGTGCTGCAGGGACAGCTCTGTGCATGGGTGTCCGTTTGCTGCGTTTGCTCACCTGCATGTCCCAGACACAGGACAGCGGGACCTCTTGCCATCCAGGCTGCTCAGTGAGACATGAAGGACCTCCTGGATAGAGCGGTGGGCCAGGAGTGGTCTCAGTGGCCTTCTCATGACCTGCTGGTTTGCATCGGCCTGAGGCTGAGAGGAGACCCCAGCTCACGTGCATGCTGATTGCGGAGTGACTCTCTCGAGTCTGGGGTGCATTTCTCACATCTTTTCACACACAGTCCCCCTCCCAAGGTCTCACCAGGCTCTAGGGTCCCTTCTCCTTCCTCCTGCCCACACTGGCACTCTCCCTACCAGGAAGGAGTGGGCTGGGTGGTCCTGGCAATTGCTGGGGCTTGTGTCCCTTCCCGGCACCTGTGATAGCTCTGGGCAGCGTCCAGCAGGTAGCATGAGAAAGCAGCAAGTTTTCTGTGCTTGTATTTTATTAACCAGAGCAGTAAAATACTTCATGTATGGCAAGTTTTGGATGTGGCATGGGTAAGCAGCTACAAGGGAAGCCAGTGTCTCAGTACTAATGGACAGTGTGGATCTGACTAGAGATGTACTAGAGATGTAGGATTCTGTTAGGAGAAAACAGTCTAGTTTATTCTGATGTCCAATAAGTCTTGGCTTGCCTGTTGGTTTTTGATTGCTTCCATAGGATGTGAACACCCTTTAAATCTGGTATTTCATTGAATGAAGCCATGATTTGGCTGTATTACATTAATGAGAGTCAAAAGACCTCCGTCTAAATGTTTCGTTTATTTACTAAATCAGGAATTGGTTTGAGAATTCTTGGAATCTAGCAGATACTTTTGCCCCTGAGCATGGAGTTAAACGGTTTAAGAACTCCTGGCAGTAGTGACCTTTTATTCTCTTTTTCCCTCCCTCTTCCTGCAACAACCAATTGAATAGCTGTAAATAGGAGGACTTCAGTGGAGCTATGGTCTGCTCGAGCTGTTGTGCTCCCTGCAGATGGGGTTTACTCCGGTGAGCACAGAGAAGACCCTGAGGCATGTTGTTAGGACAGCCTGCGATGAGCCTCATCACAGGCGGCAGAGCTGCTGCTGCCCTTGCTTGCTGCCTCTGAGGTGGGAAAACCCAACTCCACAGCTCCACCTCTTTTCTTCCAGGTGTGCAGCCCCTTCGGTGGGTTTAAACCCACCTGTGAGCTGATCTAACCTGCCCGCTTGGAAAGAGGAACCTTCCTTTTCTCCCCTGGGCTCAGCTGGTGAGCTGAACAGGCTCACAGTGGGCTCTGAGGAGCACCAGAGCTGTGTGGTGGCTCTCATGTCTCCTAGCTGGTAGGGACCTTAGAAAATTTTGCAGCAGTGATTTAAGAAAACAATATGGTACAAAGTTCAGGTTATTCATTATCAAAATAATAATAATGCCATGAAGGTTGCAAGTTGCTCTGCCTCAGAAAACAGAAGGCATGGCTGTTATGTTGGTAAGCGACCTCATAGCCATCTCCGACTCGGCCCTTGTCCTTGCTGCAGGGCCATCTCTGTGCGCTTGGGGACAGCAGGGGGGATGTCCCACTGCAGGATTATCCCAGAGGTGTTATGGTGTGCCCAAGGTCTCTGTCTTGGCACTCCAGCAGCACTTGGTGGGCTGTGCCGAGCTGTCAGTGCACTGCATTGACTGCCATCCCAAAACAAAGGCGTCAGTCGGGTGTTGCTCCTCAGGTAGCTCAGCCTACGCTGGCAAAAGGAGCACAGTGCGGATGTGAGGCTGAGTGGGCAGCAGAGCCAGGGCAGCCCACTGGGATCCACTGCCTGCCCTGGGCAGCACGGGTGCTCATCTTTGGCTTGGCCTTCTGCTCTTGGTCCCCCACTGCAGGGACCCAGTGCCTTTTGCGTGGACACTGCAGCTCCTTAAAGAGCCAACTTGGGGCAATAACCTGCCAGAAAAAGAGCCAACATGAGTGAATATTCCCATGCTGGGTTTGTACCCTGAGCCAGCTCCTGTACCACCAAACACATGAAGGGTGATGGGCTTGTGCAGTGGTTGAATGGCACCAGCAGAGCACTGGCTGCAGAGCTGTACTCCTTGTGTACACATACTGAGAGTTGCTTTTCTTTTCCGCAAACTTGAAGAACTGCAGATCTGCTTAGGATCCCGTGAAGATCCTTATGCTTTTTCTTTTTGCTTGTATTTCACTGTAACCTGGCTTGAGGTAAGTGCCATCTAAGCAAGAACGTGGATGAAGCAGTCACTGAAGCATCTCAAGATGCTTCAGCTAGTCTTGCAGAATATGGAACAGAGCATTGTGCTTTGTCTCAGGGGCAGGACTGGGGACTGGGGAGTCAGAAATGGTCTCTGACACGGGGGGGGTTACCAGTGGGCAGCCAGGTTGATCCCAGGAAGTTTGACCTCGCCCTTTGTTCGTTAAAGATTCTGTTGACTCTATTTAGAGGATTTCTCTGGATAAGACCACTACAATTTGTAGTCCTGTAATTTTCTGACTGGATTTTGCTTGTGTGTATTAGAAATACAGGTTCTGAGTTTTCTCTAGCTGTTGTTGTCCCCTGGCTGAGGTGGGCACAGCGATGTGTCACGGGACCTTGGTGGCCCCTGGACGGCTGAGGTGGTTCCCGAAAGGCTTTGCTCGCCGCAGCCAGGAGGTGGAGTGCTAAGAGCAGGAGCTGCAGTGTGGGATCCGGCTTCCCCTCGTATGCAAGAGACCAATCGAAGCACTTGGGCTGGTAGCTTCTTATCAGGGAGTCAAAAGCTGCTCTGAGCAGGGAGCACGGTCTGCTCCTGGGTGAGGAGAAGCTTTCAGAGAGGTGCCTACCACCGTGTGCAGCAATTCCTGCAATTCTGAGGCAGAAACTGTAGCATGATGTGACTGACCTTCAGGTCTGACATCACCACTTAATGTCTGGAGACTTCTAGGTATACACCTGGATGTTACATTGAGAAATGTTTAGATAAGTATTTTATCAGAATAGACATATGTGGAAGAGTTAAGGCATTCCATGAAAAAAGGATGAAGATGGGGAAAGAAGGGGGAATACCAGCAAAGCACCAAATATAGGAATTTGGTTGAAGTTTGTACTGGGATGCTCTTTTGTATTACTTCATTTCTGCTTTAAAGATAAAAAATAAATTTCTGACTGCCCACATTGATTCAGGCTGAGCACAAGATAAAGTGCATCAGCAGGAATGGAAATGCAGTGGGTCAGTTTCCGAGTGCAGCTCTCATTTGTGGAACTCAGCCACCTTTGCAGTCTAATTGTACAAGCAGGCTGTACGTGAAGACCAAAACCTTTTGCTTTCCAATTAATGATGCTTTTAAAACAATTCACCTACCAAAATATTATTTCTAATTCTTGCATTCTGTACACAAACCAATGAGTATCTTGTATGTCCCATTAAAATATTAAATTCATAGTGATGGCAGAATACAAAGTGAAAATCAAATCTCTCCGCTCACCTCTTCCCTGCAGGGTATGTGACAGGTTTTTTTCCTCTGGCTATACAGGCATTCAAATAACTTTATAGCTACAACATGCAAATTGTATCTTATTTTGATGCCATGTGATGCCTTGGCCATTTATCTTTCATCGTGTAAAAATCCTCTCTTTATTTGGAGCCTCTCTTTGTGGGAGTTTGTCAGCTCTGCAACCAGAGCATCTTGGAAGCAGCTTTGAGCTTTCCTATTTTAGTTCCCAGACGTTTACCTTTGAAGTTGCAGCAGGAAAGTCTGACTCTTAAAAACCCCACTTCTTGACAACCTTTGGGTTATCTGAGCATGTTTCGCTTGTGTGTGCTATGTATATATATATATTTTATTTTTTTTTTTCCATTTGTGCTGCAGGAATAGGGAAGAATGTGATCTGTGAGAAAGCTGCTACCTCTGTGGATGCCTTCAGGATGGTCACAGCTGCCAGGTATTACCCCAAGCTGATGAGCATCGTTGGCAATGTTCTCCGTTTCCTGCCTGCCTTTGTGAAGATGAAGCAGTTGATAGAAGAACACTATGTGGGCAACGTGATGATCTGTGACGTACGAGTTTATGGGGGCAGCCTGCTCAGCCACAAGTACAACTGGATTTGTGACGAGCTGATGGGAGGAGGCGGTCTGCATACAATGGGAACCTACATTATCGACCTCCTAACACACCTCATCAGCAGGAGAGCAGAGAAGGTCCACGGTTTGCTGAAGACTTTTGTGAAGCAGAACACAGCTATAAGCGGGATCCGCCATGTCACTAGCGATGACTTCTGCTTCTTCCAGATGCTGATGAGCGAGGGTGTCTGTTGCACTGTGACTCTCAACTTCAACATGCCTGGATCATTCATCCATGAAGTCATGATTGTTGGGTCTGCTGGTCGCCTCATAGCTCGTGGGACAGACTTATATGGGCAGAAAAACACCGCGCTCCAAGAAGAACTACTGTTTACAGACTCTCTGACTGTCAACAAGGGCCTTTTGGATAAGGGATTTAAAGACATCCCGCTGCTTTACCTAAAAGGAATGGTGTACATGGTGCAAGCACTGCGGCAGTCTTTCCAAGACCAGGAAGACCGTCGGACATGGGATCATAAACCTGTCTCTATGGCAGCCTCCTTTGAAGATGGTCTGTACATGCAAAGTGTAGTAGAGGCCATCAAGAAATCCAGCAGGTCAGGGGAGTGGGAGGCTGTGGAGGTGATGACCGAGGAACCAGATGCCAATCAAAACCTCTGCGAGGCACTTCAAAGAAATAACTTATGAGCATTCCTGCTTTGGAAGATAGGACAATTAACACTTCTGGCTGTAAAGTAAAAAAACTCTCTGTTTTTAAGATATGTAGATTCTTATTTAATAACCTGACTTCCTTTGGTTTTTTTTAAACGTGTAAAATATGTCATGTTCTGATAGGAACTGCTCTGATTTAAATTGTTTAAAGAGTTTAAAATGTTTCCGTTTTTGCAAATGTTTTTGTCTTGGAGACTGGTAGGAAAACTTGAATTGCCCTTTGCACTTGCAGTAGATGAAGTGAAGCATGGGATCTCTGCCATTGCATGGCTTGGAAATGGGACACAACCCCTGTTGTACAGGTTGCTTATTTTACCAATTTTAACATGAGAGCATGTAGAGCAAGATCAGGGAGTATCTGTTGTTCAGATGCCTTTTCCTTCTCTCTTAGGGACTGATTTAAGTTTTATTCCTCGGTTTGTAAAATTTTATAAAAGAGTTTAGTGATGTAACAGGTCTCTAAACTCCTATAGGACAAAAAGTAGAGGAACAGATTAATGTTTGTAACATAAGGATCAGCCGTTTGACTTCCTGCACATGGCAGATGTCTTTCAGTTTCATCTGAACTGGCACTTCATTTAAATGATGCTATGAATTCTCTGTTGATGGTGTGTTGGCAGGAAAATCTTCAGGAAGTCTGGTGATTTGTGCTGTTCTTCCATATCTGTAGACATTATTCCTTCTACTCAAGGGGCTGCCTGCATCCAGCAGCTCCTTTCCATAAGCTCTGTCCGTCGTTTGTGTTTACTGCCTGGCAGCACTGGTGCTGTGTCTGCGGGGCCACGTTCTCATTTCTGTGACTGTTAATAAATGCCTTCCAGGGTCATGGGATCTCCACCGTGTCGTGGATAAAGAAGTTGTACAGCATTAACCTTCCGGGGACCTGAAGACGGAAGTAAGGAGGTATTTCCAACCTCTTGCAGCTCTCCTAACGTGCTGGCTGGGTAACTGTCACACTACACACATCCTGATAGTTGAGAGAACGGGGACTAAATTGTCATGGGTAAGTCTGCTCTCAATCTCAAACACTGGATATCAACCCTCCGGCCCTGCCCATCCTCACACCCTCCTGCAGCTGGTGTCCAGTGGAGAGATCTGATGGCAGTTCATTGCGTTTGGGAAATGTTTCTCTCTGAAGGTATGTGGAAGGGATAATCCAATTTTACTACATTTGTGTACTTGAAAGCTTTTTTTAAAATGTATTTCCCATTCAATTGTAACCCTCTATTTATGTATGTTAACATGCAAACTGCTGTTTCATAAGCTGGTCCTTCCTGAAAAATACCTTGTTTTCTACAGAAATAAAAAGTTGTGTTTGTTGAGGGCATTCTTTATGCAGCTGTGTGCTTGTGTTTCATTTGGTCAAGCTGAAACCATCCAAATAAATGTGAACAGAAGCCTTACCCCTGGGGCTCAGTACCTGTTGTGTCCTTCCCTACCTTGGTGCCCTTTTGCTGCCAGCTGGGTGGTTTGTGTGTGGAAGAAGCTCTGTGCTTTCCTAGCAAGTGTCTCCACTGACCACCAGGGGAAACTAAGTCCCACCAGAAGATCTATTCCCCACCTCTGCTCTTTCCCTCAGACTGCAGCTGTTGAGTAGCTGGTTTTAGAGATCCTCTTGCCTATCTTGGACTTAACTTGTCAACTTTTCTGAGTAACAGGATCTTTACTTTCCTGCCTGACTCGTTGAAGCTGCTGGAAGACACCAACTAAAACAAAATCCCTTCAATATTGATGGACCATTTTCTTTGGTCAGTGTGCAAATCAGGTGTTTACCTTTGGGTGTTTACTTTCACACATTAGAACTCTGACAGAAACAAGTCTACTGCTATGCTGTTTTAAAGGGCAGGAGCGTGGCTGCTCCTGTGCTCTTCACAATCCCGTCTCTACTGTGAGCTGGATGAAGACACTGGAATTCGTTCACTGTTTGCAGGTGGAGCAGCGAGAGCTGCATCTCTGCAAACCTTCCTTTACAGGTAGAGGACTGGTGCGCCTGCTGTAGCTTTGAGCATCTGATGTCTGTGATGTCTGTGTGCTATGTAAAGCAGGTGAGATAATGTCTCCTGAACTCACCTGGGAGTTGCCGCCTTCATTCAGACAGAACAACTCTACCTGATTTCATGCACTTCGAATCTGTTTTGAAGCTGTCCTTGAACTGAGAACCTTTGTGTCAGTGTTCTTGTACTAGGCAGAAAACCCTAAAGTACAACTCCTTCTACAGGAGAAGGAAGCACAGAACATCTCCAGATGATCCCAGTGAAGGAAAGAGTGTGCCAAGACCAAGAGACCTGACTGCAGAAGCATACAGAGGTGAAATGGGCTTCTCATGGGCTGGCCACAGCCTCCAGCTGCCCCACGCAGGCAGAGCAGGATGGGGGCCAAGGAGCCCTCCTTGGGCTGAGGTGGGTCCCTGTGGTGGAGCCTCAATTCCCCCGGGCGGTCCCTGTTTGGCTGACACAGGGGAAGCACCTGCCAGTCAGCACCATTTGCAGCAGGGAAAAGCCTCCTGCTTTTCACCCATGAGGAAGGAATGATAGTGCATGCAAGGTATATTTTATAATGAAAAATTAGCTTTTTTTTTTTTCCTGGCAAATCAGGTTCTCTGCAACAAGGGATGAAAATCAATAAGCCCAGAGCTGTTTGTATGGGCCAGGTGATGCTCACCACCCTGCAGGTCGGGCCGCAGTGGTCTAACAGGAGGCAGAAAGCTGCACAGCTATTCAGATGGAGGAAGGAGCAGCAGATTGGAGCATCTGATCAATATTAACCTGCGTGAATTCTTCACCTGCTTCTGGGGCTGGGATCTTGGGAGCACTGCTGGCCCAGGGATCTGCAAAAGGAGCGAGTGCCTCAACAGCCCAGCCAGCTCCTCAGAGACAGGCTGAGTGTTTGCACCGGCTGGGTGCCAGGTCCTGGCAGTGTGGGTCAGGCAGCTGCTCTGGGTCTCCAGCCTGACCTCCTGCTTGGCGTAGGCCTGCCACCAGCTCCGGCTCAGGCTGGCCTTGGCTTTGTTCCACCAAGTCCTGGAAAACAACTCTGGAAGCTGGAGACTGGAGTCAACTGAAGAGTGCCGTCCTAGGGGGAAAGGTCCTGCTCTGTTTGGCTGGGTCACCTTAGAGCTTCAAGAGAAAACCTAAGGGCAGAGGTTAGCTGCAAATGGTGACCCAGAGATACCTAAGCTGCTTCTGTAAAAGCTAGGGGCAAGGGTGGAAGAAACAGGATAAGGTGACAAAGCCTGCACAGGCAAGGGCAAAGCATCCATTTCTGGGGGGGATAGCAGGCCAAGGCCAGCATCCTGGGGAACATAAGACCTGGGCAAACCTTGTTAGAGCTCACCTTCCAGCTGTGGAGCAGTTGCCCTCCTGGGGGGTGTAGGGGCCTGGCTTGGCTGTGCCAGCACTGGGACATCATCATCTTCTGCTGATGGTTGCATCAGCTCCGGCATGCTGAGGTTGATGTACTGGTACAAGGGGCGCAGGCGGGGCTGTTTTCCTGGAGAGGTACAAGAAGATCCCAATGCTGCCACCCCCTTCCCTGCCAGGGCTTTGATGCAGCTCACAGGCTGCAGCAGCTTTGGGAGGAGAGGAAGACTGTTACCCCTCCCAGAGGGGAGCCAGGGTCTGCAGGGGGAGGCAGATGCCCTTGAGGTGAGGCTGCCTGGTGGGATAAGAGCCAGGGGTACATGGCCACATCTGAGACAGCACAGCAGCTGGAGGAATCGCCTGGGCATCACCATGCCTGCCTGGAAACTTGCCAGTGGCAGAGCTCCTGACATCACTCAACCCTTGGATAGATTGGATCGGTGGCCAATGTTAATAGGATGAGCTTCAAGAAGGCCAAGTACCAGGTCCTGCCCTTGGGCCACAACAACCCCCTGCATGGCTACAGGCTCGGGGAGGGGTGGCTGGAGCTTTCTGGGAGAGAAGGATCTGGGGGTTCTAATTGACAAGCAGGTGAGCATGATCCGGCAGTGTGCCCGGGTGGCCGAGAAAGCCAACGGCATCCTGGCTTGTATTAGAAATAGTGTGACCAGCAGAAGCAGGGAGGTGACAGTGCCCCTGTGCTCTGCACTGGTGAGGCCACACGTGGAGGGTTGTGTCCGGTTTTGGGCACCTCAATACAAAGGAGATCTCGAGGGGCTGGAGCGAGGGCAGAGGAGGGCAATGAGGCTGGGGAAGGGCCTGGAGAGTAAATCCTGTGAGGAGCCGTTGAAGGAGCTGGGAGTGTTCAGTGTGAGGAGGAGGAGGCTGAGGGGAGACCTCATCCCTCTCTGCAGCTCCTGACAGGACATTGCAGAGAGGCTGGGGCTGGGCTCTGCTCCCAGGTGATTAGTGACAGAACAAGGGGGAACGGCTTTAAACTGCAACAGGGGAGGGTCAGACTGGACATTAGGAAAAAACTGTTCCCAGAAAGAGTGGTCAGAGAGTGGGAACAGCCTGCCCAGGGAGGGGGTGGAGTCCCCATCCCTGGGTGTGTTTAAGGGCCGTTTGGGTGAGCTGTAGGGGAGGACTTTGTAGAGTCGGGCTGAGGGTTGGACTCGATGATCTCGAGGGTCTTTTCCAACCTGAATGATTCTGGGATTATGTGACCCACGGGGCTGTCTGGGAGAAGCAGAAGGGCTGGGGACCACCCTGTTGCTTTGTGGATCCAGCCTCAGCATCATGAGATGAGGCTGCAGCCACCAGCCTTGCTCACTCTGTGTGTCCTGGGCTGCGGCCCTTCTGGGAGGGTGCAGTCTCCTCGCACGGCTCTTCCTTTGCTGCTGCTGCTTGGCAGAGAGGTTGGCATCACCTCCAAGGGCGCCCGGCTCCTTGGCACTGGGATGTGCCCTCTGGAAATTGGGGTGCTGAAACAGGAGCACTTGCAAGTTGACACTGTGGGACAGAAAACAGCAGTGGGGCACAGCCAGCTCGGGGTCTGGCTGCAGTGGGGCACAGAGTCCCTGCCCTGGCATGGGAGCTGTGTCCAAGCGCAGCCCTTGCCCTTGGTCTGCGCCTGTGCTATATGGCTCCTGCCCTGGGTGCCCTGACTCAGCTCCCTGGCTGGGCTGGGATGTGGCTGGTGTTCACTGACTGTGGCTGATGGGTGACTCAGGGCTACTGCATTGCCATAGAGGCCATTTCTCTTTTCATTGTGAACCCTGCAATTCTTTGGCTTTCTCTCTTTCCACATTTCTCTGGTTTATCTGCGTTTTTAAACTCTAAGCAACTCCCAAAATTACTACAGAGCTCCTTGATAATCAACAAAATAAAAACCTAATCAGAATGGTGTCCAGGCACAAATCCTGGATCCTAATATCTTCCATCCCATGCTCATCCCTCCCTCCCAACCCTGTTTCACCCTCGTACAACGCAGCCTGCCCAAGGCAGACCTGGGTCTTACTGCCAGCTGCTCCTCGCATGCTGATCATGGCTGCGTTGCAGCAGGATGTTGTCTCATGAAGAAGGCATGGTGACTTACTTTACCTCCTTGAGTTCGAACTCATGGGCTAGCAGCCAGGTCTGCAGTGCTGTGACACAGCTGAGATCTGCCAGCTCTGGGAAGAGGTTTTTGTTCTTCTTCATCTGCTTCTTGTACAACTTGGTGTGGACAAGGACATCTTGCCCATCCTTGGACCACTGCAGCAGACATGGGGGACAGTGCTGATGAGCGATGCTCCTGTCCTGCCAGTCCTTGCACCTGCTTTCCTAAGGCCCTGGCATAGGTGACCCTGCCACTGTGGCTTGGAGCCTTTGCTGGCCGTCAATAATCACACAGATTTAGTTTGACACCCAATATGGTCCCAAGGTCTTAGACATGAGCCCAGCTGGCTGGTGAGTGGAAACAACCTGTGCTGCTGCAGTGGCTGGCTGGTGGGTGGGACAACGGGGCTGGGTGGTCCCACAAGTTCCACTGGCCCTCCCAGGGCCCCGGTTGCCACTTTGACACTCCCCCCCCCCCCCCCCCCCCCCATCACCCATGGTGACACTACCAGGCCCCAAACAGCAGCTGAGGACACCCTTTTGAGCATTCCACCAGTGCAGAAAAAACACCCTACAAGGATCTGGCTGGAAATTATTCAGCTGCCATTTCATGCAGCTTAACTAGAATCTTGCACATAACTATTTGCGGTCGTTTACTCTCAGTTTGAGAAAGGCTTGGGAGTAACATCATGCCTTTTGTTTCTGGACAGCAGACCCTGCCCCAGGGACATCCATCCCCTCTACTAAAAGTTTTGCCTGTTCCTTCCACGACCCCCCTGTTCTGGCACAAGGCTTGCACTGAGGCAAGTGCCATGCTGTGGCACCCAGGAACAAAGCCTGTGCTCATCGCAATTCTCATGTCCAACACGGCATCACCCTCACCTCCAAAGCTTTGATGTTTGGGTTCTCCAGGGCTGCAGACAGCTGAGCAAGGATGTGCCCAGGCTCGTGGCCGCAGTGCTGCCTCTCCTCAGGACTCCTCAGCAGGATAGGAGGCTCCATCACCGGCACTGGGGCTGACATGTTAGATGCTCTAGGCCACCAGTGGGGGCTGTGTGCAGACCAACATCTCTGTGAGCGTTTCGTTTGGTGCACAGCACTCAGGCCAGGCCCCAGCAAGGCCCCGCTTCAGGGACACAGGCGCTGGCTGCTTCTCCCTGCTGAGCTGCTGGGGTGGTGGTTCCTCCCCCCAGCCCCAGGACCAAGCAGCAGCTTTGAGGGGGCTGAGCTCTGCCCAGCACAAGGCCCCACAAGATGCTCCAAAACAGCTGGCCCTAGGAGCTCTCCCGATACACCTGGGGATGCAGGGAGGTGAAAACCTCCCAACACATCAGGTGCTGGAGCTCTCTACCCCAGCCTGATCCACCAGAAGACCCCAACCACCCCAGCTCACCTTGTACCTCTTTCAAGCCATCAGCACCCAGCCCCTGGCCAAAGCCTTGGCATTGCCCCCCCTTCCACTGGGAATGAGAGGGGGCAGTTTGCCAGTTAAACAGACACCCAAACACAATTTTACCATTTCCACTGAACAACTGCAACCCTGAGAGGCTGCAGGCACCGATTACCCGCCCTGAACATCTCACCACTGTTTCCCCCACACACCAGTTTCCCTTTCCAGCCATGAAACCTCTGGCAAAGCAGCTCTGTGCTCAGAAGGTGGTGGGGGAAGGACAGGCACAGGCCACTGAAAGCTGTAAAAGCCAGCTGTGAGTTTTTTAAGTCACGGTAATGGGATGAGCCAGGTCACTTGGAGCCTATCCTTCCCATCTCTCCCCTCTGAGTCTCCCTTGGGCTCAGCTTTGTAGATAGGTTTGAGGGCAACAGTTGGGCAGGAGACTCTGGAGGACCGTTAACTGCTGCTGGGGACGCAGCAGCAGTAGCCCCCCCTAGATCTGAGCTCCTGTGTGACAAGGGAGGTGCAGGGACCAGAGAGGGCCCAGGGGATGCTCCCTGGCACCTGGGGGACAGTGGAGCTGGGCTGACAGGTCTGGCTGCAGTGGTGACAGAGGTTCTGGGGTCCTGGGGATGCTGCAGCCCTGGGAGGGGTCAGCAGGAGGTGGGGGGTCTCCATCCTCGGGGACAGCAGGGCAGGGGGACACGGCTGCCAGCTGGCATTGGCGACAGCCCTGCTGTGGTGGGGATGAGGGACCCTGGTGGCCCCCTCCCCACAGACGCTGCTGTGGTCTCTACGAAAACCAGCACCAAGGCCCGTCCCTCAAACCTGCAGCCTGGAAAATGCCGGGATTTTGTCCGACTTTTGCAGCCCGGGCCCTGAGGCTGGTGCAGGGAGGTCTGGCAGGATCCTCCCCCGAGCCCCGCAGAAAGGGGGGCCGAGGGCACGGAGGGGGCTGACCCTTCTCCGCAGAGCGGACCCGCAGCGGCGCTGTCCTGCCCGGGGGCCGGCACGAGCGGATCCGTTGCCCTGCCCGGCCGCGGGGGATCGCGCTCCCGCCCTCCCGCTGCCCGCGGGGGGAACCGCGAGGCCGCGCCCGAGCTGCGGGCGCGTCCCGGCCCCGCTCCCGGCCTGACCGGCGCCCCGGGCGGGCCCGTGCTCCGGCCCCGGCCCCTCCCGGCGGAAGCCGCCGTTGCCGGGGAGCGCAGCGGGGCTGGGCCTTCGGCTCCCGAGGGACGGACCCACTCCAGGCCCGGGCGGGGGCCTCCTCGGCCCGGCGTTGGGCCCATCCGCCCCGGGCCGCAGCGGGAGAGCGTCTCCGCGGCCTCCCTCGGTGAGTCCTCTCGGGGGGGGTCCCTCACGGGCCCCGCCGCCCCGCCCCGGGGGAGACCCGGGCTGGGCAACGCCGGAGCACGGGGCTGGGGGCCGCCGTGCCCCTTCCGAGGGCAGCAGGGCCGGGGCACAGCCCTGGCCACAGCCCCCAGCCCCGGGGTTCCGGCTCCCGCCGGGGGAAGCGTTGGGGGGCTCCTGACTGCCCTGCGCCAGGCCCCCACAGCCCGCACAGCCCCTTCCCGCGCACAGGCGGGAGGAAAGGAGCCAAGAAGGGTTTTTCAGGGGTCTCCAGCGTTGTTCAGTGGGGGCTGGGATCTCAGCACATGCCCCAAAACTGGGCGGGTCCAGAGAAGGGCAACGGAGCTGGGGCAGGGTCTGGAGCACAGGTCTGATGGGGAGCGGCTGAGGGAACTGGGGGGGTTCAGTCTGGAGAAGAGGAGGCTGAGGGGAGACCTCCTGGCCCTCTACAGCTCCCTGAAAGGAGGGTGCAGAGAGGGGGGATGAGTCTCTTGAGCCAAGGAACCAGCGACAGGACAGGAGGGAATGGCCTCAAGCTGCCCAGGGCAGGGTCAGGCTGGCTCTGAGGAAGGATTTCTGTGCAGAAGGGGCTGTTGGGCGTTGGAATGGGCTGCCCAGGGCAGGGGGGAGTCCCCATCCCTGGAGGGGTTGAAGAGTCGGGCTGACCCGGCGCTGAGGGATCTGGTGGAGTTGGGAACTGTCAGGGTGAGGTTCATGGTTGGACTAGAGGAGCTTCAAGGGCTTTTCCAACCGAGATCATTCAGTGTGATTCTGTGGTATTGATTTCCCATGACAGCACAGCCAGAGGAGACACTGGGCTGCGGCACGTGCTCCCGTCTCCATCACTGGACCCAGCACTGCACTTCAGGTCCTGTCAACTCAGCAGCACCTGGCTTATCCTTGCACCCAAGAGGAATCCCACGCATTAAGGTGGGGCCTCTCTTGTGGTTTCCTTCCTTCCATGCTCTCCTGAGAGAGGACTTGGCTGCAGCTCTGCAATACCCATCTTCCAGTGCCGAAGGCTGCTGCTGCAGGACACATGTTTGACTCCTTGGGCAGGCTGCACCAGCTGGCTTTGTTCCTAAAGGGCTGCTGGTGGTCACATGCCCCACTCCTAGGGAACACATCCCACTTGCAGACACCAGTGTCACGATTAGCTGTACTTGTCTCTCTTTGTTTTCAGGGAGACAAAAGAGGAAATGACTCCTGAGTCTGGCAGGTGGGGAGCTCATGGTACCCAAGGTAATCTGGATGGGGAAGAGTATTAAAAGGGGAATATTAATCTCCCCCATTGCAGTCTGCAACAGGAAAGCATAGAAATGGACTAACATCACTGGGTAGGTTCACAGCACACTGACCTCATTTCCTGACCCCTGATTCTGCAGGAGGTATGGTACCAGATGTATGTCCCCCCTGTTTTGGTGCAGCTCTCGGGCACAGAGGTTATCCTGGTGCTACTTTCCATTTCAGGTAAAACTCCTGAGGAAGGAAGCAAACAGCCAAGACCAGCTGCACAGAGATTAGCCCTTTGATTTGCTGCAGATGACTTGCTCTGTTTATCAGAGCTTATCACAATTGTGGGATTTTTTTTCCCGTGCTTTTTGCTGAGGTTGGCTCATAAAGGCATGAAGCTGGACTGGCTTCAGCTCTGTGTGTGGTAGTAGCTTCCTGGCCAGGGACCCAGGCACAGTGAAAATGTGGTCTGTGAAGGAGAGGGAATGCTTCAAAGTCAGATGCAGCAGGTTCAAGGCTGTAAAAAACACCTGCCACCGCCTTGTCTGTTCCCATGTTTTGTAGTTTCCTTAACTATGATGCCAAAACCAAGCCACTAAAGGAAGCTGTGGTTCATATGGGCTCTGAAGGATCTCAGGGGATAAGTAGCATTTTTATCACTTGGTAAGCTGAGGCAAAGTGCACAAAGCATTGAATTAATGATTATTAAACTTACAGGGACGCTCTGGGGGAGGTGGGGCCAGAGCCTGCATTGCTTGAGTCCTAGGTCAGGATTAAGCTGTGGTTCTGGTGGGGAAGTGAGCAGCTGGCCTGGGTCAGACTGGATGAGTAAGCAATGCTAAAATCATTGGGTTACTCTGGCAACAATGCCTGTTGTAGCTGTGCAGGGCAGGGAGCAGGGTTGGTGCAGCCCTGTGGCTAGGAGCAGCGTTGCTGCTTCCCTAGCGAGCTCTGCAGCCTGGCAGGGGTTAAGAAGAGAGGGGAGTTGCACACATACAATCTGTTTACCTGGATTTAACCAGACTGTGTTTGCAGAGTCTGCCTGCATCTCATGGCCTGGGAATCCTCTAAATAGCGTCTATCTGGCGGCAGCAGGTCGGGTACTGTATCCTTGACGTTTAGGTTTCTAACATGGTGATAGAGAAGACGGTTTTCTGGGTGCAAATTAGACAGCGATCGGGTCACTGCTGAAAAGGGCTGGCCCTATGCCCTCTTCCTCCCTCCTCTGCCTTGATTGGCACATGCTCCTGCTGTGTTTCCCTTGTGCTTTTGCTGAGCCCCCCAGGGAGGTAACAGCCAGGTTACTTTTGGAGAGAAGGTTAAATGGGCAGAAAATCCAGCAAAAGAGATAACTTGTTTCGTATAGGGGTGTTGAATTGAATCAGCTCAGCACAGGACCATCTGCACTACAGAGCTGTCATGAGAAATGAAGCAGAAGAATGGGAGTGACAGCGGAGAAGGTCTACACATCCCCTTTTGGCAGAAGTGAGCCATGAGGTTCTCTCTTGTGTCCCCCAAATATACACCCGTGGTTGGCTGGAGCAGAGCAGCAGCCTGGGAAGTCTGTGCTGATCATTGGTAACTGCGACTTGGCTGCTGCTTCTCAGGGCTGGGAGACGAGCTGGGGGCTTGTGTCCCGCGTAGGTGAGTTCGCTTGTAGGTACCTAGATAAGCAAGATGCTTACTGTTGTAATAAGGTTGTCTGATCTTGCAAGATCCCAATCCAGAGGTGATGTGACTTGCAAATCAGGGAGTGGGTGTCATTTGAAAATTCCCTGCAGCAGGGCAGGGTGCTGTTGGGATGTGAAATGTGACTTGTGTGAAGGTGTACAATGAGCCTTCCATCCCCCGCCTCCCATCAGTTTGCCTTTCCTTCTTCAATCCCCTGCACTAATTGTCTGTTCTGTTACAGATCTTGATTTCAGCCTGTCATTTTGCGTGTAAATTATTGGGTTTGAAGGCAAGTTCACATCAAGATCAGATGTGAATTTTGAGGCCAGTAGGTGTTCTGAAGTGATCTCATGGTGAACACGCTTTTTTTTTTTTCCTAGAATAAGAGAGCCGGTTCTGGCTTACTTGGATCCATTATCAAGAAGATTAAATAGTACCAAGACAGTGTCCTTTTATCTCAGGCTAGAGTCTGTGTCTGCTCTTCAAAACCAGCTTTTTCAGAGTAGCTAGGTACAGACTGTGCATGCATGCTGGTGTGCAGTAGTCAGCATTGCTTACATTGCCTCTGCAGTTGTGTCTGGGAGATGAATAACAGCTTTTTGCTAATGGGTCTCATGTCAACAGGGGTGATTTAGCAAAGAAGACTGCAGTGCATTAGTTGCTATGAGTCAGACTCACTCAGTCTTGTGCTGATCGTTTATCCATTTATAAATTAAACTGCAGATGCTGTGTCCCATCAGTGCTGGCATGCCAAGGATCCTGAAAGGGGTTCTTCCCGTAGAGCTGTCTCAGAAATCTTTAAATTACTGCCCCGGGAGTCAGGGCATGCAGGTTGTAGCCCCAGCTCTTACAGCAGTGACTCCAGACGAGCTGCCCTGGCGCCTGTCAAAATCATGGCATGACTCTGATGATATACCCAGGCTCTTGTGGCATCTGCCAAAAGCTCACCCACAGTCTGTGCCTGTGGGCGCAGCATCTTCATTTCTGAGCAGGGAGCAAGCCCCTCAAGTTTCTTGTAGGCAATAAAATGCTGTCCATAAGATCTTGGTGAACATTGCGGGAAAATAGGGGCTGACTGCTCCTGGGCTGGAAGGATCTGTGCTCTGCCTGTCCTGGGGAGGAGAGAGGCAGCAGGGACCGATGTTGGCCAGCACAGAGATTTGCAGATCTGTGCTGGCCCCTGTTGATCTGCATTGAAAAGTTATTTAGAAATGAAAAAGATGTTTTTCTAAACAGGTAACTCTCCATTCTCCAAGAGAGCTGAAAGACAGCTGGGCTGTTTTTGTCTCAGGATTCTTCCCCAAAAATGAAGCGTCTGCCCCTTCGCTGTCCTGCAGGGAAGTGTTTTGTCTCAGGTCCTTTCAAGGTTTAGTCCCAGCCTGCTCAAGGGTGGTGACAGCGCTGGTGTGTCTCTCACAGAGGGTACAACAAAGAGGTTTATCTGTATGGGGCAGGAGCCTTAGCTTGCTTTGGGTAGCTTGTGTTTGGACCACAGGAGCTATTTAGAAAGAGCCCCAGGTGCAAGATAATTCAAATGTAAGGCTAAAATGTGTCAGCTGATGTCCAGCTGGGTGTGCTTCCTGTTCACTGAAGGCATACAGGGTGCTTATAGCTGCTCAGCTCCTGCTTTCATGTCTGTATTAAATGTTCCTGTGGGGGAGAGGAAAGCCAGGAAGGATTTTCTGTACTGAAGATACTGATATTACAGCAACTCCAGATGTTTCAGGTTCAATGCTGGTAAAAACGCTGATTAGCCCCTCAGTAGGGACAGTGCTCCTGGATCCCTTGCCTCACCAGCATGGACTACAACTTCAGGTGGTTTCTTACTTGCAGGTCTTCTCTGTAGCTGGGTGTGAGCTCTCTAATGAAAATCAGAAGTTCACTTATATATATATTAAATGTAGATTCTCAGTGGCTCAGTGAGCCCTGTTCATTTCTGTTCTCAGTGGCGGCTGGTTTCCGTGGCAGAGGCAGAGCGACGGCAGGATGTGTGAAGGGCCATCCAGGATTTCTGGACCCATCCCTCCAGACCCTACGCTCTTTCCAAACTATTATAAACGCCCCTTCTCAGGTGAGTCCCTGATGCTTGTTCCAGATGTGCAGTTTTGTACTTTGGCACGACTCAGCTTGCCTGTGTGATGTCCTTATTCTTTGGTGTCCTCAACAGTTTCCACTCACACTGGTGCAGGTGTTTCTGCTGCCTCACAGATGGTGATCCTAAAGGTGGGCTGTACTGGTTGAAAGATGGGAAAGCATAAGGTAGATGTGGAGGGGGGGTCTTCAGTGTTGGTTGTAGGATGTGGGTGAAGAAAACCACGAGGTAAGATTTTTTCCCTGATAATCCCCTTCTCTTTCTTTCTCTGCAGCTCGAGGGAGGCTGGAAGGGAATGCTCAGAAGCGGGATTTTACCTCTGGCCCCCTGGACCCAGTTCCCAACCCATACCCTGCTTTGGGCAGTGCCCGCCAGGCCCAGCCAGTCCCTCGCATTCGTCCCAGTGGAAGGGACTTCCTGGAGAAGGGACAGAAGGGGACACTCAGTCTCTTACTGCAGCTTGAAGGGATCTCCCTTGATGGGGGGTTGCCAGTCAAGAGTAAGTACAGCTGAGGCGCAGCTGGCCTGAGTTCTGTTTGGGGCCAAGGATGAAGCATCAGGGATTTGAGTGGATTCCTGGGCTCTGCTGCCTGAAGAGAACTTGAGCTTCCCGGGGCTGGACGCTCTGTCTCCTGTGTTTGGCCTGGCAGTAGCATCCCCTGGCTGTTGCCTGTGCTGGAGCTGGTTGCTGCTGCAGCCTCCCTGACTCCACTCCAGCCCAGGTCTGCAGTGGGAGGAGGCACTGTGAAAAAGGTGCTGTTTAATTTGGACTTGAGGAACCAGTTATGGATGAGAGACTGTTGAGAGATGCTGGAAATAAATCCAGCCCTCCTTGTTTGCTGCCTCTAAATATAACCAGTATCTTTATAGTCAAACCTAAAGATGGATCAGGTGCATGTACAGAGGATGTTTAGCCTGGAGAATTACTTGTTAGTGAAGCCAGGCAGGATTTGGAAAGACTGCATATGTGAATACTGAGAATATCTTTGTGAAAGATGTTCCCTTCTCCAGGGAGGTCACCCAGAGTACATTCAGAGGTCCAGGAAGGAGATAAAGCCGAGCACTGGGTGTAATTTGATTTACTTCATGTGCTGGCATTGCCTCTAGTCCTGCCTGGTGCCAGCATGGGGGGTGCCACAACTGCTGTGCCAAAGCAGGAGGGGAATGGAAGGGGGTCTGGTTGTGTCAGCTGAGATCTTCCCTGTCTTAGGGAGCCCAAGGAAGGATCAGTTTCAATTTGAAAACAAAAAATACAATCCATAGTCTTGATTATCTCCCCCTGAATGTGGCACAATGGCTGACCCTGAAAACAGGAACAGCACAGGTTTAAGGCTCTGCAGCTGCCATTAACCAGCCCTCTCTTTGCTTTAGAAACTCCGTGGGATGCTGAACTGGGGCCTGACCTTGCTCTCGAGAGGATGCTGGCATGGCTTGTCTGGCATTGTCCAAAATGGGGCAAGGGAGCCATCCTCTCTCAGAACAAGGGAGTCTCTGGACACAGTAATGTGCACACACCTGTACTGATGCTCAGCTGGGCACTGTAGGATCCTCTGGCAGAAGAGGGCCAGTCCAGGAGTGTGCATCTAATATTGGAAAAATGCACAGGTTATCTAGCCTGCAGGAGAGGGGAGAGTTTGCTGTTTCTATGGTTGGTTGGACCAGCTTTGGAGACAGAGCTGTGGGCTCTGGTGCCAGCGCTCCAGGAGCCTGCATCCTTTGACAGTGCATGAGGGGTTCAGGCTGTGTCTCCCCTTGCTGTGCAGGGAGAGAGTCCAAGGACCATGAGAAGGAAAATGTGAGGCGAATAAAGGAGATTCAGAAGAAGTGCAAAGAGAAGGAGAGAGCCCAAGAGCACAGTCAGCCCAAGCCTGTGAAAGCTCTGTGGAAATCCCAGAAATATGAAAATGTGGAGTCAAAGGTGAAGGCCAAACTGCAGGTCAGTACCAGTTGAGCTCTCGGACTCTCCCGGCCTGGGATGTGGGTCAGCCATGAGGTTCTGTGGGATGGTGGAGATGGGGGAGTCCCAGAACCTATGGGTCTGGGGGCAACTTGGTGCTGAAGCACAGTGGGCAGATGTGACAGCGGGGCTGTGTGCTGAGCATTTGGCTTGGGTCTGGAGTGCAGTTGCTGTAGTAATCCCCATCATGTCTGACCAAGTAGAGTCCCCATGCAGGGGAAGCTGAGGAGAGGAGAATCTTATCACACCATCTGCCTGTGGGGTCCTATTTGGCCCTTTGGTTGTTAGGGACCTAAATGTGATTCCTGGGGGGTGCAGAGCAGCCCCCACAGCCATATTCCCCGTATAGAGGTGCATCCAGCTGGCTTTTCAGCTTCCCAGAGTGTGGTGCAACATTTGGCTGGGGCTTGTGCCAGAAGGCTGTGGAATTCTGCCCCGTGGATCATGGTCTTCAGACTGCATCAAACCTCAGGCCAGCTCTTCCCACCGTGTGGACCCTCTGTGGGCTGTATGTCTCTTCTCTGAGCAATTCTACTGATGAATAACTGCTGTGCAGTGGGGGAACACAGACATCTCCAGGCAGTCAGGGTGGAGGCCTCGTAGCTCCAGCACAGCCTGCAAGGGCGTACGTACCTCCTGTCCTCTGTACACGTGCTTGTGGGAGAGGGGATGTGGGGCCATGCATTGTATCCTCAAGCTTTTCCAACTGCTCAAATGTCCAATGCTGAAATGTTCTGAGCAGGTGTCTGGCTTTGTGAACGTTTTGTATTTCTTTTGACTTCTTTCTTTTTCTTTGGACAATTTTTTCTCCCCTGGGGGTTTCCTGGTGTTTAAATAGTGCCTCTGTCAGAGAGCTTTGTAAAATGGACCAAAGTGGCTGCCTTGGTAGAAGTGTACCTGTTTGTACAGAAAGTAAAGTTAAGGCCTACAGGGAGAGGAAAGGAGAGATCCATCACTGTCTTTGGGTGGATCTGGTGTCATCAGTCTAGATCAGGGAGACCTGTCATCCAGGTGACCACTGTACTCTGTTAGCCTCTTCCTTCACCCAGGAGTAGGCACTGCAGCTCCTGTGGATGGGGTGGGTTCCTGCACAGCAGCAAGCAAGAGGGGGGGGTGTTGTGCCCACCCTTCTCATAGCGGCCTCCTGGAGGAAAGGCCTTGGGATTCCCTCCCAGCTCAGCAGCATGTGGGAGAAGCTCCTTGAAAAGGGGGAAGCGCAGGGCTGCGCCCTTGGCCGGTAAGCTGTTGGCTCTCTGGAGTGGCCTTGCACTGTTGGATCCTGCATCCCCATCAGCTTCAGGATTATCAGCTGCCAGGAGAGGACTTTGCCCTTCTGCGAGTCCCTGGTAGCCTTCATGGTCTCGGTCTCTGTTCTGTCTTTGTAGCCAAGCAGGCTGCGTGGACAGAGCAGTGCAGGGAGCTGCTGCTTGTGCAGATGGTGGTGCGAGCTGGGTGACACCATGAGCACCACCATGACACGAACCTTCCCTTGGTGCTCCCTCGCTGACTTGGAGCTTTCAAGTTCCTCCTCATCTCTGCATTGCTTCCCTCTGGTCTGTGGCCCTCAGGCCAACTTTGACTCTAAAATTGCATGTATTGATAACAACTGCAAAAATTGGAAAGATTATTTCCAAGCCAGTGGTTACAAATGCTGTGTCCCTTCTTCCTGCTGTGCCGTCAGCCTCGCTGATGTCCATGACCCTTCCACACCCAGGAGCAAACCCATGTGTGCTTTAGGAACACAAGCCTATGCTCTTTGACAAATCCTCTGGGCTAGAGAAAGAGAGAGATCATTTCTTCTTTTGTTTTGGGGGAAGGGGGTGGTCTCTGAGCAGGCAGTTTCTGCGTGGTGCATTACCTGTGCTCTGTGGGTTCCTCCAGAGGGAGGTGGCAGGAGGCCCTGGTGCTGACTCACATTGCTTTAACTGTTGCTGTGGCTCTCCTAGAACTGAGGTGTTCCCTTTGAAAGATCTCCGTCTTCTGTGGAGCTGCTGATGCTGCTCAGAGTTTTAAGTTGATTCTGTTTGGTCCTGATGTCTAACACAGAGTGTCTTTTCTCTCATCCATCCCTGAGTGCTGTTAATTGTAGCAGTTGCCTTGAGAAGGGCCCTGGCAATCTCAGCATCCCCATGGAAGGAGGCAGGGTGTGCTCTGTTCTGCTAGCACGCTCACAAGATCACAGACTTATTTGACTTCGAGCCAGCCATGCTAGGTAAAGGCACTTCTCATTAACTTACCAGAGAGATCTGTGTCTCCTGGCTGCTGTTGAAACAAGACTGATCATCTTTGGAGCGTGATGGGTCTGGGCAGTGCTGAGGTCATCACGTACCCTGGTCCTTATGCCAACACCACTGATGTGACTGTCCTGACCCACCTTCAGGTCTGCCAAGCCAAATGGACCAGGCCACAAGGGATCTGCCTCAAGAGGACCACAGTTCAGCTGAGAGAGCAGCTGAGACCGTGGGTACCTGGAAAGATCTGGAGGCTGCCCTGTACAGTTCCTGTCACTTCCAAGAGCAGAGCAGTGCCCTAGTTGCATTTATCATAAAGTCACCCACTTGCCAGTGTCAATTTTCAGTTTTCAGGGTTTGTTTGCAACAAGACTGTCTGAGATAATCCCCAGACTGACTGCTAGACATGAAGTAGCCCTGTGCCAGTGCTAATATGGCCTTTGAAGATGCCTCTCAGATGCAATTCTACCCTCTCAAAACTACCAGATTCCTTCCCTCTCCACTTGTCTTTCTGTCTAGAGTAGCATAACCACAGATGGGGGTGTTGAGCACTGCAGCGCTTGAGAACAGCATCTCAGCAGTCAGCTTCATTCCTACCTGTGCCATTTCATTAAAGCTTGATGTAGCAGGGCTCCGCAGCATGCTCTGGATTTATTGAGGTGGGATGGCTGCTTCTGGGAGTTCAAGTTCTCCAGTGCTGCCAACAAGAGAGACTGGCATGTGTGTCTTGACTTTCAGCACGCTCACTTTGTGCTGTCATTTGCCCTTTTCACGGGGAGATTTTTGCTTTTTAAGGAGTCATGATCACTGTCAGTATGGCCTGTCCATCCATTTAGATTGTCCCTAGCTCTGATAGGTGTCTCTGTTGGGTTATCTGGTGTTGCTCTCCTTTCATGCCTACCAGATTAGTCAGTAAAGAGGGACTCTCCAGTCAATGCTACACATGCATTTGATCCAAATGTGTGTTTCTGCAGACTTTTTCCCTTTTATTTTTTTTAGCGTTTCCTTACAGAGTCCAGTTGCCAGGTCTGTATTTATTGCTGTGGGCAGTCTGTTTGCCTTTGCTGGCTGTGTACAGATCGCCTTCTCCCAAGAACTTCTGCCAAGTTACGGCAAAAAAAGCATGCTGTCACTGGCCTGCCGGAGACTTGTGGCTGAGCTTGTGGTTGACCACCCAAAGTTTGCTGGGTGGGTTTCTCTTTGCTCCAGCCTCCATCAGCTAGTAGATGGTTTTTTTGCCTTTCCCAGGAGAGCTCCCCACCTCCAAATCCAGAGGCTCTGAAGTTTCTGAGGGCCTATTCTCGCTGTGGCCCTGGGATCAAGCCGTGCAGACCGCTCTCCCCAAGGCCTACCAGAATGAAAGCAGGAGCAGACACAGAGTCTCCAGAGCCAGTGGATGCTGAAACCAAGGTGAGTCGCACACTAACTGCTTCCATCTCAGGGGTTTCTGACACTTCTCTGCTGCTTCTGCTTTGAACTCTTCATGTGTTCTTCAAAAGCATTGGGTCAGATGTGCTGCATCAACGGGAGATCTGTAAATACTGTTCCTGGCTGAAGGGAAGGAGCAGGGTCTTTGGTCACTGGGGTGATAAGACAGGTGTTCAGGGTTTGCTGATACTACCCTCTTGCTTCATCCTTGCTCATAGTTAAAGAGATCATGAAGTTCCCTTTGAAAATCCCACCTCCTCGCTGTAGAAGTGCCAGTGATCTCAAATCTGCTCCTCCCAGGGCTTTGCAGGATGTCTGGCAAATTTGGAGACTGCTCTCACCTTAATCAAAGGAACTGTGCCTTCTGGACGTTAGATAAAAATTTGGGAAATGGGTGTGCTTTTTAGTATGGAGAGTTAAATCAGTATTAACAGTTAAACCTTTCAGGTAGTCTGTCTGGGAGGTTCTAAACTGCTCTGTGACTCATGTCTTCTTCCCTTGGCAAGTGTGGGGTTGTCAGTTTGCTGTTCCCAAATGCCATGGAGTGACTTAATTTAAACAGGGCATAAACTCCTAAGGATGAAAAACAAGAAAACCTTAAACTCAGATCCAGTGACCTTCTCCCCTGTCTTGACCACAAGAGGAGCTGTGACGGAGGGTGCTGTCTCTGGGGAAATGCCCCCAAGGACTAGCTAAGATCCTGCTCTGCCAGGGACTCTGTTGCATTTACTGGTCTGGTGGGTGCCCAACCAGTTTTTCCCCCAACCTGCTCTGATAGGCAGTAGGAGCCACGTGGACTATGTCAAGCCTGGTTCTTCCTGTCCCTCTGGCTTTGAGATCATGGGGACCTCAAGAAGATGGGGTTTAGGTTTTGCCTGACTTTTGGTGCCAGGCAAACCATGGCACCCCAGAGGTTTCTGGCACTGTTTTTTTTTTCCTCAAAACATGGCCATTAGCTCCTGCCTGTCTCTGACTCCTGAGATGGGATGGGCCTGTCCTGTTGTAGTACACCTGCCATTCTGTATCTTGTGTAGGTGCCTCTCTGCTTTGTCCCTTGTGGGGATTAGGGCAGCTGCCTGTGTGTGTGCACCGAGCCAGCCCCTGCTGCCTCCATCCCTCTTCTTCCAGATCCAGGTGGAGGGCAAAAGCATTGACTTCATTAAGCACAACGCCCGCAATGCCAAGCGGGCCCCGCTGCGGCGCTCCCAGTCCCTGCAGGCGCTGGCAGAGCTGCTGGAACAGAAGCACCGGGAGCAGGAGGAGTACAACGCCAAGCAAAAGGGTCACATCCCCCAGTAGTACGTATGTCCCTCTCTGGCCCACGGGACCTGCTCTAACAAGCCCACTTCCCTCCACCACCACCCCCAGCTTCTGCCTATAAAGGCAGGGGACCAGAGACAGAGGTGCTCCTGCCATAGATAAATAGCACAATTTACTGTGGACTGGGGAATAAATGCAATCCCTCTTGGTTTCTTAACGAGCATCCTCATGGAGAGTGTGAGTGGGCACAGAAAGAATTTTGTCTGCTCCTCCCTTGCTGTTGTACTGATGTGGGATGCTCTGTGTGTTCTGAGAAATGTGCTCCTGCCCCTTCGTAAGCCTCGCTCCAGGTGACGAAGCTTCAGTATTAAAAGGTCTGGTTTTGGGGAGCCAGGTAGCTTGCTCTGCCTCGCAAGTGTTCATCCTGCCTTGGACCCAGAGTGTGAGGAACATCCAACTAGTGACTTGTTTTTTGGGGTTTCTGAGTGGGGAACAGTTCCTGGGTGACCCTGTCCTCGTACTGACCGCGGTGTCAGTCGTTTGGCTCTCTGCTCTGCCTGCTGTTCTCTGCCAGCATCCCTGGCTGTGAGCCATTTTGTCCAACTTCATTCTGGCACTGGCCCGCAGGTGGCTTTGAGAGGACTCAGTAGCCTGGGCCAGAAGCAAGGAGCAGAAGCTCTGGTCTCCTGGGAGCTCGTGTCAGCATCAGTGTGTCTCTTTTCCAGCAGCCCTTTGGTGCATGTGGAGCGTGTCTGCTAGTCCATGAGTGCGGGCTAAACCCATGTGTATCCCTCTGTGGCAGGGGCATGTGCAGGCAAGGCAGGTCTATGTGGTCCTCAGGCAGCGACATGGAGACTTGGGGGTTTGAAGAGCTCGATTCCTGGCCTCTGCCTGCATCCCTGGGTGACCCCTCCTGCCATGTGCTGACACATGCCTCGGTTTGCCTTGCCAGCCTGCTGGAGAGGAAGGAGCTGTGGCGCCGGCAAACGGAGGAGCAGCTGCGAAACCTGCCAGATCCTGACACACCACCTGGTCACACCATGATGCCTGAGGGCCAGCGACTGGAGACCCTCAGCAATCTGAAGCAGAGTAAGAGGAAAAGAAACAGGGATTCCAGCTCAGAAAAACAGGCAATCCTAGCCAGGACTAGGGAGAAGAGAGTTCTGGGGCACAGATTCCTGCCACTTGGAGTGTTGCCTGGAATAAGGCACATAGCTGGGATGGTGCACCACTTGAGCTGTGTGCATTGGAAAGAGCAATCTCCAGGTTGGTGGGACCTGCAGGTTACAGGCCTGGCTCTTTGGAGCAGGCTTGTCCAGTGGATGTGATGTTAGGGTTACTATTGCTCTTAAAATGATAGAAAGATTTTGGTTGGAAGGGACTTTCAGAGGTCTCTAGTCCAACCCTTGGTTCTTCAAAGCTGGAGCAGGTCATTCAGGTCCTCATCCAGCTGAGCTTTGAATAGAAGAATGGGATTCTAAGTCCTTGTTCTAGTGTGGCCACCATTTTCATGACTGAGGATGAGGTCATAGCATTAGGAAAAGGATGGATTTCTTTGCTCTTCCACTTACACAACTTGGTTTTCTTTTTTTTTTTTTTTTTTTTTTTACAGGCCAGGAGCAGCTAATAAAGGACCTGGTGATGCTGCCAATGCGTGCAGACACCCTCAGCATGCAGAAGAGGCGGGTAGAGCTGGAGAGGAAGCTCTTCCAGATAGAAGAGGCCATCAAAATTTTCTCAAGGCCCAAGGTCTTCATCAAGATGGACTCCTGAGCTGCTGGGACTGAGTGTGTGCTCTGCATGAGCATCCTTCCTCCTTCCTCGCCGGGAAGGGACGATCATCGCTTTGGGAGGGAAGGAGAGGAAGGCAAGTTCAGGACCCTGGGCCCATGCAGGTGCTGATGCAGTGGCCAGCGTGTAGCTGGCATCTCTTGCTCACCCTCCACTGCTGTGTCTTGTCCACGGAAAAGGGAGGGAGGTGCCCTAATACACTGTCCACTCTGTGGTCAGGAGAGCAGTTGTCTGTGTGCTGCTTGACTTCTCAGAAATCAGCGCTCTGCTCTGGGTCCATGGCATTACCTTTTACTTTCCCATTTTTTCCAACTTCGGGAAACTGGTAGGAGTTCTCCCATGCTGCTGCCTGTGGTGTTTCTTTTCCCCCTCTTTCTCCTGAGCTGGGCCATGGTCATGGCTCATTCTGGGCACCTGCAGACTTGTCTGCACAAAAACCTTGTGCTGTACGTTGGCCGTGCATGCCCTGGCTCTGAGCACTGACCCATCCTGCTCACGTACCCTCTGACCTACTGGCTGGGCTCAGCAGCTCGGGGACAACCTGGGGGCAATGAAGAAGCGCAGAGCTTCAGTCCTTCATGCCCAGGGAAGAGCTGGGCTGGCTGCAGGGCCGTCTGGCATGATCTCTGAGGAGAAGCCTTTGCTCCAATAAAACACCGATTCCCTCTTTCAGTGTGCTCTGCAGGGCCCAAGGAGCACTGGTGGGCAGCAGAAACCAGCAGCATTGGTGTGGCACAGGCAGGGGAGAGCTGTAGATCCTGGTCCCCCTTTCTGCAGCAGCCCAGAAGGTGTTGGGATGCTGGGGTGTGGTGGTGGGCTCAGAATGGAGAAGGGGTCGAGTCCTGGCAGACTCTGGGCCACAGGCCGGCAGGTGCCATTGTGGAGGTGCACCCACTGCCTCCTTACCTTCAGGTGCCCCACAGGGACCTGTGCAGGCCTTTGCGAGGATCCTGCTGCCTGAAGCATAGAAAGATTTAAGCTGAAAGGGATGGGTGGAGGGCCTGGTCCCTCCCGCTCAGCGCAGGGCACCGGCTCCACAACCTGGGGAGTCAGGAGGATCCAGCTGAGTTTGGAGAATTTCTGAGGATGGGTTTTCCCCAATCACCTCACCAGGGCTTTGTCCCTGGGCTGTGCCACACACAGAGGAAACACTTTTTCCCCTGAAGTCCCACCAAAATTTCCCTTATTGCAGCTTTCACTGCCCGGGGTGTGGAGGCCGAGCACAGCTGCCCTGAGCAGGTTGGTTACTCCATCCTGGGCAGGATTTTGGAGCGGTGGGGGGGGATGTTGCAGAGCAGTCCAGCCCTGGGATGTTGGGGCGCCAATGCTGCTGCCAAGGGCCAGGGAATAATTTAGCATCTGAGGGCTGGAGGAGGTGAGATGCCAACGGGGAAAATCACCCCATGCTCCCCTTGGGCTACCCTCAGGACAAACGCCGCAGCCAGGCTGAGCCAGATGGATGAGAGCTGCGCTGGGAGCAGCTGGGGGCCGCGGGCACCAGCCCTGTGCACCTCCCTGCCCTTAACTATCTGGACTAACCAGCCCTGCTGTCTGCTTCGCTCTTGTGTGTCTGGGCCCCGACTCTGTGCTGGGACTGTTGCCCCATGCAGGAGCCCTGGGGCCACCAGGCTCGGCCCTTGCTGCTGCCCCCGGCGGCGCTGGGGCTCTGGACGGACTGAACAGTTGGTGCCATCCCTGAACACCCTGAGGGCTGTGGGTCCTCCTCCTCCTCACCCAGTCCCACCACACCCTTGCCAGTGGTGGCTGTGAGAGGACCCTGTGTTTGTAGGGCTCTTGGCAAACAGGCTGGCAGAGCCAGCGCAGTCAGGCCACCGGTGCTAAACCAGCCCCAGAGCTCCCGCGGAGCTGCCTGTGAGGTTTTGGCTATGCCAGCACAGCTGCCTGTGGTTTGGTTCTCAGGGGTCAGCGAATTCCCCCTCCCTGCAGAGCTGCCCGGCTCTGCTGCTGGCCGGGCTGCCTGAGCCCAGCCCAGGGTGCCCAGCATGGCCCCGCGGGAGCTGGGACTGGGCAGCCAGCACCATCTGTCCTTGCTGGCCACGGGGTTTCACCTGAGAGCCCTGGGAGGGCCTTTGTGCCACGCCGGGGCTGGCACCCTCGCTCCCCTTGAGAGTCCATGGGCAGCTTGGGCAAACAGGGTGGAACAGCCCTGCCCTTGGGTGGTGCCACCTGCCCAACCTTGTGCCCGGGGTTCCTTGGCCAGCAAAGGGTTGGGGCAGGGGTGCTGGCACTGAAGGTTGATGCTGCAGGAGGTGGGGTGAGAGGCGGCGAAGAACCCTTGATCTGGCCAGGCCTGTTCCCAGGCAGGACAGGAGGGCAGGAGAGGTCACTGCTGTGGGTCACAGAATCCTCTGGGTTGGAAAAGCCCTCGAAGCTCCTCCAGTCCAACCATGAACCTCACCCTGACCATTCCCAACTCCCCCAGATCCCTCAGCGCTGGCTCAGCCCAACTCTTCAACCCCTCCAGGGATGGGGACTCCCCCCCTGCCCTGGGCCCAGTGGGGCCCAGCAGCACCTTCCTGCTGGGGTGTAGTTCCGTCCCTCCCTGTGGGCAGGCAGGTGCTGGTGTGGAGCTGGGCCAGGCCAGCAGCAAAGCAAAGGCCAAAGCCATCATCAGTCCAGCACCTCAGTGCTGGGAGAGGGACCGAGGGTGCTGGGAGCCCCAGATGAGCTGGGGAGGTGGGTACAGCCCCCCCAGCTTGGGGCCGGAGGAGGAGGAGGATGGAGCTGCACCACCCCAGTGGTGTTTACTGGGGATGAGTGACAGCCAAGATGCTGCTGCCAGCCCCGTGCCACCCGCAGTGTCACAGGGGTGTCCCCTTGGCAGAGAGGGCACTGCAGTGGGGACAAGGGGGGAACCGGCGGGGAGGCCAGGCAAGGCTCATTGCATTGGGCCGCTGTGCCAGGCTCGCTGTGCAGGGACGTGCAGGGGGAGGGACATGCCGCAGTGTCCCTCAGACCCCTGTTCCTCCCCACAGCGGGTCTCCCTGGGGTGCCCAGTGCAGCCACAGCATGCGCCTGGCCAGGGGTGCCTTGTGCATGCAGGGCTGGGGTTCCTTCGCACTGCCACCCCCCCACTGTCCCCCTCCTCCCGGGCACCTGCAGAGCTGGTTATGGGGCTCGTGCTGGCCCACGATGGGACAGGCAATGCCTTGGGGCTGGTGGGGACATGTCTGCCCCCTCCCATGGCACCGGGGTGTTTGGTGTCCTGGAGGGGGCTGTGCCCTGCAGCTGTTGGGGTCTGTCTCCTGCGATGACGCAAACCAGGGAGAAGGGGAGCTTTCTAGAAAAGGTTTTACTGTCCATTGCAATATATTAATTGATGATGCATATTTTGATAAAACAATTAAAAAACCCCACTTGCTTGGAAAGAGGGGGGTGGGAGGCAAGGGGACTCAGAGGGACAGTGCCTGCCGGGAGCGGGCACCACCGCAGGGCTCCCGGGGACGCGGGTGGCAGAAGAGGGAAGTGGGTTACCCGGCTCTGCCCTGCCCCGCCCCTGCCCGCTGGCCCTGTCATCGCCCCTGTGCCCGCGGCCAGCCCGGCCACGTGGAAGGCCAGCTGGCCACCAAGGGCGGTGCAGGACACCGTGGCTATAGGGTGATGAGGGTGCCGTCCTCCCGCCCGCTGCCCCGGCCGGGGCTGCCGTCGTGGCTGCCAAGGGACTGCAGGGAGCCCCGTGAGCTGTGTGGGGACAGGCTCCGCTGGAGGGGTCCATCGGCGGGGCCCCCGTTGGGGCAGCCCCCGGGGATGTAGTGGGGCGTACTGTCGCTCTCGATGACCAAGTCACCCTCCTCGTCGCTCTCGGCCGTGCTGTAGTTGCTCAGGTACTGCGAGGCCGGGCTGGGGGTCTGCTGGCTGGGGGTGCTGTCTGTGGACATGCCCGAGCTGCCCGAGGCCTTGCTGCTGCGGATGACGTTGTTGCGCTGGTTGGCCGGCTTGACGGTGATGATGAGGTTGTGGCTGTTGGCCACCATCATGTCCGTCACCTGGTCCAGGGACTTGCCGGCCACATCGATACCGTTGACCTCCAGGATCTCATCGCTCACAGCCAGCAGCCCTGTGCTCTCGGCCAAGCCGCCCTTCACCAGGCGGGAGATGAAGATGCCGGGCACTTTCTCGACCCCCTGCGGGGCCACGCGTACGCTGACGCCATCGCGGATGTAGAACCCCAGCGGCTTGTCAGAGCCGTGCTTGTGGAGCCGCACGCGGCGGTGGGTCTCGGGCAGGATGTCCACGTCGATGATGGAGGAGATCTGGCGGAAGTCCTGGGGCATGCCGATGAGGAGGTGAGGCTTGGCCCGGTAGTGCGTGGGGCGCAGCAGCCCCTTCTTCTTCCGCTGCAAGGAGTTCGAAGCGAAGACGCTGGCATCAGACTCTGCTGTAGGGAGCAAGGGAGGACCCGGGTCAGGCACCGCAGCTGCCTGGGGATGCACCCGCGTGCCCTCGGCCCCAGGCAGGAGGGGAGCCGGCGGGAGGAGTGCCCTGCTCACGGGTGTTACCGCCTTTTCCTCCCCGGAGCATCACCCTGGTTTTTCCTGCAGCCTGTCTCTGCCAGGCCCATCTCCTGGGATTACCCAGCATACACAAGGCCAGGATTAGTGGGATCGAGGCAGTGATTCAGCCTTAATCACACTTTAAGCCAAACTCTGCAGTTTAACACTGGAGCTGCCGGCCCTGATGGCCCAGGAGCCATAGCTGTGCCCCAGTTTGGGTTTGGGGAACCACCCCAGCACGAGGGTGTGCTGTGGTGGCCACCAGCTCCCCAAGGGTAGGTCTGGCCCTGTGAGACGGCACTGGAGTCCCCTGTTGCCACTGGAGCAGGACCTTCTCTGGCACAGGGTGGGGATGGCTGCAGCTCTGTCCTGCAGAGCCTGTCATCCCCAAGGATGGAGAGTCCCCACCTCCCAGGGACCTATCCCAGGGCTGCAGTGTCCCCAGGGCCCCTGAACATTCCAAACTCTGATTTCTGCCACTGTCTCTTATTCCACCATCTGGCACCACCACATCAGGTCCAGCTCCATCCTCCCTGACCTTGACCTGGGGCTACTCTGGAGGACCCAGCTCCACCACATCCCCTCCTCGGCTGCATCCATCAGGTGCTGGGGAGCATCCCCTGGGCCCTCTCTGGTTTCTCCCCATCCCTCTCCACGGGGGGGCCCAGATCTGGACGCAGTGTTCCTGGCACGTTCCCCACAGTGTCTCCCTCTCCCCAGCACCCAGGGGCACTGGGGCTGCCTCAAGCCCAGGGGACATGGGGTTTCTCCCTAGCCAAGCCAGCCTGCCAGGGCTCCTAGGTTATAAATATCTCCCTGCACACACAGCCTGGCATATTTTTAGCTCGAGGAAGGGCAGTGGAGGCTTTCCCACAGCTATTTCAGCACACAGCTCCTTTCCGAGGGGCGTGGAACAGCTTGGCCCAGCAGGTCCACCCCCCCATGGACAAACACACCAGCAGCTCTGGTGATGTGCTGAGCTTTCCCCAGCCCCTTCCATGAGCCAAGCCCAGACAAGGAGGGCCAGTGCCGCTGTCCCCAACCTGGCTGCCCTGCGGGGATGGATGGCTTCACCCAAGGGGGTGACAGCACAGAGAGGAACCGAGCTGCTGCCTTTGCTTTTTGACCCCCTGCGGCAGTACTGGCTGCCGCGGAGCCCACCGACAGGTGCACACCTACGTACACACGCGTGTGTGCGACTCCCCGCGCCCGACTGTGAGAGGCTCTGCAGCCGCATTCCTCACCGACCTGGACTGGTTCGACGACAGCCCAGCCCCAGGATGACCTGGATCCATTTTAAATCAGCTGTGACTCAGCCAGGGCTCGCTCCTGGCCTCTCTGCCTGCCTCCCGCAGTGCTGCCGGCCCTGTGGTCCCTCTCCCGTGGGCACAGCCCAGTGCCAGGGCTCGCCTGCACCCTCTTTATCGTGCTGCCCGCAGTGTCAGAGCCGCGGCTGCCTGCTCTCTGCACCATGCTAGCTCGGTGCTGTCACCCCCAGGCCCTTGCAGGCTTTTCCCAGGAGCAGACGAGGTGGCTTGGAGCAGGAGCAATGCTCCCGCGGCAGGCCTGGCACACCCAGCCCCGCACCAGCTCCCTGTGCTGCAGCCTGGGCCCAGGTGTTGCTCCAGAGCAGCGGATGGTTCGGTGCCGCCAGCGGCAGCCCCTGAACACACCATGGGCTCCAGCTCCCTCATGGCAGCAGCCTGGATCACCACTGCCAGCCCCCAAATGTCCAGGGCATCCCACACCACCCTGATGTAAGAGCTCAGAGAATGGCCCAGCAGCCAAGGTGGCCACCGGCATCACCCCTCACCCAGGGACTTCATACCGACAGTGTGAGCAGGAAACGGGGTGGCTCTGGGCACTGTGATGGGGAAGCCAGGGCTTTCAGATCAGACTCTGGCTTTGTGCAAGTTTGCTTGATGGATAATAAGCCTCGATGCTACTGAACTGAGCAGAAGGGGGTGGGTTTGTCTCCATCTCCCTGGCAAAGAAGAGACATACCTGGGGTGTTTGTCACCGGGAGGCTTTTATCGTCACCGGGACAGGACACTGCTATCGTGGTGATTTCATGCTCCTGCATGAGAAAGCTGCTCTCAGGCGACACACCATTGCAGTCAAGGTGAGCCCCTGGGCTGCTGGGGAGGAGATGGACCTCCTCCCACTGCCAAAAACACAGCAGCACCCAGGATCCCAAGAGCTCTACCAAAACAATCAGGGCAGGGAGCCAACAGGGCACCCAGTGCAGCACTCAAGGAGCAACACAGTGTTTTCCGGGAGCCCACACAAGCCCAGCTGGAAAATGCGACTTCAAAGGGGTGAATCGTGAGGATTTGCCTTTGCTCGCTGGGGCGCGTGGGGCTGGGCTAGGGCGGGTGCCCCTTGGCGTGGGAAAAGGCTGCCGGGGAGAGTCCACGTGGGTGCCCTGGCCCCAGCAAGGCTCTGGGAGCCTCCTGGTGCTGCCACCTCCGCATCCATCCACCACAGCGGTGGCTGGAGGGTACGTGACTGGCCACCCCCACCGCTGTGGAACCAGCAGTACCACGGGACATGTCTCATTTCTCTTGATCAGGAGGACGGATCCAGCACACTTCTCTGGATACCGCTTACCCTTCTTCTGGATGATGACCCTGAGGAGGGGGTTGGCGGAGGACAGGGCTTTGTGGTAGTTGTCGTCGTTGTTAATGGGCAGGAGGTCGCCATGGATGTCCGTGTAGCCCAAGAGCACGTCCACCCGTGGGATCTGGTGCACTGTCTGCAGCAGGCGGTAGAAGTCCTGGAAGCTGCCCGTGCTGGAGCGTTTCATGGCAAAGCGGCGAAATTCAGCATCGAACTGTGGAAGAGGAGGAGGAGGAGGAGGAGGAAGAGGGTGAGGCTGGGCAGAGGCTCTGGCCAGCAGGACACCACACAGAGCTGCCCTGAGGCAGGCAGAGCGGGGCACTGCCAGCGCCAGAACTCTGATAGCACCAAGGCAGAGGCGCCCGTTGGCCAGAGCCCATCCCAAAAGCAAAATAAAAGGAGCGGAGCCGTTTTCCTGCCCAAACACCGAAGCAGTGGGCGCAGAGAGGTGCCGACGAGGCGGAGGAAGGACCCCCCAGCCGTACCACCAGCCACGGCGGCCACCGTGCCACCGGCAGGCCCTTCTCTGCGACATGGGCGCTGCCGTAGCACCTGGTGAGCAAGAGCGTTAATTATTGCCTCCTTCAGTCACGACAAAGGGGAAGCCAATTAAGAGCAGGCTGAGGAATGCTGCGAGGATCGCGCTGCCGGAGGGGGATCGGGCTGTCGGGGCAGGCGGCGGCTCGTGCGCCCTGGGAAGGAGGGTGCCCCGCACCCCCGGGGGTCCCGGGCAGGCACACGGGTCCTGGGTGGGGGTGCAGCAGGGGAGCGCCCACATCTGGGTGAGCCCAGGGCTGGGTGGGTGGGCGCAGATGGGTGAGGGCGTGCCAGGGGAGTGCACATCTGGGGGTGGCCACATCTGGGCGAGCACACTGCCACGCCAGTGTGCCCAGCTGGGCGCACGGCAGGGGGTTCGCCCCTTGCTGGGGGGCACATCTGGGTGACGCGCATGTTCTGGGGAGCGTGCACATCTGGGCAGGAGCACAGCAGGGCGAGGGGTGCTCCCAGGGCGCCCGCGCACCCCGCACCGGCGGGGCCACCCCGCACAGCGGGGCTGCCGGCACCGTGCGCCGGCGAGGGCGCACATCTGGCGAGCGCTCCACGACGACGTTCCCACGGCCGCTGCCGGCCGCGCCGAGCGGGCCCCGCGACCCGGCAGAGCCCGCGGTGCCGGGACGCGGCGGCCGCCGGGCCGGGCTCGGGGAGGCCCCGGGCAGCGCCGCAGCGCAGCGCGGGGGAGCGGAGCGGCCGCACGGGCCGGTTCCCCCGCCGATCCCCGCGGCGCGGTGCCGCCCCACGTGTGTTGCCCGGCGCGGGGGCGGCGCGCCCGGTCGTGACCCGGCGGAACCGGCCCCGGCATCGGCCCCGGCGCGGGCCCGGCGGGCGCTTACCTTGCTCTTGACCTCGATGACGGGCTCGGCGGAGCGCGCCGGCGTGCGGTGGTGCTTGGCCATGCTGCGGGCCGCGCCGGGCCGCTCCGGGCCACGGGGCCGCGCCGCCGCCACCGCCGCTCCCGCGGCCACGGGGGATTTTCACCGGCCATGACGTCACTGGCGAGCAGGCCGGGCGCCGCCGCGCCATTGGCCCAGGCGGGGCGAGGGGCGTGGCCGAGGGGTTGCTGACAACGTCGCCGTGGCAACGGGGGTGGGGCCAGGCGGGCGGCAGGAGACACACACGCGCGAGCGCGCGCACGCACGCGCGCGCACACACCCCGACACACACACACCCCCACACACCCCGACACACACACACACACACACACACACACACCCCGACACACACACACGGACACAGAGAGACACACACACACACACACACACACACACACACATACAGAGACACACACAGAGACACACACATGGACACACACACAGAGACACACATGGACACACACACGCAGAGATTCAGACACACGGAGACACACACACATACAGACACACACACACACACAGTGGCCACAGGCCCCTCTGCTTCGCCCCCACGAGTATCCCCGGTGGGAGCCGGGCCCCCACCCGGGGGTATTTCAGCTGGCCGAGGGGCTGTGCCTGCCTCTCCCGCTGCTCCGGGGCTGCCTGTGCCCGGGGGCCACTGGGCTAGGAGGCCACCTCGCCACCCCAGGCAGCAGGGGACGGTTTTCTGCCCAGCCTGTGACACGTTGCCCTGCTGCTTGATTCCAGCCTCCCTCGTTCCACATTCCCTACAGTTTTTCTCCCATGTCCAGCAGGAAAGTTTCGTTCCCACTCTGGAGCAGTGACGGGCCAGGGAAGTTTGGTCATTCTGGGGTTGAGCTGCTTTACTGAGTGGTGGAATCACCGCGTGGAAGGAGGGAGCTGCTGGAGTTCACTGTCAAAGCACCAGGCTGCCAGGACGCGCTGGCAGAGCACATCTCCCCGGCCACTGCAGGGTTGTCTCCACGGGCAGTGCCTCTGGGATGCGTCTCTGGCAGAACAGGCTCCATTCGGGCAGGGAAATGCCCTTCCCCACAGACCCCGCTGCGGCACAGCTCTGCCTGCGCGATGCCTGAGCGTGCTGCGAGCTCATGGGTTGCCAGCACCCGGCCCACCAACGGCAGTGCCTGAACAAGACTAAAGTCTTGTCTGCGGGCTCCAAGGGGCCGCAACAACAGCGCCATGAAATGCTTTTTAAAGCCTGACACCTAACAAGCACAGCGCTTCCTCCTGAACAAACACATTGAACTAAATCCTGAGAGTCAGCCCAGCTTGTCTGGACCATGCCATCTCCTGATCCTTGCCCTATCCCAGCCCACGGAGCAACCTTTGGACGGCACAAAATTGCATCAGACCCTAGCATCGCTACCATGCCAGGCCCACGTAAGCTGGCCTGTGGCTCCAGGCAGGGTCATCCCCTGCGTCACTGTGCCTAGGTGAGCAGAGGGAGTGCGCTGGGCTGTGAGGCTGTGGGACACCTCTGCCCCTACCAGCAAATTCTCCCCTGGCTGCTCCTGCTGTGCTGAGCAACTGCCACACGGTGAAAACGAGCCCAACTGCACAGGGAGCTGTAAACTCATCCACAATTTCCTCCCTCCCAGGTGTTTTTTTTTTTTAAACAGAGTAATTGTGTTGAGGTCAGAGAGATAATCCTGATTTACACCAGGGTTAATGTTTACGCAGGCACCGGTGACAAAAGAAGCTTGCAGCCCTTCATCTCCAATTTTGGTAAATCGGAGTTAATTGTTCAGCAGGGCGGTGGGGGTGACATGCTGCTAACACCTTCTGTTTCGCACCGTGCCACAGAGTGAGACCTAAGCTAAGCCCACAGTATCGGGGCAGGGAGTGGTTTTGCCTTAGCACCAGGAGCTCTGAATCAGCCTCTGGGACCAGAGCACGTGCTACCAGATGTCCAGGCATGCCCACCAACCTCAGATCCATCAGTTCTTGGCTGTTTCAGGTGAGGACAGCGAGGGCCTGGATCTCTGGGGGGTTCAGCACTCTCTGATTCAGAGGGGGGCTGCCAAGCTAGAGCTCAGGCTGGTGGGTGCCTCGGGAGGTCTCTCCTCCAGCCCCTGCTCAAAGCTGGGTCAGTGCCGAGCTCAGATGAGGTTGTCTGGTGCGTTTCTGTGAGCAGGCGGTTTCCCCAGCAGTGACTAGGGCAGGGGATGGGCTGTGGGCAGCTCAGGCGAGCTCTGCCTGCCTTGTCCCTGACAGGGGGGAGAAACCCAGGAGTCTGAGCTCCGGGCAGGATCAGCACAGCTGCTCACTCAGTCCATGGGCCAGCAATGGCACAGGGAGTCTCACTCGGCACTGGTGAGGCCACACACCGATTCCTGGGTTCAGTTTTGGGCCCCTCACTACAAAAAGGCCATTGAATGACTCGAGCGTGTCCAGAGAAGGGCAACGGAGCTGGGGCAGGGTCTGGAGCACAGGTCTGATGGGGAGCGGCTGAGGGAACTGGGGGGGTTCAGTCTGGAGAAGAGGAGGCTGAGGGGAGACCTCCTGGCCCTCTACAGCTCCCTGACAGGAGGGTGCAGAGAGGGGGGATGAGTCTCTTGAGCCAAGGACTCAGTGTCAGGCCCAGAGGGAATGGCCTCAAGCTGCGCCAGGGCAGGGTCAGGCTGGCTCTGAGGAAGGATTTCTGTGCAGAAGGGGCTGTTGGGCGTTGGAATGGGCTGCCCAGGGCAGGGGGGGAGTCCCCGGGATCCCTGGAGGGGTTGAAGAGTCGGGCTGACCCAGCGCTGAGGGATCTGGTGGAGTTGGGAACTGTCAGGGTGAGGTTCATGGTTGGACTGGAGGAGCTTCAAGGGCTTTTCCAAACTTGATGATGATTCTGTGATTCTGTGAGTCCCAGCAAAACACAGATGTGGAGCCTGAAAACCTGGTTAGATACCAGTATCTCCAGAGCTGTACCCTGTCTCTGCCAACCACGGGTGCCTTCTGGGCACTCTGAGCAAAGGCTGCAACTGAGCGAGCAGCAAACAAAGTCACCTTGACCTTAACGGGGGACATTGGCAAGGATGGCCTTGGACACTGCATTTGTCTTTCCCTCTTCTACCACCGGGAGCTGGGGGACTTGGATCACAGTCCCTGCCAGCAGTGCAAAAGCGGCAGAAAGCCCTGACAGCATCTCCTTGGCTTGGTGGGGACAGATTGCTGAGGCTGGGGAGGGAAAGCCCCCCTGAGCGCTGAGTCTGGTGAGGGACCGCCAAGGGCAGAGCAGGCAGAGAGCTGCCACAGTGCTCGTTGTGCACAGGAATGGGTTCTGCCAGCATCCTCCATCCCTGGCAGCTGGAGAGTGTTTGTCTGACCAGATGCAGGCTCAGTTCGTCTCTCTGTGATTTTACTATGTCTGCTCCCGAGGCAGCAATGCCCTGTGGCACAGCCCTTCCCCGGGAAGCTGTGAGGTGATGCATCCCCGTGGCAGAGTGTCTGTTCTGGTTGCAAAATCTGGTACTGGCTGCAAACTCATCCGTGCCTTTGGGCAACATGTCTGGCTGCCAAGGAATACTGAGCAGCTAATGAAACTCACAGTAAATACGTGGTGCTGACAGATAAAACTGATTTCTCACGTTCCTACGATATTGTTTTACAGTATGCTAGAACTCCCTCCTAGTGCATCATGATCACTACCACTGCTTTTCCCAGTGCTGGATCACATCTCAAAGGAAGATGGGTATGGGGAGGAGGACTCAGAAGCGACTGTTCTACACTTTAATGTTTGGTTTGGTTTTTTTTCTCTCAGTGGTAATTTTATTATCACTTTTTGCCAACACCACACTCCTTTTGGCCCCGCGCAGAAGCATAGTGTGTCCTGTCCCCATGAAGTCAGCAACAAACCTGCTGAGGTAGCTACACGGATCTGGTAAAAAAAAAAAAAAACCAACCACAGGAAAACCGGTGATGTTTCACCTGGATCAGGCTGTAAATCCAGCGTGTGCAGGGCCCCAGAGAGCTGTGCAGCTCCTGAGGGCGAGGGGGAGCGGGAGGAGCGAAGCCGGGGATCCCTAACACTGGCGTTGCTGCCGAAGCTGATGTGTGGTGGAGCTTTCACCCGAGCAGGGCACCAGAAGACCAGAGTCAACGAGCCCCCACTGCGGGGCCCCTGCGCCTTTTGGGGCTGTGAGGACCGGAGATGAACCGGCACCTGCGTTGCCAGCGGCTGGAGGCGCGTTTCGGCGGCACCGGCAGCAAGGCCAAAGCAGGCAGGAGCGGGCGGGCAGGGTGCGGGGCGGGGGTCTGAAGAAGACGCGGCAGAGCACGGGTTACGCGTTCCCTGCTCGGTGCCGAAGGGTGGTGGCTGGCCCGGGCCCGATGAGGCCGCCGGCGGTGCGGCCTGGCGGGCGGGCGCCGCTCCCTCGGGCCCAGCGCGGCCGGCGGGTGGTCGGGCGGCCGTCGCGGCTCCGTGAGGCCACCGGGGGCGCGGGGGAAAGGCAGGGCAGGAGCGTGGCGCCGGCGGGCGGAGCGGGACCGGCGCCGCCTGGCAATGGCCAACGGCCCCTCACGGCCCCGGCCCACGGCGGGGGATGGGGGCGGCCGGACACGGTGGGGGCGGGATCGAGGTTGCCATTGGTGACAGTGGTCCGGGCGCTGGAGCCCCGCCCCTCGCCCGGCCCCGCCCAATCAGCCCCTCCGCCTCCCGCCACCGCCCTCCGGCGGCGCCGCACGCGAGGCTCCGTCCCATTGGCCCACGTCGCAGTCCCCGCCCCCCACTCCCGCCGCGACCAATCAGCTGCAGCCACCGCGGCCCTGCAGCAGGGCGGGGCGCGGCGGGCGCCCATAAAGGCAGCGGCCGGGGAGGGGCTGTAGCTGGTTCCCGGTCCGTGCCCGCCATGGGGGAGTCGCTGGCGCTGCTGGTCCGGAGCCCCACGCAGCGGCACCCCGACCTGCGCCTCCGCGCAGGCCCCGCCTGGACCGTGCGGCGCCTTAAGGCTGAGCTGCGCCGCCTCCTCCCCGAGGCGCCGGTGAGTGCGCGGCCCCGTCCTGCCCTTTCCCCTCGGACCCCGCGCGAGCCCCCTCGGGGTGCCGGGGACTGTGTGGCGGCCTCAGTCCCCGCGGGGCAGCGGCGGGAGCTGCCGAGGGGCTCTCGGGGCCGACGCCGTTTTGTCTGGCCGAGACCTGTCCCCCCCTCGCCTCCCCCGGGGCGTCCCGCACCCGGTTGCATCAGCTGCTCGCGGGCGTGGGACGCGCTGGGGGTTGTTTGGGGACTGAACTCGGCTTCCGTTAAACATTAACTGCCCCCGCCCCTCCCCGGGTCGCTGCGTGTCCTGCGGGGTGTTGGGGAAGGTGCGCAGCCACCCGGTGTGCGGGTGGCCTGTGCGGGGACATCCGCCTGCCCGGGGGTAGTGGGTGGGCTGAGGCACTTTCTGGGGCTTTGTCGTTGTTACTGTTGAAAGCTTTTCCCCCTTCAGCAGCGGCCCGAGCTGTGCATGTCGAGGTAGCTGGGTTTGTAGAGCTACTTGCTGTGGTGAAAATGCAGAAGTTCGACTTCTTTTGAAGTCTCGGGTCTGGTGAGCTGGTGCCGTGGAAGCTCAGCGAGCGTGGCATTGCCCTGCTCTGCCAGCTGCCTTTCAGCAGGAGGATATGCTTTTTTTTTGCCTCGTTTTCCCTAGGAGCGAGGTGGTTGCCCAGAAAGGCGATCAGCATGCTTTCACCCGCTGCCGTGCTGCGCTGGGAAGGCTCTAGGTGAAGAGCTGCTGGGGTGCGTCTGATGGGCTGTAACACATTCACTTGACACCACCTCCAGCGCTGATCAGATTAGCTGGGGCTTCGGATCCTGAAGAAACACAGATGTTTTTGTCGGGACTATAAAAGAGACCGCACATAACAAAGTTCTTTGCCAAAGGACTGCTTTATCCTCCTGCTGATTAAGATCTCGGTGTTGGTAATCTTGAAATTTTGTATTCTATTGTTCCTGTCTCATTAGATGAATTTAGCTGGGCGCAGTTCCCTTAACGTGTGAGGTGCTTCCATCTGGCTGCGAGTTGTGTCAGCTACTGTTTGCCGGTGCTTGGCAGAGCAAATCATCCCATTCTTTGTTTTCTTTCTTCAAAGCCTGAAGAAGACCAAAAGTTGATTTATTCTGGGAAGCTGCTGCCTGATCATTGTTATCTGAGAGAGTTGCTGCCAAAGGTATAAAAAAAAACCTTTTATGATGTGCTGAAATATATAAAGAAAAGTGATTGCTTTTTTAATGTGTTTTTCCTTACATTTTAGCACGAGGAGTTGCATGCTCTTCATTTGGTATACAACTTCAAGATGCCTGCAAATGTGCAAGAAACCAATGCAGAGGTACTTAAACTAAGTTAACATACTACTCTGAATCTTAGAGTTCTGACTAAAACCAGGAAGTGTTGAATGGCTATTTTAAAGTTCACTGGAACTGCAGATGTTTCCTACTAGTGCACTGGTAGTATTACTTTGTAACAATTTGTTTAGGAATGCAAGAATGTATTTGGATTAAGCTACTCTACAGTTCATCAGTAAAGATTCCCATGGCATTTAAGAAATATCAAAACTTTAATCTAGTTGTAACACACTGCTCAGGTGAGAAGTGATTTCTAGTAAATTAACTATTACATAGGACATTGCGTGTCCCAGGCTCTTTTGGACAGTGGTTGTGCTTGTGGTCAGAAGATACAGTAGTTAAAGTGGAAGTGGTTCTGATCTGTGTTCTGGGATGGGGAAGGAAGAATGCTGTTAGCTGAAGACACTTTAACTGCTCTCATTAATGACTCAGCCTGTAGAGAGGAAGCCAAAGATGAGCCTTAATGCTTGAACTGAGTATTTGCTGGTCTCGAGTGCAAATGGCCAAAACCAATTTTGACTTTTAAGTAGATGTGCTAATGTGTCTAGGGGTGTGTTTATATTGCCCATTATAAGCAATTTGAGCTATCCTAACCAGAGATGTGAGCTAGCTTTGATCTGGATATTATACAGATGTATTACCACAGAACAGCTCCTGAATTCTGTGTACAGCAGTTTGTGTATACAAGTACAAATTTGGGGAAAAAGCCAGTGTCCTGACTGCGGTTTCCTCTGTTCCAGTTACATTTTTATAACCAGTTGGAACCTGACTGCAGGCATGAAAACTAATAAATGCGGGTGTTGATCTGGTGAAAGTGAAGAGTAATATCAAGTCAGTCTTACATGCCAGTCGTTTTTTAAGGTGCTTTAAAATACTGGTGGAGATGCTTGCGGCATAGTGCTCAAAGCAGTGTTGGTACTGTGGCAGTACCCAGAGGTGGTGCAGGACAAAGTGTGTGAACTGTGTAGCAGTTATAAAATATGGGCATATTCAATGCGGTGTAACCTTTTTATGTAAGGTATGCGTAGTGTCCCGAATAAGCCTTGCTCACTGTGTTGCTGTCCCTAGGTTAAAGCTGATCAGCCAAAGTTATCGTCAGAAGCCAGTCAAGAACGATCTGTATCTTCCTCAGATGATGATGAAAGACTGACATGCTCTTCTGGTGGGCAGTCTTCAGCAGAAGTCAGTAACAGGTAGATACAGTTCTTAAGTACATCACTGAGATATTTTTAAACATTGACTTTGTCGGATGCCAGCTCCTTATGCCACATATACAGTCTTAAGTCTATAGAAGATGGGCCAAAGATAGTGAGGTTATACATAAAAGCTTCAGTGGATATGGAAGAAGCTAAAAGAAAATGCACTGCTCTGTTAGTTGAAAATCTTTATTCTTGTGGGAGGAGATATCTTTAATACTCTAAAGGAAGGATTAATTTTGCATTTGGATGCACAAAATGTCAAAAGTGACTTATATTGTCTTGTAATAAATGACTCTTGCAGTTTGTCCAGTATTTGCTAATGAATGTGTTCAAATTTTGACCAAGGCTGGAAACAACTCGACACCCCTTCCAAACTGTGACTCCTGGCTTCTCTGCTTATACAACCTACAGCATGCTTCAGATGTCCTGGTTTCAGCAGATTTATGCAAGACAGTATTACATGCAATAGTAAGTTTTCAAAGCTACCAGTAGGAAGTAGAAACTGTAATGCAAGGAAACAGAGAGCTTCTGACAGTTTCTCCTTTTTTGATGGTGGTTGGAGGACTCTTTTCTGTTGTAACTGAATGCTGAGTAGTGTGGGAACGTACCTCTAACTGTAATGTGGTGCTTTTCTTACTGGTTAGGCCAGTGGTTTTGAATTTGGAAATTGTAGATCTCACACTTTTTCTTGGGAGGGCAGGTGTCTGTAGATTAAATGTAATCCTGCTTGATGGTCCTTAGCTCTTGACCATTTTTTTGACTGTTTAAAGTAGCACACAGCACTGATGGAAAATCAGTGACAAAGGTAAAGCTGAGACTTGCAGAAGCCTTCTAGACCACCTTTAGATTGCTCTAAAGAATTTTTTTCAAAGTATTAAAATGATTGTTCATAAAGTGGCAGGTGCCTGGTTTGACTTGCTGAAGTCACTATGCAACTTGTCATGGGTAGTACTAAAATTTGGATGTAACCCATCTGTAGCCTCTAAACTTGATGCTTTCTGCTTGCATATGTTCTAACTCTGTACTTAGATGGACCAATTTTCTGTGGCTGTGGAAGGATTTGACTAATCCTTATTCTGTACTTTGTGTTGTCTGGCTTCAGCTTGGCTTCTGCTGCTGCATCTGCTGACCCAGCCCACGCACAACATTCTCAGGAGATACCAGTGGCACCAGTGACGCCTCCAGCACCTCTCCCAGACCCCTTTCCTGTACAGAATCAGCCGGGAAACCAGAATGCCATTGCCCAGGTTAATGCAGCGGCCAACCAGAACTTGCAGATGAATGCCCAAGGAGGTCCCCTCATGGAGGAAGAGGAAGAAGGTGGCAATCGAGATTGGTTGGACTGGCTCTATTCAGCAACACTGTTCTATGTCTTTGCCAACATTATCTATTTCTACTCCAGTCTCAGCAGATTCCTCCTGGTTATGGGTGGCACTGTGCTGATGTATCTGTAAGTATGGTATTAATATTTACTATTGTATCCAGAAATGTTTCCTTGAAGTACTGAGCTCTGTGCTGTGGTCAGCTTTCTGGAGGTTGAGCTTCATGTGACTCTTGTACCTGGCAAGGGTAAACTGCTCCTCTATACTGGTATAACACAATCACAGAATCATCTGGACTGGAAAAGCCCTTGAAGCTCCTCCAGTCCAACCATGAACCTTACACTGACCGTTCCCAACTCCACCAGACCCCTCAGCGCTGGGTCAGCCTGACTCTTCAACCCCTCCAGGGATGGGGACTCCCCCCCTGCCCTGGGCAGCCCATTCCAATGCCCAACAACCCCTTCTGCACAGAAATCCTTCCTCAGAGCCAGCTTGACCCTGCCCTGGCACAGCTTGAGGCCATTCCCTCTTGTCCTGGCGCTGGGTCCTTGGCTCAAGAGACTCATCCCCCGTCTCTGCACCCTCCTTTCAGGGAGTTGCAGAGGGCCAGGAGGTCTCCCCTCAGCCTCTTCTCCAGACTAAACCCCCCCAGTTCCCTCAGCCGCTCCCCATCAGACCTGTGCTCCAGACCCTGCCCCAGCTCCGTTGCCCTTCTCTGGACACACTCGAGTCATTCAATGGCCTTTTTGTAGTGAGGGGCCCAAAACAATATTTAGCAAAAATATAAATACAGCCTATGCCTGGATTAAGTGAAGAATGAGTGATGGTGGGTGATCTTACCTGGTTTTTTTTGTACTAATGCTTCTGGTGTGGCTGGGTTTCTTTTTAGAAAACTACTTGAAACCTCATGAACTCTCAGTGTAACGCCCCAGCAGCTTGGCAGTGCAGAGCAGACAGACCTGTAGGGTCAATGTAGTAAATGACAGTTGCTTGTTGGGAAATAAGTGTTTGAAGTCTGGGAGGAGGGTCTCACACCTGCTGGCTAAGTCATGTGCCCATGCAGGTTTTTCTGCTCTGTTACCTCTCTAGAGAGCAGACCAAGCTAAACAGCATGTGGTGTCCTGAATTGCAGTTGAGCCTCTCCAGGGGTGGAAACAAGATAAATTTAAAAATGTGATAAAGATAGTGACCCCTCAGCTGACATGCTTGGAATGTCCTGAGAAGGATAATCTGTCCTCTTGAATTCTTTGATCAGTGAAAGAAGTGATGTAGGCCTCTGAATTCCTGTTGGTAGGTCTAGGAGTTGAAACTGGAGCAGCTCCAATGGTCAGCTCTACCAAATGCTATGCAGACTTGGAGGGTGGAGGTTAATTGCTTCAGTAAAAGTCTTTAAATGTTGCTCTTGATAACTGAAGTGTAACTTTGGACAGTTTATATTGTGGGTTACAAGGTGCAGGTGCTGTAGAGATACAAGACCTTCTAAGAAGGTCTATGTGGCCTGTTATATTTTGGTAAGAAAATGCTGTCTTGCATGTTTTGTTATGCCCTTTTTTTTAGGATGAGTATAGAGAAGTTACCCAGGGGTGTGCATGAGCAGGCTCTCTGTACCTCTAGCAGCATGTTAGACACAAAACCTGGATGTAGTGCTGCTTAACTTGAATGTGCAAAGATGCTCAGCCTTCCCCTCCTACCCCATGGTTTGGTGTCAACAGGAGGCTTTGAACGTACTTACTGGGTGAGCACAGAAAGAGGCCTTAATATGTGGAAGTTGCTGTCTGCAGCTCTGAGCAGTCAGATGTTAACTTGAACTGTGTTGGTGTAACAGGTGGGAGTAAAGTTTAAGCAGTATTAATAAAAATCTCTTGCCTTCCCCAGGCACCATGTTGGATGGCTTCCATTTAGACGAAGACCAGTTCAGCCCTTCCCAGGCAATGCTCCTCTTCAAGCTGCCATAAATCAGGACCAGAACAATAACTTACAGGTATTGTCTTGTTTTTTTTAAACCATGAGCATGAAACCCTGTGAAGTTTTACTTTCAGTTTTGTAATTACATGTAGTAGCAAAGCCTTTTCTCTAAACTTGTCAAACTGTCTTCCATGGTGGAATAATTGTTAGCCTGAGTCCCCCTTTGGTGTAGCCTATTCCTCTGCTCTACAAAATATTTCAGGCTAAATATTATCTTTCAGTAGTTTTTCTACTTTAGGGTGTTGTAATGGAGAGTGGCCTGTCACAGGCTGAACAGGCTCTGTAGCTAAGATGGGGTTCAGACTCCTCAGTGGTAGGATTTGAGTGTATAAGCAGTCTGAGTTGACACTTCTGGTTGATGGCAGTGAAAGTGAATTAGTTGTAAATACATACATAGTTCACCTGATCTGGTGCTTTGTGTCTGTCCTAAACACTGTTCTTGGACACACAGCATGTGTTAACATCTAATACTAGTGTGTAACTTGGGGTTTTTGACTTTGGTTGTCTGGGGATACTTGCAAGCTTTTTATAGTCTCGAGAGTAACATTTGGGTAACATGCTGTTTGACACCTAGTTTTTCTAATGCATTCCTGAAACTATTTTATTTACCGAATAGCCTTTATTTTGGCAGGGAGAAAATGCAGGTGGAGCAGACGAATCTGAGGCATCTCCTGATGAGGGACAAGTTTTACAAGAACTGCAGCAGGCTAACCCTTCATTTATGAGCACAGCATGGGTGTTTTTCAAGACTTTCTTTGCATCCCTCCTGCCAGAAGGGCCTGGAGTGACACGCAACTGACTTGTCACATGTCTACTTCTCTGAAACTGCAGTGGGATTTAGTCTGAGTGAATTGGATACCAACTTCAAGCCAGGAGTGAAAGTGGATGGCACTTCCTCTGGCTTTTACTGACCAAGCAAACAAAGCTGCAAGAAGCCTTAAGTCATTACAGCCTAGAGACTAAGATGTTTGCCTTCATTCCAAAGAGCTTTGTTCTGTAGCATTTATTAGGTACCTATGTAGAGGCTTGACATTGTAAACTTGTGCACTAAATGCACAGGCTCTAAGCAGGTGTGTAAAAATGTTAGAGGAGCAAATTGCTTCTTTGGTGCAATGTGATTCCTTTTGGAATGTTTCTAATGCTATTTAAATTACACTGAGTGTAGGATCTCAAAAAATTGCTAGATATGCATTAGCAGATTTTTAGGAAAGATTTATTGTTAAAATTACTTCAAACAGTAGTTTAAATTTTCTGTAAATATTTTCCTCTGAAGGAGGTATGGTGCAATTTCCTTGTTGGACAAAGTGGACTCTAATATGGGGACCTCTTAATAAGTAATTACCTTGGAGTTGCAGGCTAAACTTGATGTTGCCAAATTCAGATAGTTTAAACTCAAGGCTTAATTTCCTCCCTGCCAAATCATGGGAGAATAAGTGTGTTTAGCTCTACCTAGCAAGAATTTGTGCAAGATGCAAACTTTTATGTAAGATGCTTTTGGATGCAAAGTTAAGTCTAATGCCTGTATTCAACTCTGTTCTTACTCAAGAGCAACTATCTTGTATTACTTGTGTTCCCTTTAATTTCTGATATGGTTAAGGGCTTTGATTCCAATAAAATTTGCAGGCATTTATAGCCATACTGTCATACACTGTACAGCATTTGGAAGACTACCTGTGCAAAGCAAAGGATGTGCTCTCACTTTGGTTTTGTGGAAAAATTATGATAAATGAGTTGGAATATGGGAAAAAGATGCTTGCAGACCCTTAAACTTGGCTCCTTGGCTAGCTATTTTTCAGCTGCCTTTAGCATTTAAAGTGCCTTGGATAACTTGCAATTTATGTTTGCAGGCTAAAAGCTGCTAGCACAAAGGCTGTGGATGTCTTGAAGCAGGTATTTCTGCAGGTACTTGCAAAGTTTGCAGTTTGACCCTTTGAGCCCAGGGTGTGCAATGCATTACGTTGGCTTGGGGATTTAACTTGGCTTGAAGTGTGCTCTAGGAACAACAGCTACTCATGCAGCTTGTAACGATTTCCTTGGTGCTATCTGCAGTTGGCAAAACTGTTTAGGAGTGTCTTGTCATGGTTAACGTGCATGAGTTGGTACAAGCAGTTGTAACAGCCTAACTGGTAATGCTCGATCTTGCCACTTCACATCAGACTGATGTTAGGCATAGTTTGCTGGTGTTACCTGTGTTAGCAAGTTTAATGTTAGTGACTTTTTTGGGCTTTGAACAATTTCCTTTCCAAGCCTCTTAACAAGTAGGTTTTCTGCCACATCTTCAACTTGCTAGAGACTTAGGGAAGTTGATTAGGGTAGTGGTAAAATTTAGCAATAGAGTCTGTAAATACTTGGAATGAAGTAATTTGAGAGGAGGTGAGTTTTGTTACTTTGTATATTCTGCATAAGCCTTTGAGAATGTTCTTGGATGTAATGTCTCCTTTCTTGCCTTGGTAGTGGTAAGTCTCTGCTCAGCAGTGCCTTCTGTGGATGATGGAGGTTTTTTTATTCAGAGTATATCTGATCATCACTTGGGTGTCTCAGCAAAGTGCCTAAATCAACTGATACACCTGTGCCCAGTCTTGGGAGGAGAGGGTATTTCTTGGCAGCCAGAAAAACTGTTTTGGTATGGTTTAGGCAACAAGCACTGAGTGCTGGATTACTTGTGAAGCTTCTAATCTGAGAAGTTACCGGAGACAGCAAAGCTTCTGTTGTTGTCTTGAGGCTTTTGCTACTCCCACAAGCAGACTGACTGGTTTAAAATTAGCTGGAAAACTAATTAAGCATAGCTAATGTCACTGGAGGAATGTAGTGAGGCTCCTGGGCCATAGAGAATGTTTCCTTAATGGCTTATTGAAATGTGTACTTCTCTCTGCTATTGGGGTGGAGGGAAGCTGTGGCTACAGCAGAGGATGCTGGGCAAATAATGTGAAAGTAAATACTGTAATTCTGCAGAGACAGCTGCCAGCACTGCACCCAGGCAGGAGCACTGGGAAGTGAGAGAGCAGTGCTTGGCTGAGGGCTCAGAGCACCAGCCTGGTGGTGTGTGGAGTAGTCCTAACTCTTACTAATCCTTAATCTGCCTCGGCTTTGCCCAAGACAGCCTGGGAGCAAGTGGGGATGGCTGAGGTGTGGGAGCAGAGGAAGGAATGGAGGCAGCTCAGCCTAGAGGAAGGACAACATGAACAGATATGTTAAGCAGTGACAGTGAGAAAGGGCATATGGCCTGTGTGCCAGCTGTGGGTGAGACAGTGAGCATGGGCCTTACATTAGCTGAGGGAATCCAGGTTAGATACTAGTTAAAAATGAGCCTTGAAACTTCCAGAGCAAGGCTGCTAAAAGAGTATAGGAATCCCAAATAGGTTTTCTGGGAATAACATGATCCTGTGCTTGTTGCAGAGAACAGAAGGGGCCTCAAGGCTGGGGGTTTAGGAAGCTGGGTTTGTCTTGGCTTGTACTTCAAGCTGTGTGATTCTGCTGCTAGTTTCAATCTTCTTTGTGCTTGCAAGCACAGCTGCATGCAGATGTTCTAGTGCAGCCCAGCTGTGGCTGATGTACCTGTTGAGCCATGGGTGTGCTGTGCAGGGCCTCCCTCAGAATGGGGGTGGACAGGTGGTGAGGGTTCACAGCATGGCAAAGTGAGCAGCAGAATGAAACTAGCTTCTCTGCTGCTGTCTCCTCATGTCTCCTGTCAGCTCTGCCCAGCTGAGAGCAGATCTCTGTCCTTGCTGGAAAATAAGTTGAGGGAGAAGTGTAGTCTCTTGCACATTTTTCTTCTTGCTGCAGAAACTTCCAACAGGCTGCTCACTTCAGAAGTCATTGAAGTCCTGCTTGTCACCAAGAGTGTGTTCCTTCAACTTGTGGCACAAAAATCTCATGAGAATGAGGTTGTGCTGGGCAGATAAGCTGGGGGGGTGTGATGCCCCCTCTTCTCACAAGAGAAATTGTGCACATGCTTGTTGTCCCTGTTCTCAGCAGCCAGGGACATCCCAATGGCTGTGCACTTGTCCAGGAAAGTGTTAGAACCTCCCCCTGCTCTTTGCCCTGTGATCTATTTCTAGTTGTGAGGCTGGTGGGATTTGCAGAGCTGTGCATCCAAAGGCCCTCCCCTCAGATGTCAGGCCATCCCAGGGCCATTCCCTCCATTGTGTTACCAAACATGCCAACTGCACCTTCATGACCTCATCCAGTCCCTCTGCTTTGTAAAAACAGCTCTTGAAATGTCTGGTAGTATTTAATGTTGTCTGAATGCCCAGTGGAATGATACCATGAAGCTGGCCTGGTGTACAGCCAGGGTCCTGAGCCTGCAGTGAGGGCCTTGAGGTCAGTTCATGCTCAGGGAGGGTTGGGCAGATGCTGGGAGATAACTGCTTCTAGGCCCATGTCTTGTGTCTGCTCAGTGGCCTGTGCTGCAGAAGAACCACCCAGATTTCTTATATTAGCACTGAAAGTTGTATTTGTGGCTTTTTCAGTCTGGATTTGGCAGTGCAGAGTCAGAGCTGCAGATGCACAGCTGGCTGCTCTTCTGGGCTTCAACCCAGCTGCCCTTGGCAGCCTCAGTGGTGACAAGCCTGGGCTGAATTAGGGCCACCTGTGTGTGTGAGCTTTTTTTGTTTTTTAGATTGTTATGGGTGATACTGGTAGGGAAGAGCAGAAATTGAGTTGGTTTCAGGAGAACTTAATGGAAAACCACGTGGAACTTCATTGTCAAAAAAAATCCCTCATGGGTGGTTTACCCTCCCAAGTAATAGTCTGTTAAAATCTCACAATTCACAAACTGGAGTTTGAATTTATTTGCTGCCTAACACCCAAGCCTGTCATGGTTACAGTTTTTAACTGACAAATAACCTCTCTTCAAAGGTGAATCTTTCTTCAACCCAAGAGTCCTGCTGCTGGGGCTTGACAGCACAACCCAAGGTCTCCAAGGGCTGCTGCTGGATATGTGGGGTTGACCGTGGCCTTGTGCTGCTGTGTGAGGTGGAAGCAGCTGCCTGTGGGCCTGTCCTCCTCCCACCCCGGGGCTGAGCTGCTGCATGAGGCCCAGAGGAGGTGCTGGAGCCCGTCCTGCTGACGGAGCGGCGGGCAGCCGGGCTACCTGGAAGGCTATCTCAGGAAGCAGCTGCAGGGTAACACTGAACCTTTGGGTCAATGCAGCACAAAGATTAATGGCACTGTGGTGTACCTCTGCTCTGGAGAGTGTGGGGAAAAACAACCCCGGCCCTAGGACAACCCCCAGCAAGGTGGTGAGCACATGTTTATGGCCTTCAGATAAAGCCTTGCACAGCAAGTATTTATCAAAACATCTTCTACTCTCTCCTTTGTAAGCACTACCCAGCAGCTTGGGCATTTAATCTTTTGTTGGGTTTTAAAGCCTTCTCTGCCCCCTGCTAGCTGAATTTAACCTTTCCTTGGGTTTTTAAATCTGACCCGTCTCCTGCTAGCCTGACCTTGCACTGGGAGGAGGAGGGGGGTGGGCTGCTGTGTCCCTGCTGCCCTGGCCTCTGCCTGGTTACTCCAGGGCAGGGATGCTTGCAGCACCTCCACATTCCATGTGTTTTTGCTATTGTAGGCAGAAAGTCTCCAGTCTTCCTGTTCTTGCTGGAGGTCAATGTCCGGCAGTCCCTTGTCCTCCCTTGCTCTCAGCTCGGGTCATCTGCCAGCAGCAGCCTCTGAAGCAGGGGGCTGTAAACACACCACATTTGCCCTGACCAGCACACTGGCTCTGGGTTTTTGGTCTGTTATCTTCCCTGGGACACCAGTGACAAAGACCCCTGCATCAAAATGCCCTGCTTTTCCCTTCATGCTGGTATGAATGGCTGCTCTGGGTGAGGGGTGCCTGTGGTTCTGCTCTGCTTTCATTTACAGTGACTGACACCAGCCTCAGTGGGGCTGCTTCCCTGCTGCAGTGTCTCCTCTGGATCTGTTCCAGTAAAACTTAGACTGCATGCAAAACTCCCACGTTTGTGTCCTGCAATAAATGGGATCATGTCCTTCCTCTCCTGAAAGCTGTGCTGGGGACACAGGCTTGCATGACACCCAGCAGCACCGTGTTTGACTGCCAGTTTAAGTGCCTTGCTGCCTCTGATGTGTTTGCCCTGCTGTGCCTGGGGGTGCCCCCTCTTGCTCTGGCTGTAGGACTCCCTCACCCCTGGTCTTGGCCACTGCACCAACATCCCTTGAACTGCAAGCTGCTGAGGAGGTCTGGGTATGTGAGAGCCAGATGAAGAACTGAAATCAGAGTGGTTACAAAGTTAAAGCCTTTTGAATTTAAATCCTTTTGTAACACCTGTGCCCTTTTCAGCTTCCCTACAATGACACCTTCTAGCTGGGGCAGCAAGAAACCTACAGCGGCTGAGATGATGATGCTGGGCTGCCATGTAACAGGGGCTATGCTGGTCAGACAGCTGCTGTCTTCATACATGTTTCTAACCTTTAATTCACAGAATCATCTAGGTTGAAAAAGCCCTTGAAGCTCCTCCAGTCCAACCATGAACCTCACACTGACCATTCCCAACTCCACCAGATCCCTCAGTGCTATGTTGACCTTACTCTTAAACACCTCCAGCGATAGGGACTCCACCACCTCCCTGGGCAGCCCATTCCAACACTAACAACCCATTCAACTGTTCATTTATAATGAAGTATCAACTTGCAGCAGGCAGCCTGTCCTAGGCCACAATGCTGCTCGTCTGGAGGAAGCCTGTGGATGCTTTGGTTTCCCTTGGCAGGTCAGTGACCGCGAGTGCCTCCCATGGGGTACCCAAGGCTATTCACTTTCTCAACTCAGGAAGAAAACAGCACAGCAGGGTGGGGGCTGCTGGATAGCAGGGCTCTGAGGAGGAAATGTGCTCACCCAGTGCAGGGAGGATGAGGCATCTGCCAGGGAGAGGAGGGAGGCTGGCACCTTGTCTTCCTCAGGGGGTTGAGTGTGTTCCTGCAGCATTGACAAAATTTCACCTTTCCTTCTCCATCAAGCTTTGCTGGCAAAATGGTTCACAGGAGCTGCTGCAAGCCTTGTTGGTGAAATAATGTCACTTGTTTTGTCCTGGAGCTCATTCTGGAATGGGCCCCAGCACCACAACAGGGGTGTGGGGGGACGGTGGTGTGCAGGGCAGGTGTGAGCGAGGGGTGGATGTGAACCTGGGTTTCTAATGTTTCCCAAATAGCAGCTGAGAGGCTAGGGGCATGACAAGCTCCAGCTTAGTGGGTTCCTCCCCATCTGGAAGGTGGCAAACCAAAGATGGTCCACAAATCCAGTCAAGAGAGAGAGAACATCCCAGTCCTGTGGTCATGGAGCTCTCCAGGGATGTGGGAGCAGGAGGAACCCCTTTCCCAGGAGCATGTCTCAGTTTCTCCACAGTGTGCCTAAAATCAGTGGAAGGGGGAGCAGTTAATGTATCTTTCAAAGATGGCTTTTCTGGGAAATTATTGTAATAATGCAAAATATGGAATATTTCTGCATGAAAAGCAAATGATGATCTGGCTGGAGGCCGACTGCAAGGCTGCTCCCTTGACTTTATCCTCTCACAATCTCCATTCCCCTCCAGCTTTCTCCACATGCCTCCATGTCTGCATGTCCTGAGTTAAAGCAGTCTTGGCAGGAGCACCAAGTCCTGCAGCCCAAGTGCCTGCTGTGGGAGGAAGGCAGTGTGTGACTTGAGGAGTGTTAAGGAAACTATAGGAAGATTAGGAAATGTGTGATGAGTTTTGATAACCAGAGGAAGCAGGTCATGTCCTGCTTCGAACGAGGTCCGCTTGGAGGTATGAAAGCAGCCTGTGCCACGATCAGGAATCAGTCTCTCTCATCAGCGTGCTCTGCTCTGGCTGAAGATGCTCTGGACTGGCAGGATGAGGCTGGGGACCTTCAGGATCTTGCTAATTCTTGTCCACACTGTAGCAGCCTGTGACTTTGGGCCCTTCCCTTACCGTGTCACGGGGATCGTCTGCAGGATGACCAAGCCTGCGGCATTGCTGTGTAAGTGCTTGCTGTATGGGGCTCTTTTTCCCCCCACTCTACCAGGAGAAGTTAGTGAGAGATCAGCCAAGTGAGGGAGTTTCTTGCTTCCTTGGCTCTCATGGAAACTCTTTATCTAATAAGATGTATTAATACCTGCCTGGGAGCATGTGTTCAAGCATGGCCACCTGAGCTGAATAGGCACAACTTCTCAAAGGAGCTAGAAAGTAGTCCCCAACCCCTCTCCTTAGCCCAGAAATTTAGTATTGTTTCTCGTTGGGGGTTGATGTGGTGGAAGAACTACAGCAAATGGGTGTTTGAGTTCTCATCTCTTGGGGTTGGTGTGCAGAAGGGGAGAAACAGCTTTTCTCTGCTGCTGTGGGTTTATTTGCAGGGATTTTGGGGGCTCTGTGAGTGGGGATGAATAATTAGTGCTTTGTGAAGGGTGGGAACAGTTCTGTCCCATCCCCTCTGACAGTGGTACATACAGAGGAGGGTGCTGGGCCCAACTAAGAGAGGGTATTTCTAGAAAGAAAAAAATCCTGTACAAGCGTGTGGCTGAGGCTGGAATACATTAGGAAAATGGGTACAGAAACTTGAGTCTCGGGAGTTTTCCTTTGGAGACCCAACAGATGACTACAATACAAGCAAGCAGTAACAGAGAAAAGGGGGTAAAGTCAACAGCTTGTGCGGCATCAGGACGAGCACAGCCTTGACCTTTCCAAAATCTGCCCCTAAGGAGCAGGTGAAGTGTGTGGAAGCTGGGCTTGATTCCCTGGCAACAGCCCTGCTGGTGACTGTGGAAGTCACATATGCTGCTGTTCCCAGCTGCCATCAGCTGTTAAAGTCAGGGATTTTTTTTTTATTTTTTATTTTTTTTAATTTACTCTGAAGCTATTTGTAGTGCTTCTTTAATCTAATGAAAATGCCTTGGGTAGAACTCTTCTGTAGCGCTTTACAGAATTCAGAGTGTGAACCCGACTTTGCAGCCAGAAGAGACTGCGGTTGATAGCTTTGCCTTTTTCTTCCACTCACAGTGAACCAGGAAACGGCACAGGTCATTCAAACAGCATTCAGAAATGCCAAATTCCCAAATATCACCGGGGAAAGATCCATGCGGCTCCTTGGCAAGGTGGCTTATGAGCTGACCCAGTGAGTATCTCTGTGTCTCTGTGATGGTGAGGTGCGGGCAGATGAGGGGAAGAGAAACTGGCCTCAGAGGGAGCTTTGATCCAGCAGTTGCTGGTGAAAGCAAAGTTCTAGATGGGGGCAGACACATTTTCAGATTTATGCCTTGCAGACAATTTGCATCTTAAGATTTAGGCTGCTGATGTATTATTTTAAGAGCTTTTCCAACTCGGTGGGCAGAGAGCGAGGCAGGGCATAGAGCACATGTGTGACAAGGGGGATGGGAGCTCTGACCCTGCGGGCTGGAGCTCCTGGGGCCTCTTGCCGACAGATGGTGCCCATGACACACTGTCGCGGCTGCCAGAGCCACCCTTGTCAGCAGGATGTCACTTGGCCAGGCTTTGTGACAAACAAGGCTGGGTTTTTCTGTGTTGTTAACTTTTATTTGGGGACAGCAAACACAATGATGCAAAGGCCATTGAATGACTCGAGTGTGTCCAGAGAAGGGCAACGGAGCTGGGGCAGGGTCTGGAGCACAGGTCTGATGGGGAGCGGCTGGGGGAACTGGGGGGGTTCAGTCTGGAGAAGAGGAGGCTGAGGGGAGACCTCCTGGCCCTCTACAGCTCCCTGAAAGGAGGGTGCAGAGAGGGGGGATGAGTCTCTTGAGCCAAGGAACCAGCGACAGGACAGGAGGGAATGGCCTCAAGCTGCCCAGGGCAGGGTCAGGCTGGCTCTGAGGAAGGATTTCTGTGCAGAAGGGGCTGTTGGGCGTTGGAATGGGCTGCCCAGGGCAGGGGGGAGTCCCCATCCCTGGAGGGGCTGAAGAGTCGGGCTGACCCAGCGCTGAGGGATCTGGTGGAGTTGGGAACTGTCAGGGTGAGGTTCATGGTTGGACTGGAGGAGCTTCAAGGTCTTTTCTGACTGAGATGATTCTGTAATTTCCTGCTATGACTGTGGCTTACATAGAGCACTGCAATAAAATTGGGTTATTTCTGCAGCACATTGCTCTGTGTTTTGGGTTTAAAGCATTCCCCCCCTCATATCCGAACATTGCAGGGGAGGCGCTCTGCACTGGGGCTGAGCCAAAGCCCCATTGCCCTTGTGCATGGCCCCTGTGATTTGCAACAGCTCCTGAGTCTGGAGTTGGTCCAGGCCCCTTAGAGACCCAATGTCCTCAGAACAAACCTGTCTCACCTGGTCACAGAAAGTAGCCTCAGGGTTGGAGACAAACTAAGTTTCTGTTGTTTCTAGCATCCAGGTGAATGGCTTGTCCATAGAGCAGAGCGAAGTGGAGCTCAAGGAGAACGATGCCATTCACATTGCCATTAAAAACGTGACAGCCTTCTTCAAAGGGACTCTGACCTATGGCTACGCTGGGGCCTGGTTGTAAGTACCTGGGGGCTGGCTGCTACCAAGCACCATGGCCCCGGCTCCTGCTGCTGCCTGCAGGCAGGACTGGCCCCTGGCACGAGTAGGGGTGGAGTGGCCACGCTCCTCTGGATCTCTAGCAGCAGCAGCAGCACTGCTTACTGCTTAAGCGAGACAGGACTTTATATGCTATTACTGCTCTTCTCATCTTGCTTTCTGCCTTTCTATTCTCACTGTCACTCATTGCATGAGGAGACAAGATGACCAAAGCATACAAGCTGATTTCTCCACTCTCCTTCACTACTCTATGAACTTGGAGTGGGGAAAAAGGGGCTTTAATGCTCCCATTCCAAGTGCTGCTAAGGTGGTGGCTTGCAATGATTTAAAGCCAGAGTATATGAGATGGGCTGCTGCGTGCTGGGGTTTTGTACAACTCAGTGCAAGGACTGATGTGAAAGGTGTTACAAAACACACCCTGCAGCTGTCAGGTGGTCAGGGAAAAGCTGCTTCCAGCAGGGGTTGCTAAATATCCTCTCTTCTGCCATTACAGTTTGAAGCTTTTTCATTCAGTTGATTTTGAAATCGAGTCTTCCATTGACCTCCAAATAAACATTAAACTGAGTAAGTAATGGCTGGGAATCGCTACCTGTGGGGAGCCTTTGTGTGTGTGCTCCCTCCAGAGCAGCAGGACGGACCGGGCGGTGGGCAGCGAGCCCTGGCTGGCTCTGCTCACCTCTGTGGGGATCAGACAGCACCCAGGGGCTGGAAATGGGTCTCTAGCACCCTGTGCACACAGGCTAGGAGACAACATGGCCTTCAAAGCCCTCACAGTTTTAACAGATGAAGCAGAGGAAGCTGGTATAAATCAGTTCAGCAAAGTGGTGCTGATTTACACCAGCAGCAAAGGAAGAACGGTTTGGCCTTCTGGACTCTCTTCAGGACTGGCTTTTCATGTCCTGCTGTTCAGGATAACTTGAAAAAACATGTTTCAAAAGAATGAGCCAAATGAGGGCTTTGGTTCAGGAGGTTTGAACCTTCTTATAGTCCACTTTTTTAGCTGTCTCCAGGTAAAGGTGTGCTCTGGGAAACAAAGCCTCTTCCTCAGGAAGGTCAACAGACTTAGACCAGAAAGGGACAGAGACAAACTACACTCCTCCACCTCCCATAAGGGATGAGAGGGATGTGGGTTATTATATGTGCCTCAAAATACATTTTCCTTGTAAGCTCCCAGAGGGAGAGCTGCGTGAAGCTCTCAGCGACAGTATATTGCAATTTCCAAACTTTTTGCAATACGACTTCATTCCCTCCCCGCTCTTGTTTGTGGGTTGCACATACTGCCCAAGTTGTTCTGGGTGATGTTAGGGGACAACTGAATGCCTGACAACGGGAGCAAGCGAAGCTGGCAGGTATCCAAGTGAAGCGTGAAGAAGGCTGTCTGGCAGACTAGCTTGGCTGGAGCTGCGAGCAGAAATCCTCCACCCAGGTGCAAGGTAGCTCCATCTGCCCCACTCTGCAGGGTCTTGAATCATTTGGAAACATCCACCAATGTGTGGGGAACTCTGCAGACCTGGAGCAGGGCATCACTGCAGAGGGGCAGCCAAAGTGCACTCGTCCCCCTCATCTCAGTAGCAAGTTAGCTATTTTTTTTTCTTTTTTCTTTCGTACCATGCAGTGTGCCAGAAGGACCAAGTGGCTGCTGATGCCTCAGACTGCTACCTGACTTTCCACAAACTTAAGCTTCACCTCCAAGGAGACAAAGAGTGAGTCCATCGCCCTTCAAAGTCAGGCTTCACTTGCCCCTCTGCTGGTCCCCGAGTGCTTCAGCCCAAGTGTCACTCCTCGAGGGGACCGCTGGGCTGTCCCTGACCCTCCTCCCTGTCTTACACAGACCGGGCTGGCTGAAGCAGCTCTTCACAGATTTTATCTCCTTCACTTTGAAGCTTGTTCTCAAGAGTGAGGTAAGATCAGCCATTGCTTGTGGACAGAGGAAAGGTTGGTTTGTATGCTATACACTCCTCTGCTCACATATGCCCACAAGATAATAGCAGTGTAATTTTAGTGCTTGCAAAAAATAAGACAAAGAAATAGAATCCACAAAAAACCCAGCTCGGATGAGGTGAAAGGTTGTGCCGACACTGAGATCTCTTATGGTACTGGACTCTGGCAAACAGCCCACAGATCTCACCACAAGGCCCAGCTCTGCTCTACAATCCAAAATCCTAATCTCTGCCTTCAGCTTTTCCCCTCTTTTCCTCTTGTAGGTGTGCAATGAAATCAATTTTCTTGCCCAGGTGCTGGCAAATTATGTACATGATTTAGCAGGTAAATATCCTTGTTTTTTCTTTTTTTCTTTTATGTGCAACTTTTAACATTTGAGCCCCAGCAGGACAGTAGCCACATCCATCAAAAAAGTCGTTCAAAAATGTGTATGGGATCCCAATCCCTCAGACAACAGCAAAATAAATCTTAGCACTTTCATGTTTTCAATTTTCTCTATCAGTTTGTTTTTTAAGAGTGATTGCACTGTTTGAAATACACATTTCATAAGATATTTCTCCTTCATTATGTAATAACCAGAGGTGTAGGATAGCTGCAGAAGGACTGATGTTAGCTAGAACAGGAGCATTTGTCAAGCTCTGGGATCCCCAGCATAAGGAGGACACAGAGCTGCTGGAGTGGGTCCAGAGGAGGCCACAAAGATGATTGGGGGGCTGGAGCACCCCTCTGCAAGGACAAGCTGGGAGAGTTGGGGGTGTTCAGCTGGAGAAGAGAAGGCTCTGGGGAGATCTTATAACAGCCTCCCAGGACTGAAAGGAAAGTAAAGTACAGGAAAGCCAGGGAGGGACTCTTTATCAGGGAGGGCAGTGATAGGATGAGGGGTAACAGTTTTAAACTGAAAGAGGGTAGATTGAGATTAGATATAAGGAAGAAATTCTTTATTACAAGGGTGGTGAGACACTGAAACAGGTTGCTCAGAAAAGCTGTGGCTGCCCCCTCCCTGGAAGGGTTCAAGGCCAGGTTGGACAGGACTTTGGGCAATCTGGGCTAGTGGAAGGTGTCTCTGCCTGTGGCAGGGGGGTGGAACTAGATGATGCTTAAAGGTCCTTTCCAACCCAAACCATTCTGTGATTCTGTGATATGCACTGGAGTATTGGGACTGAGCTATTACAGCATCTGTATCTGCCTGCTGAAGATTTTCTAATGTTTCGCAGTACCAAATATCAGGGAAAAGGAACAGAATGTAAAACTGAGAGTAATTACCCCTATTACCCAGTGGAGAAACTGAGTCAGTGAGCAGTAGCAGGATCAGCACTAGCACCCAAAGGAGTGGGACCCCTCAGTCCCATAGCTGTGTCCTTTTATAACTCCCAGCCACCTTCTGCCCCAAGTCCTTAAAAACACCTGTCACAAGCTCTGCTTAAGGTCATATTTCTGGTCTGAGGTTTTTGTATTTTCTTCCTGCAGCAAATTTTGTCCAGGATAAGGATATCTTTGTTGATATCTCCCTTGCATCAGCTCCTTTAATAAAAGCAAATTACATAGAATCACATCACAAGGTAAAGTGACCCACGCTGCTCAGAGACCAAAGGTTTGCTGGCATTAATGATGTTTGCTGGCGGGCTGGGAGGGGCTGGTCGCTTGCTGCCATGCAGTGCTGCGGAGGTAAGTCTGGAGCAGGGGCTGATGCCAGCCTTTCACCCAGCGGAGGAGCTTGCTCTCTGCTCTGAGTCCAGCCAGCCAGGCCTTCACCTTGCAATGAAAATGCAGGTATTGACATCTTGTCCTGTCTCCCTGCTGCTCGTTGTGGACAACATGCTTGCTTTCCTTTAAAGGGCCTTGTCATGTACAAGAACTACTCTGATGTCTTCAGTGACTCTGTTTTCTCCCCGTCGCTGCTGACTGAGTCTCGAATGCTCTACTTCTGGCTGTCCGAACACAACCTCAACTCTTTGGCTTTGGCAGCGTTCTTAGATAAGCGCCTGGTGTTGACCTTCAGAGGGGAGAAGTTGCAGGTGACTTTCAGGGGAGGTTCCCTCATACATCATATTTTGGGGAGTACAGAATCCTCTAAATACTGTTTCTTGGTGAGAGGTAGTTTCTGTAGAAGATAGAAGTCTACAGTTAGTCATTACATGTGATATAGGCAGTCACTACAGGTGATCCTGGTCTGAAATTGGTACTTTCTTAGCAAGTGTGTGCTACCAGGTAGTGTAATCCCTTATAGTGATAGAAAACTTGTCTTCTGAGTTGTAAAGTGATGTGATTTTCTGTGGGAGTACTGAGGTAGAAAGGGGAGGTAGGGTTTCTACTGAGATAGAAACTCAGGAGGAACTCAGCCTTGCCTCTGAACTAGGCACACACTGCACGTCAGTGCTCTAGAGGCCCATGGACCCCACATCAGGACTAACCATAACCTCATCTTTCATTTTTCTACAATCTGTTTCTTGTTTGTTTCTGAAGGCGCTGTTTGAAATAGAAGACACAGAAGCGCAGCGGAAGATGGTGCAGATGGTAACTTTTGGTCCTATTCAGAGAATTTTATGTCAAATGAGCAGCTTCTCAAATGGATTCTGTTGCATTATAACATCTTGTGTCCTTCCCTCAATAACTTGAGTCTTGGGTGGGCCTGATGGTGAAAACCAGGGGCTGGTGGAGCAACTGTTGTGCTTTGCAAGGACTTCTCCACCCTTTATGTTGGCACAGCTTCCCTGAAACCTGACTGAGCTATTGGGTTTGTGTGAACTGGAGGAGGAATTGGGGACTACAGAAGGGATGCAGCTGTGTGGCAAGTTGGCATGGAATTGGGATGTGGTATGGAAAAAGCCTGACTCTTCTCTTGCTCCTTACTTGACCAGATTTTTCAAGGCACCTCCTACAATGACTCTGTGGCCAAGGTGTGGAGTCTCGCCCACCCCCAAATCTCTCTTCAGCCTGAAGGGACAGTCGTGAAGTCCTTGGTAGCAGCGGAGGTCAGCGTCTTTCCTGCAGGAGAAGAGTCTCTGATGGTTCTGTACATGGAGAAGGTCAGTTCTTGCTTCTCCTGAGTATGAAGACCTTGGGACAGCCTCTGTCCTGACTCTGGACCACTCCTGATGCTCAGGGATAGTAATGGCAGGGAGCCCTTTGGGAAGGGTGGGTGGCTAAACCGTGGGAGGTGGAGAAGGCATATCAGTTCTTTTCAACATTCTGATCTCTTCCCCTGACATCTGAGGCTGGGAATGATGACAGTGGCTGTGTTGGCTCAACACTTCCTCTCTTAGTTCAGCCCATCACTGGTGTGCGAGGTGGTAAATGCAGCACTGGAAAGCTCTGATGAGCCCCCATTAACCTGCATCAGACACGGTGAAACTCCTTCAGCTGAGGTATTTTAGGAGAGAGTGAACATACCACAGGAATGTATTTATTTTGGAATCTCCTCATTCCCAAGTTTTATCTCTGACCCCCACTTAGAGGATGCTTGTCTCTGAAATGAAGAATGTTCTGAAGAATGCAAAGCTCAAAATATCACTTATTCCTCTATGTATGCCTGTATGAAAGTTCTTACTTACACTGTGTTTTACCCCAGACTGCTTTATACTGAATCTAAGGAGGTAGAAAAAAGAAATGCCAACAGCCTTTCTGTCATGAGTAACATCACAACAAAGCAGTATGTTTGTCCAGTCTTGTAATTATGGGCTGGTACAGACACTAAACACTGCACAAAAGCAAATCCCTGCCTGAAGATAGATCAGAGTCTTTATAATTTAAAGGGTTAAACTATAATTGAGAATAATTCCCTCCTGTCCTTTGCAAGTACTTTATGTTAGCAGGCCATTACAGGGAAATATGCACAGCTGGATTTTGTGTTCCCAGTGATATATTGAAACAAATTTCTGGTAGGACTGCAGAAGCACTGAACCAGAGATGGTCCTCTCAGGGGGACCTGAGTGGCTCTCAGGATGTGATCTGCTCCTGGCCTGCCAGACCCCTGGTTGTGTCCTGCAACAGGATCACAAAATGCTCCTTTTAAATGAATGTTTGCATACAGGCAAAATAAGAAAATGAGCCTAAATGGCCAGAATTCCAAGACTGCTTTATTTTTTAATTTGGTTATAAATAAAAACAGTACGGTAAGATTACTTGTGGTAGCCCTGGCTACCCTGGGGCTGGTGTCTCCACAGCCATTCTGGTGATCTTTCATGTTGAGACAGATAGTCATTGGGAAACAACACCCTACACAACCATTTCCTTCCTTCTGCAGGATTTGGTTCACAAAATGGTGATGAGCCAGCCTAGAGCCCCACAGGCTGAAGCTGTGGACATTGTGGGGGAAGTTCATTGTGTGCAGATGGAGAAGAAAGATGCCAACCTTCTCTAGTGATGTCTGCAGGCAAAGCTAGAAGGATGTTGAAGTCTGGGTCATAGAAATTAAACCAGAATTTCCAAATGCAACTCCCTGCTGTAAGGCAAGATGAGCTACATCTCAACTCTGCCGTTTTTCTCTGTGCAGGAAATCACAGTCACTATCCAAGCTGCCTATGAGGAAAAGAAGCTCATTTTGCATGCTTCAGATTCCAGGTCAGTATTGTGGTTCTTGTGGGTTTCATTGCCTCTTTCAGCCCATGTCTGAAAGCAGCACAAAAAGAGAATCTCTGCAGTTCTGTCACTTTAGTGACTGTTTTCCCCCCCTTTTCCTTCCCTTCAGCATAGACTTTAAAGTCATTAAATGCACAGCTGATCCAAATGGGGTAAGTTCTAAGAAAGTATTCTCTAGGCCATTTGTAGCTAAATGATGTCTTTGAAACCTTTTTGTATTAATTCACTGGCTTTCAGAATGACCCATCCATAAGAAACTTCCTGCAGACAATGATCTTGGTTGCTGGGATCCCAGAAGTGATTTCAAGTGAGTTTTCCCTTTGGGAAGGGTCAACGTACTTCGTAAGGTGTCTAACATCAGATCTCCCAAACCTAAGCACTGAGAATACACATCAATAACCCTGACAGCTGGTGAGGGGGAACCACATTACTGATGTGAATTTCTGCTGGATTCACTTGGGGAATGGGGGAACCCTTTGTAAATGGCTGGGACAAAGGAAAAGTGAGTTTTCTGTCAGGCCGAAGGTTGTGGGGCATTGGGGCACAATTAGCTTTTGGCAACAGGCAGACAAGGTCATAGTACACGATGAGCAATAAGCCAGGACAGCTGTACTTGTAACTGGATGGGTTTACTGATTCCATAGGGATCCAGCTAGCTTTGACTTCACTGATGAACAGCAAAGGGCTTCATCTATTTGAGATCAGAAATCCTGAGATCATCACAAGAAAGGTAAGCAGAGTTCAGACATGCCTGACTCTTAAAGCCCTTCTTGGGAGTGTGGCATAAACTAATATAATGCTTTTCTTTTTTCTCCTCCCTTTTTAGGGATATGTAATTGTACAACTTGACTTTAGCTTCCCGAATCATTTGCTGCTTGATTTTCTTGAGAAAAGATTATAGAATTGATCTCTTCATAAAGGAGTATAGGAACTTGTGTACAAACAGAAAGATTGTTTGTGAACCAATTAAAAGACCAGCTGATTTAAATCAACTTCAGTTGAATTTTCTTTCCTTTTCCTGAGAAACACTCCAGTTTCTGTGCAATTGTACTTCCACAGAGCCTCTCATCTGCAAGTCTGCACCTCTACACACACTATTTTTCAGGATCTTTAAAGGACTTGTGTGCTTAGGAGTAAGGGTTGGACCCTTGAGGTTCATGGGCTGTGGGTTAGCATTCATGGGAGGCAGCAGAAATGGGCTTTGCCCACCTTTTGATGTGTCTCTGTTGTTATGGTTTGGAAATGCAGCACCTTTTGGACAGACCCTGGGTTTTGTTTTTACTATGAGCCAAGAGGCTTCTGATTTTAACAGACTTCAGCAACTCAAATGACATTATCAAACTCCAAGTAAACTCAGAACCACTTATGCTAAAAGACCTGGGTATGGCTGAAAAAAGCATATAGGTGTGAATTTTCAGTGCGGTACTGTAACAGAGAGATCTTGTGCCCTGGGTACTCTCTTTACAGAGCCTGTAGTCTCTGTGTAGAGCTCTAGGGAAATTGTTATGCCCATGTTGTTGCAACAGTGTGAGCAAACTTGAGAAAAGTAATAAAAATGATAAGGAAGCCAAGGAGATTAAAAGAGAAAGTGTGTCTAGTCAGACAGCGGGCTCCTGTTCCTTCCTACTACAGTACAATAATTTATCTGAACTGGCTCAGTTATTTTCCTGTACCAGTTCATGTTTCCCTTCTTTAACTTGTCTTTTCACTTGGAAGAGATCTCAGGCAACAAATCTAAGACTAACAGTGGTCACATTAACAAAGGCAGAGGATGACATTCTCCTCCCACACAAAATGATATTAAAGTTGGGGCTTCCACGACGAGCCCTGCGAGGCTGGTAGCAGGACGGCCTCAGTTTCTCAAGCCCCCTGGGCATTGGTGGTTGTTCCCTCACTGCCATGGTTGTCCTCCCTGCAGAATGAGCCAGGCCCCTCTAACCTGCTCCTCTCCCACCCTCAATGCTGGAGGCCACCGAGCTCCCCCAGTACTTCCTTGCTCTGTGTGACTCCTGGGTTTTGTCAGGGGTCGTGGTGCCAAGGCTGGTGGGGAAGGCGACTGGGGCACTGGGAGTGAGCTGAGTTTACAGGTTGCTCCATGGCAGCCAAGGAAAGTTTATCTTACTGGGTCTCAAACAGCCATGTCTGTGACACAGCAGGAGCCAAGTGGTGCAAAAGGTGTGACACCACAGTGTGGCCAATGTGGCCTTGCAGCCCTGGTGTAGTGGCCAACTTTCTACCTCTCTTCCCACCCTGTTCCCAACACCACCTCTGCTAGCTATTTCAGTACCGGCTAAGGGCTTGTTGGGGCTTCCTCCTGCTCTAAAGCCACCAGTGCTGAGGTGACATTTTCCCTCTCCCTCTCTGCATGGCAATGTCTGCTGAAGACAGTGGGAACTGGCTTCTGTCAAGAAGGTCCTCCTGAATGACATCCCACTAGAGTAATGAGCATCAATAAAAAAGAAATAATAATAGGGGAAAAAAAAAAAAGAAATGGCATTTAAAAATGCCCTTTTTTCTCGGCTGAAGTGGGGAAGAAGCAGGAAAACGACCAGTGGACCCCCCAGAGGGTCCTGAGCTGCTGCCCTGTGGGGCTGCGACCCCTCACCACAAAATGGCGGGGCGCTGAGGGGCGCCGCGGCGTCCGCGCCTTGCCGAGCCAGGCTCCGATGCCGCACACTCATGTGCTTTCCCGGCAAAGCCGCTTCGCCGTCGGCCGGTTTCGTTTTCAGTTTCGGGAACGCCGCGGCGGGGCAGCCCTGAGCTGCAGCCGCTATAAGAGCGCGCCGGGACGGACCGCAGCCGGGTGAGTGCCGCGGGCGGGTCGCCCCGGGCGGGGAGAAGGAGATGGAGGCGGAGGCGGAGGCGTCGTGCTGGGGCACCCGATGAGGGTTTAGATTTGGAGGGGACTCGGGGTCTGGGTGCGCCCTTCCCCATGTTCAAGTCTAAGGTCGGAAGCATTGCTGGAGGTCACTTTTGTTCCCAAGCACAGGGCCCAAATCAGTATCTCGGCTTTTATAAGCCAGAGTTATATGTGGGATGGAGGCCATCAAGGACGACATCGGGGATTTTTAGGCACAGAACTGTTAGATTGGCCATAGAGGTGACTTGTGGAAAACAGACTCTACAACTGGTATAGAGTTACACAGCATGTATGCTTACTCGGGCGCCGGGGTGCAAGGGGATTTCTCCACAAAGCTTGCACACCCATCGCACATTTTACCAAAAACTTGCAGAGTGTGGATATCCATATTCACTGGATTACATAACACACCTATCCATATGCATGAGTGAGGCTGGGTTAGCTCTAGAGGTTGGTGTCAGCAGTTGATGTTCTCTTTGCACCGGCCCATTGCCTCCTGGGGGGCGGGCGTCTTTCGGGTCTGTTGGAGGAAGGCTCACAGTTCTCTTCACGTTGTACTTTCCCTCAGAGCATGCGCAGATCAGATTCTCTTAGCCAATTTCTTGAATAACAAGAGTGGTTCCCGCTGGTTTACCACATCTGTCTTTTCTAAAAGCACCAGTCTATTAATTTCTACTACCCATATATGGCTATCTATCCATAAACTTGCTAGAGCACATCTGCTTTCCAAGGACATGTCTCTTATTTTTGCCGTACATACTAATTCTTGGAAAGTTTCGACAGAAAACTGCTTTGTTTTGATGAACATAGTAGCCCTTGGTAAGCTTCCACAGAACAGTCAGGGCAAGCAAGATTATTAAGCAATATTCAGAAATCATTATAAGTTGCTATAAGTAAATAAGTTGCAAAGTAGGTGATCATTTCCTTGTATCAGAGGGGTTATGTTGGTAGTGCTGTGACAGCTTCTGGTCTGGTGGAAACACCAGTGGGGGCAGTGATGGGCCAGATCCAGGCAGGTAAGGCCGCAAAAGGGGGCAGAGCACGGCAGCAGGTGCTGTCCGAAGCCCCCCCAGAAGCCCCTCAGCACCTGCGGACCCCTCCATCCACCCCCAGGTCTCTCAGAGCTCCCCCCCATCCCTGGTGCCATGCTTGAGGCAAGACAACTAAAGTAAGCATTTCTATCCAGAGGTGGGGGTATTGCTGGACCTATTTGTGTTTTGGTTTGTTTTTTTTCTGATAAATTTTGAAACAGTGCTGTGTGCCATATTGCCTTGTCTGGAACTTGGCTTGCAGGCTGCATCTGGTTTTCCAATGTAGCTTCTCTGGCATCTGAAAAACTATTAATAATATGCTGTTAAATAATATGTTGGTGTTAACTGTTAATAATAACAGTGTAAACTGTTAATAAACAGTGTAAACTGTTAATAATATGTTGGTGAGATCTCAAGATCTCTGTGCACACAGTTCTATCTAGAAACCTGGGATTTTTCCTCAAGTCATTCACATCTACTATGTTCTCACTTAAACCTTGTCCCCATTCCAAAGGAAAGGCAGGGTGCTTTTTTCTCTTAGATATAATGGAAATGGTAAATAAGTGTTTTCCTGTGTGTTAGAATAATCAGATGTATGCATATCAATAAAAATATTCCCACTGTAAGAGCCTTAAACACAACAAAGTCAGAGTTTACTCCACAGTGTTTGCCCCCGAGTCCCATTTCTTTGGACCACTCCCTGAAAGCTTTACCTAACTTACCATCTAGCTATATATTTTACAATAGGAATAACACTCTTCTACTGTTCTGATGGGCTATTTTTGCTCATCTCACTGTTGGCACAGATGAATTGCAGTTGGGGCTTCCCGGCTGGTTTTACTTTCATTTTGCTCTCTTCATCAGGACACAAAAGGCACTGAAGGGCTGTGTGCCTCGGGAGAGTGGTGGGTTAGCAAGTGAAGAGATCAAGGCAGTGGACATTGTCCCTCAGCTACTTTGTTTTGTGACCCCCACTTTGTTTTCAGTGCCGCTGCTCTGTTACCGGGCTTTTGGTAAGTAGCACGTGCTCCTTGGAGCATGCAAGAGGTTGGTAGATTTGCAACAGGGAGCTTCACATTTCAGTTTTATTTTTCGTGGTTGGGAATGGCGTGAATGCCAAGTTGGGGAGGAGAGGCGAGGCTTACTTTTGCAATGTGTTTTAGTGCTGTTTATGCATTTGAAGGAGAAGGGCAAGGGTCAAAAACTTTCTGGCTCTTGGGAGGTTTTTGTGCTTCATTTTGAGCTGAGAGGCATTTTACTGTAGGTCACTGCCCATCGTTTCTTACGGTCTTATTTAGCAAAGCAGGAGTGGTGTAGGAGCCGTTCAGTATTGCCTAAGCTTTCATCTAACTTTTCAGTGTTGTTTTGTTCTTGAGTATGAGTCTTTCATTAATTCATATGAGTCTTGTCTTTGCCTGAATGGCTTTCAGTCTTCATTGGCATTAAGGTCTGATTTTTTATTTTTTTAATACAGTCTTATTAAGGAGGTAGTTCTTGGTCATCCTGGAAATAAAGTCAGGGCATTGCTGTCTATGGATTTCTAATTTTGGGCTGGAAAGATGTAAAGGGCAAGTCCCTACATGATCCCATGACTGATCAAGGCCTGAAAGCCCCTTGAGTTTCCCAGGCTACTGGGAAATGCAGTTTGTTTTGCAGGAAGCCCTGTTATTTTGCAGTTTGCTTAAATTTGAAATGTTTAAATGTTTTCTTTTATGCTTTTAAGGTAATTGAAACATTGTTTCCTTTTTAAAATGCATGTGTTACTATTTACATTCTTTATTTGTATAATATAACACAAATTTCATAATAAAATATTTTGAATGAAGACTTGCAGAGTCCTTTCCAATACGGTTCAGAGTTTCAGTTTTTGGCATCATGGAAATAGCCTGAGGAGAAAACTGATCCTGGTTAAGCCCAATTTTCTTATCATTTCACCAGGAACTTTTTTGTTGTTGTTGTTGTTAGAATAGTGAATGACAGACACTAGAGAATTTCTACAAACTGGGTGTTTTACCCACATTATGATGGATCCCAGAACTGCCTCACTTTTTATGTAATGCATCCTGAAAGCTTGATCTGGAATGGGAGCCTAGGTAAAGTCTTTCAGTGATACTGTATTATGACAGTATATGGTGATGCTGCATGATAACCAACTTTGACATGGTTTTGACCTAAAGAGTCGGAGATTAGTAAAAGAGTCCTTCCCATCCAGTCCTCTCCTGTAGCACTCAAGTCGGGTCACATCCCTTTGCTGCATTAATTGGCTTGGTCTGAAAACATCAAAGGCTGTTGGAAGAGGCAGTACAGAGAGGGCAGAGAGGGGTGCTGGGTTATGAGAGCAGGGGTATCCTCTTAAACATGAGCAGGACAAACCTCTTGAGCAATTTTACCTCCAGTGCTCCAGCCTGGTGCCTGCTTTTTGTTTTGTCTTCAGCTTTTGGGTGCGTGCCATGCCCAGCAGCGATGTGGGGAGGTGATGTTCTCTCCATGCAGTGTGCCTCAGGGAGTTGTGTGGCTCTGCTGTGAGGTCACTCCAGCATGAGCATCACTTTCTGATGAATTAGGAGTTGTCTCTGCTCAGATGGGAAGGTCTTGGCTGTTTCCAGCAGAGCGTCCTTCTGTCTTCCACTTCTGGTTTGAGTTCTTCCCTTGGCTCCATAGAAATCTCCCACTTTCCTTCTTGGCCACGGCAAAAAGTAGGCAAAAATAAAAAGCCTGAAGGCCTGTGGCTTATTTTTAGTGTAGATACCTGAATGGTCAGCGTGGGGGAGAGCATCTCTGGGGAGTGAGGGCTGAACGTGAGAGCAAATGGGCTCCTCAGCACAACTGCCCTGTCCCTCCACCCTGGTGGCAGTGGAGTAGCTGCTGCTGTTGGGTTGGGAACGCGCTTGCTCAGAAAACAGCAGTTCCTGGGGAACGGCACTGTGTGTACCAGCCTCCTCGGGATGAAACGACTCTGCCCAACAGGATGCTTCCACTCAACAGTGTCACTGGCTTTTTACTGAACTAGGTTGGTCACTGTCCTGTCCTCACCCCATGTAAACTTGGGTGTTACAGCAACTCTGGGGTTTTTCCCACACCATACACCATGCAGCAGTCTGGGACCTGGAAGAACTGTCCCCTCTAGATGCAAGACAGATAGTTGCTGGGGGCATGGAGCATGGAGGCTGCTTCCTGTGGTTTCTATTTCTCAGCCTTTTTGAAGACATGGTGATGGTCGTTGTAGGTGGAGCTGGCTTCCAATATCCATGTAGACAGCTGTCTGCTGGAGATAGCACAGTCCTGATGCTGCTGTAGCCTGGGCTGGGACCCTGCTGCAAAATATTTGGAGGCATGCAGGATGGTGATTTCTTTTCTTATCCCTTTCCCTGTGGTAGGAGTGCTTGGACACCAACCAGCGTCAGCTGCAATTCAGGGAGAAACTTCCTTTTGCCATCTCTGCTGAGAGGTGGAGGAGCTGGCACTGGCACTGGTGGCGTTTTCTGCCCCCTGTACCTGAAAGTCGTTTGCAAGAGCTGTGTAACCTCAGAGGATCAGCTTTTCTTTTTTTTTTTTTTTTTTTCTGCTGTGACTGACTGCCTGACGTGAGCAAGCTGCTGCTGCTTCTGCATCAGCTTCCATGGAGGGGCTAAGAGTAGCATGTTGACAGCGAAGACCAGCTCAAGTCAGGCAGCAACACCAGGAAAGCTGTGATTGCCTTGAAATGGTCCTGTAAAGCCTCTCTTCACTTGTATCTTAGGGTACAAGGCTCAGTCCTGCATTTTCATCACATCAGTAATGGATCGTCAAATGTCCAAACATTTTGGTCACTGCTGGTTTGAGTTGAGGTTGCCACCTAGAGATGAAAAGCTCTGCAGCTGACTCCAGGATTAAAGGCAGAGCTTCTAGATGTGTGACTCATGTAATCACCCATGCCCTTTTATATCTCCATCCTAGGCATCTGCACCGAGTGAGGCAACTGCATGTGGCATGCCCTGTGCATTGGGGTGTCCTTGTGGGCTGAAACGCTGCTGCTAGCAGATCAGTTCTTCGTCAGGGTATGGAACAAAAGCCACATTTCCACTTAGCAACTGAAAAGAGGCTGACCACACAACAATGCAGGTAGGGGACTGTTTGTTCTTGGCTTTACTGTGAGAAGGAACTGGAAGGTAACATTGTCACCAAAGGAGAAAGGAGTTGTTCATCCCAACAAAACGAGCAGCAAGAACAGCTGCCTAAGCACTTTGTGCAGCAAAATATCTTGCTCTTGGAGTCCCACACCTCTCCAGAGGTCCTGTGCACATGAAAGATGCCTGACATGTTATACTTGGCAGATAGCCGCTGCAGCGATACAGATGTCAACAGAGCTGCTCCCTGGCTGCTGCCCGAGAGGCTGACTCCTGTTGTTCACTCCTGTCCCTTGCAGTTCTGCTGTGTTAGGCACTGTACAGACAAACACTGTGGTGCTTGCACCTTGTCATGGCTGGGATGGGATTAGCCATATGACACTCTGAGAGTAGGGCAGATGAATCCTGGGTTAGATCAAGGGGTAGAAAAGCAGATCAAGTCATCAAGGGCTGTGCTGGCTGCTCAGCAGCAGGTCTGTGTGCATGAACATCTCTCACTCCTATGCTCATTGCTATCCTTTCTGGTTTCATTCCTCCAGCTCCCATTTCAGAGTGATGATCTAGACCTGGAAGCAGCCATAGCAAGTGCCCGCCCCCAGTTAGTGGAGTTTCTCAGTCACCGTCCTGGCTGGCTGCTCACGACCTCCCAGCGCTTCCTACCAGTGGTGGCCTTGAACAGCCTGGATGGCATCACTGACCACAAAGAAAAAGTCTCAGTGATCCTTGAGCTGCTGGAGAAGGCTGGCCCTGCCACCTGGAAACAGTTTGCACAGTACCTCTGCATGGAGTGCGACCTCCCCCTGGATCTGGAGATACTGCTCATGAGTTCTGCGGGAGAAGGTAATGGAGATAGGGCCAGCTTCCTCTGCCTGTCTCCAAACGCAGCCAGTGCCTTGGCCACCCGTAGCCAACAGACCAGTCTAGGCAGTGAGACCACCAGTGCCCCTGCTTGCATGGTCAGTGCCTCGTCGGCGAGAGGTGGCAATCCAATCTATGGTGTCCAGGCAGCTGCAATCCTTTTTAACCAATCCATTTGGTTTAAAAAAGTGATCTGAATTTACTTCTGCCTCACCCTGTCTGTCTTTCACCATAATCTCTGGAGTAAGATCAGACCCTCCAAAAATAGCTATTGCCAGGAAAGAGCAATAGTTCACATTTTCAGATGTGCTTTTTATCATTGTATGCCATGCTGGTGTTGGTGAGCACTGTCTTTGCTCTTTCAGTAAGAACTGGCCTGATTTGAGGATGGAGGATCTTGTGGGAATCTGCATGGTCATATCATCTGGATTCCTGAATTGGAAGTGTCTCCCAGGGCACAGTCACTTAGCCCAGAGATAAAATAGTGTTCTTGAGACACTAATTGAGTCTATTTGAAATGTGAGGAAAAGTGTATACTGTGCTTTAGTCATTCCAGACTGCTTTTTGTGAGAGTTGACAGCGTCACGATAGCTGTGGGAGAAAAAACACTGATGCAATAGTAGCTCAGGCATCTCTCAATAGCAATGATTTTTTTAATCGGAAAATTTAGCTTCAGTCCATTTTTCTTGGTGAGAAAGTTTATTTTGCCAGGTTTTCTCTTTCAGATTTCTTGATGGAAGGTTTTGAAACTGCTGAAATTTGCAGAGGTATTTTTTTCTTGGAAGTGCAACTTTTGGCTTAGAAATATAAGTTGAGGTAAAAAAAATGAGACATGAAAAGCCAAAACCAATAAAAATTGTGCACCCCCCTCTCCAGTAACGCTGAGGTGAAATTTTTTGATACATTGATTTGAAGAAAAAAAAAAAAAGACCACCTTTTTGTTCCATGGGTTTTCAATTGCTATTTTTTATTTTCCTGATCCAGAAAGGCAAGAAATACAGAAGTCTTAAAATACACACAGCACAAGAAAACCACTTCCTCGTATTTCTCATTAGCAACTGAAGCCAGTGGCTTTCAAGAAAATAATAGGACCTATAGATTGCAGTCAGTGTGCTGTGTGTTGTGGTCTATACATGCAGTGTGCACGTGCTCTCTATGAAAGCCTGTGGCACCAGCTAAGCTGCGCTTCTCCCTTACTGGGTTACTTTATCTGGTTATTAATTCTTTTCTGTTAATATTCTGCTTTGCAGGAAATCTTTACACAATGACTCCTTCTCAGCAGTACTGTCTTTCACATGCTGCTTGCAGTAACTTGTCGTTACTTGCATCACTTGGATGGATGCAGCCTTTGGTAACCAGCTGCAGCAGCAGTTACTTTTGCAGAGGTGAAATGGGGGAAAGATCCGACAAGTAACGGAGAGCAAGGACTGATGGGGACTTTCTATTGGGACTGAAGCTGAAACAGATTTCAGCCTTTTAATGCTGTGGCATACCATAAAAGAAGACGTGCTTGGGATGAGTAGTGGAGAAATAGTGGGATCGAGTCTTCCAGCATCAGAACTGTCTTACTTTGCTTTACATGGCACACAGGGCAAGAGTCAGTATATTTGAGCTGTTGAACAGATTTTGGGTGAGGCTGTGGCACAGCACATGTGCCCATTTAGAGCCTTGTTCTTCGTTGCTTCATGCTGCTGCTAGAGTTAGGAATAAATGAGTACTGCACTCCCAGCTGGGCAACACTGGAAATGACAGTGAGAGGAATTGATGTATGAAGGCTTCCCCTCTGATTTTGGAGAGCAGTGCTTTCAGGCATGAGTTTATCTGAACAGAAGAGTACTGATGGTATGTGGACTCCTGTTTGGCCTGAGCAGGATCTCCCTGTGAAGCTCTGTGAGTGTTGCCTGTGGGGCTGGCTGTGCTGAGTGGGGTTTTTGTGTCAGCTTAAGCGGCACAGTGAGTCAGAAGAGGCCCTTGACTGGGCTGTTGACTGACTACCAATGGAAACACCTCCTTTGCAGGCTTCCCTTTTTGGCTGCAGTGTAGTTTTAGATCAGCCAGTCACCCACGCTCTGAGTTTGTTTGTATCATAGAGAAAATTCATTTCACTCCTCCCTTGAAAGCAGAGGTTAACTGTATTTTAAAGCAATCTGAAAGGAAAAGATCAGATGGGAAGCCTGAAACCTGGCTGTGTTGCATGAGCCTTTATACTGAGTCTTGGTTTGTGCCACTGTGTGTGTTGCGAGCTGCATGCCCTTTGACTTGGGCCAGCAGCACCCCAGATTTCAAGAGCAGGATGCTTGCAGTAACTATTTCATTTCCAATCCAACTCCTTTAGGTAACTTAAGCCAGAAACAAGAAGTATGTGCAGGTGTGAGTGCCTGGTCGTCTGTGCTGAAAGGTAAGGCTGGAACAGACCCTGAGATGCTATGCTCTTGGAGTTTACCTTCTCTGCCTGTGGCCTGGGCAGGGCTAGAAATGTCCCTCATACTGGCCACAGTGCTGGCAAGGTGTGGGGAATCCCACTGCAACTTCAGGTTTCCTTTCTCTCCTCTTGGTGTTTTCCAGATGAACCTCCCCTCTTTAGTTTCCTCTCCTCAAATTTAAAAAAAGCCATGTTGGCCCTGTGAGCTCAGAGGGCAACTGAGTACCACACAGCCTCTCACTACACCCTTCCCCCTCAGTGCTGAGAAGTGGAAAATAAGCAAAGATGCCACTCACTCCCCACTCCCCTGTGCTGGGAAGGAGGGAAGCCAACAACCCAGGAACTTGAGATAAGGACAAGGAGGGATGACATCATCCTCTAAGGCACAGGCAAAAAACAGTCTCATTAGGGGAACTAAAAAATGAACATAAATAATATAGACACTAAAACACCACTTAACAGACAGAGTATTACCACATCTTCAAAACACCTTCCCCCATCCCTCCCTTCTTCCCAGGCTCAGCTTTTCTCCCGATATCTCTTATCTCGTCCCCTCCAATGGTGCAGGGGGCAGGGAATGGGGGGTGCGGTCTTCTGCTTCAGTCCAGCTGCTTCTTCCACCTTGGTGGCGAGGTCCTGGCACAGTCCCCCTCTCACAGGAGACAGCCCTCCACAAACCAACTCTGACAAGAGTCACTCTCATGGGTGTGTGGATCAACCCTGTGTGTTGCAGCCCTCCCAGCGCTGAACTGCGACAGCGGGGCCTTCTTCCCATGGGGTCCCAGCCTTCTTTGGCCGCAGTCACCTCAGTCAGTGTGGGACCCCCCACGGGCTGCAAATCAGTATCTGTTCCTCCTGTGACCTCGGTGGGTGGCAGTGGGGGGTGGCCCTGCCATCTCACCACGGGATACAGGGGAGTCTGCACTGACATCGCTGTTCACACAGATGTTCTCACAACTCCTCCTCAAAACTTCCACAGCTCCTCCCAGGCTCCCCTTCTTAAATTTGTTAAGGCAGATGCACAGCTAATTGGTCCATCCTTGGTTCAAAGGTGAGTCTGACTTGGAGCCAGGGGAGCTTCAAGAAGCTTCTCACAGGGGGCCACCACTGTAGCCCCCTCCCTGGCTACCAAAACCACCTGCCACTCACTCAAGATCAGGACACCCTGATTCTGCTGAGAAACTCACTCATTTTAGTTTTGCTACTCAGTGGAATCTCTCAACCACTCTACAAAATCCCTGCTTTTTGTGCTTTTACTGTGGTTGGCTCATTGTTAGGTGCAGAAAGTCGATACAACTTTTAAAGGAAGAGCAGAAAGACTTACTCAGGAGTTGATCCAGCAGAAACCATTGCAGAGTTGTCAATCAGAGCTTAAAAGAACAGATAGTAGTAGTTCTAGGGCTTTCTTCAGGGGTGAATTTGGGACTGAATGCAAATCATGAAATGAGGGATGTTGATCCCTCCTCTTCCCCTGTCACTTTGCAGCGTCATCCATCATCCAAATGTCTGTCAGAAGCCTTTGGTGCAATGTGAAAATACTGAAGGTATGTGCCATGTTCTGTGCTGCCTTCTCAGTCACCAGATACACAGTTGGCAGAAAATGAAACACCAGCACAGGTCCTCCCCATGTGAAGAGTCTCACAGCAGAAAGAGCATGATTCTGGCATCCGTCTTGGTGAGAGGATTAATGGTGGAGGTAGCAGCAAAAGGAATCCAGATTATCACAGAAAGCTGCCATCAGTTTGCTAAGTCCTTCTGCACTGTGTGCTGGGGGAAAACGAAGCAGCAGTAAATGAAGCCTTGTGTTCTGCAGGCTGCAGCATAGAGGGGTCACTGAGCCGGGACCCTGGCAGTGCATAGAACAAAGTACAGCCCTTGTGTCCTTATGTCCTGTTGAGGTGCTTGATGCTGGTGACAGGGAGTGGGTTGGTGCTGGATTGCCTGTTGGTGAAAAATAGATGATTTGAAGGAAAAGCTGCTCTTCCTAGTTTTCCTGTTGTGTGAATCTGGGGACTTGGCTAAGGCTCACACTCACAGCAACAGGAACTTCTTGCAGAGCTGACTCTGGTTTTTGTTGAGATTTTCCAGTTTCCTCGGTACCTTATAACCTGTGTGTTTGCACCTGCTGTTTGCATTCCCTGCTCCTGGCCAGAGGCAGAGGCTTGGCTCTGCCCTCCCTGAGCAGTGAGCACTCCCTGCCTTGCCAATCTCTGCCAGTGTTACCCATTTCATATCGTAGCTACCAGCCTACCCTTTGCAGTTCCAGCTGTTCATATGGTCACAGAGATGCTTCTGCATCTGCTTTTCACTCAGAGACTGCTTCTGAGTCACAGCACTGCAAACCTTTCTGTTCTGCAGACAGGCTGCTGCTGCTAGCTGCTGTGCTGCCCTAGTGAGGAGGTGGTCAATCTTGCCAGTTGCTCGCGAGGAAAGTTTCTGTGAATAAGAGATATGTCTAGTCATTGATATTTCCTGCTCCTGCTTTCTTTCAGGTCCATCAGAAGGGTTTATCCTACTTTGGGTGTACTTAAATCCTGAGGAGGAATGGAGAATGATTGAAAGAAATGGGGCTTGTAAGCTTTGCTACGGTGTGTAGCTGGGATATGTGGAACTGCTATTTGCTTTTTCTCTGTTCTGATCTGTCAAGCTTCTTTCATAGGCTCAGAACTACTCCCTCCGTGCCCTATGTAACTTTGCAGTGCTTGTGGTGGGAGTCTTTGATTAGGATGCCTGTGGCCCTTAATGCTCTCTCTACTTCTGTATGCTCTTCAAACCCAGAATTGCACATACTTCTTTTTTTTTTTTTTTGCATTCCAGCGGCTGTACTGCCAGTAGGGTCATTTCCTAGGATGCTTTTTGATGGGCTGTTACAGTTTTTTGCTAAGATTTTGGCACTGCTTAGCACTGTGCTTCTAAGCAAATGAGGGGATTGAGCATCATTTGCTAAACTAACACATTTCTTGCGAACCATGCCTTTTAAAATTCATATTGTTTCCTGCAAAGATTTTCAAAGTCAGGCTTCTACCAGCAGCTTGTACCTCCCTGTTTCTGATGTCCCAGCTGCTGTTGGCTGAGAACAGTAAGATTTGGATATTAACAACTCTGTGAAACGCAGTCATGTTCCAAGATTAGCTAAATGCTGAATCATTATAGCTGATTATGTGTCCCAGGAAAGAGGAAGGACCTGCTTGACTTCTCTTCAAAAACTCAAGTGGATAGAACAGACAAGTAGCAGATCACACCATGGCAGGCGAGATTGATGTTATCCACTAGGAAAATCTATATAAATAAACTGAAGTGTTGGAATTAATTGCCTGGAGAAGTTCAGGGAGCTCCATTACTGAAGGTCTTTAAACCAGCCCAGACCCCTTGGTTACCCCTGAGAGCTGCAGCATATTTGGGGTGGGACAAGAGGGTGGGTTAGCCTCATGAGAACCAGCCCAAGCTGTCTTTCTATAGCTAGATGCACCTCTGCTTTTACATCCACATTTGCAAAAGCGGTTCTGTAAACTCAGCCTGAATTTGCAAATAGTTTTGACTCTGATTTTGCCTCTTCAGCTCCCCAGATGCTTTGCTGGAGAGGCTTTCCCAGCGTTAATACACTGCCATTCAAAATGCGCTTTTGACATGTTTCTGACTTTTCAATTTTCAGGGTCTACTCGACGTCGCCATTCCAGCAGCACTGTGAGTGATAAGGCTGTTAAACAGCAACGGCTAGGTATGTAGATGTTCCAGAAGCAGAGCAGTTATCTGCTTCCCTCTCAGGAAGGACCTGTTTAACTTCTTTGCAGAAGCACCCAAGAAATCAACCTCCCGCATTGAGGGAAACTTTTGTTTAGTATCTGCATCAACTCTTAATGCAAGAGGTTATAAAATACACAGACAACAGGACCTGGCAAATAACAAGAAACATCAATTTCCATTTTAGAGATATGTTAAATCTACCTGAGGAGAAGGGATACAGATGGCTTAGTCTAAGAACTCCCTTAAAGTGTGATTCGGTTTTACGTCATCCCTGTATTTGCTTTTTGTAACCTAACCAGGAGACATACTGACAATCTAAAACCCACTAAAGGCTTCACAGTTTCTCTAGCACATTAAAAACTTGTATGATTTCAGCTCACTGTAAAGTAGAATGAGTAGAATAAAGTAGAATAAGTTAGAGTGAGGAAAAAAAAGTGAACTGAATGGTTGAGTAATGACATAAGGCAAATTCCAGGAAAGACTGGCTAGCCTGAGCAGACTTGTGTGGCAGACTTGTGTAACACCAGTGTCCACATCCTTTCCTTCATCATCTGCCCTTCTTTACGCATTTCTACCTCTGCTTTTAGCCTTACAAACCCCGTGGTCCAGCAATGCCCAGTGTCTGGTGGGGGAACACAGGGAGCATGGCAAAGCTGGCAGCTTCAGCTGGGTTAGAGTCAGTCTTTGAAAGTTTGCATACAGCAGAGTTCTCGAGGAGGTACTTCCAGGAGAGCAGGTATTGTCTGTTGTCAAAACTCAGCAAACTTAACATCAGTGAGGACAGGTTTTTTCAGAAGGTGTTGAGTGCCCTTAATTATCACCACTGTTCTCTCTTCAACAAAGAGATGCTGATCTCAGATTCTCAGAGCAAAAGCTATGTCTGTTCTGAGGTGCAGAGAGCTGAGCACGTGTGGCACAAGGCTTGCATGGGTGAACAGGGAGCAAGTGGACAGGAATTATATACATAATACAATACCTAATTCTCATCTTAAAGAGAAAATAAGATTTAGTTTTTATATGAAGCTGTTTCACCTTTTCCCTGAATTTTACTCTTCTTTGCCCCTGTGCAAAAATAGGAAAAATTATGGGTTATTTTCATGTGTTCAAACTTTGTCATCTCTACTTAGCTCTGCTCAGGGCCATTGTTTCTCTCTGTGTAAGTGGTAGTATTTTGGATTTGTTGTGGCTCAGAACTAACTTTTTTGCCCTCATTGTGACTCTGTTCTCTTCTCTCTCAGATTCAGCTGAAAAGTACCGGTATCTCCTCATCGATTCTATCTGCCAGAGATATGGAAGCAGGAGAGCAGCTGGAGCAGCAGCACAGGAACAGACTCAGCCACTGTCTTTCAACCAAGCCTTTGTCAACCTTGTAATTCGGCAGAGCAAAGCCTCCCCCTTAAAAGAGAGAACAGATAAACCCCAGGAGGATGTGGCAGGTGCTCCTGAACCAGAAGGATGTGCAGATACAGCCTTGAAAGTGTCAGACCTGTTTTGTAGTGTGGGCCGATCGGGCATGACAAAGGTGATCTTTTTGTTTGGTAAACCAGGCACAGGCAAGACCATGCTAATGCACAGGATTTGTCAGAAATGGGCAGAAGGTGTCTTACCTCAGTTTCTCTTCACTTTCCTGTTTGAGTTTCGGCAGCTGAACTTATTAAAAAGAAAATTGACTCTGAAGGAACTTTTGTTTGACCTGTTCCTTCAGCCAGAAGACAGCCCTGATGCAGTGTTCCAGTACCTCCTGGAAAATGCCCGGCATACGCTGATCATCTTTGATGGGCTGGATGAATTTGCAGCTAACATGGACATGTCATCCTCTTCTAAGGAAGGCCCAGCTCTCACCTCCCATATGTCCATATCTAAGCTCTTTGCAGGCCTCTGTCACGGGAAGCTCCTGCCTGGCTGCACAGTGTTGGTTACCAGCCGACCTAAGAGACTACCTGACTTCCTATTAAACACAGTAGATCTACTAGCAGAAATTTGGGGCTTTGACTATGAGAAGGTTGAGGAATATGTCAGCCACTATTTTCGTCAGCATTCATTCAAAGAACAAGCCATTGCTCACCTGAAGAACAACACCAAGCTCCTCAGCATGTGCCTCATCCCTGCTCTGTGTTATGTTGTGTGCACCTGTTTGGAGTATTTGCTCCTTAAACATCAGGTGAGTGTGGAGCTTCCTCAGACTATGACACAGTTTTATATCAAAATGCTTCTCATCTTCATAAATAAACAGCAGGGAGAGAATGCAGGTGGTGAGGAGACTCAGCTGAACTGTAACAGGAAGGCCATTTTGGGTCTATGTGACCTTGCACTGAAAGGTCTGGAAGATAACAAGCTTGTATTTTATCTTGGTGACACTCCAGAACATGTGAAGGAGTTTGCTTCCTTACATGGATTGCTGACGGTCTTTGAGGTGAAGACGAGTGGCACTTGCCCAGAGGCTGGCTATGCCTTTGTGCACTTGAGCTTGCAGGAGTTTTTCGCAGCACTGTGTCTCATGGTAAGTAAGAAGGTGGACAAGAACTACCTGAAGAAGAAGTTCTCTTTGAAGTCAAAGTGGATTTTAAAGAATGAGGCAAAGACCGAGTTCATGGAGAGTTTTCACATCTTTCTCTCAGGCTTGTCATCAAAAGAATGTAGGACATTTCTCATGCTGCTAGCTGAACAAGATGAAGCTTGGGTGCAGGATAAGCAGGACACAATCCTGCAGTCTCTCAAAAAACTGGCAGCCACTCAACTGACAGGGCCTAAGGTCATTGAGCTCTGCCACTGCACGTTTGAAACGCAAGACCTCAAAGTAGCCCAGCATATTGCGAGCCTGCTGAATTTCAAGTATGAGTTTAAAAACTTTAGACTGACACCTCTGGACATGTCAGCTTTGGTTTTTGTCATAAACTCAAGCCAGGATTTGACTCGTTTGGATTTCACAGGATGTCTTGTGGACGTTGACTGTTTGGAGATTCTGGCTGGCTGTAAAAATGTAGAGCACTTGAGGTAAACACTGAGTGCTATGAGCTGGTGGGTGGAGAGAAGGGCTAAGACGTTGGAAGGGCAAGCCTAGTATTTGTTTTAGAAGGGAGAGAAAGAAGATGTGACAAATTCTGATCTGAACAGCATAACTTTGATTCTGAAGAAATTTATGAAATAACTTATGAGTGATTGAAGGATTTTAAGGTGATAAATCAATTCTGGCTGTATTTTTGTATGTTTTTTTGTTCTGATTAAAACAGTCAAACAACAGTGTAGTTAGTGTAGTAGGTAAGAGAGAAAATGATAGGCATTTCTTGACAATACAAAGGCAGGGCAAATCCTGCAAGCAAATGAGAAAGTTGTTACCTAAGTGAAATCATAAACCAGATGAACAGGAGGTGACAGCTGCACTCTCAGGTGCTCTCTATCAGTGCTTTGCTGTAATGCTGAGAGAACTTTTGAGATCCTGTTGTGGGATGGGTCTCATGTGGTATTTTTGTGAATGACTTAGAGGAATATCTGTTAAGTTTGCTAATGTGGAGAAGATGGGGAGCAGCCAGGGTGAGTATTACCTTGACCTGAAGGGAGTAATGTTGTCTGCTGTGAAACAGAGGAGTAGAAACAGGCATGGAAACTGCTATTCCTGGATATCGATATTGTAAACAGGACATTAATGGATTGTTCTCTGACTCCATTAAGAACAGGAATACCATTTAATTTTTTGTTAGGAAAGCTTTCTGATGATACATCCTAACTCTAAATTGCAGACACAGGGCAGTGCATGGAATCCTCTACTTTCAAAGAGCAGATTAGGCAGATGCCCAAGGATGGATGGGCTGTTCCCTTGCATTAGGAGAATGGAACAGGGGATTTTGGGGGGTTCTTCCTCAGCTTATACACACTCCTGTCTGTACCTGCTTTCGTTTATGGTCCACAGGATGCTAGCACTCTGAGTACTGACTCTTGGAAGGGTGGGCAAAGGGCAGTGGCACCCCAAGCATTTCAGCTACTGCCTGTTTCTTGCACAGAACCTGTCTAAAGAAGAAGCATGGCCTCAGGCGTGTTCCTGATGACTGTGGGATGTGTCCATCATGCCACCACACCTCTGCAGCTTTTTTCTGGCTCCCTCTGGTTAGGGGAAGGTGGCAGGGCAACAGGGCCATAAGCAGGTTTCTGCTCTCATTGCCCCTAGACATACTGTGGGAGATATGCAACACAGGGTGCTTTGCACCAATACATCCCATAATCAATCTATTCTGCAACTGATTCAAAGGAGAGCTTGTGTGCATGAAAGCTTAACTGTTGTTTTTTCTAACACCACCAGTTCCTTCCATAAAAGAGGTACTTTCCCTGAAAACCTTGATTTTTATATTTGGACAACTCTGACTACTCTGCAACGCAAATTTAAAGTATCTGGCCTGAAATCTCGTAACTCAGCAGCTCATCACATGGGAGCTGTTAAACCCTCTCTGTTTGTATGAGCTTGGCTTGCTCCTGTGTGACCTCCCTTGTGTCCAGGGTCCTGACTCTGGTGGGACATGCAGTAGGCCTGACTGTTCACCTGTGACAGCACTTACACATGGTGTCACTGTACCGAAAGGCAGAAATCATCTCTTGAGGTATTTGCAGTTGATGTGCAAGTTTAATATTTTATTAAAAAAAAAAAAAGTTTGAAGAGATAAAGATGATCCAAAAAAAGAGCATGACACTGTGGTCATTAAGAAAGAAATACAGTGCTTTGTTTTTTAATCATGTTTTAACCTGCTCTGTGGGCTAGCTTATTTCAGGTTTTGTTGTGTTTGTGTTTCTTCCCTTTTTTTCATGTTTTAGCTTTCGTAGTAGGAAATGTGGTGATGACTTTGCTGCTGCTCTTTCAAAGAGTTTACAAGGAATGAGGAGCCTGAAGAACTTAGAGTAAGTCTTTGCTTCTAAGGTCAGAGCCTTCTCTCTATCTATCCTCTGTTTTTATCTTGCAGTTTAATTACATTGGCTCACTCAAGGCTGATCTGCTCTGTGCAGCACTGTATAGAATAGAGTAACACAGTGCTCTGCAGGGCAGCGCAGATATGTGTGGCTCTTGTTTTATGCTGGTATCAAGAGGAGTTTTGCATTGCCCTGCTTGAAAAGGAGTATAAAGTTGGTTGCAGGTGGCAGAGTCAGGCCACCTTATCTCGGTGTGGTGGGAGTTTGGCACAGGCACACATCGGGTACAGGCTTGCCATGCGCTGCACGGAATGCTAGTCCTCTTCTTGCTTTGAATGATTGTTTTTCCAGGTTGACAGGTGGGAGCATCACAGCTGAGGGGATGACTAGCTTGGTCCAGGTTTCATCACAGTACCTCCAGCTTGAGGAAATAAAGTGAGTGTGTTGTGGTAACGATCCTCAAATCAACCATTCATTCCTTGGGGGCTTGGGGTACTTAATGAGCATTAACCTGTGTGCAGCTTGCAGGACAATCAGATACGGGATCCCGAGGTGAAAAGGATGATGGACCTGTTTTCCAGAATGGAAAAGCTAAAGAAAATAGAGTGAGTGAAAAATGACTTAAAGCTATTGAAAATGGTAGTCACTATGAAGCCAAGCATAACATCAGAGAGAGTTTAAATCCTTGTCAGAGCAGAGTTGCTGAATGTCTCTGTAAGGGATGACATTTGCTCTTAGAGATGCCAGTGGGGGACATGTGGAGCACTAAACTGAAGCACAGACATTTAAGGGCAAGCAGGGCTGTTCTGGAGACCTAGCTCAGTTTGAGAGAGACTCAGCTCACAGTTCCTACCCGAGTGTTTTAAAATAATGTCAAGGGAGTCCTGGCACCACTGACACCTCTCCAGGAATTCTATAATACAAGTGCTCAATTTGATGCCTGGCATAACTTTTTACCTCTTCTGCCTCCTCCCCTCTGTTCCCCTTGCTCAGGCTCAGATTGAGATTGATGTCTGCATAAGGGAGGATGGCTCCATCCTATGCAATTTTCCCAGCCTTTTTTGTTAGCCCTCTTGTGCTGTACTCCTAACACTCCTGTAACAGCACAGTGCTGAGTGAGAGGGACTGGCCACTAGGAAAACTCCCAGCACGGATCTACATCCTTTTAGGTGGAGAGAAGCAGCCTGATTTGTGAAGGGATTTAAAGCCTTTGAAAAGCTAGCAGGGGCAGTTTAAGCAGCAGCAGGCAGAGCAGAGCAGAGCTACAGCAAGTATTGGAGTCTCCGTGTAGTTTGCATTACGAGATGGATAGCCACAAAGCTATGCTACCCCTGCAGGAAGTCAAAGCCACAGCACTGCCTGCCTACCCCAGCTAAAAGGCAGTGACTCTGCCTTTAAAGGTCTTCCACGTACCCCCAGGTGCAGACAGGTGAATCCAAAATACCTGCAGTTATTGCTGGATTACATCCAGGAGTTCATTACTGGATTTCAGCATGATTAGAAGTGCTTAAAAGCATGGCAGAAAGAGGGAGGAAAGGGGGAATGTACCTGTTCTTCTGCTTTCCCAGGCACACTGGGTAACAGCTTGTGGGAAATACCAGCCTGTTCCCAGTGAAGCAGCTTACATGGAAACGTTCAGAAGCCAGTGCAATTTGTAAGCCTAATTCCTTCACACATTTCTATTACACACCTACGGTGGTGCTGTCATGGATGATTCCTTTGAGGCTCACAGGAATGGTCCTCTGTGGCCCTGAGAACAAGCAGAGGATTTGTAGAAGCAAGACCTTTTGTCTCATATTTAATGAGGTTCAACAAGTAATGAAACAGAATAACTGTGCAATTAAAGAATAACTCCTCAGAGGTTGCTAATATTGTGCCTCCAGGAATGTTTTAAATTTGAAGGTTTAGACCACACTAATATGTCATACTTAAATTGGATTTGTTATAACAAGTTTAACTGCACCGTGGGTCGGTTGTGTAATCATACAGGTATATAGTACATTCCCTACCTAACCCCAAACTGGTTAATTCTTCTGTTGTACATAGAGGAAGTGTCTCTGATTCTAAATTCATGTGAGCTATAGCTTGCAGAGAAGAGCTATGATCTGATAGTGCTTTTGTTGAGTCCTAAGTGCGAAATTCTGAACCTTTGGAGGAGTCCCCTAGCTAAAAGAATGTGTGTGTGCTTCTGGGTGTTTGGGTGCAGAGCAGAGAGTATTTGCATGACAAAAAAGGGTGCTGTTTGTTCCAGCAGCTGAGGTTGTGCTTTTCCTCATGTTCACAGTCTGAGCAACAACGATCTTTCCGTGAATGCTGTTCTCATTTTGGCCAAGGAAGTCATCGCCTGTCAAAACGCTACTGAACTGCACGTCAGGTAGCAATGCATGAGGGCTGTTACAAAAGCAAATATGTTGTCTCTTTAGATGCTGGCTTTTTAAATGGACGCTGTTTTACAGCTTAGTTGTTGGATAATCAAAGTCACCAAAAATTAATTTTAATCCTTTTTGTTTTCAGTTTGAAACAAGATTTGAATTCATCATATTATGGACTTCCTATTTTCATTTTTTTAATAGGTCATTTTATGCTTGGTTTGTAAGTTGATTTTCAGGGTGTAATATTTGTTATTATATAACAGAATTTAAACTTGCCTTTAAGCTATGCAATATATCAACCAGGAAATTTTTTACTAACTAGCATAAATTTGTTAGTTTACTGAAAAGGTGGGGATTTAAGTAGCTCTTGCTCTATGTTCCTTTAAATTACAGGTCTTGCTGTTTTCGTAGGTCCAGAATGACAAAGAAAGAGTAGAATTTTTAAATCCTAGCTCCTATGATTGTCTTACTTTGTAAGCTTAACAGGCCAAATTAATCCATGGTGTAACTCAAGGGAAGCCAAATTGCATACAGATTTTTCTTATTTTTCTTCCTGGAATGAAGTTTCTACCGAACTCTTTCCCACAAATTGCTGATCTTGAAAAAATCCGATAAATTCCAGCCCAGTCTTCTTAACTGTGTTACTGTCTTGTCTGTACTGCAGCCTCAGTTCAACACGAAGGGTGTACTACTGCCCTCTAGCCACATGGCTGCTCGGTTGCTCACCGTTCGCAATGTGCTACCATAGCACATGTCAAGGCTCTCTTTAGCATACAGGCAACAGTTTTGGTCCTTACAGAGCACCTCTAAAGAGATGGTATCCTTCACCTGTGTCCTAACACTGGCTTGGATCTCTTTTTCAGGAAGGACACTGTGATTATATATTTTTCTGGCTTGTCTGGGAAGGCTCCAAGGTAAGAAACTGCATTTGGTTTTGTGCTATATTCAGAGTTAATGCTGATTCAAACCATCAGCTTGGTGTCACTATAAACCACTTCAGCAACAGAACTGGTTGCCTCTGCCGTTGCATCTGGCAGAGCTGGATCCACCTGAGCAAGACAAAAGGTGACCAAAATAGGTGGTCTTTGCACAGAACTACCAGCCAGTTCCACGAAGGCAGCACAGCGCCTTAGTGCCTGTGTAAGCTTCAAGTGCTGCGTTTCTATTGCCAAACTGCTGAAAAACAGTTTAATGTGAGGGTAAATGTAGGAAAAGACTTTGCTCTTTCACTGGCTGGCTCCTGTGTTCTCCCTGCTTGTGCATACTTTAGAGGGAAGGATGAATTTCACCTTAATTAAGAATCTACAAAGCAATCTCTTGTTCCCTGACAGGGAACTCGCTTTGCTCTGTGTCATGCAGCCCTCGAGGGACCTCACAATATTTATCGCATGTGTAAACTGACTCAGCCTGGCCCTGAGTCAGATAGAAACTGCTCCTATTCAGATGCCTGGACAGTCATGCTGTGCTCTTGTAGGCAGCCTGGCACGGGTGGATGTTTTTATCCCTTCCTGTGGTGGCACAATCCCACGTGAAGGCAAAACGCCCTTCTTCTTAGTAGTGCCTTTGAACTGGAGCTCAGTTATCAAGTTGATCACATACACAGTGAAATCCCAAAGGGACACCTTCTGTACTCCCCATCTACTGGTGGAGCTCTTCTGGCTCTTGAAAATCACTTAACCTTGCATGGAGTGCTTGGACAGAACACAGACCTCGTGGTTTCTTCCAGAAAACTTGCAGAAAATGCTAACCAGCACCCAGGTCCTCATATTTTGTGAAGGCATATTAAAGGCCAAATATTTTGCTTATTTGCAGGTCATTGGATTTGAGGTGGAAAGAGAATAAGGAATGTGTAACTCCAACTAGATTTGTGAAGCTATGGTAAGAGAAGGCATTGAAATTCTTGCTGTTGAGTGATTTGCAGTTGACAGGTCCTACAGAAGGACAAGAATAGCAGCTGTGTTGGTCCTTAAGGACAGCGGGAATTTTCACATACGAAAAAGTTTGAAATAAACCTGAATCAGTAAATAAAAACAATAGAAATCCCTATCTGGCCCAGCCAGTGGCTTTATTGCTTGTGTATTGGGCTCTACAGCCTTAGGGCAGAGTTCCCTTGATAATGCCCATGTTGCTATATATATTCTTACAGCTACCAAAGGCACGAGCCATATAGTTTCCTTTCTTGCCTGGGCTTCTGAAGAGCATACTGGCTTTCTCAAAATAGGAGATCTCCAGCATGTTGCCTGAGCATGCTAAATCTGGGAAATGGCCCTCCCTTACCTCCTTCTCTTTTCCTCACCACTCTGCACAACAGGAACATCTGTCCGCTTCTCGTGGATGGCAGTGCCAGGCGGCTCTGACACAAGGTGTTGTGCCTGCACAGCACTCTGCAGGTGCATCCCCCTGCACTCTCTTTGCAGCATGGGCTACAGAGAGACAGAGTAACGTGGCCAGGATTGTGTGGAAGAGCTAAGAGTAAAGCCTCCCTCTCTTGGTACTGCTGCTGTGTGCCGTCATTTGGAGAGGGACACCAGAAATGCCTGGGCCCCACTGTCACCTCACTGCTCATTAACCCTTCCTGTTCACAGCTTGCAGAATCGCAGCCTGTCTTCCCAACATGCGAAGGAGATAGTTGCCATTCTCCAGAGATGTCCCCATCTCTCTGAAGTGGAGTGAGTGCCTCTTTTCCTTCCTGTTGAGTGGCTGTAGGTGGGTGGTGGGGAACAGGGGAGGTTACAGGCAATGAGACATGGGGACAGACACCAAGAAAGGGTCCCAGCACTCTGTGTTATGTCTGGTGGGATCCTGGTTAGGGGTGTTTGGTGAGGTTCAGCAGGAGATGAATGCTGAGCAACCTTTGATTTTTGTGACCACTATAACCAGAGATGCCAGTTACAAGCAGACCCTCCTACCGAAGCAATGCTGCACGCGGGAGGCAATATGGAGCTGGCCCAGAGGCATGGCTCCTCCAGCAAATCCTCTGGGCTGGTGAAGGGACAGATTGCTTCTGTGCTGTCCCTTTTGTCTTGTAAAGCCATCCAGCTCTGTTGGGAGCGGAAGAAGGCAATAAATCCACTTCGTAACCTGCACATTAGAATGAGTATCATCCCTACCTTATTTACCTATATATGAGGCCACCTGGATTTGACTGTAAAGCTTTCCTTCTAGTCTGTCTGCCCTGTAAAATGCGGGAATATTTGTTGCAAGGTAGTTCAGTCCAGATAATGTCTTGAATTTAGGTACACCTCAAATCCCAGTTTTCTAGCTCACTGATCTGAACTGGGCTCTGGAAATATTTGTCATCCAGTGTTTTCTGCCTTCCTTTCTTCCTTCTAGGAGGACAGTAAACGTGCACTCGTTTGGTGTCTGGTTTTGTACTCCCACTTACATTTTCTAAAGTCAGATGATTTGGGGGATAAAGTATAAATCATGTTGTCCTAGGGATAAAACTCTATGTCTGAAGTTACTTCATGCAGAGATAAGTAGGGAAGATTTATCTAGGACAGAAGAACAGCCCAAATAAAAAGCAATTGTAGGAAAAGGAAAGCGATCAGAGTTTGAGAGCTTTGGTGTTTATACTATTCAAAACAGTCCCCACTAACTGGAAAATGCCTCAGTTTATCAGGTAACAAGCTTGGAGATGAAGGCTGCAGTTGCCTGCTGGAAAGCCTCCCTTGGCTATCAATTTCAAAACAGCTGGAGTAAGTGTTGCCTTGTACAAAACCAAACTGCCCTTTTTTCTTGACCCTGACAAGGATTGTACAGAGATGCTGAGCAGGGATCCAGGAGGCAAAGGCCTCACCCAGACCAGTGCTAAGAACCTACTTAGAGCGCTCCTAAGGAAGGATGAGACTCAGCCCATGAGACTGTTCAGGCTGGTCACTGAGCATCATGCACGGAAGCTGGTCTAAAAGCATCTGAAGTGCTAAAGTGCCCTTTCATTAAAACCCCTTCCTCAGGAGTAGCAGTGCTGTGTGTTTTCCACCATGCCACTTCTGAAGTGAGATGGATTCAAACACGCAGCACACTGATGACCATTAGGACAGTCCTGTGTGATTTCAGTGACCAGCTTGTTGCCTTTTTTATCTTTCTTAGTCTCAGCCAAAACCACCTCTCTGTTAATGGCATTTGCAGCCTGTTGAAGTCTGTAAATACCTGCCAGAAGATGATGGAGGTACAAATCAGGTATGTAGACCTTGAATCATTCCTGAAGTTAATATAATAATATAAAAATCTGAGAGTTAGGTTCTGAGATTTTTTCACCCCTCTCAGAAGTGGAGCAGGTAAAGAACAGATCCAAAGCCAATTACTAACACTGATGCTTGGTAATACATGGCTGTAAGCTGATTTTAACTGATCCATCAACCAGAATTTAAGAAGGTACAGAACTGTGTGACCTTTCATGCGTGGGGACAGTATTAGACTCTCTTGCTCTCTGCCCTGGGAAGTTTTGGTAGAGGATCTCCGTGGAGTATGAGAACTGGTGACATCTCCTGGAGTGGAGTTGGAAGTCCTCTCCTATTACTTTCCCTTGGAAACCCCCTGGAGTTCAAGTGTAACAGTTTTGTCTGCACTGTCTCTAATGATTCAGAGAAACTGAGTCATCTGATATTGCACAGTTTGATCCAACCAGTATTTAAAACTAGTGGAGATTATTTTTTTCTTGCTTTGGGAGTGTTTTAAGTGATTGGTGTCACCGAACAGTTTTGCAGAGCAAAATCAAGCATTCTTAAAACAAGAAGTCCTGTAAATAACTAAAATGTGGCATTGATTGATTCCTTCTCTTCTTCACAGCCTTTGTCATGAGACTGCAGTCCTGAGGTTTACAGAAGACAGAGAGTTTTCTTCCCTTCTTCCTAGGTAGTGTGGCGTGTTCTCAGCATCTCATTTAGTTCTACATCCTGTTTAGGTACCACAGCAATTCTTGTCCCCCCTCCCGTCTGAATCTAAATGTTGTACTTTCTCCTGGTTTTCTTAGCCACTTTGGAAGTTGTCCACTGCCTTCTATAGTGTTTGATTGCATTCCATATTTCCAGGGGACATTTCAACCCCCAGCATCCTAAGCAAAGCAGGCTGTTTAATGACAGCTGTGCTATCTGATAATAGTGAACAGTAAAAAAGCCAAGTAAACCCCACACCTCCTAAACAAATTCCAAAAAGATCCACAAATCCCTGCATGTTTAAAACCATCTAGTTCACTACACTAAGCCTTCTGGATCATGGTACTCCTAAATCAAAGTAAGTTTGGAGTTCTATTCTTTCCCTCAGAAAATTGTGGTCAAAACAGCTCAACCCAAATGTTTTGACTGAGAAATGGTTTTCTGTTGCTCCTGGAGCTGTAGGCTCATTTATTTATGCCCTTGTTCTCCATGGACTGAGCCCACTGTAAAATAGCATTTCCCACAGTACACCTGCATCCCACCTCCCCAGCCAGTGAGGAAGAGCAGGGCTATCATGAGATGCAACCCGGTTGTGGCTATTGCTTGGAAGGGGGTGACAGCCTGAGACACATGATCTGTGACTCCTTTAAGGCACTAAGTGACATTTCAAACTCCAAATATTTTAGGATTTGGACGTTCCATTTATTTATGGGTAGTCAGTTTTTCTAGATGTGGACTCTTTTCAAAAAACATGTTTAGGCAAGAGCTGAATTCTCCATGAGACTGTAGCTTAGATGAGAAATCTCTTTTCCCTTTCTCCCCAGTTGCCTGCATACTCAAATATTTGGCTAATCACTGAAAGAAAGAAGAGCTTGTTATTGGCAACATATGGGTGTGGGCTAGAACCAGGGTAGCCCCAGGGACCTGCCAAATTGCTGAAGTGTAAGTGTTTACCCTTGTCTGGTTTTGTGCTCGCTTAGGGAAGAGCCCATGTTCTCTACTGATGACCAACAATATGAAGAGGAAAACCAGACACCTACCTATCCTCAGAAAATAAGGTACCATGGCAGATTTTCATTGTATTTCATGCATGTCCTTTCTCTGGATCTTATAGCTGATGTAACCTGCATCTCCAAGTTTGTATGGTGAATCACAAGAGATCTGGTAAAGGCCCCTTCAGTCACTCATTTGTCCCAGCTTGAAGCACTAGAAGCTCTGTGGTTAGCATCTGTGGAGTCAAAATAGGAGTCTACAGGAGTCAAAATGGACTGTGGGTTGTGTCTCTTACAGAATTGGAGTCGTAATTGTGCAGTTACTGCGTAGGCTCCCATGTGGGAGCTGGGGGAGCTGACGGTGACAGAACTTGTGATGTTGGGGGGGTTCTCTACTGATATTTGAAGAAATGACCCATGTTCAGATGTATATCGGATCGTGCTCTTACTCCACCACAGAGTGCACCTGTCTCTTTTGCAGGCTGCAGTGAGAAAGGAAGAAGTTGTGCCTTCTAACCAGGATCTAGTTCTTTGTTGTTGTGCCACATATTTTCTTTACCTTGTCTTTTTCTTCTCTGTTTGCAGACAAGAGCTGAAAGTACAGATTATAAATTGTTGCAGACAAAGAAACCAAAACCCACAAGATATTTGAAGGGTTTTTTTTAATTTCATTATTATCTCATTTATTCTCTGGTTTTCTGAAGAAGTGAAGTTTACAATCTTGTTTTCAACCCTGAAGTCCTGGACTACTGATTTCTCTTTCCCCCTAGACTGACAGACAGTAGTTTTCAAGCCAGTGACCTGAAGAAGCTGTTCGCAGTCCTGAAGGAATGTAGCAGCATCTCCGAGTTGGAGTGAGTCCTTCTTAACTCTTATGGTCTTTATCTGCAGCTCTTTGGGATACTGAGAAACTGCCACTTGTTTTTTCTGCAGTGTTGCATAGAGAATGTGGCAGAGACATATCCTTAAGAAAGGTTTAGCTTTACATGGGCTAATATCCTTTGCCAAGGAGACATACAATTCTAGTGCTCTCTTAGAACAAAGTTTGCAGGTCATAAATCTAGAAAGGTGCTGTTTGGTCACTTAGCCTGACTTCAGGTATTACAAAAGCTGTAAAACCTTGCCCTGTCATTTTTGCCTTTGGGCCATTTGGGAACAAAGCTGCAGAGGCTGAGGGATCCTACCCAAATCCAGTGTGGGAGCCTGTGTGGTATGCAAGGACCTTTAGCACCAAAGCACTTTCTGCTGTTAACGCTGTGTGTGGGGAGTCATCCTGTTTGCTAACACCAAGAGGTGAGCAGACAGGCCTGACAGAAAGGCTAAGCCAGCACAACCCCCTGCATCTAGGTTCTGAGGACAGAACAAGGACCTGCACTAACCTGTAGTCTGTGTACCACCACCTGAGGGCTGGCTGTGTCCTTAGGCCTGGCAGCCTTTAGAGCAGATTTTCAGCCTTTGCTCTTTTTAAGCAATCATGTCTGTTGATCTCACATGGTCCATAGCACACTGTAATCCTTAGGCTCTAATATCAGAGCCCAGTATCCTTCTCCAGGACTAACCCTTGGCTCCTCTGCTGGGCCTGTCCAGGTTGATGATTTTTCAGAGGTGTGGACTTTTTGTCCCTGGTAACTGCATTAAAAAACACTGTCAGTCTAGAGAGGTCACTTGGTGGACATGAGAAAATTATGAGCCCTGAGCTAGACTTTTTGCTATCCTCTGTTGTTAAGTCCTGTCTCTTGTTTCTCTGTAGACTTCAGTTGTAAGTGGAGAGGGGCAGTGCATGTGTTATTTTGATTAGGGTGCCCATGTCCTGCTTTCAGAGCTCTTGTTACTAAGAGCTGATTGTGCCTATTTTATTTTAATGAAAATTAAATCCCTTTCTTTAAATCCTAGCCTGTCAAGTAATTGCCTGGGAGATGAGGGACTTCTGCAGCTGTTTCAGTTCCTCCCAAATTTGAAATTGTTAAGTTCTCTCAAGTGAGTAGCTCCTGTTTCTCCTTACTCATGGATAAGTTTTCATGGGAGTAGTGGTTGTGGAAGCTTAGTCCACATTTGGGAAGGGCTTTTCAGGATCAAGTGCAGTTATATTCTGTGTCTGTTGAGGGTCCAGTGTGCTGTCTGGTCTGTCTCCACCTCTAATCCAGAACAGATTGACTTCACTTGAAGCTTGACTGAGATGAGTGCCTGAGAGCCTCTGTGTACTCCATGAAGGAGATGGGTGGTCTTGTGTGCAGGTGTGACACCTGATTTCTAAAACAGATTGAGGTTTTTGTCAGACCACTGAATTTTTCCTCTCCTGGTTCCTCATTGGGAGGGAGAGCAGTCCTTCCTCTCCTGAGGTGGGCACCTTTGGAAGATAAATGCTGGGGAGCTCCAGCTTCAGCTGTGGAATCTGAATTCAGCTGTAATGAGTGGCTTATGCTTATTAGGCTATTTTACTTGGCACTCCCATTGAAAGTGTACTGTACCGGACTGTAGTTAAGTAGTATAGCACCATTCTGCTTTATTGGAAGAGTTATTTACTGTTCCCATTTGATTAATTGAAGTGTTCTCAAGACAAGACTGTTCCAGTTCCTGACAGTCTGCAGCTTCCCATCAGTGCAATGAAATACACTGCTGTTATTTATCTTTTTTTTTTTTTTTTTTTTTTCCCCCAGCATCAGGTACCCTGCCCACGGGCACACGAGATACTGTCATAGACCTCATAGGCCTGATCATGATCTTAATTAGTGTGTATTTTGTACTGCCACAACTGTACTTATAGCCAGAGAGTTTTTGCCTCGAATTGGTGTCTTGAATATAAGGAATTCCATTTCTTATGGTTAATAAGAAAAAACTTGTGTGGTGAGGTTGGTCTGTCAGCTAGGTTGCCCAGAGAGACTGTGGATTCTCCATCATGTTAAAAACCCAGCTGGACAATATCCTGAGCAGTCTGTTCTAGCCTAACCCTCCTCTGAGCAAGAGAGTTTGACTAGAGCATCTCCAGAGGTTCATTCCAGCTTCAATTATTCTGTGATTCTCTGAACTCTGAAAGTGATGAATGAATTTAAAAAATACTGGAGTGAGTTGTGTTTGCAGAACTGTAGTTGGAAACACAGGCAGAAGGTGGCAAAGAAGTGGTCTCTGAGTGTGCTGGACAAGGATCGCTATTATTGAGTGACATAGTGTGAACTGTTAGTAGTTTTGCTTGCAACAGCTGATTTAATTTCTTCTTTCTGTAGGTTTAATGACAACCAAATCTCCCTGAATTCTGTGTTTTTCTTAGCTCAGTCTTTACCTACATTGGAAAACATTAAAATGATGAACCTCAGGTATGACCAGGAGTATTTTTCTTATTTTTTGGTATTTAAAACCTCAAGCTATGGTTTTTGAAGAGTAATACAGGAGCACATGTCTTCAAACTCCATCCTAATTGTGGGTTTTTTTTGGTTACAGTTTAGGACACCCGCAGGTGGTTCATCTAACCTTTTGGGAAAGAATCAGGTAAAATCATACCCACTCATCTGTCTAAACCTTTCAGACTCATCTCTTAAATAGATACTGATGTGTGAGTCCCTGAGGTGTGACAGTTAAAGAGCCATTTGGATCCAAACTCCAGTCAGGGTTGTGGAGGCAGGGTGAGCTGTTTCAGGGTTGACTGACTGACAGTGGCCTGAGGGTATGGAGCAGACAGCTGTATCCAGCTGCTGACCGGGGCTGCAGCCACCTCCCTCCCTGGCCAGCGCAGAGCAAATGCCCAAAGTGCTGAGTGGGTGCAGAACTCCCTGGAGGATGAAAGGGATGGTAAGACCCTTTTTTCTTCTGGGGATGACGTGAATTCTGGCAGGTGGTGAGAAAAGACAGACTGAAGTGTGAGGCCACTGCCACCACCTCACCCTCTTCCCCAGCTGCAGCATGGGGAGTCAGCTACACTGGGGCAATAACATCAGCACAACTCATGGGGTAAACTGTTCTTTCCTCAGGGTCAGAAGTACCAGCAGAGGGAGAAGTAGTTTCCTGGCTCATCCCAACTATGAAGCAAAAGGACAGTGCTTTCGGTATGGCAGCCCCAGCTTTGTCACTCAGGAGCATGGGGAGAGATGGCTGTGAGGGTCCATATCTGTAGCGTAAAGTGTGGAACAGACCTATCCATCCAGCTGTCTCTTCAGAGAGCGAGCTGTCTTGTGCCCTGCCTGCCTTTGGGGGCAGACTGTCCTCTGCTTGTATCCCATCATGAGATGCCTCTGGAAGAGGGGCATCTTTAATATATCTCTCTTCCATCCTCTTTCCTGCTGAAACGGGTCAAGGAGACCAGTTCCCAGAATAACACTTGGTTACAAGGGAGAAAGTCTTGGCTGTTGTAATTTGGCAAAGACTTAGAGAGATTGGGGCCAGCTGACATCAGCCCAGGCCAACAGGTATTTGTACTTTGTGGTCACTGGAGGGACACAGTGATACACCAGAGGTGGCTGGGTGAATAATACACCCTCTTGGGATAGACTTGGAATGTCCACTGCTACACACGTGTGTGTGAAAATAAATAGTACATCTTTTGCTTGGCTAGGCCTGAGGGGATTGTCTTCCTTTCCTGCAGAGGAAGCTTCTACCCATAAGTGATGAGATACAAATCTGTCTGGCTACTAAATTAATCCCATGGAGACTTGCCAGTTTGTCACTCAGGAAAGTTTCTGTGATTTTCTTCTTGGAGAAGGACACAGGGAACACCAATTCCAGCCTTGTTCTGGGAGAGCTGAAACTGCTGAGCAGGGAAAGATGCTGTCCTGTTTCCTGAGACAATTTAAGTATCAATGATGTGGCTCTAGGGAGGTAACACCCAAAGTGACATGGTATTTTGATGGACTGGCTCTCTTGAATCACCTCAGAGCTGGTGAAATCATCTGGTTGTCACAGATTTTGACTTCTCAGTCCTAGATTGTGGGTAGCAAAATATCTGTAGTGGAAGTGAGAGGGTTGCTACGGGCCTTATCCTAGGATGTGAGGCTCTGGGATATGGAGTGTTGCCATACCGTGCTCATGGGAAATATTTAGCTCCTGAGTGCATGCTTTACTTCAGTCTCAGGGACTGCAGAGTGGGTCCAGAGGACGTGACCAGGCTGTGCCAGATACTGGCTCAATGTCCCCATCTGACAGAAATTGAGTAAGTGTTCTGCACTCAGCAACCCTGCCTTCTCTGTCTGTCTGTCTCCCCAGCCCGCAAATACAGGGTTGTTATTCAGGTTAGCAGCTTGTGTAAATTGGCTTTCCTTTCACCACAGCCTCCTAGAAATCCCTGCAAAACTTCCCCAGATGCTTAGATAAACCCACACCTCCTACTGTCCTCTCTGTTTCAAACAGAGTAAGTCTACCATGTCTGTTTATAAACACCCCAGAACACATATGTGTTCTCATAGTCTTCCTCAATCATGTGGCTAGGAAGAAGTGTTGTCATCTACTCCTTGAGACCGTGGCTTGCAGTGTAGGCAGAGCAAGAGGACCTGGCCCATGAGCCATGAACTGAACTCTGAAAGAACTGGTCACTCCAGGAAGGAACTGGGTGCCAAAAAAATTAGAATACTGGTCAGAACAAAAACTGAGTAACAACAATTAAAAATAACATAATACCCATATTGCATGCACAAAACAAATCTGCATCATCTTACAGATTTACAGTAATGGAAAAGTAAGACTCTTAAAACTGCAGTGTTAATTGCCTATAGGATGTAGAGAAACACAGAGATCCACCTGTAAGGACTAAATCTTGCCCAACTTTCAGGGCGTTTCTAGACATGTCCTTTTCCAGAATTTGCCCCTAACACCCCCATGAACATCTGTGTGTGCATGTCCATGTAGATTTTAGAGAAATACTTATAGATTGTCCCGGTTTGTCTTGGAATTTATTTCCTTCCATGTTTTACAGTCTGTCTGGAAATTCATTGAGTGACCAGAGCGTTGAGAGATTACTGAGCTTCCTGCCATACCTCTGTCACCTGACACTACTGAGGTACTCTTTGGGGTCCCTGCTTTGACTGCTGCCATGAAATGTTGGTTTGGAAAGTGCTAATGCCACAGCATATCTTAGGAACATTAATCAGTAACTGTAGATTAACTAGCTAGGCAAAGAAAATGCAGAAACTCTTTCACACCCATTCCTGTCTTGTTTCTAGAACCAAAGCAGCTCTGAACCTTTTTCCTTTAATGATGTAAAGAGGGAAAGAGAAAAGGACGGGAGGACACAGCATCCCAGATAATCCTCACTTAGCAGGTCCCATGGAGCATGACTTGAGCATCTGTAACAGATGTAGGACTTGTTGTTTGACAGACAGTGACAGCACATCACCTGTTTGTGTGGTCAGCATCTCCCAGCTCTGCCCTGCGGGGATCTGGCATCCTGCCACACTTGACACCAAGTGTTTCCTGGCGATGTATCAGCCATCTAGGCTGGAAATTCAAGCTAGAGAGATGCTGTCAGGGCTAGGGCACTCCCAACACGTGGACAAAAAGCCCAGAAGGAGCTTGGCCATCTTTTACAAGATGTTGTAGCGTGGAGGAGCTGCAGTATCTCGAGAGGCTGAATTTGCTCACTCAGGAGGTTGCTTCCAGCATGCAGTATTTCTAGTCCAGTAGCCCTGAAGAGGAGTTGTTCAGTGTAAACCCTTGGTCTGTACTCTCTTTTTAGTCAAAGGAGACTAAAGGAGACCTTCCTTTAGTTAAAAGAACACTAGGTGCCAGTGCTCAAAACTTCAGAACCTTGCTCACCGATCTTGAGTTAAATAAGGTGGATCAAGCCTTTGGCATCTCAAAGTAAGGAGTGGGAAAATTGGGCTGTATGTATCCTCTTGGGAGCTGATTTTGTTGTTCTTTCTTTTTGCTCCTTTTCAGCATTAGGAATAACACATTTTCCCCATGTTGCACTGTCTTACTCATCAAGTCCATCAACCTCTGTGAGCGGATCAGAGTGGTAGAAGTCCGGTAAGACACTCAGACTGTTTGGAGCCCAGCAGCTTAGCTTTAAAGTGACTACAGAGCTTGTCATCTTTGAAAGGTGTTGCTGAAGAACTGTCTTCTGTGTTTGCTGCAGGTCAAGTGAAAATGCTTTTTTGCATTTAGGAGCAAGCAAGCGAAGCCAAAAGACATCCTGCAGGTACTGGCACACAACACTTAATTATAATTCACTTGTTTTGATTAGGTTTGAAATGCTAGTGCAGGTAGCTAAATCTTGTATGAACTCATGGGCTGGTAGTCAAAGAGCTTGGGCAAGTAGCTGAAGCTTTGGGGCTGAATTTATCTCCCTAAGAGCAACTCTGTACTATTTAGATGCATTGGGATGGCAGAGGCAGAGGCCTGTGCCTGTCTTGAGTGGCCACCATGATCATCTTGAGTAGCGCCGAATTTTACTGCACAATTGAATTGAGCCCTAGCCACCAGATTTTCCAAATGTGTGCCTCAAATTCTGGGTGATAGTCTCCATATGAGCGTCAGTCTGATGTGTACGTGGTACATGTCTGCAGCCTCTCTGGGAGTGATGGTTGCAGGGTGCCCCTGTAAAGAAGACTGTAACGTGTCTCCAGTTAGGCACCAAGGAGACAGCAAAAAACACAAAAAGTGTTTCCCACTTACAACATGGGGTTTGTCATTACTAACGTCAGAGAGGTGTTGTGAGAAAAACACTGGCACAGCTGAGGGCATTCGTCTCAGTGAATGCTGCACAGAGACCGATGTGAAAATGCAGCTGCTGCTGGGCAGCTCTCTGCTCAGGCTGAGCCTGGTTGTTGGTTGTGTTTTAACTCTCTTGTTGTCTCATTTGCAGGCTGACGGACTGTGCCATCGGTCAAGGGCAGATTGATGAGCTCTGCGGAGTCCTGGAGCAGCATGGGTGGCTGGCTGAAGTAGAGTAAGTGGGGCTTGGGTTCTAACCATGACCTCGAGGAGGAATCGCTGAGGGAGAGCTGGGTTGGCATGGTTCAGCACTGCTTGGGGTTTCCCAGCCTGTCTGTGTGTACATGTGCTCATCAGACTACTCAGAGAGAAAATTAATGAGTAACTATACAGGTCTTTTACATATATTAAGCTGATGGGACAACTTCCTTGGGATTTTCACTCTGTGGCTGTTTTGAGGCATATGTTGCTTTATCTGAGCTCTGCTCTGAGCTTGTGTTCAGAGCTCTTCATTTGAGCTTGCTCTGGAGGTTATTTATGCATGAGGTAGCTTTGTAGGACAGCAATTTGTTTTAGACAGACCTTTAATGGCTGAGCTGAGATTTAAGCCCAGGAAACTCGACTTTCTCCTTCAAAGCTTTTCAGAGGAGCATTGCTGCTGAAAAGGCAGAGTCTTGGTTGGCCATCTTACTGTTTTGCCTTTCAGTCTCTCCAGGAATCAGCTGGGAGATGAAGGCCTGAGGTGCCTCTTGGACCACTTGCACCGAGTGCCTGTTACCTGTTCCCTCAAGTAAGAAAACACAGTGTGAATATGAGGTGCCCCAGCAGAAAGGTGTTCACACGATGCCTCCTGAAGCTGCTGTCATGCTTCTTGCCCACTCCTGCCTTAGGAGGTCAGGTCTGAGTGAGCCATGAGCACAGCTCAAGACCTCCAGGCCAGGACAACTCAGGGTCTGATCCAAAACCTGCTGAAGTAAGTAAAAGTCTTTCTATTAGCATCAGCAGGAGATAACGAGGCCCAGAGTGGGCTATTGTGACAGAAGCTGACTCAGTCTCCTGAGTTTTCAGTTCAAAAATTTTATGTTGACTTTGTCCTCTTTGAATAACTCATGGCCCGTAGGTGCTGTGAGCTCTACATCAGCCTTTCCCCTCCAGCTGCTCCAGCAGAGGCAAGCTGTAAATGGGCTGTATCACCCAAATCAGTGCGGTGTCTTAGAGGGGTTTCGTGCATTTAGCATAGCTAAAGGGGCCTAGCACCCCACAGAGTGCTCTGCCTTCCGTGCCAACTTGAATTTCGCCTCTGGCTGAGAAGATGCTGACTCTTAACGCCTTCCTTCTCTTCTGTGCAGTCTCAGCCATAACAGGATTTCTCAGGATGGAGTTCTGCATCTCATAAGTGTGTTTGCCACATCTGGAAATACCACTGAAGTTCAAGTCAGGTGTGTGTTTCTCCTCCGTAATTTCTGATTTTTCCCTGCATGTTTTCCCCTTCATTATCAAAAGTTTGTGATCTTCAGGTAATAATAATAAGAACCGTGTTTTCAGCTACCTTTATATACAAGTGTATGCAAAGCTTTTGTTTATGTCCGTTTCTACTGGCCAAACATGGCTGCCAAGGAGGAAGCTAGCAGAGGTGTTATTCCACAGGGCCAAGTAATTTTTGTGTATAAAGACACAGGTATTCAGCTGTACTAATTGTTGTCATGTATGTATCTGTCTGTAAATTAACCTCTTCAGGGCAGGAGTCAGCATTTGCTCTGTAAAAATGTGGTCCCTAATTCACTGCAATATGTTGAGATTTCAGCATGAGTCTGTTGAAAGTAATTTCCAATGTTCTTCACTTGGATTTGCATCTTTATCTCCTTTCCTCTCTGGCAAAAATAGCCCATGTACTCTGGGCTTGTTGCACTGGCATGAACTGCTTTTTCTCATGGCTTGAAGCCACAAGGCTGGGCCATTGCTGCATATCTGCCCTCCTCAGTGTTTATGTTAATGCAGACCAGTTGGTCTGTCGTGAACCAAATTTAACCAGGGTCACTTGCATTCATTCCTGCAGTTAAATGTGGGTGCTGAATTTTTTGACTGGGCTATTTTAAAGCAGATCAGTCTCCTGTTTTAGCTCTCTCCAGAGCTTGGCAGGGAGTGCAGGGACAGGAGGAGGCAGAGGAAAGCAGGTCAGATCAGGACTGCTTCTCTAACCACCAGTGCTGCCTTATGCCAATTTAGTGTTAGTGAAACCTTTCTGAAGCATTTCCCTGCACTGGTTTATTGTAGGGAGAGGTGGGCTGGGCCAGGTACCTCTGTCACTATTGTGTTGTGTTGCTTTGTGCAGTTTGATGTATTGTTAAATTCTCATCACTGGAAAAAAAAGTTCTTTTCCCTCCAAATCTTAGACCGACGTATCTTTTTTGTGCAGTTTGTGCTCCAAAGCGACTTTAATCATCAAGTTGACAAGCAGAGATGACCCGAGAAAGATTTTGAGGTAATAGTACAGATTTATTTTTGGTGATTTCTTCGACAAAGGTGGTGTTCTTTTTCTAGGGACAAGGCAGACAAAATCTCTTGTAGCCCCTAGCTTCTAGTATGGTGATATCTTACACTAATAGGTGATACATTTCCTTTGTTTCACCTTCTGAGAAGAGCTTTCTTACGTCACTGAGGATCACACATCCCTTTCTATCACTGCTCCCTCATTGACTGTTCCTCACCTAGGAACGTGTAGGTGTGCCTACAGTCTCTGGCACAGGGCAGGGTGCTACAAAAAGCTGCCCTGTTGGCATACATGTATGCTGTATCAGAACATTGCAACAGATGCTTTTAAAGTATTGCCACAATCTTTTTTGGAAGCCCTGGAAGACATTTAAGGTTTTGGTGCCATCCTTTCTCTGTGTGATACCCGAGATTTCTGAGTCAGAAAGCCTGAACTGGAACTTGTTGTAAGGAACTAAGACTGCTCTCTTTTGCTTCCTTTCAGACTCACAGAGTGCAACTTCCAGCCAGAGCACTTGGAAAAGTTGTTCTTGCTCCTGGAACAGTGCACTGGTCTGACAGAGTACATGTGAGTTAATGGCTGCGTGGACCCATTTGGGTGGTCTTGTTTGTAAGCTTTTCATTACAATAGCCTTTGGTTCTAGATCCTCAAATAACAACATGACAGTCCAAGCTGCAGAAAGACTTTTGCGTTCACTGAGGAAAAATCTGGGTCCTCTGAAAATCAGGTACTGTGCTGTTTTAGATACTGATCTGAGGCTGTTCTGATCATCTAAGGTGGTCTTTCATCAAAAACAAAAGTGAACTGTGCTTATTCCAAAGATAGGTAGCGTAGTACCTGTGTAGGTAGAGAAATTCCCATGGGTGACTCTAAGTTACTGGTATTTTGGCTTTATCTCCTTGATTCATACTAAGCATCAGGTAGAGCTGTGGTCATAAACCGTGCTGTCTCTAGACCTCTACCTGCCTTACAAAGAAGGTTGTTAATTCTGGTGAGGACATTCCTACAGTGTTCTCGCCAGAGGTCTCACCAGAGCATCCCACAGTTCACCTGGGTAACGAATTCTTCACTTCCCCCAAAATGTGTTGTGTTAGAGCACAAGGGCCAGTCTCCCTCTCATTGCTGTCAGTGGTAGGCAGGAAGGAAGTTGATGTCTGTGTCCTCCTCTGCAGGGGAGCTGGGCTACTTCTCTGTTTGTTCCCAGTTTGCATCCTGTTTCCTATGTAGGCATTACTCTGATGAGCAGAGCAGCCTTTTGTGTATATTAGAGTGCTGAGCACTCAGCTGACAGAGACAGAGGTGGATCTGTGCATGTGAATAAAGCAGAGTGGCCTATATTCTGCTTTGCAGCATAGAAGAGCCATGGGTATTTAAAGAAAGTGTCATGAACCTTCTTGAGCTGGCTGTCCAGGCCTGTGGAAATATTACTGAGATCACGTAAGTAACACCTCAAATTCTGGTATCTATTAGATAATTTCTTTTATTCTGATACTTTTAAGGAAATGGGATTGAAGCCAGCACTTTAACTTGCTCTTCTTTTCTTTATTCTCTGTCTCTAGTGCATTTGTAAACCATTAGCCAACCTGAAGCAAGTTTGGCCCAAATGTCTGGCAGGTAGAAGTGCTTAGAACATTTGTGGTCACACAGCTTAGAAGGTTTAGTGGAAAGGAGACTGTTCCTGGTCTCCCTTGGGAGAAAGTGTGCCCAGATTAGGCTAGCTTTCGAACTAGTTTAAACGCTGAAAAACTCTTCAGAGATGGGTGTTAGCATTAATGCACCAGCATTGTCCTGTCCCATCCAGTCCTCCTGATTTTTCTTCTGGAAAATAGCATTTGCTTTCCCTCAAGAGTTCACAGGCTTATGTTCTCTAATGTCTATCTTTCCAGGATATGTAAAGATAAAACCCTCTTCCAATTAGGTGTAAGTTTCCCACACTGCCTGGAGAAGGTGGAATCAGTTGTTAGCAGGTGAGAAAGTGACTGTTTGTCATTATTTTCTGCTTGTTCTGGAACTCACCATGAGATGAAAAGTATTTTCAGAGTGTCTGAGGCTCTGGTCTCCATGGATTCAGTCTCGGCGTGCCTCTGTGCCAACATGTGAAAGAAACTGTAATCATGTGCATGTGTCTTTCGGGCCACCCTACTTCAGGCCCATGCTGGACCTGCACAAGATAAAAAAAGTCTGCCTACCTTCCCTACAGGACCAGTAGCACTCAGGAAACTTTGAAGACTTAAGATATGCTGGCTTCTGCACGAATGTATAAGGAGAGAACAGCATTAGTGTCTTTTCCCCTTTGTGTAGCTAAAGAAAGCAGCAGCTGGGGAGGGGCTGTGTTCCTCTATACTGGACTGTGGTGTAGATGGGACATAGCAGGAGAGCTCAGGGAGGGCACTTGCAAAGCTCTGGTCTGTTCCTAAGCCTAGCCCTAAGGGCCACAGACGCTGCAGTGAGTGTCTGCTGATCGTCACTGACAATCGCATTGTGTGTTTGTATCCTGCAGATTGAACCTGTACACACCAGAAATCAAGCATGTTTGCTTCTACCAAAGGGTTCTTGAAAAATGTGCTCAGCTTCAGGAACTGAGGTGAGTTACCAGGCATTGCAGATAATTTTTTTGGGAAGGGAGTAGATTGTCCTTGTGTGTGCTGGAGAGCACACAGCAGGGCAGGGGAGAGGCCAGTGCAAGGTCCCAGTCCCTGTCCTCTGGGTTCCCTACTTAAGAGTGTTTGGATGGAAAATAGAAAGACCCACAGACCTAGTGGCTTCCTGGGGTATCCTTTGAAGGCATCTAAATCATAAAATAACAGAGACCCTGTGCCCAGTTAACCTGTACTCGTTTATCGTGGCTGGGAGTTCCCATGGGACCTTGCCAAGTATTGATGTTGTGATGCTTCTTCAGTGTCCCAGCACCACTGTGCTTTAGTTGTGGACTTGGCACAGACCTTCCATCATCAGTGGACATAGCCCAGATCTGTTGTTCTGTTCTTGCAGATGGTCTCATGTTGAGCTCCACAATGATGAAGCAGAAATGCTATTCAGGATTTTCCTACTTCTTCCAGAGCTGAAGAAGTTTGGGTATGTCCCCAGCTATGGTCTTTTCCACATCTTTATTGTTTGCTCAACCCTGATCTCTCTGAAATGCTTTGTCTGGAATATGGCCGTGATCTATGTGATCTCTCCTGAGCTGTGTCTCGACTGCAAACTCAACAGCTCTCTGCAGTTCATGCTAAAGGTGGTTATAAGGGGCACCATGTGCATCTCTTGAGATTTTTTCCTCTCACCTTTTTTGAAGTGAAATCAGTTTGAGACTGAGACCTTGGCTTGGTAAGTTTATACCACCCTACTGTGTAAAAGAGCTTTTTCTGGTATGAGTAGCATTCAGTCCTTTTCATAGCCCTCTTCAACAGCCTGTAAGTGAGAGGTAGGCTTATAAAGGGTATCTCTGCCCAGTGAAATGCTGAGAGGGTTGAGACTGTGCTATTTGGTACATGAACATCATGGGAACATCTCTGAACTACCTAGTCCTTGTAGTCCTGTACATGGGAGGTGTGGACATCCCTGTGAACTCCCTGGTCCCTGATGTCTGTGCGTGCTGGAGTTTGGGATGGGGCAGCTTGCCTGTCAGTGAAGAAGTAAATTCCTCTTTTTTCAGTGTGCTGAGACCTGACCTTCTTATTTGATCCTTGCTGTTTTGCAGGCTGACCTCTAGCAGTATTATGCCAAGTGGAATTGATTACTTGATCACAGGCTTACAGAATTGCCAGGCCATTGAAGAGCTCAAGTGAGTGTGTTGTTACCAGTTGTCCAGAGCCTACCAGGTCTTTCTAGAAGCTTTAGTTAAACTGGAGCCTCTCTTCTGCCTGTACTGTAGACAGATGTAGTTTTCCTGATGGCTGGAGGACTTCAGACAGGAAAGAAGAATTCCTTTCTATTTGCAATGAACAATGAGTGAGAGAGACAAAAATCAGTACTCTGTGGCAGAGAATGTCCAGTGGAGAAATCAAGTGTTTTGGTAGCTGGTTTTTGCATGGATCATGTCCCAGCTGGGCAGGTGGTGTTTCCTGTGCAGCAATCCCAGAGCCAGCATTTCAGTCCTGGAGGATGATCTGGTGTCCTGCACAGAGGTGGTTTCCAGGCACCTACATGTCAGGCATCCTTCCGTTACAAAGTGCCACTGGGCCATGTATGTTGTTGTTGTGAGAGCTTTGCCATCTTGTGGTCACAGTGGCACCTTGCTCCACGAGGGGCTGGGTTCTTGCTCCAGACATTTGGGATTCTCTTGGTATTTTATTAGCCAGTAGAATGGCATTAGAGAAAAAAATTGAAAACTATTCACAGTGATTAGAATACACTCCCTCTTCCACTCTTTTTGTGCTCTCCTCTGCTCTGAGTGCTCACATGACTGCCTGTGGGTACTTAGTTGTTCCTCCATTACTTCATCTTTCAGCCTGGGCTACATGAAACTCAGCAGTGCTGCCATTCCCAAACTTGTGCTGGGACTTCGTGAAATGCCATCTCTGAAAAGGCTTATGTAAGTATGTGACTGCAGCTCGCCTCTAGCCCAGCTTCTGGTACTGAATAACGAGCTTAATGTCCATTTTCCTGGGCATGTTGTTTCCAGCTTGAACCATAACAGTATTGGTAATGATGGCTGCTCCAGACTCACAGAAGCCTTGAAGAATATGCACTACATGGAGGAAATCAAGTAAGTTTCTCCTTTCTTGCAGTCTCTTATCAGCAGAGAGGTGACCACTAGTGCCAACATTTGGAGAGACCCAGATGTGCTTATATATGATGTTGTAACAAAAGCAGGGAGGTTGCAAAATGCTCATGTATGAGGTACCTTGGGCTAGAGGAAATCAGAGCTTGATGTTCAGAAGAGGAGAATTTGGTCTAACCCCACTTTGCTGCAGTCACATAGAAAATGGATTAAAGAGCCTCTGGATTTAAATCTTCTCTGGAATCCCTGGGATCCAGGACAGAGCCAGAGGCCCCCTTCTCTCCTGGGAGAGCCTTGGACTCTCCCTGCTTTGAAAAGTTGTGAACCTAGAGCCAACCCCAGGCTTGCTCTGTCTTTTTCCTCTCTCTCTAGCCAGATGCTGTCCATTCTCCACTGTAGTAGTTTGGAAAATAATAACCACCTGTTGGCTGTCTTCCTATTCTGGCTGAAGTAATTTCCCACCCACTAACAAGATCCAGTGATTTTAGTTGTTCTTTGCAATTTTTTTAATGCCTCATTAACAGCTATTAGTCTTTCATGAGATAGTTGAGACAAGCAGCTCTTTGATGCTGCTGCCAAGGTCAGAGGTGACATCCAGCAGATGGGAGACATTAAATAAGATCTCATACTTGCCTGGCACTATGGGAGACATTAAATAAGACCTCATACTTTGCCTGGCACTTAGCATTTTCTTTTACAACACAGCCTGTCTTGTCTTCTTTAAAGTTTAAGCCACAACAAGATCGGAGATCCAGGCCTGGTAAATCTAGCTGCTGTCCTGCTGAAAATGCAAAACCTGAAGAGAATTGAGTGAGTCCCTTTTTTTTGTTTGCAGTCATTTTGGTTTTGGCCACAGTTGGTGAGGAAGCCTGTGTGGGAGGCCCTGTGCTGCCTTCATTTGTACAGTGTTCCACTTTCCAGCGTTTTCAGTGTCATTGAAGACCCGATACAAAATCTACCAAATGAAAGGATAGCTTTCTCTCTCCTGCACTCCCCATGTACAGCTGGGTCTGGCAGTGACTTTTTCTGCCAGTGCAGAGACTCTGAGGGTGAAGGTTACAGCCATGTCCTCGTGCAGTCACCCCCAGAGACAGCGGTGGGCACTTGCCAGCCTTTGCTAGCTCTTTGAACAGAGAGATCCCTGGCTTGTTTGTGTCCTGGAAAGTAAATCTGCAAGCTTGTGGGGAATCATACAAATCTCATACATCCACACAGCACCTTTCCTTGGGCTATGTGGGGTTCCCGGTGTGGTGGCCCCTATTGTTGCTATACTGCTTTCTTTTGCTGGTGGATGTCGAGGTGAAATTGAGAATTTGTCAAAGTGAGGATATAATCTCTAGACAAGGCTCTCTCACAGAAGCATGGATTCAAACTGTCCCTCCTCTGAGGGAACAGAAATTAGAGCATCCAGGCTGTTAGGCCCACTTGAACAAGAAAAGGAAATTCCCAGTTCTGTCTGGGAGATGGAAAATTGTTCCTGCCCTCCAGTACCTGCAGGGACAGTAGTGACTCGGTACTTGACAAAAACACACTAGAAATCGTCGGTCCATTTTCCAGAGATCTGTGACTCTGAACAGAGCGCTGTAGCCCTGTGTAGCCCATTGTTGCAGTGACCCAAGTCTCCCATCACACCAGGCAAACAGTGCAATATCTTAAACTGATACATTCTGGTTCTTGTTCGGTCACTGAGAGTATTTCATGCTTATTTTAGCCTTTCAGGGAACAGTCCTAGTCCTGCTGGAGGGGAAAAGCTAATGGAAGCTCTTGCCTATTGCACGTGCATTGAGGAGTTACTGTAAGTGTGTCATTTCCAATGTCCCTTCATGAAGCTAGGCAAAAATCAAGGCAAAGAAATCAAATGTAATTTGTCTCCAGTAAAGCCAAAATAATTTTTACCACTGATTCTTATCAGAGCAGGGTAAAAACTCATAGCTACATGGGATAGGAATGTGTGGTGCTGGGTGTGGGAGCTTTGGGGATTACTTGTTCACTGCAATCTCTTGGAGATTCCCAAGAACCATACAGACTGTATCAGTGGGGAAGAGATGAGTCTGTGGTTTAATAGCCAGTGTCACAGGCATATGGGCTGTGCAGAGCCTGTGTTGCCTAAGAAATCAGCATTAATCTATATGGCTGCAAAAATGGAGGGAAGATGACAGATAAGGGCTTTACTCAGATGTATTATCTGTCATTCCACTGCAGACCAGTTTATAGAACAAATGTGCCCCTGACATGTTAAAGAAATAAAATAATTAAAAAAAAAAATCAGAAAAAGTTATTTCTGTTACAGTTAAAATGCTGGAGCTATTCATATAACCTTCAGCTTAGAGCATACTGGGCTAAGGGTACGTATTGAAAAGTGCAATTTTGATGTAATTCCAGCTCAGGACAACCTAGTTGGGAAGGGAGATCTCTGTGCTTCTGAGAAGTGCAAGTCCATTTTAGTTCCTTTTTAACTCCTGCTGCAGGATTACAGAACGTTGTTGTTCTTTCTTCCCACTCCCAGTGTCCTTTGAATCATGGACATTTGCTCCTTTCAGCATAGTCCCATGCACATGTGGGTGAGGAATGAGGGTCCCAGATACGTGTGGGTGACACACAGGTGAGGAATGAGGCTCTGTAGTTCACCATCAGTTACATTTAATTTCTGCTTCTTCCAGACTATCAAGGAATGTTTTTGGAGACAGGACAGCAGTGAAACTTGCCCTCTGTCTGCCTCACATGACCAGCCTGAAGATCCTTCAGTAAGTGTCAGCCTCTGCCCCAGGAAAGCTGGATATCCTGGGAATATGTAGGATGGTTGAAAGAAGGCATGGGAAAAGGCATAGACTGCAGTGGTGCACTGATCTCTTGTTTATACGTTATTTTAAGTGTCTCAGAATTGAAAAACCCTTCACAATTACCTTGCTGCATCAAGTCACATCAGCTATTCTTGCATAATCTCTTGAAGTGTTAACTTTAGAGATGAACCAGGCATTCTATATGCTGTAAAATAACCCTTAAAGTTGTTTTTGAGTATGTTAGCTTTTAATGCCTCTGGCTGCCCTCTTGTTCTGGTGTAATCTAAGTGTAAATATGAGCACCTTTTGTGGTCCCTCACTGCAGGCACCTCTGAGTTTTTCCCCCTGAACTTAATGATGTTATATTTTAAAACCTTTTATGGGAGTCTTTCCAGACCCCTAACATGTAGGACTTTCTTGTACTGTTTTACAGTAGCAAAGCAAGAAATTGGTGAGCTAGAAGAGCTCATGGGGCTCATTTAGTGTAGTGGTGTGCTTTCTACCCTGTGTCTAAGGTATTGTCAAAAGATATCTTGGAAGAGGAATCCCAGTGGTGGGAGACTTCAGTCTTCTGTGTAGGTTCTTGTCTTCTCTGTAAAGGTGGTGGGAAACCTGCAGACACGAGGTCCTGTCCACTCTTTGTAGTTAAGACCATTCCTGACATCTCAAACTGATCCCATGTGCACAGAGCTGGAGACAGACTCCTGGTGGTACTTTGCTTTTGAAAAAAAAAAAAGCCTTTGATTTTGCAGTGACTGGCTGACTGTGCTCTTTTGTTGTGAGCACGGGCAAATCCACCATACCTGCATGTCCTCAGCTCAGGTGTCACTGACAGCAGCAGGACCCACATGACATGCTAGTCACATCACTGCCTCGCACTGTTGCCTCCCTGTTTTCCAGGCCCCTTTGTTAAGACTAATCTAAAGGATCCCAGGTTATTACCAGCACTGGGTGCTGGTTCAAAAGATGTAGCAGTTACCTTCTTGGCAAGTTAAATATGAACTTTTGTTATACAGCTTTATTCTAAAATAATCCTCCAATGCTTATGTTTCTTTTGTTATTATAGCTTGCAGAACAATAACATTGGGCCAGCAGGAGGGATGAAGCTGGCCAGAGCCCTGGTGGTGTGTGGGCTGCTAGAAGAGATAAGGTAGGCCATGGCAGGTGCACTTGGGATGGTGCCAAATGTATGGACTAGTTTCACTCTGCGGGTGGGAATCATTTTAGCTTGAAGGCCTGAGGCTGTCACATAGCTCTTCCCATGCTTGGGGTGACTTCGCAGAGGGCAATCCTTCCACCCGTTCTAGACCTTTTCTTAGGATGAGAGGAGGCACTCTCTGAAGGTCACTGCAGTGCACTGCATATAGGGCAGCTTAGATCACTTTAGGTGTTAAACCTTGTCTGCCAGTGCTGTTTGCCAGGCTTTGTGTAGCCACATGTCTTTGAACTACTGTATGCAGTAACCTGGGGAGCAGTAGAATTTCTAAATAAAGAATGAAAGAATGGAGGTGATGCGAGTTAACTCCTCCTGCTGCATCCTTGAAGTCACCATTCTTTGTTAGGTGCATACTGTTAAATAACAAGTTGAATTAGGTAATTTTAGGTGTGATGTGTTAGAGCAGGGGAGGTGTTGCTATGGCTGGTAGATGAGAACAGAGCAGCACACCCTGGTAAAGACTGGAAGGCAGTTACTGCTGCCCTCAAGGTCTTCGAGTGCCACATCTTCCCACTCTCCCTTTACTGTCACTTCCTCTCAAGTCACACCAGTCATTAACTCCAGTATAACTTCTTATTTCCAGTTTCACATACAACACATGATGTGCTGCAGGTCTGTCCATCTTTGCCATTGGTATAAACCCAAGTTGCCTGCGAGCAATTTGCTGCTGAGTGGACATCTGTTGTGAGTTAGAGCAGGGCTGTCATTCCCATTTTACCAAACAGGGAATTGACCCTGAGTTGCCCTGTGCCAATCTGGCTTGTCCCTGCTGTCTAGAGTCCTTACTCAGTCTGGCTACTAGTTATTGACTTGCTGATTCACATAGTTGCATTTTGGTGGTGGCTTTTCTCTGACTACCTGCTTTTTCTGCAGCCACTCAAAGCTTCTCCATTACTTACAGTTTATCAGAAAATGACCTCGGGGAAGGAAGTATCCGTGCCCTATCTGAGGGGCTGCCGTGTCTTGAACACCTCCGGAAGATCGAGTGAGTACCAGGGCGCTGGAGGCTGCCAGGGTAGAGAGTGGCTGGCTTTGTTTGTAGCATTGCCAGGGCCGAGCACAGCAGGCAGTGCTGGCACTGGGGCCATATTGCCCACCGGTTCTGATGCCAACACAGTGCCCTCTGTTTTTTCTCTCCCCACTGCTTCAGCTTGAAACTCTGTGGAATCACTGATGAGGCTTCAAAATCACTTTTTCACGGCTTCCGACAATGCCCTTCCATGGAGGAGATAATGTGAGTGTGGTGAGAATGGGTGGAGAGATCCTTCAACATACAGGTCACTCTCCTTTTAATGTCTTCTACTTTCAACTGCTGTACGCTTCTGATCCTGCTAAATACTTATTGGTACTTACCACTAAATACTTTTTAGTGATAAATTTGCTAGCAATTTACTAATTGGCTAAATTCACTGCTAAAAATTTCCTTCTATAACTAGTAACTTATAGGAAGCTGAATGTGAAGAGCTGAGCAGAATATGGAGGGAAACACTCATCGTCAAACTCTGCCCATTATCCCAGATCATCTGCTTTGTGAGGCAGGACACATTCCCCATCTTGTTCTCCATGGTCCAAGTCTTTCCTCCAGTTTTTTACAAGATGGCCACAGTTGTGTCTGAGAGCAGAGCAGGAGCTTCTCTGTACAATTGTAGAGGCTGAATTGAGAGCTCAAAGCACAGTGAATTCAGCCTGTAGATGAACAGGGTGTACCACCAGCTGCAGTTTCACTCTCCACACTGGAAAAAAAGGGGTTGCTCTGATGTGTGGATGTTTAACATGTTTTCAATAAACAGCATAGGTGGGCTGACTACATTCTGATATGTTCACCTGCCCAAGAGAACCTCGGCGAGGAGCCTGCTGGCAACCTGCTCCAGCTTAGGTCTTTTTAAAAGCAATTTGCCCCATTGCTCTAGAGGGACCTTAAATTTAATTCTAGTACACAGGATCCCATGGGGTCAGCAGCAGTCTCATCAATCCTGAACTACCTATAGCTTTAATGAAGACTAACACTGCTTGGGGTGCTGGCAGGGTACAGACCTCCCTGTCTGAGATCATTCCTCTATCAGGATACAGAGCTGCAAGACTTAGGCTCTCTAGTCATCTCTGCTGTGGCCAGCTGGGTGACGCTTGATCGTCATGCCACTCTTACATGCCTCAGTTCTGCAAAATGGGTGATTTGAGTAAAATAATGCATGGGCCATAAGTCCACCAGGCTTTCCTCTCCCTCACACAGAAGGTATTTGTGTGGAGATAACTGATATCTTCGGACTAGGAGCATTAGGTCAAAGCCAGGATTTTATTGTCAGCACCAGGAGAGGTCTGGTAATGATCCAGTGGAGTAATGGGATGAGTAAAGCAGTATTCAGTGCATAGGTGTGTCTCTTGCAGCGTGGCACTAAGACTAGCTAATCATGTGGTTAGTTACTACTCCTGCATTACTAACAGGCAGGCAAATTCTTCTTTAATACTAGTGTTAGTCAGGGTCTTGTGTCAGTGGAGGCACATGTGAGTTCTGTCATTGGGAAATCTGAGTGACATGGACAGCTATATGCTGACACCCATGAAATGCCAGAACAGGCCATGAACCTGTTTGCTGGAAGGCCCCAATTCTTGAGCTGGATCCTATCCTGCATTTCTTTTTTTGACTCTTACATGCCATACAGAAAATCGAGTTTCCCAGACTTGGGTAGAGGAATGGCTCTGTGGGTTGGCCCCAGGATCATTCAGCTGAGTGAAGGACTGACTGGTGCCATGCTAGATTTCTGTGTTTCAGGTGAGCAGGAAGTGGCCAGGCTGTTCAGCCAGTGACAAATAAAGAATCTGAAGAATTTTCTCACTTGCTAACAGATCAGAAAGTGAAAAACATAGCCTTTCAAGAGCCCTGTGAGCTATCCTTTGAAAGAGCTCAGAAACAAAAGGCAGCTTTAAGAGCAGGTCTGAGAGGTACCTTAGCTGTTGTAATAGTTCAACACCGTCAGCACAAGGAAGATTTGTCCTGGAGTAAAGCTGTGTGTGCTCAGCAGTTGTTTCCATCTTTTGCCTCTCATTCCTTGGGCCTGCAGGACTCTGGAGATAACCATGGTCCTCAGATTCTGTGGTGGCACTCCCTGGTGACTTACTGTACACGAAAATATGTAGTGAAAATAAGGAAATGCCTCAAAATTAAGTGTGTAAATCAGGGGAATATTTACCTGCCATGATAAGAGGGTGGTAAGCTCTTGTGAACAGGCTAATCTCTGAGGGGGTTGTATCACAGCACTGCTGCTGTGTTCATCGACTGACTCACAGCTGGAATGTCTTGTCTGTCTTAGACTGTCTTGGAATGCCCTTGGTGATGGAGGAGCCCAAGAGTTGGCCAGTGCTCTCCCAGAGATGGAAAAGCTGAAGATGTTAGAGTGAGTAAAGCCCTGAGAGCAACCCCAGGAAGAAGACTTGTTTTCTGTTGTTGAGCCTTCAACCACAGCACTTCCAGAAAGGGGACGGACATTAGGAACAACAGACAGGCTTTAGCAGTTCAAATTCTTGCTGAGCATTCTTGCTGCATGCACTGGGGGCCAGCCCTGCTTGGGTGATATGCAGCACAGAGAGGCATTTTTTATTTAAGGTGTTCGCAGTGTAGGTATCTAAGCAGAAGCTAGTCTGTGCAGGCCTCCTGTTTGAGTTAAGGAAGACAAACTGGTGTTTCTAGGCCCTGAGTCATATCACCCAATGACCTCAGGTGAGCTGCTTCCTGCACACTTTTAAATCTCTTCAGTGCCTGGGATGATCTAGATGGGTACCGTGCTCAGAGCGCTTTCCTTTGTGGAAGCCTGCAGCAAGGCAGCAATCCAGCCCCAGGCTGGAGTGTCAGACTGTGGGTGCTGGGCCACAGGAGCTCACAGGAAGCTCCGATGCAGCTCCTGTGCTGGAACTGTGGCACAATCGTCAGCTGGGGTCGATGTCACCAGCTTATGCGCTGGCCTGGTGGCATCACAGCCCAGCGCTCTTCCATGGGAGGGACTGTCAGCTGCTCAAGAACTGCTCATGGAGCTTTCCTCCCTTTAGTCCTTTGGAATACATGGTGTGTGTGTGTCTTCCATCTCTCAGCTGTATGAAAATATTAGTCTTGGGGTAATAGAGTCAGGAACTGAGTTTTGTTTGTCTTGGGCAGGGAAACTATGTAGTAGAGCCCGGCTATTTTATAGGTACAAGCAGGATGGTTGTGTCTGAGGCAGGAGGAGTTGTTACTAGCATTTTTTGGCACCAGGTTTACAGTGAGATCTGTTAAAGTGCTCCAAGTGCAACAGATCTGCTTACAAGTCCTGCTGCTAGAAGGAGTTCATAGGGAGCAGTGCACACACGCTTCTTGCATAAAATAGGGCCACAGTGTAAAGATGAGGCTGATGTAAGTTGTGTGGCATTGCTGTGCTTGTGCAAAAGTGTAGCTTTTCTGGGACAGGAGACAGAGCCAGTAATTATTCAGCTGGTTTCCACTCTTGATTTGGTTTTGATTTTAAAATTCTCGTTTTGTCTCTAAAACAGTCTGGAGAAAAATCACATTGGTGCCTGTGGAGCCACGAAGCTTGCAGAGGAACTTGCCAAGTGCCCGGAAATTCAATTCATAAGGTGAGCAGGTACCATGGAGCTGGGTGTCAGCTCAGCAAGGGGAAGTCAGGGTGAGTAGCCTGCTGCCCTGGGTTAGCTGGCATGGAATAGGGTATTGCAGGGGATGCAGATGCAAGCCAAGTAAGCTGAGGGTTTTCTAGGCCAACTCCACCCCCTCGGAAAGTCCTGGGAAAAATACACTGAAAAGCTTACTGGCTTTAAATAAGGTAAAAATGAAGAGCCAGTTGTGCAATGTCCCCATCAGGAAGTTTGCTGCATTTTTTCCTGTAAGTTTTCTTTCTCCCATTACATCTGATTTAACTTCTGAGGTACACTCCTGCCCTGTCCCACTCTGTCCTGGGATCCATATCTTGCAGATACTTGGACACCTGATTTTTCCCACTGATTTTCATTGCTTCTCCAAACCCTGTGTCTCAAACTTCACTAGAAACCTCTTGTAGTAGAGACCCGCTCATCCTTCACTCATTTGAAAAGTCACTCTTCTGAGAGCATCTCTGATAACTTTCTGGTAATACAGGTCCCAGAGCCAAGTGTATGCTCCTACCTGAGCTGTCTCTTTGGCCCAAAACAGGCTCTTCCTTCCCCAATAGTGAGAACATCCCAAGAGCAGCCACTGAGGAGTGTTTCTGGTCCTGGCTGGAGCTTGGTGCCCCTGTGTTCTTGCTCAGATTAGTGGGCACAGCACAGCACACAGTCCCTTTGACTCCTTGGGGCACACTGCTTTGCATGGTAGAAGCCCAGCATGGGCAGCTCTGGGGTAGACTCCACCAAATGAGGTATATGAAGAAGGGCAGCTCACGTAAATCAGGTTGCTTCAATTCTCCCTCTGCTTTCTGAGATCCTAGTGGCCTGAGGGCTTTTCAAAGCCTTCATCCCTCTTCCAAGCTAGATAAGCGAGTCCATCTCAGCCAGCAGGCAGCTGCTGGGTTGCTGCTCTTTTGCTGCCCACCTTGCTTTGATGAAAACACAAAGCTGCCTCTGCCACTGTCTTCAGCGTGCCACCTCCTCACTTGCTGTACTTAGTCCCACAGTAACACGTTTGCTGTCGTTGTAGGCTGTGGGACAATCCAGTGCCCAAGGGCCTCGCTGAGAATTTGACAAGCCAAGACCCAAGAATCTGTTTCTCCTTCTACTAGCAAAGAAGAGCCCTTGCCTCACTAGGAATTGCTCTTCGTCTCCTACTGCCTGCAAAAATTGCGCTGAAAAACCCGGAAGAGCAAAGTTCCTACAATTAAAAACTGTAAATATTAGGTCTTCCTTTCTTGCACTGAACCAAGAGTGCACTGAACTTAGTGGTGTTTTGTTTCTTGTGAATTTTTATTGTACAGAAAACTGTAAAGAATTGCTGCTGAGCAGGCAGTGTTGTGGGTGTAAAAAGATTGAAATTCTGCAAGAGCATGAGATGCATCTGCTCAGGCATTCAGAAAGCCAGCAGAGTATTTAATTATCTCTAATCAAGATTACAACACCTACAGGGTGTTCTAATAAAAGAATGTACATCCTCCAGGAGAGGATGTAAAATTATTTACAAAATTGTAATCTATTGACCTTGTTATAAATGCACTCAAACAGGCTGTTTGAAAATTGTGTATAACTGTGTGTGAAATGCCTCTATGATTTTAGGCAAAAATGCTAATATGTGGTTTTGTCTGCTTCATAGCAGGCCCATTTTCACAGAGAATTACCTCAGTTTCCTAGTAGAAGCTTCAGGACTTTTGAAATTTCAAATCAAATTAATGATCAGTATTTATACTGTGATAACTTGGAAAGGCTGATATCACCATAAATTTCAGTGCGAAACCTTAAAGTACTGAGATCATAAAACAATACGTAAAAAATCTGTAAGAAAACTGGCTATTCTCTGTGAGAGGATGTGCACTACTGACTATTTTCACGTGGGGTTTTGTAGACCTTTGTGGGGCTTTTAGAAGTCTTAGTTGTACTAATCTAAGGTGAAGGGAGGGGTCAGTTAGCTTGAAATGTTGAGCACATAATGGATCCTTCAAGCCTGTACTATCCCCTGAATCTCAAAACCTCCATGTCGCTGCATGGTTGGGCCTGTGGGAACTGGAGAGAGAAGATCCCAAACACTGAATTTGCTGCTTAGCAGAGGAGACTGACTACAGCTGCCCCTTGCACGTGTGGAGCGACAGCTTGAGTTGCAAGAGTGTGGCCATGTTGTTCTCCTTAGTTACTAACTTGTGTTATAATGTTTTCCTTACGTGTCCGCTGTTAATATATAATCTGTGTGGTAGATTTATTTATGGAATTTTGTTTACAGCAGTGATTGCCTGGGGAGATGTAACTGATCTGATTTGGTCAGGGCAGGCATTTGTAATGAGATGGAAATGCTGGTCCAGCAAACCTTTGGGGAGGGGACATGGACAGCTGGTGCCTGTTATTCCTGGAGGAGCCACTACCCTTACTTAAAGATCATCCTTAGACTTTGTGAGATACCAACACTGCGTAGAGGTGGGGCACATAGTGCAGAGACTATACTCTGAAAAGGGTTTAAAAACAAGAACAAATAAAATAAAAAAAAAAGGTAGTGAAATTGCTTATCAGGCAATAATTCAATGAAGTAATCAAGTACCTGAGATTTAAACACTGGAATTTAGGAAAAGTTTATGAGGCTTTTTCATCCTGTGTTTTCAGATCTAGTTTGCAGATACAAATCTTTCCAGCACCCATTAGAGGAGTGTGGCACAAAAGGCAGTGTGATCGTGTACTGAAAGGTGTCTCGGTGCCCTTGGCTCTTCCCAGCTTTCAGGATGAGCATGTTTGTCAGGTGGGCTCTGCCCAGGCCCTGGGCTCCCAGGACTTCTTTGGGAAATACAAGGGATTGGACAGAGTTTGCATTAACAGTCCATTTCGGTCCAGTCTGTGAGCTGAAAATTAATTTTTTCCTGCATTTGAAACATCATTTTAGTAGGACTAAGTGCTACGTGTGATAAATAACAGAGGAAGAGTAGTCCCCATCCCTGGAGGGGTTGCAGAGTCGGGCTGACCCAGCGCTGAGGGATCTGGTGGGGTTGGGAATGGTCAGGGTGAGGTTCGTGGTTGGACTGGAGGAGCTTCAAGGGCTTTTCCAACCGAGATGACTCTGTGATTCTGTGAAGAAGGAAAGTACTGGGATTGGACTTTTTAATGCACTTTGTGATGGTCGTTTTGTCATCTTCGATACGAACCACAGCCAGAGCCTTTGGCTGTTACCACAGGCCCATGTCCTGGGGAAAAGCAGACGTATCACTGTCAGACTTTGTTTGACAAATCTTGATCAAGCTTTGGTCAGCTCCACTGTATTGTCTCCTGATGCTGCCTGCTCCTGCATTTGAATTTGTTCAGGTGTTGTGATATTTATGCCTCTTTTACTGGTGTGGAACATGCCTTCCCGTTTATTCTTTTTCATCCTTTTTTGTTGGGGAAAAAAGTGTGCTTTAACTGAATAAATAAGGATGCTGCTTTGAGGAGTGTTTGGCTGTTGAAAGTCGATTTTGTTTTCTGGGTCTTGGGCGCTAACCCTGAATGGCTGCCTAGGGTAGAGCAGCCACTCCAGGGAGATCTGTTGGGTTTAGATCACAGTATTGGATTGTTTTCCCTTGCAATGAAATGCACTATTTAAAAATAATGAGACCTGTGCTTTCCCCCAGCTCCTGAAGTGAGGAGGCATAGGTCTACACCATGAGGTTTGCAGTGCTGTAACAAGGCACGCTACTGCTGCTGCAGCATTGCTCATCACTTGAGGTGTTAAAACAGTGCCTCGGAATTCTAGATGCACACCTGCATTTCTCAGGTTCTTCCCCAAATTCACGATTAGCTCCCAGACACATGGGTCTGACCTGAGAGCGTGGCCATCCCAGCGCACGCCGGGGAAGGGACCTGCAGGACATCACAGCATCTTCCACAACACCAGGTGTCAGCAAAACCCCAAAAATGGGAAGCAGTTGTCTGTAGTCCAGCGATTTCGGCTAAAACCGGGCTCTGTGCTGTGTTTGGAGTGCGTGGGTTGCATTTAAAAAAAAAAAAAAAAAGATTTGGATTGAGTTGTACGTGAAACACATCACCACAATCGATCCCTGGCTTGTTTCTTACATCGGATGCCAGGGACTTTTGGGCTGCCCTTCCCCAACGTGCTTCCCATTTACACTGCGCTGCTCACGTCTGTATTCCAGCTTGTGGTTGTGTCTGAAAGTTTCTGAGGGGAGCCTTTGTCCAATTTTGAGGGGTTAAATGAATCTTCTGGTATGCAGGAAGACGTGAGGCCGTTGGGGATTGTGTGTGATGGCTGAATACCAAACCGATTCCCAAACAGCTAATCAACGTGGGCCATTTTTAGAGCTGTTACTATTAGGTTTCAGATTTATCGTGGTCCAAAAATGGAAATGTATCAGGACGCTCTGCACACCCCTATTGTTTCAGGCTGCGTGCAGGCTCCGGAAGACAATGTCTGAGCTAGTCAGTACTGGTTTCATACACAGAGGGGATTTTGCCCCCTGAGACCAGATCTTTAGAAAGAAATACATTGCTGTAAGTAAACACACTTCTGGAGGGTGGTGAGGAGCCCGGATTTTGTGCTAGGGAACAGCCTGAGCCAGGCTGAGCCCCACTTTTGGAGGCGCTGGCTGCTCTTTCGTAGGGCTGGAAACGAAGCTGCCCTTTCCCCTCTGCTAAAACCAGTTCCAGGTATCGCTGAACCTGCTGTGACTTGGAGGCATCATGCTGGGCTGGAGAGAAAACACAGAAAAAAACTGATTTTGAAGAAAACAGGCACACTGGCACTCATGAAATGCTGGCTGCCTCTCCCTATTTCCCTCAAAGCGACATTTTAAGCCACGGGCACAGAGGCAGGAGGGCAGATCTGGCACAGACCCCGCTTCTCCCGCTGAATTCCTCTTTCAGGCACAACCCTGCCCCTTCCTGTGATGGTTTCTTGCAGGGTTTACACAGGGGTTTACTCTTAAAAACTAGGCTTAGCTTTGAGTTGGATGTTGCCTGTTATGCTGCCTGCTCAGAGCAGGAGAATTTGAGACCTGTGAGCCCAACGTGCGTCCCCTGCCCTGCTGCTGGGGGACTGGGAAGGGGGTGGGGACCCCATTGACACCGAAAACTGACTTGGTACCTTGAAACTCTACTGCCTTTTACAGCTCAAGCTGCAGGAGAGGGGAAAGCGTGAACAGAGCCCGTGACAGTTTATTTAATCCGAAGCCTCAGAGGGAGGCTCCCAGTCTTATTACCCTATCTCCATATCAAAAATATCCATATAAATATCTCTGACGCCTGATGACGTGTCCGCCAAGTGTCAGGTGGGGTTGCTAATAGTAGTTGGGTGCTATGGGGCTGGACGGGGAAGCACAACAGGGTGACGGGTGGGTGTGATGCTGGCCGGCCTGGGGGCTTGGGCTCCCCTCCGCTTCTGGGGTTCAGAATTCAGGGCTTGCCTGTTTTCCTCGTTTAACCGGCTTTTCCCCATGGGAAGCAGCATCAGCAAGACACCACGGGGCACAGGGTCCTGACCCGGGCCCCTATTGATTTCAGCACACCAGCCAAGCCAGGTGAACCCTGCTGGCATCCAGGCAGCACAAAATCACTGTTTTTTGGTTCAAAGCGAGGGGTGTTGGTCTAACAAAGTTATGTTTTCATTTTAGCTGGGCGGATAACATGGAAAATCATCTTTCACCCTTTCCACGCGTTGTATTTGTCCTTTTTAAAGCTTTTTTTTTTTTTTTTTTCTTTGCAAAGGGCGAAGCGAAAGAAGCCAGCTGGGAAGTTTTGGGGTGGATCCTTTTCCTTTCTTTTTTTTTTCCTTCTTTTTTTTTTTTTTTTTTAATCCGAAACGCATGATGCTCGCCCAGGCATGGCCGCGCCCGCCGCCCGCCCCCCGCCATCCCCGCCTACCCCCCGGCCGGGCGGGCGCGGCCGTGGCCGTGGCCGTGGGGAGGAGCTGAGCCCGCGGCCCCGCGGGAGCTGCTCGGCCCGGCCCGGCGCGGCCCGGCCCGGCCCGCGGCGGTGAGTACCGGTGCCGCCCCCGGCATCCCTGGGGCTAGCGGAGGCGCGGGGCGGGCAAGGAGGCGAGGAGGAGCGGGGCCACCCGGCTTGGCAGGGGTGGCTGAGGCAGTCCCCGAGCGGGATCGCTCCCCGTGGGTCGGGCGGGTGGTGAGAGCCGCGGGGAGGCACCGGCGGTGGCCTTGGATATCCCGGCGGGAGGGTCTCACTGGCATAACCCCGGTGTCAGCCCCCGGTGTCCCACTGGCTCGCCCGGGGGGGGGGGGGGGGGGGGGGGGGGGGGGGGTGCGGGGGGTGGTGTCCCTTCTGCCCTCCGTCCCCGGGGACAGACCCGCCATCCGCCCGGAGAGACCCTCCCTCCCCCTGAGCAGCCCCTCCTTTCCCTGGGACCGAGCCCCTCTCCCCGGGATAGACCCTCCATCCCCGGGGACTGACCCCCCCATCACTTTACACTCCCCCAGGCCAGACCCCTCCGTTCCTACACGGTGTAAAAGTTCTCCCGCCCGTCCCCTCTCTCCCTGCATCTGCATCCGCTCCTAACGATGCCAGCCGGACGCGCGACCCCCCGAGCGAACGCAGGGGCCTGGTGGCTTCGCTCCCCAAGGCTGGGGACGTTTTGTGGGGGGGGATATTTCTAGCAGCTGCCACAAGCGCCTCTCCTTCTCTTCCGACATCGAGTCGCGGGGTTGGGGTGTCGAGTCTGGCAGCCTGAAGGCTGGGCAAGTGCAGAAGTGCCTCTTTGGGAGCCGCTTGCAGCTGCTCTGGCTGGTGATGCTATCCATCACGCAGCGCTTTTAGGGGTGACCAAGAGGGTTTAGGCTGGACTCCCCCTCTCTCTTATGCGCCCAGCGAGATGTCTCGTTCTCTGGGATAGCTGCAAGCAGAGCGTTTCACTCGGCAGCATGAGGGTGCCTGGAGAATGGCAGGCGGGGAGGTGTTTTCCCGTCAGCTCCACCAGCCAAAGGACCTGATGCAATAAGCCTCCCGGTGAGTAACCCTGATTTAGGTGAGCAGCTGGATTAGAGCCAGTGGGGCTGGAGGATGTGGTGGGCAAACACACCCTTCGGAGCTGGTCACCGCAAGGAGGGTGGAACAGGAGATAGAGAGGTGAGTTGAGAGCAGAGCTCCGATGGCAGAAACATCTCCAGAGGGCTGGGTCTCTGCTGCTGACTCCCTGAGAGCCTGAGCCACTTCGCAGGAAGGAACTAGGAGGATCCCTGTGAACCTCAAGTCCCAGGTTTGAAGCCACCTGGAGATGCACTTGAACCTTGCTGGAGAAGCTGGAGTCAGGATCAGGCCAGTGCAAGCACAGCCCCGGGGTGCTCAGTTCTGATACTGCTCCCTGCCACCGCCAGGTGTCGGGGGCTTTCATGCCTGCGTGTGATACTGCGCATTTCTGGGGTCAGAAAATATTTTATTATGGGCCAGAAATTGCATCCAGTTATAGCCCGTTAGGGGCAGGGAGCAGAGCAATGACAGGAGGAAGGCTGGGAACAAAAGCTCAGGGCATGTGGAAAGGATTTGTTTTGAAGAACTGAGTCAGTTGGAGGATGTTTTCCTGGAGTAGCCTTGGGAAAACGCTGCATTTGCTTTGGTTACAGCTGTGTGATAGCCTGGGACATACGTTATCTGGTGATGTTCATTTTTGTTTCTCTGCTGTTGCCTCTGGAGCATCCCAGCTGGGATAATGTGGAGGGAAAACACCTGATGAGGCTTCCAGGTGTCCCCAGAATTGCCCCTACCTGTGGTGTAGGCAGCCCCAAGCATTTGCCTTGGGTAGACAAACAGTCCTGGAGCTGCTCTCCAAAAGCCCGACATCCCTCACCACCCCGGGGCCAGGGTTTGCCAGGAGCCCCCCCTCTGCTGGCACCGTGGGTGTGTGCCCCCCTGTTCCCAGGCCCTGCTCAGTCGGGGTCATGGTTTGTGTCTCTTGAGTGGGTTGCAGACGTCGCACTGTGGTGGCGTTGGGGTGGGCAGGGTGGTACAACTGCTAGTATTCGAGCTGCTGGCTGTGATGCATCTCCCTCCACGCTGCCTTTCTGAGCTCGATCTCAAGAGAAATGAGGTAATCCAGGGCTGCATCAGCACGTCTTGCCCTGGGGACACCCCTGCTCCTGCGGTCTGTGCTGGTGGACACCAAGGGACCCTGTGCCAGTTGCTGGCAAGCTGCTGCAGTTTGTAAAGCTCTTGCTTGCCAGGGGCAAGGGACCCCAGTGCCTGGCCAGTCTGTGCTGGAGGAGGGGGGCACGGGCCCTATGCACTGGGGTTTCCAGTGCAGAAAAATCCTCTTCAGGTTCGGCTGCCGGAGCTGAACTGTGGGTGAAGATGCTCTGTGCCCTGAGGGGGCTATATCAGCCATTCAGCCCCCAGCAGTCCTCATGTCTGCTCATCTTCCAGCAATCCTCCTCCCTCACCACGCAACAGTGGGGTTATGGGGTCCTGGAGTGGCCGCTAGCTGCCCCATGATTTACCAGTCTGCCCAGTTGTACACTGGAGTTGCATTGGCTTTGTTTGCCTTTGAACAGTCTCAGCATGGTGTGTGAAGAGTCTGGGAGGAATAACTTCTTCTCCTGCTCCCGTTACACCCGGTGGAAAGAGTTTCCCACTGACTTCAGTGGAAACCTCTGCCCGGGAAAGCTGGCCAGAGTTGCTTGCACCGCCATAAATCAGGGATTGTTCTCCAGGAGCCGCCGGTGTGCCGAGAACGTAATACCCGGTTAATTGATGAAAAATCAACGCTTGCAGTCTCCTGTCCTGGTTCAGGGTTGCCAGCTCTCATAAGGAACTCTTTATGTGAGAGCCTTGGCTTGTGTTCAGAGGCGGGGTGGGGGGGAAAGGAGAAGAAAACGTAAATTTTCTGGAGCGGTGGAGTAGCCAGGCATTTGAAATGGTGCTCCTGGCAGGATGCAAAACCACAAAACAGCATGAAAAAAAAGGAATTGAACACTTTTCCTCCCCAAAATCTTAAAGTTTGTCTTTTAAACCTCTGTAAAATATTTGTTGAGGGACCTGAGTCATCACTTTTTGCTGTTTTGGCTTGGTTTCCTGGCTGCTGGCTTTGCGAGGTTACTTGTTTGGATCACAGAAGCAGGGAAAAAAGTAATTCCTGGGAACTCAGGTGGATTTGGAGATCACAACAATTTGTTAAAATATCAGAAAAACAAACAAGTATAGTATTCAGCAAGAAAAACTCCGCTTCTTATTTGTCTGCTGCTTCTGCTGAGGCTTTGGGTTTGGGACCTGTCAGATTTTCTGCCTGTTGCCAGCAGGAAAAAACTCACATCTAAAATAGTCACCTTTCCCCCGGCCCTGGATTTTCCATCATCACGTGATTCCGGAAGCTGAGGATTTAGGAAGAAACATCAGCCGACGTGAAGCTGATTTTAAAAATGAGACAGGCTGGAAACACAAGTTTTGCCATTCAACAGCGAGTCCAGTGCTGTGCAACCATTTAAACCGAGTTTTATACCCCTCGAGCAGTGCCTAAAGCTGTTGGGAAAGGGTTGAGAATTTATCAGACATAATTCTCATTATAAACCGCCGCATTTTTTGTATCACTGGCATACAAATCCATCTCAGGGTGAAGCTCCACACATCAAGTGACAGCATCTCTCTGCTGCAAAGCAGGGCAATAAAATAAAATTCTCTAGAAAAGCTTGGGTCGTAGTGAAGAGGGGGACGGTGGGCTCCAGCCCACAGGGGCATCAGCGGTGCTCTTTGTGCCCTGGTGTTGGCGTGACAGTGTGAATGAGCATTGCACATAACTGCCCATTAATTAATACTTGTCTTACTAGGGGAAGGGTTCTGGCTGCTATGGCAATGAAATGGTGCATGGGATGGAGTTGTTGGGCTGTTGGGCCTTTCTGGCTGGCATGGTTGTAATTTTGGCATTTGGCTGTTGGAAAGCAGTTAAAGACATCTCTCATCACTTAAGTGATAATTTTTTTCTTTCTCTCTCATGTGTGATATATGGTGTTGGCTGGAAATAGGAATTTAATTAAAATTCAGAAAGCCAGCATTTTGTTTTGAGTAACTTAGAAAAGCCTTTAATAAGTTAAACACCCAGTACACATTAAATATACTTAAAATGCAGGAGGTTCCCTCTGCACCTGCGAGGGAACCCTGCTCGCTGTGGGTCTGTTACAGCCCAGCCGCTTTCCTCACGGGGCTTTAATGAAGTCAACTTTTTCCTCCAAATCTGGTTGTTGAAACAGATACACCCCACCTCATCAGGCCCAGCTCTTGTATGGCTGCTGTAGTATCAGGTGGGAAAGTTTTAATGCAGGGGCTGGAAGTGGAAATCTGCCCAAAGTTCTCCCTCCCTGCGTCTCCTGGTTTGCTCGTTTGTCCCACCTGGAGCACGTGTCCGACGTAAGCATCACTGCCACAGGGAGGGAAAAAGGTTCGTGTTTGGCATTTGCCTGTGGTCAACAGGCAACATCATTTTCTGATCTGGCGTGGGTAAGGGATGCGGCTGCCCTGGCAGTGTGTGAGTGCCCCAGGGACAGAGCTGGCATGTAAACCCTTTCCTTGGGTCTGCTTTGTAGGACAGTTGTGTAAAGGGCTTGATGTGATCGCCAGGATTCACAGTGACATCGTGATGTTTTCTGCCCTAAATCACAGATTTCCCTAAATTGAGCCCCAGAGGAAGCCGGTAGTCAAGCGAAAACGTGCAGTCTTCTCAGCAAATCTGAGCCAAAGATGTGCTTGCAGTGGAGGCTGGAGCGGGGTCGGGCGGTGGCTCGGCCATGGCTGCATGTCTGTAATGGGGGAGGCTGCCCCTGCCCCTCGTCCCACATTGCTGAGCAGCAAGTGCAGTGCTGCTGCTGCTCTGGAGATCACATGTGGATTTGCGGGCAGGGCATGCCGTGGGCACAGGGCGTGCGGTGAGCGCGGGGCATGCAGTGGGTGTCAGGGATGCAGCAATGACGGGATGCAGCAAGTGCAGGGGATGCACAGGGCACGCAGCGAGTGCGGGGTGTGCAGCAAGTACAGGGAATGCACAGGGCATGCGGTGAGCACAGAGCATGCAGCGAGTGCAGGGGATGCAGCAAGGCTGGGCTCTGCCTCCTGCAGAGGCACCCGTGGTGCAGTTGTCTGGTGGCAGCCATCAGAGCCTGTCTATTTTCTCTCAGGTTTAGAGGAAATACTCTTTTTGTTGTTTGGGGCTTGTTTTTTTTTTCCTGCTTTCTGATTTTCTGAGCGCTACCCCGAAACGCGCCGTCTCTGCAGCGCCTCCAGACCCCACCAGCAATGGTGCTGTGTCCCTCCGCGCGTCACCGCTGGGTGTGGAGGAGTGAGTTTTGCTTTCGTTTGCCAGGCTGGAGCCCTTGGCTTTCCGCCGGGTGAGAACTGCGGAAACACCTTTGCCGCTGGGAGGTCGTGGGCCCTGTCCTCTCTGGAGCATTCGGCTCTCCGGCTCTTTGGGGCTGTGGTTTCTCGCCGGTAAGTCGTTTTAGATTCTTTGGGGAGAGTGTCATGACATTTTCAGACTTCACCCAGAGAGGGTTTGAGAAGGAATCCTGTTGCTCTTTGCTGCCCCGGTGCCCAGGCAGGCTCTGCCCGAGGTCAGTGCCAGCCAGCTGGTGATCGGGGCTGTCTGCACGCTGGAAGCATGTGTGGTTTTACTCTCACGTCCCTGGCTTACTAAGGTTCCAGTTTCAGTCTCTCTGCGGGTGTGAGCCCCTCTGCAAGGACGTGAGTCCCGTCCTCTGGTCCTGGAGCAGTGACTGGGCAGTGGCCATGTCTCTACAGTTGTGGGGGGACCAGTCTCCACCCCGGAGGGGCACAGGTACGGGACCACTTGCCTTTCCCAGTGCCCTCGTCCCTGGGGACAGCTACAAGGCAGCTTCTTGGGGCAGAGCAGCCCCAGGGCCCTCCAGTTTCTGCCTGGATGGGGGAAGCAGGTTTGGGTGGTACCACAGGGGGATGTGGGGGGACCTTCGGGGACTCTTGCTGGGGCTGCGTGGTGGTACAGGAAGCAGGGCTGTGGTAGGAGAGGAGGGTGCAGGGCAGGATGGGACTGTGAGTCTCCCTTTCACTCTGCGGGTCCTTCATCATGAACTGGCTTCTTCACTGGTGTCACTTCCTCCGAGAGTCCGGCAGCCGCTGTGCTGCACATGGGGATGGCACAGGAGCAGCTGGAGGTGGTGGGTTTGTGCTTGACTTCTGAAGCGGCTGCCTCAGCTCTGGGCTGGGCAGGGGAGGTGCTTTGGAGTTGCTTTTCAGGTGGTGATGTTTTCAAGTTGAGAGCAGTGGATGGTGCTGACAACCCCTGGGTGTTACAGGCAGCACAGGGAGGTCCCTGTGCCACAGCTGAGGTGGGGCTGCGGTACCCGCAGGTGCTGAGTGCTGTTGGTGGTGATGTACAAGCAGCAGAGGAGCTCTGCCAGCGTGGTGGACCATAAATAGTGATGTCTTCTAATCCCCTTGAGGGTCTTACGTGCCGGACCTGTTAACGCGATTACAGTGGTATTAGGGTGTGATATATTATGCTGTTATGGTACCTGCCAGTGTCCCAGCTCAGCAGGGCACCAGGGAAGCTGATGTTCCAGCACCTTCGTGTGGATGGAGACATGTCCCTGCACGTCCCACAGGATGCCCTGGGAAATGGCAGTTGGGCAAGGGATGCTCCAGTCCTGCGGCTTCTAAAGAGTGTCCCTGGGCCAACTGGCAGCAGCACCCATGAGTGGGACAGGTGGCATTGTGGCTCCTCTCCTTGCACCGTGGAGCTCCTTGCGAGCAGCGGTCCAGAGGCAGGGCTGCAGCATCCTCTCTGGCCATGAGCAGGGAGCAAAGGCAGCTTCCCCCAGGGGCTCCCCGGGACAGGGACTGCTGTGAGGTCTCCAGGAGTTTTTATGGCTGCTGTGCGTTCCCTTTCACCTGTTGCTCTTCTCAGACAGGGAAGCAGTGATCTTCCCTCCTGCATCAAGCTGGAGAAGCTGGATGGGGCTTCCAAATCCCCAGGTTGGAGGTGTGTGTCCCGAGGCTGCAGAGGGAGCGATAAGCATTTCACAGAATCACAGAATCATCTCGGTTGGAAAGGACCTTGAAGCTCCTCCAGTCCAACCATGAACCTCACCCTGACCGTTCCCAACTCCCCCAGATCCCTCAGCGCTGGCTCAGCCCGACTCTTCAACCCCTCCAGGGATGGGGACTCCCCCCTGCCCTGGGCAGCCCATTCCAACGCCCAACAGCCCCTTCTGCACAGAAATCCTTCCTCAGAGCCAGCCTGACCCTGCCCTGGCGCAGCTTGAGGCCATTCCCTCCTGTCCTGTCGCTGGTTCCTTGGCTCAAGAGACTCATCCCCCCTCTCTGCACCCTCCTGTCAGGGAGTTGCAGAGGGCCAGGAGGTCTCCCCTCAGCCTCCTCTTCTCCAGACTAACCCCCCCCAGTTCCCTCAGCCGCTCCCCATCAGACCTGTGCTCCAGACCCTGCCCCAGCTCCGTTGCCCTTCTCTGGCCACGCTCGAGTCATTCAATGGCCTTTTTGTAGTGAGGGGCCCAAAACTGAACCCAGGAATCGAGGTGTGGCCTCACCAGTGCTGAGTACAGGGGTCAGATCCCTTCCCTGCCCCTGCTGGCCACACTATTGCTGATACAAGCCAGGATGCCATTGGCCTTCTTGGCCACCTGAGCACACTGCTGGCTCATGTTCAGCCAGCTGTCAATCAACCCCCACAGGTCCCTCTCTGACTGGCACTTCCATAGAAAGTGCTTCTTTCTTCAAAGTTATGACCCCAGATATATCAATGCTTGGATGTAGGTCATGTCCCCGTTATCCCTCTGGTTGCTTTCTGGAGGCAGGTCTCTTGCTGGGTGAAACTCTCCCTGCATGGTCAGGGTGGGATCCTGGTGTCCCCTCCTGCCCCATGCTGGGCCTGGGATGCTGCGATCAATCTGACCTAACACTTAATTGCTGCAAGGCTGATTGCCATGGGTTTCCTGGGAGCTGGGGGAGAGGATGGTGCAGCCTGCTTGAAATCCTGCATGGTGTACAGGTACCCCCTGAAGATGCCAGTCTCTCACTAAGGATTGCTGAGGGAGCTGTGGGGCTTTTTCTGCCTCATTTTTCAACTGGTATCTCTGTTGTCCATCCCACTCCCTGCCCAGTCCTGCTGCAAATCCTGGCTCTCTCCCTTCTCTTCTCCTTCATTGCCCTGTCCCCATCCATCCTGGGTGCTACAGGGAGTCACTGGCCTGCTTGTCTCCATCCCTTCCAGGGTTGAGCAATGGTTTGAGGTGGGAACTTCATGGGAATGTAGCTTTGGGCTGATTTAAAGCAGTCCTTGGAAACCACTGTGGGATCTTGGTGAAGGCCTGAGCTTAAAGAAAGGTTTCATGTGCCAACAGAAGTGTGATGGGTTTAGTCCTCAGAGGTTCCTGGTTTCTGTTTTGGAGGGCATTTTGCAGTTACATTGTCTGTCTGGCCCCGAATCCCAGATCCCTCTGTTGGTGTCATGATGGGGGTGCTGCGACTTGCATCTCCGCCGACCCTGGAGAGGTGCTGCGGGATGCGGCAGGATGGGCTTGTCCTCACTGCTGACAGCCTTTTGGAGCCACTTTGGTTGGGTGGCAGGCAAGGGGCTCCATGTCCAGCACTGCTGGCACCCACTTGCCCCATCCTCGGGCTTTGCCTTGTCCCTCAGTCCCTGAGGTAGCCCAGATGGATGTATTTGCACCAAGGAGCAAAGGGCCAGTGCTGTGTCTTGGCTGGTGGTGGCCTCTCTGTGGTGTTGGGGACAGAGGGACTTTCCCCGTCCCCCAACCGTGACACCCCCTTGGGATGGGACCTGCTCTTCGAGGGACATCTAAGCATCAAGGGCATGGGACAGGTATTGGGCTGCCCTTTGCCAAGTGATACCCTCTGGGGCGAGTCAGCAGGAGGATGAGGCTGCCTGGGTCAGGGGAAGGCACAGGGTCAGTCCTGCTTTCTTAGCCAGACCTGATCTTGCTAAGAAGTGTGATTTGGCTCCCCCGGGTACTCCAAGGAGCTGGTGGTGCTGCTGGCTGGGGGGATGTGCTGAGCCAGAGGTCTGGGTGGCAGCTGCCCTACACTTCTCACTTCGACCATGTGCCTTTAGAAAGAGTTTTGGGGATGCTAGTGGGTTACTCCCCACTAGACTGCCCCAGCTTCTTGCATACCCTGTACCTGCCAAAGCCAACTATTCGAATTCAAACTGGGTTAGAGCTATCCACCCACAAAAAAGGTGTTTGAACCCTTTCTCAGACCATTTAAAGCTGCTTTTCACTCTCTCCCCCATGATAAATTCATTTAGCTACTGTCAAATTGCTTTGTACCATTTTAAAGCAAAGCAGAAATCGCAGTGAGACAGCAAATGATGGGACATTTCAACCCCCCAAAGACCTCTTTCAAGCAAAGACCTCTTTCCCTTAAAAGTGCCTGAATGCAAGGAAAGCTGCTGGGATGGACTTGTGGTCAGTGCCTTGGTCTGGGACTCCAGCTCATCCTTCCTTTCTGCCTCAGTTTCTTCCCTTGGGCTTTTGTCCCTGGTGTCTGCATGAGCTGCAGGACTTGGGAAAGCTCCCTTGCCTGTCCTGCTGGGAAGTTGTGGTCTCTGACACAGCTGGCTATGGCAGCTCTCTTTGTGTAGCGTCTTCTCTTGCTGGCTGGGAAGTGGGGACACAACCTTTCTGGAGGGGCTGAAACGTGAAGCCACTTTGGGGGGCCAGCTCTGGTGCCCCGGAGTTTGTCTTGAGGTTTTCCTGCGATTTGTGACTCTCAGGTCACCCCGGGTGACTGTGCTGATCATCACCTGCCAGAGAAGCTTGCCTGGGTGCTGCTCACATACTGGTTGGCTTGAGGTTTTGGCAAGGAGGGCGCTGCCTATGCTGGCACCAAACCGTGCCAAGGTTCGGGGACTTTTCTGAGGACAGCAGAAGTCTGAGAGGAGATGGGCATTGTGGGTGACAAAATGAAGAAGCAGCTGCTGTCACACCTCACTTGAGACGGGATTTCACAACACCGGTGTGAGAAAGCTAGCTGTCAGCATGAGCAGCATTGCCCATTGAAGCATCAGTAGGCACGGTTTCCATCAGGAAGAGTTCACTGGGGAAATTACTTAATTATGTTGTCCTGAAACCCTCTTTCTTGCTGTATCAGGCCCCCAAAATATCTCAGTACAGTCCCCTTGGCTCCTATCGTTGGGCAGGGCTGTGGGACTTGCTCACAGTGTGGCAGCCTGGAAACCAGAGCTCAGCCTAAGCATTCCCCTCTGCCGGGTCTACCCCAAAATCTCTGGGAATTTGAGAGAATTTGAGATCAGTCCCAGCCCTGCCGCCCACGCTGGGATGCTCAGAGGCAGTTTTCAGCCTTTCCCTGCCTCACAGGAGAGGTGAAGGTCCTCTGATGGTAGTGGGTACCCAAGGTACATCCTTGCAGGGAGTTTTCATGTGGAAGCATCCCCTTGCCACCTTCCCCAGCCTGCCCGCCAGTGGCAGAGGCATTTGCTGAGGAGGGGACCAGCAGCAGGGTGCTGTGTACATGACTAATTGCACGTGCATTCAGAACGTAACGAGGCTGTTATTAAGACCAGGTGCAGGCTGGTGAATCCACTGTGTTGCCTAGGCGAGACTGAAAGGCAAACATTTTTGCTTTGAAAAATAATCCTGGAGATTACTGTATCTGTTGACAGGAGGGAGCAAAGCGGCCAGTGCAGGGAGCTGTGTCAGGCATCCATCACGGCGCATCCTGGCTTTTCCTGGTGTATCCAGCTCCATGTGTGCTGCCTTTCAGCTTTTCTGCTGCTCCGGGCAACCGGTTTCTATGTCCTCCTGCTCCTTTCCTTTGCTTCAATCTTCTGAAAACCCGTTTTCACCTGCTCTTCACTGTCCTTTGGGTACTGCTGCTCTCCCGCTGTGTCTCTGCTGCTTGTAAGCTCAGAAATCTGCTTTATAGGAACCCGAATTTACCTGTTTGATACTCATCTCTCTCATTTTCCCCATCCAGAAAGGAAATTTGCTTCTACAATTGCAGTAGTTTGCAGTGGGGCAGCCCAAGTGGGTAAACTGAGTCAGGGGTGACTTCTGTGGGGTATTACAGAACTCATGGATCATCCCAAAGAAGTGGAGGGACATCCCCAGGAGGGACCCAGAGGAACTTTGCACCAGTCACTGGTGGATATTGATATTTCAAATATGCCTGGTATTCCCTGTGAAAATAAATCTGATTTCTTTAGGGAGAGGAGATCTCTGAAGTTTGACAACACTATTAATATTTTAAAAAGCCCTCAAAACGTTTCACTTAAAGCACAGTGACATGGCTTATTTTTTCCCTCTCTTTTTTTCCTGTTAATGCATAAAATGGGGCCTTAGCATGTCCCAGGCGACTGCTTGGGGCTTCTCTTCTGTGGAGGAAAGGGGAACCTCCCAGGGCAGAAGTTAGTTTGCAAAACAGATAACGCCTTCTCCTCCTCCTCTTTCAGATAAGAGAGAATAAAAGATCCCAGGGCTTCCAGCTGGCCCTTCTGCACTGTGCTTTGGGGATATCCTGTAGAAATTTTGGGGTCCATGGGGTAAGGAGGAGGAGAAAGAGAACATCTGTGTGCATTGCTCTGGGGCTCCCAAATGCTCATCTCAGATATTCTGGTTGGCCCCGGGGCTTGTGTGAACCCCTCAGCCAGCAAAACCCCTCCCTGTGGGACACTGTGGACACAGAGTGCCTCAGAGGTGACCAAGTCATGGAGGCAAAAGCACTTGAAGGTTACAAAGTACAAAGATGCGTCTGGCTCAGGAGGTCCTGGAAGCTGGAGCCCAGAAAAGATTTGGGGACTGTGTCCCTCCACCCTGATCCTGTGATGCCTCTTCAGGCATCTGCTGTGGCCGATGGCCGTTGGGACCGTGGGGCAATCGAACCCTCATGCTTCTCCCCAAGACCTCTCATTGGTAGCCTGGCCGTGTTTCGGCAGGAGAACACGTGTCCACGTGATCAGCACAAAGCCGGCAGCTGGGATTGTACATCAGGAGAATATTTGGCCGCAGATGCTGAGCGAGTCGCAGGGCGGTGTTCAGGGCGGCGAATACGGGGAGAGGAGAACAAAAAAACAAGGAGAGACTGGAATACAGATGATGACGAGCTGGCTCTTTTGGTGCCAACTCAAATCTCCCTCTGAATTTAAAGTATTTGCTGGGGGGTTAAAATGCCACTGGCTTGCTGAAGCCTGGTGGTGCCTCAGATGTGAAGCCTCTGAGCCAGGGGACCCGTGGTGGCTGCACGGACCAAGTCCATGCCTGGCCCAGGGGGAGGTGTTGGGTCCGTGCTGGCGCAGGGGAAGAAGGGGCGGCTGTGACTTTCTGGTGGGGAGGAGGCGGCTCCTGGGGCTGTTTCCTGGGGCAGGACGGTGCGTGTGGATGAGAGATGATGGCACGTACAGACATGGCGGTGCCCTGGTGGCATCACCACCTTCTGCTCCTGTCACCTCTCTGAGCATTGTCTTTTCTGTTGGGTTGTTTGGAAGCCAACCTGGCTGGGAAAATGACTTTTTCATTTGAACTAATCACTTTTTGGCTGAATCAGGATGGTTGCGCTCCTCAGGGTTTTACACCAGGACTGGAGCTGGTGGGGACGAGTAGCCCAAGCCATGATTTGGGAGAGCTGCCCATCTCTTTGGCATCTCCATCGCTAGTGGCTGGCTGGACCAGCAGCTCTTCAGTGGAAAAATCATCTTCACTGGGATGATGGGGAAGAGGGTGGCAGCATCTTCCCATTTTGACCATGTGCTCCTCGGGGAGCATGGCAGGCTGAGCCCAGGGGCTGGAGCATGGGCGATGCGCAGCACGCCGAGAGGATGTTTTCTGTCTGCCAGCCCTGGGAAAAAGCTTTTTCCACTGAGTCATTTGCTGCCTCTTCTTTTTGTGAGACGGTGCCGAGATTTGGGGGAAGGGGAGATGGAAAAACCCAGCCCAGATCTCCCTGCTCTGGCAGGACCAGGTCCACGCCAGTACAGCTGCCCCGTGTTTGCTTTTTGGAGGGAGCAGCAGACAGGCAGCAGCATAAATAGAACAAGCCTGGCTATTTTAAGACATCGATTACATGATCTGCGCGTTAAGGAAAAAAAATAAATAAAATCTTTGTTTTAGCTGCAACTGCCAACATGGGCTTGAGAGGAGCAGAGGTAGCTCCAGTGGGGATGGGTGTTTTGGAGCCATCACCCCAGTGGCCGCAGGGGCTTCATGATGGATGAAGACTTTTGCTTCTGCATGGGTTTCTCCTTGAAGTCACAGTAGATGGATGGTTGCCCACATGTGCCACCATTTTGGTGTCACACTGCCACCATTTTGGTGTTGCGCTGCTGTGGATGGGGAGTGACGGCATGAGATGTGGTTGATGTAGGCAAGGGGAAACCGTGCTTGGGGAAGGGATGTGGGTGCTGTTTTGGTGATGTACACATCTGTGTGCAGCCAAGGATGGAGATTTTCTTCTTCTGGTGGTGTTTTTGGGCTCCTATGGGGCTGCAATCATTGCACCACTCTGACCCTGAGCAGCAGACTGTGATGAAGACCTTGCATTTACTGTTGGGGGTTAAAATCGGGCTTCTTTCTGGTGAATTAGTGCCAAGCAGAGATGTTGGCAGGTATGAGAGGAGGACTCAGAGCTTTGGAAGCAGGAGCTCTTTTCCACTCAGTATTCATTGCAGCTGGGCTGAGTGCTCAGGGTGACTGGTGGTGAGCCTGGAGCTCCCTCTCCCCCAGCCTTGCTGGGGTCACTCCCTCCCTGTCCCCCATTCCTATCCCAGCTTAGAGGCTGAGCTGCAAGGGCAGCAGCCCAGCTCCCAGCCACGCAAGTGCTTGTAAATACTTGTGCCTTTCAGATGAAGTGCTTTTCAGATAAAGTGGGTGAGCCAGGAGCCACTCTTGAAAAAGAGGGAGAAAGGTATTGAAGCAGCTGATGAAAAGAGGGCTCTCTCCACTGGCAAGCCCAGCTGCAAAAGTTTATTTGTGTAAATTAATCTGAAAATGCTTTTTCTTATCTTTTTTCGCCCTTTTCCTCTTCTCTGTTGAAGACCTTTGGTGTTTTTTGCTGAGGAAACTGTACACCAGAAGGCAAAACTGTCCTGTGGGATAGGGTTTTGCACTAATCATGATATAAAACACATTTATCTCTGCAAAATGGCTTTGGAGGTGGACTTTTGGTAAACTGTTCTTATGACAAAGGGGGTTTTGTCAGGGCCCTGTAAATCATCCTGTGCACCAGGTCAGGCAGTGGTTGTCACATTTGCCTTATTCTTCTGTGAACCAACTATTGTTGCTTTTTAATTGCTGCCAGAGCCACTGCTTTCAGCTGGCCTGGTGAATTGGGTGGAGATGGGGCTGAACCAGGTTTGGAGCTGCCTTCCCCCCCCCTCTTCCTCATGGTCTCGCCCCTTTCCCTATGACAATTTGGGGGACAGAGCTCAAGTTTGGCCCTCATAACTTAGGTCCATGGCTTGGCAAGTTTTCATGCGGAAAGATGGTGTAGAAGTGTAGCTCCTCCCCACAAAAACCCCCAGCATGCTGGAAGAAGAGGTTGGGGACCCTCCACTCCCTCAGGGGGGTAAGCAGAAGATACTACTTTTCATTGAAAATCTGTCATTTATGGAGCAAAACCAAGGCAGGTTGCAGGTGCTCTGCTGGGCTTCCACTCAGGAGGTCTGCCTGATATGGTGGCCACATGGGGATGGTGACTGGCCGGGGCAGATGCTTTGGAGCCAGGAAAGCCTTGTCACTTATTAAGTGTAACTTAGAGTATGAAGGTCTGGATGTAGACTCCCTGTCTGTGCCCAATCCACCGGCCTGACAGAGCATTTTCTGTCTTCCCACTTGCACTGAGGTTTCTCTCCATTCTCGTGTCCCACAGACTGCCTGGAGCTGCTACTGCTGGAGTCCATGGCGTACACCGTGACTCCCACACCGGCGGGGCCCGTCGGCTCCCAGTACTGCGTCTGCAGAGTCGAGCTGTCCGTCTGCGGCCAAAACCTTCTGGACAGGGATGTCACTTCCAAATCCGACCCCTTCTGCGTCCTCTTCATGGAAGTCAATGGGAAGTGGGTGGAGGTAAGTCCTAAAGTTGTGTGGATTTCTTCCTCCTGTGGTTTGCCCGTGCTGGTGTCTCCTCCCTCTGTGCTCCACTACAAGGCTGATCCTTGTTCCTCCCTGATCAGAGGTGAAAGCTCTTGTAGTCCTCCCGAGGCTGTGTGCGTGTGCTGGTGTGTTTTGCAACTGGTCCTTCCTCTGTCAGTGCTTCCTGCTTTGCACTGGGGGTTAGAATTAACCACGCATCTCAAAATGCCAACCTCTGGAAAGTCACGTGGCAGGTGTGAAAGGATCTTGCCACCTTCAAAGTCATCCCAGCCCTTTCTCAGTCTGCTGTAAGCTGGGGGTGCTTCGGATTTGGGTGCCTGAAATGCTGATCCCATGTGACAGATGTTGTGAGATCTGGCTTGCAAGAGGGCATGTTTCTAGGTGAGTCAAGATAAGCTTGTTCTTGGATCCCGAGGTACGTAGGAAACTGGTCTTTGGGTTTTGCTTGAAGAGTGGCTCTTCCTGGAGGCCTGGATGAGGGTCTGGCAGGTCAGTCCAGTGGAAGAACGCTATCCAGGGTAGCTCGTGCTCTGAACACCTCCTTCAAGAGGTATATCAAGGTCAGCAGTCCTTAAGCTGGGCATTTCACGGGCTGGTTGTGGAGAGCACAGGGCCGTGGGATGGGGAAGGAGACTGCTGGGAGCTGGGTGCACCGGGGTTTGGATCAGTTCAGCTGCAGACAGAAAGCAACCAGCTGGCAAATCTCCAGTAAACTCTTTGCAGACATTGGTCTTTCCTCCTTACCAGAAATCTCATAAATACGTGCTTCAACTGCCGTGTTTGATACTGGGAGGCCCTGAGAAGAACCTGAAGATGATCTTGTTATTTGTTTGGTTTCAGAAGCTGTCTCATTACAAATGAGAAAAGTGATTCCTACAGGAAGAGAGGAGAGGAGGGATCATGACATAGACAGTGGGATTAAGTGAACCCTCAGCAAGTTTGCAGATGACACCAAGCTGAATGGTGCAGTTGATATGTGCCATCCACAGGGACCATGACTGGCAGGGAGTGGGCCCGTGCAAATCTCATGAGGTTCAACAAGGCCAAGTGCACGGTCCTGCACCTGGGTCAGGGCAATCCTCAGTACCTGTACAGACTGGGGGATGGATGGATGGGTGGATGGATGGATGGATGGATGGATGGAAGGGTGGATGGGTGGATGGGTGGATGGATGGAGAGCAGCCCTGTGAAGAACGACTTGGGATACTAGGGGGTGACTTGGGATACTGGTGGGTGACATGACCTGGCAATGTGTGCTCGCAGCCCAGAAAGCCAACCGTATCCTGGGCTGCATCAAGGGAAGTGTGGCCAACAGGGCAAGGGAGGGGATTCTCCCCCTCTGCTCCATTCTTGTGAAACCCCCTTGCAGTGCTGTGTCCAGCTTTGGGGTCTCCAATGCCAGAAGGACACGGACCTGCTTGAGCAGGTCCAGAGGAGGCCACGAAGATGATCAGGGGGCTGGAGGACCCCCCTGTGAGGACAGGCTGAGAGAGTTGAGGGGGTTCAGCTGAAGAAAGGAAGGCTCTGGGGAGACCTCACTATGGCCTTCCTATACATAAGAGAGGTTTCTAAGAAAGGTGGAGAGAGACTTTCTACCAAGGCCTGCAGTGACAGAACAATGGGCAACAGTTTTAAACTGAGAGGGCAAGTTTAGACTGGACATAAGGAAGAAATGCATGATGAGGGTGGTGAGGCCCTGGCACAGGTTGCCCAGAGAAGTTGTGGCTGGCTGCCCCATCCCTGGAAGGGTTCAAGGCCAGGTTGGACAGGGCTTTGGGCAACCTGGGCTAGTGACAGATGTCCCTGCCCATGGCAGAGGGTTGGACTAGATGATCTTCCCTTTCAACCCAAACCAGACTCTGATCCCATGACTATCCTTCTTGCCAGCTTTGTGTATCCCTGCTACACCAGGACCCTCCGCCCAGCAGATGTGCATGCCTGTGGGCTGTGAGCACTGACACGGTGCTCAGCTGAGCACACTGGCATGCTCCCATGGCTGGGAGCGCGTGTTTTTATTTTCCTTTTATGCACTAAGGAGCTGAGAGCTGCGTTCATTTACCCTGCTTCCCCACGCACTCCAACACAAGCTTACTCCAGGGCAAGACCCTGCTGATAAAAGGCTCTTTAAGGACAGGAGGACTTTCCATGGCTCTGCCATCCCTGGCAGTAGGTGAACACAAGATAAATCCATCCTTTCCGAGACGCAGGCAGCGCACAAAGAGCCCTTGTGTGTTGTTCCCATCCCTCCACTTTAGCAGGACGAGGCTGCTGCTAACCAGGCTAACAGAGCACGAGGAAAAGAGCCCTCAGCAGCTGTCTGAATTGTTTTGTAGCATAAGTAAAATGTTGGCTTGATCCCAAAAGCTTGCTTCCCAGCATACTCACCAACTGGATGTGTATTCCTTTGAAAATCCCCCTCCTGCCGGGAGGGGACACAGGTGTATGCTGCATGGGGACTGGGTGTGTGCATGCTGCCGGTGCCATGGTTCATCCAGAGGTGCCTGAACTGGCTTTGAGCAGCATGACCTTGGTCATCATTAGCAGTGCTGCTGCAACAGCAAGTGGTCTCACTTGGGTGGGTTCCCCAGGCAGATGATCTGCTGCTAGTTTTGCAGTCAGGGTGTGCACAGAGCGGACCAAGAACTCCTAAGGATGGTTTTCATGGTTCTTTGTTGACTGTCCAGCATCTCACGTGGAGAAGCTATATTTGTCATCTTCTTCTGTGGTCATCCGAGTTGGGCAACGTGCTGTCTGTGGTAAAATTGGTGTGAATCCAGAGTCTGTGCAAGAGCATTTAGCTCCATGCCTAAGAAAAAATCTTTTGGCTACAAAGGGAAAGAATCTGGGCTAAAATGACTGGGGAAAAAAGTGTGGACTTCATTTTATAACTGCGGTTGTAGGTAGTATAAGACCTCTTTTCAGTTGTTCTGGAAGGGAGCAAGTAATCAGAGCATGGGGGTGACGTGGTGTTGGGTGCAGCACAAAATGAGGAGCCGAAGGGTTACATTAAATCATGTAAGCTAAACAAAAGTTGTCGCAGTGCCTGGGAAATTAGGTGGTCTCATTTTCCAGGTACATGGACAGCCTTTGAGCACTTGGCCAAGGAGCTGGTGAATCAATGGGCATCACCTAAGGTGTCCTGCATCTGATCTCCTCGCTGTTAGTGGGGAGGGTGTGGGGACAAACCTCACCTTACCATGGTCTGCAGTTAACTTTGCTCATCAGCCTGGCTGGGACTTAATGAGCTTTCCAGCCTTGATAGGTGTCATCTCTTTGACCTGATTGTACTTTTCAGGAATTTATCTTTCTGTCAGTAATGTCTCAGTCCAGCAGTTTTGATTTCAAAGCTTCTCTTACATTACAAACGTATGATGGTTTGTTTTTTTTTTTTCTTTTCCTCTGCTATTTTTAGCTTCTTTTTAACTGGCACGATAGGCACTGGATGTCAGCCTTGAGTGGCAGATTGCTCAGCGCTTGGCTGCTGTGGCTTCAGCAGAGGTTAGCGTGTTGCACGAGCCAGCACGTGGTGTGGTGTGGTGTGGTGTGCTTGCATGCTGTGGAGCTGGCCCCGGTCAGCCGGCGCGGCGGGGGCACAGCTGGGGCACAGGCACCCCGCACCCACATGTGGCAGTAGCGGTCTGTGGGTCCGGGCTGTGGCTGGATGCTGGGGAGGGCCAGGAGAGGGGGGATCTCCCGCCAGAGCCTGGCTGGATGGGACACTTGGTAGACCTTTAGCAGCTCATGCCACCATGGTTCAGAGCTGCCCAGGGGTGCCGGCATTGTCCTGTGTGGATTTTGGCCACACAGACATGCCCCTTGCCCTAAGATGAGCCTCTTTCCCATCTGAAATCGGTGGCCTCAATAACATAGCTGAGTGTAGGGGATGGATGGGGACAGCAGCAGCTCAGTGGCCTCAAGCCATCCCACCACACTACCTCTGTGTCCTCTGCACCGGGTTAGCGACACGGCCCAGCCATCGGACCTGGTTTAGGAGGTGGGTCTCCTCCTCCAGGACCAGCCCCCGCTGCGGTGGTGCCTGTGTCTGAGCTGGATGTTGGGGCTGTGGCACTGGCTCACACCAACAGAAAGATTTCTGCTCTCTGTTCTTTCTAGCTGTCACATTTGTTCCCAAATACAATTATTTTGTCTCGCTGAACTTAATAGGAATTAAAAAACCTTTGTGAATCAGCCTCAGAGGGGATGGGGGAGGAAGGGACAATAAACCACACAGGCCGAGAAGTGACATGAAGATGGGTGATGTTTAAATGTTCTGCCAGATGACGTCATCTCACAGGAGCCATGAAAGTCCTGGCCTGTGATGCCGGGAGCAGGGACACATGACTCAGCCGTGCTGCTGCCTTCGTGTGGCCCTGAGTCATCCGGCCAGCCCCGCACCTTCAGTGTGAGCTTTCCTCGGCGCTTGGGACAGCACCTCCCAGTGTTGGAGCATCAAGCATCTCCACATGCTGGAAATGCCTGAAGGTCTTTAGCCAACCTCCCTTCGGATGCCAGAGGACTCTGTCTGCGTTCCTTGAACACAAGGGCTGTCTCTGGAGATGATTTCCTGGTTTCGTGCCTGATTTGTAGAATCAAGACTCTTATCCAAATACATATCCATAATTAGCCTGGTTGCATCTTAAAAACCTTTCAGCTTTTCTGCTCTTGGGTGGCAAAGCCACCTCTGCTCTTTACAGGGAATGCAGACATGTAAGCGCTGGAGGTGAAGGGGAAGGCAGGAGCTGATGGCATGCTTGTCTCCTGGTGGAGGTGGTGTAAAGAAGCCTCATACATGATGGTCACTGGCAAGGTGACTATGTGCAGCAATCAGCTGGGGCTTGTGATTTTGTTCTGCTTCACACTGACAATAGGCAGAAGATTAAACACTCAGTGTAATCTGTGTGTTGAAGGAAGCCCCATCACTCCAAAGGGTTAGTTCAAGACGCATTGGCTGGTTTTTTTTCTTCCCCTTCCCTGGCCCACCCCTTCCAGGGCAAAGCTGGAGCTGGGACCTCAAATTTTCTCCTTCGAACTGGTGCCTGGGAGTGAGGGGTCTGGTTATCTTTGGTCCCTGACTTCCTAGTAGTTCAGAGAACATGGAAGGAGCTGAAATCCATCTTCATTGCTTGCACTGTCTCATCTCCTAGGCTTGAGAGGGGATTGACATGTGTTGTGCCGCTGAAAGAAGGTAGAGATGCTCTTGGTCCACTGCATCTCTGAACAGATGTCTGGTGTCCTTCAGTACGAGATGGCAGCAGAGAGGGAAGAATCTGTGTGAAGCTGCATGGCCCTGGCCAGCCTACAGCCCACTGGTGTTGGTGTATTTGATTCCCTGAAGTGCAGCAGGTGGTTATTCTGGGAACACAGCATTTACTTTAGTCATTTCTTGGCAATTAAGACAGTCTAAGTGACCAACTTCAAAAAACACTGCAATAGTTGGTATATATAACAAACTCACCACATTTTCACTCAGTCACTCCAAAACCTGCCTCCTGTGCTGCGTAGGTTTCTTTGGGACTAGAGTATGTCTTTGTGGGTTGGGTTTTTTTTGCTGGTTTTGGGGGGCTTTTTTCTGCTCTGCCATACTTACCCTTGGTTCTACAGCTCTGGCAGACATCTCGCCGTCCCGCAGCCCAGCGCTGCCCAGGGATGCCAGCATGGTGGTTCCTTTCTGCAGAGGTCCTACAGAAAGGGACCTGGGATGTGCCGGTGGCTCACCCTTGCCCAGGGCCAGGTGTCCTGGCTGCAAGATGAGGTGGGATGCTGGCAGGGGCCGTGGGATGGCTGGTGACTTCATGCTGTCCCACAGGCAGATGGGAAGGTCTTTCCAGACACCAAAGTCTTTTGATAAAAATCATGCTGGCAAGTGCCTTTCTTTCTCTTTTAATAGCCCCTGTTATCATATCCTGGGGTAAGAGGGCAATGTGTCAAATGGCCAACGCTCTCAGCTCCTCTGCCAGCTCTGGTGGGCACATGACTGTTCTACCTTGGATGCTTGGAGCCACTGGTGCTTCCAATGCCAAACTGGCTGCCACCTCTTACGATATCAATAGCTGCTCTTCTGGCAAAGCTCTTACTTGGTTTGCTTACTGAAGGGCTTTACCCCAGGCTGTGGGTGTTCGGTTCTTGTTTAGCTCTCAGGCTGTGCCCCCAGCATCCTTTCTGACTGTTTTAGCTTCATAAGGGTATGTTACATGTTGGGCTCCAAACTTGCCCTTTCCTGGTGTGTCTTGGGATGGATGATGGGCTGGTGGGGATGATGGATCCTGATATTAGAGTTCAGACCCTCCTTGGCCACTGACTTCCAGAAGTAAATACACCAGCTTTTCTCAACCTCAGTTTCCCAGTTTTCCCAGTTTCTGCCACTCTGGCTAAAATTGTGGGCGGCTGTCTCTGTGTGAGCCCACCTGGGGCTGCCATCCTCCCAGCCCTCCTGCTCTCTGAGTTATGGGGTCATTACCAGAGGGCAGTATCCTGGGATCTCCGGTGTGGCTGTCCCTGTTGTTTTTTTTTTTTCTGGCTCACACAAAGCTTTCTGTCCGCCTGTGCCATGCTGCGTTGTAAACCCACACTTCCACCGGCTGCCTGCCAAGTTTCCTCTGCTCTTATCGCTGCTCTTGGCTGTGGGATGCTGCAGACCGCTGTGGTGCTTCCCTTCCAACAGCGGGTTCCCCACGCGCCTTCCAGTTGCCATCATCCTCTGTGCGCTTGCCCTTCCAAGCCGTCAGAGATGTAATTTCTTCCAGCCCGCTCGCAATAGCTCAGGATGACAAAATCTATTAAGTCGTGTCTTCTGGGTCCTTCTAGCCTCTTATTTTTCCTAATGCTTGATGAAATCTATGAAAAATGGCCTTCAGTAATTTTTTTTCCCCTCTTTTTTTCTATGGAGGGCCAAGAATAAACCACATGAATGTTTTGGTTTGAAGTCTAGAGGGTTGCTGTTCTGGCTTGTGACACTTCTTGTTTTGCTTGTCCTTGCTGTTAGCTGCACAGCCTGAAAGGAGCAAGTTTGGCATTATAGCCATGAGGTTCTGGTTGAGGATCTGTGTGAGAGCTTCAGCTCCTGGAACAACAGGGCTTCGAAGGAAAAGAAATGGCTCTGGCTTCAGTGAGCCTTGAGTCCACACCGAGCCTCGGCTGGGTGGGCACTCCCATCCTGGCTGTTGGCTGGGGTGGGCTTGTACAGCCCCATGCACGTTGTCCTTGGGGATGCAGCTCTCTGCATGAAGTGCTGTTACTTGTTTAGACAGATCCCACCTTGCGTATGCTGGGTATTATGGTCTGCATTTAGGGGTAGCTCTTCTGAACGCCTGGTGCATTCGCTCTCGGATGGTCACTGCAGGGATTCTAGCTGAAGTCAGAGAGGAGACATGGCAGTGACAAAGATGGAAGATCCACATGCCTAAATGTCTCTTTTTTTTTTTTTTTTTTCTTTGCAGCTTGACAGGACAGAGACAGCCGTGAACAACCTCAACCCAGCTTTTGCCAAGAAGTTTGTCATTGACTACCACTTTGAAGAAGTGCAGAAGCTCAAGTTTGCCTTGTTTGACCAGGACAAGTCAAGCATGCAGCTGTATGAGCATGACTTCCTGGGGGAATTCTCCTGCACGCTGGGCATGGTGAGTCTGAGATCCCTGCAGCAATCTGTCCTCCAGCAAAGGGTCCCCAGATCACGTCAGCCACAGGGGCATGAGGGGATTAGAGCTGCTACTGTAAAGTTTGCTGGGTCCTTCCTGGCAAAACTAATTTGATTTGCTTGGCGTGCTTCAACTGTTGAGGTTGAGCTGTTCCACATTAGGGCTGTTGGCTACTGGCTCAAGTCTAAGTAGTCATAGTGTGGGCTTGTGCTGGTGCCTGCAGAGAGGTATTAACTGGAAGCTTTTGGAGGTACCTGTATCTCACCATGGGTTATAGTAAGACCCCCGATGACCAGCTTGGATTTGGACTTGGTAAACTTCCAGATGATTAAAGTTAAGATGCATTGTGGTCTACCTTTCTATCCCAGTTTGGGTTTGTGGGGGGGAGATTTTTTTTGCAAACCTTTGTTCACTGCTGTTGTGTAGCAAATCATCTCTTCTGCTTTAGCGTGCTGGTGCAAGAATGTGTCTTCTGTTCTTCCTGTGGAAAAGCTTTCAGGACACAATGCAATTTATAAGCCTTTGGAAGGTTTTGCATTCGTAAGTCCAGACCCTGTTAGAAGCTGGCAGCTACATTCTCCAAATGTCTTTGTCGTCTGAGCTTGCTCTGACTCAGAGACAGGGAATGAGGGGGATTTTTTCCGTCCTTTTGCAGCATCCAGCAACTTGGGGCTGCTGCATTACCTGGCATAAGTGCAGAGGCTGGGAGAAACTGTCTCTGTTGTGCTTGGTGCTGGGAACGGGGAGGAAGGAGACACTGTAATAGGTGGGTCGGTGTGGACAGCCAACCCAAGGTGTTCAAGGAGGGTCATGGATGTGATTGCTTTATTAGAGACTGCAATATGGCACTGCACACAGCAAGGGGGGCCGAGTGACCTTACCATTGCCAACTCAAGAGCTTGATGTGTTAGAAGAGCACTGACATTTACAGCATTTGAGGTTTAATGTCTGGGTTTTTGGAAGTGCTCTGTGATGACCTAATTCTGCTCCTGCAGAAGTTAAGAGACAGTGCAGGCAACAGTCCAGGCTGGTGGTCAGTGATTTAGACCAAACCTGTCCTTTTCTGTTAGTTCTCCTATTGCTGAAACACAGCCACCTCTGGTGTGGGACAGTTCAAAAACGCTCATTGTGAGGGTCATGGTCTTGATGGAAGCTGCAAGCAGAGAATTTATGGACATAAAGAAACAGAGCTGAAACCTTGATATTCCTAAAGGTGGCTCTGCAGAAGTCCACAGCTCTGCAGGCTCATGACAGAGAGGAACATTATCTGTATGTGCTGGGGAGGAAAGTGGAAGAGTCTGACCTATTTTCTTCTGCTTGTTGGGTCACCCAGACCAGCTCAACCCTTTCTGGTGCTTTGAAAGGTGATTAGCTCAGAGCGTGAGACTGGACAGGCCATCCTGTGGTTGTGGTAGTAGTGGGGATAGGCAGCTGTTGGCAGGTCTCACATCCAAGGTGCTTGCTCAGAACAGTTGATGGTTTAGCCATGGTGGCTGATGGGCATGACTTACCTGTCTACTGTGCCTTTAGGCACACCTGGTGGTCTTAGTCCATCAGAAAGAAATGAGAGCTCTGAACTTCTGTAATGTCTTGCAAGTATTTACACTCTGCAAGAGAATTTGGCTTATGTGTGTGCCCAGTTCTCATGAGTTTTTGTAGCAGTTCCCATGTGAGCTTCTTGGTGACCTTTAGTCCACAAGACACCAGCTTGCAATGGAAGGGACCTTCTCATTTTCCCTCTTTTCCTGAAATTCCCTGTTAGCCTCCTCTCCCTGTGGCCAGTGTGGTCTTGCAGCACAGCCCAGTCACGGGGCAGAGGTGGACTGGAGGGGTAGCACATGCACAAAGGTGCCTGGTGAGGAGAGGGGTGAAACAGGGTGGACAGGTGCTTGTGGGTTCAGCCACCCTGCTGTGGGTTTTCTGATGGCTGGATCTGGTCTGGTGAGATGTTTTCATAAGCCTGCCCGGTTTTGAGGCATGAGCAGCTCTTAAAAGGGGAGCAGCTGTGGGCAAGCAACAACCACACAGTGAGCATCTGACTTTTCAGTTTTGAGTTTGCATTGGACCTCTGTCAGATTAGCCAGATTGTTTTATTGCAGCTAATTAGGTCTGTGGTAAGATTTAAGAGGATGCTTGGATCATTCACAGGCCTGTAATGACCTCTGCAGCCAAATGAAGTGTAACAGGGATCAAGTTGCAGGCTGGAGGGTGTCCGTGGTTTCTGCTCACTAGGGTTGAGAAGGAGATTTCACCTCTACAGAGTGTGGCACAAACATCTAGTTACTCTGGCTGGTGATTCCTATGCATTTATGGATCAAAAGCACCAGGACATGGCTGGCTAGCCACACTGGGAAGAGGTTTTTGCCTCGAAATTGCAAGAAGAGGGAGAAGAACACTTCTGGGGAGCGATGGGAGAAATCCAGGTGTGACTGGATCACCTGGATGGCAGGAGCAACAAGTTAAGCCATTTCATTACGTGATTTTTTTTTAATTAACGTTATTATTTTCTGACCATGTGATGTAGAACCAAAGGTGGCAACAGGGGGATGGATGGGACTGCACTTGTTAAACTGCAATCCCTAGGTCTTGAAGGAGTGCCCACTAGGTACGGGAGCAGAGCACAGATAGTTCCAGCAGGTTGCTAGGCCCCCCTGTGGGGGTCTGCACCTCATGGAGAAAACTTACAGGATCCTCAGGTCTGAAGGCAACTGAAACTCAATGATCTGGGAAAAATCTCAAGAGGTTTAATTCAGCTCCCAGATCATCCTGTCTGGCCTCATGGCTTTGGGGGTTCTGACCCCTGTGCAGGGGGTCCAGAACGATGCTGGGGCAGAGCATCCAGCTTGTAATCAGGAATCACACATGGAAATATGGCCTGAAAGCAAGTTGCTGGCAGGGTTCATGTTAGAAGTATTTAAAATGGGGTTTGAAAGGTTCAGTTGTGATTTCGCTGCAAACAAATCACGTAGCACCAGCTGTGTGAGGTCCCACTGACCACAAAGAGCTGGTCCCTGGGTTAAGCAGGAGGTGGTGCTTCAGCCTCTTGTGCTGTCAATGCTCTTCACTATTCAGCTGCTGCCCTGCACCCCCCGGACTCGGGTGACTGTTTGTACGCACAGTATCACAGTCATCCCTGAATATGATGTATTTCTTCTACTGTTGTGAATGCTTAATCTGAATTAACTAACATGAGCAATGATCAGTTGCTTATGAGTCTGCTTTTGATCACTTGTACAATCATGACTTTATTTTCTTTAACTTCTCTAGATCGTCTCCAGCAAGAAAATAACCAGGACCCTTCTTTTGGGGAACGGCAAGCCAGCTGGGAAAGGGATGATAACGGTATGGTTATTCCTTTACGTTATCTACTGAGTGTGTAAAGGCAGATAATAACCTGGGGGCGGTGCAGGACACTCACCTCGGGTCCAGGAGACTGGGGTTTAACTCATGAACATTTCCCTTTACCTCCCATTTTCCTGCCCACTCTTGTCTGTTTGGAGGACAGTTTATTTGGGGCAGGTACCATCTTGTTCTCTGTTTGCCTGGTGTCCAGAGGTGTGAGTCTTCAACCTCAGCTTCAGTCTCTGAAATAAGAAAAACCTCAATCTGGAGAAGTATGAATCTATGCTGCTGTTGTTTGTTATCTGGTACAACATGCCTGCTCAGCCCTCCCTGGAGCAGCGGGACGTAAGAGGTCTGATTCCTTTGCTGGCGTTGGGTGGTTTTGTTTGTAGGAAGAGGATGGGAGCTATACCATAGCAACAACTCTCATAGCAACAGCTGCTGCTCCTGATGCAGACCCCTTTGGGCAGTGGCCTTCCTGCTGTGGATCTATTTAGTGATGGATTTTTTAAAAAGACTAAATTTAGGTACATTTCCCTCCTGCCACATGTCCCATCCTTTTTTGGATCTCTTCTGTATTATGTGTTCTGTGAGACACGCAGATGGTCAGCAAAGGTGTGGAAGAAAAGGCCAACAAGGAGTTAAACCTCCATCAGGTTTAAACGCACTGGAAGGGTTTAATAGCAGTTTAAAAGTGGAGGACCTGGCTGCTGCAAGGGCATCTCCATTGCTGCTTGCTCTAGAGGCTGGAAAGATGCTGCCAGCTTTCTCTCTTAATTGCTGCAGTTAGTCTTTAAATGCCAAGGAAAAGCTGCAGTGGA